>NC_064931.1:142840038-143457180 GCF_023897955.1 Schistocerca gregaria
AGTTAAAAAACAACATTTCAGGTCACACATATAACTCTCGCAAAGATTTCAGTGCCTCATTTGTATATACACTATGCATCTGTAACATCAATGCTATGTCACAAATTCTTCATAAAATTTTATCAAATATTTATTATTTACACAAATTGTTGAATACTATCCTACATACTACAGTGCGACCACTCAGAATTGTTTTTATAATACCGACACAAGTGAGACACATCCAGTCAAAACCACAACTTTAATTTGGTACAGTATATGAAATTAAATTAAATTAAATTAAGCCTAGTGTAAAACAATAAATGATAAGATTTCTGTGGTTGACAGCAGCTGAAATCACAGAAACTATTGACTTTTACTGATATGTATTGAGTTGAACTATGGGCAACAAGTCAATGGGGCAGACCACAGCCACCTATATTAAATGCAGCTGTGGGTGGAGTATACTGCCTTTATCCTTATTTATCCCTCATGTTAGCAAATACACACTCAGCAGATCTGCAACAACTAAGAAGGAAGCATATATTCTGGATACAGAGAGCATGTGTATGCATGAAAGCAATACAGATTGACCATCTGTATCAAATAAGGTTCACATACTAAATTGTATTAGCACATCCATTACGTAAATATAATCATGGTTCCAGAAGGACTTTGCCCAAAGGAGAGAGGTATTGACAGACTGAAACCATCTGGCTGTGACTTTTGCCTGAACAAACGATTGTATGAGTATGCCAAACAAAACAAAAAAGTTTTTTTTTTCTCATTTTGAGCATCAAGGAGTGATCTGTGAGAATAGATTACAGAAGAAGAACTTCTTTGCCATGATCACCAATAGTGACCTTTATTTTCAATAACTGGCTTTCGTAATCAATGTTACCATCTTCACATCTCAATAGACAGGCTATTGCACATTTCTTAAAATAGCAGTAAAAGTAATGTTTTCTATGAATTGGCGGGAACATAACAGACTAGAAGTCTGATACATCAGCATGTCAAAATTAGAACAAATATATATACAGTTGTTCACGACATACATCTTTCTTATGTCACACTAAACACAGCACATTACTGCAGCCAGTCTAACAGTGATGAGTGCCCTGGCTGGAATGATGTGCTCTGTTGTGAGTGGCATGAGACATGTATGCGGCGAATAATTCTGAACACAGGGTGAATATTAATAAAACCAAAGAACTGCAGTGACAGATTCATGACTAAAAATGGAGGAAAAAAGTTCCTATGGAAATATGTCTGTAAACACATCATTGCCACAGTAGATGTTACTGATGAATGACCTCTTCTAACCATGTGCCATGTGATGCAGGCTGTGTGATTAACACAGCATACTGTCAACAGAAGACTGGTTTGGTGTTCATTTCAGGAACAAGCCAAAATGGTGTTTGTGTACGGCTAAGCAGATGGAAATGGTTGAGAGACGGCTGTACCAAAACACGTATCCTCACAGACAGCAGAAATCGTACATTTCCAGCCCTTTTTAGGCATTTGTGTGATCAGGGATCCTTTCAGACAGACTAATGTGCAGGGAGGTGACGGACTGTGCGTATGCCAGATTTGGAGAACTGGGTTCTACAAGATATTGAGATGAACCCTACTACAAGCTCCAAGGAACTGGCCTGCCAACATGGTGTATGCCAAAGTATGATTATGTGTATCCTGCATGGAAAATGCTACTATCCCTATCAACTGCAATCCCATGAAGGCCACTTTGAACATCTGTTGTGATGTGGATACGATGCAGCTATGTACTGTGTTTTGGTACAATCTGTTGTTGTTGCATGGACACCATCCATTTCTTGACACACATTCATAGGACTTTTTCCCTCCATTTACTGTGACGAATCTGTCCCTGCATTTTATCGGTTTTATTAATGTTCACCCTGTCTAGTTGTTTTAACTCTGACATGCCAAAGCATCATCCTTGTAGCCTATTACATACATGCCAATTTATGAGAAAGAATTTTTTTTACTGCTGTTTTAAGAAGTATGCAATAACTTGTCTGTTGAGATCTGAAGATGATAACATTGATTGCTGAAACTGGTTATTGAGAAAAAAAGATTATTGGCAATCTTGTCAAAGATATTGATCTCTTATTTACGAGAGTAGTATGTCAAAGTTTATGTTTCAGTCAACAATCTGTTTCAATCTGGCAGCTGGCTTCATAAACACATTTGCTTAGTCAAGCAGATGAAATCCATTGTAAATCTCATTGAAATCAAAAAAATGAATGCTTGAGGTGGAATTCAATTTTTAGTACCCTCTTGAGTAATCATAGTCTACTATGTTGATGTACTCTATAACTTGCCTGTGGTGTCCATCCTGTTTGGAGAACCAGTATAGAGTGCCGCAGGAGCCCCATGTTGTTGAAGCAACTGATGTAATTGGGAATTGGCAGTGCCACCCCCAATATTTTCTCCATCATTTCTGAGTGCTTGTGTGTTTTCTTGAATTCTGTCAAAACAATATTTTCAAATTAAAAATCTTAATTGCCATAGATGCAAACACAACAGGATATAACTTAAAATTAAAGCAATTAACTTAACTAGTATACCAAAATTAGAAAGTTGTATTTGGACCAGAAATTAGGCCCATTGTGTGTATTTCAGTTTCCTGAGCCTGGGAAACAGCAATATTGGCCTCCATTTCTAAAATGACCAATAAGAATGGGCTTAGGAACATTATTCTGCATAGGAACATTATTCTGCATTTCACTAAGCAAACTATATACAAAATATCCCCCCTCCCTTTCACTGCCCATCACTCTAGTTCCTCTTCCCACTATTTACAGACTTGACAACTCTAAGCACTCCTGTGTATGAAACTTAACATTTCAGATAACTCATTTCATTAACATGCAGAATGTCATCGAGCTTGCAAAGACTTGGTGCAGGTGACTTTTTGGCAAGTAAAAAGAAAGGTGTTCTTGAGGAAATGAATAAAACGACCTTGTTAACTACACAGATGATTTAATTGAGAAGAAGAGTCAAAATTTATTAAAAAATAAAAAAGGAATCTTAAAATGTGAAGAGGTTTAACAATTTGTGCAAGAGCTGGCAGTTAACTTTTACCATAGATTGCCTGTACTATTGGCAACATATAATTGGAAACAATAACAACCATAAAAATACATGTGAGCCACCATCCTCAATGACAAACAGAATGACCACATAAAAGTGTCTGTAAGGAAAGTAGACATCAGGCAGAAACCTAAGGAAACTTAATTCATGGAATCCACAGTGGAATGTCAACATGAGGGTCATATAGCATCTTTGACTAATTTGAAATTGAACAATGACAACTCTCTCTCTCTCTCTCTCTCTCTCTCTCTCTCTCTCTCTCTCTCTCTCTCTCTCTCCAAAAATGCTGCAAAAAATTGCCAGAAGTTTCTAATTATTGCAAATAATATATAAAAAGATCGCATGCTGATGGGATGTCTAATGTAAATCAATCGGAACTTAATTTCTTGTGCAGGAGGTCTTTATATGAAGTTAATTTAATACAGATTTACACAATAATTTAAATGTTAGGTTTAACTGATATTTTTATTATTTATTTCAGCCTCAGGTCAGGCAAATGGCACCATTACTATTTTAGACTTACTACAAAGTAATCATAAGATGACCTGTACAGCAAAAGAATCGTGAGCACGTCTCTGGGCCTGCTCAGTTGATGGGTCACTATGTAATAAGTCACAACCAGTAATGATACTATTTGTATGATCTGAGGCTGAAATATATAATAAACAAAATTTATAGGACTGTTACTGTATTTCCCCAAGGCAGAATGCCTGGTTTGAGTTAACTGATGTACTTTATAGCAACTTCAATTTCAACAACTTATGCTTTCAAAATGAATCCCACAATTTATTTAATTGAAGAAATGTATGATGAAATAAAAAATTATTCAGATAGTGAAGGGTGACGAAAATTTAATAGTCATGGGTGACTGGAATTAGGTAGTAGGAAAAGGGAGAGAAGGAAACATACTACGTGAATATGGATTGGGGCTAAGGAATGAAAGAGGAAGCCACCTGGTAGAATTTTGCACAGAGCACAACTTAATCATAGCTAACACTTGGTTCAAGAATCATAAAAGAAGGCTGTATACATGGAAGAAGCCTGGAGGTACTGGCAGGTTTCAGAAAGATTATATAATGGTAAGACAGAGATTTGGGAACCAGGTTTTAAATTGTAAGACATTTCCAGGGGCAGATGTGGATTCTGACCACAATCTGTTGGTTATGAACTATAGATTAAAACTGAAGAAACTACAAAAAGGTGGGAATTTAAGGAGATGGGACCTGGATAAACTGGCTAAACCAGAGGTTGTACAGAGTTTCAGGGAGAGCATAAGGGAACAACTGACAGGAATGGGGAAAGAAATACAGTAGAAGAAGAACGGGTAGCTTTGAGGGATGAAGTAGTGAAGGCAGCAGAGGATCAAGTAGGTAAAAAGACGAGGGCTAGTAGAAATCCTTGGGTAACAGAAGAAATATTGAATTTAATTGATGAAAGGAGAAAATATAAAAATGCAGTAAATGAAGCAGGCAAAAATATACAAGCGTCTCAAAAATGAGATCGACAGGAAGTGCAAAATGGCTAAGCAGGGATGGCTAGAGGACAAATGTAAGGATGTAGAGGCTTATCTCACTAGAGGTAAGAGAGATACTGCCTACAGGAAAATTAAAGAGACCTTTGGAGAAAAGAGGACCACTTGTATGAATATTAAGAGCTCAGATGGAAACCCAGTTCTAAGCAAAGAAGGGAAAGCAGAAAGGTGGAAGGAGTATATAGAGGGTCTATACAAGGGTGATATACTTGAGGACAATATTATGGAAATGGAAGAGGATGTAGATGAAGATGAAATGGGAGATATGATACTGCGTGAAGAGTTTGACAGAGCACTGAAAGACCTGAGTCGAAACAAGGCCCTGGGAGTAGACAACATTCCATTAGAACTTCTGACAGCCTCGGGGAGAGCCAGTCTTGACAAAACTCTACCATCTGGTGAGCAAGATGTATGAAACAGACGAAATACCCTCAGACTTCAAGAAGAATATAATAATTCCAATCCCAAAGAAAGCAGGTGCTGACAGATGTGAAAATTACCGAACTATCAGTTTAATAAGCCACAGCTGCAAAATACTAACTCGAATTCTTTACAGGCGAATGGAAAAACTGGTAGAAGCCGACCTCGGGGAAGATCAGTTTGGATTCCGTAGAAATGTTGGAACACGTGAGGCAATACTGACCCTATGACTTATCTTAGAAGCTAGATTAAGGAAGGGCAAACTTACGTTTGTAGCAATTGTAAACATAGAGAAAGCTTTTGACAATGTTGACTGGAATACTCTCTTTCAAGTTCTGAAGGTGGCAGGGGTAAAATACAGTGGCGAAAGGCTATTTACAATTTGTACAGGAACCAGATGGCTGTTATAAGAGTCGAGGGACATGAAAGGGAAGCAGTGGTTGGGAAGAGAGTAAGACAGGGTTGTAGTCTCTCCCCGATGTTATTCAATCTGTATATTGAGCAAGCAGTGAAGGAAACAAAAGAAAAATTCGGAGTAGGTATTAAAATCAATGGAGAAGGAATAAAAACTTTGAGGTTTGCCGATGACATTGTAATTCTGTCAGAGACAGCAAAGGACTTGGAAGAGCAGCTCAATGGAATGGGTATTGTCTTGAAAGGAGGATATAAGATGAACATCAACAAAAGCAAAACAAGGATAATGGAATGTAGTCAAATTAAGTCGAGTGATGGTGAGGGAATTAGATTAGGAAATGAGACACTTAAAGTAGTAAAGGAGTTTTGCTATTTGGGGAGCAAAATAACTGATGATGGTCGAAGTAGAGAGGATATAAAGTGTAGACTGGCAATGGGAAGGAAAGCGTTTCTGAAGAAGAGAAATTTGTTAACATCGAGTATAGATTTAAGTGTCAAGAAGTTATTTCTGAAAGTATTTGTATGGAGTGTAGCCATGTATGGAAGTGAAACATGGACGATAAATAGTTTGAACAAGAAGAGAATAGAAGCTTTTGAAATGTGGTGCTACAGAAGAATGCTGAAGATTAGATGGGTAGATCACATAACTAATGAGGAAGTATGGAATAGGATTGGGGAGAAGAGAAGTTTGTGGCACAACTTGACTAGAAGAATGGATTGGTTGGTAGGACATGTTCTGAGGCATCAAGGGATCACCAATTTAGTATTGGAGGGCAGCGTGGAGGGTAAAAATCGCAGAGGGAGACCAAGAGATGAATAAACTAAGCAGATTCAGAAGGATCAAACCAGTCTCAGGACTGAAGACCACAACAACAACAACAACAAGAACAACAACAACAACAACAACATTTTAATTTCTGAGCTGTTGAATGAGCTTTAGCAAGGATTGTTTTCTTTAGCTCATTAACAGAAGTGTGTGTCAGCAGCAAGCATTGTAGTTCTTGATAGACATTACACTGTATCTGCAGGTTATAGTTGGAGGTAAGAACAATATTAGAACAATGAGTGAGATCCAGTCAGTCATGTCTAATGATTCATAAGTCAAAAATAGTTGGTGATGAATTCTAACAGGGGCACAGTATTAATTCTGTGACTGCTTAGTTTTACTCAAAGAAGATTTATGACAAAGTGTATACCCAGGACCTGAGCTATGTAGGCGATGAAATGGGAAATGGGGGGGGGGGGGGGGAGGAGCAGAGGGTGCAACTCGTTAGTTTCATGGTAAATCATAACATAATTTTGGAATTTTGACAACAAATGGTTCTGCCGTACACATGGTACACGTCAGTTCCCACTGTACATTGCACATTTCTTCAAACTGATATGGGGCTGAGATGACAGACTGCACAATGGGACAGGATTTGAGTTCAGTTTGTGCAGATAATTTTCTTTTATAGAGGCTTTCTTTTTGATGGTTAGTAAGTGGGGGTTCCAAGTTAGTTTTTGATTAAGTGTTAGTGTAAGATATTTCAGTGTTTTAGTTAGGTGAATTGGATAGTTATTAACAGTAAGGAAGAGATCCAAGGACACAAAGTTTGGATAGTTCCTCCTATAGTTATTGTCCATGTTTTTACAGAAGTAATCAAGAAAGACTACTGGTTAAACCAGGAGCTGAAAATATTGATATAAAACTTGAAGGATTGCTGGGACTAATGGAGGGACATGGACAGCAAGGAAGCCAATGTCATCAGCATACTGGGGTATATGGGCATCAAGACAAATCCTATGTGTACACTAGCAGATTGATGGAAAATGTGCACGTGGGTTATGTTTATTATTACATATGAGGGTGTGCCGAGAATTAATGCCTCCAATTTTTTAATGTGAAATCTCTTACAGATTTTTAACTAAAACAAGCTTTATTAACATTCTACATCTTTAATCTTCATTTCTATACACATTTATTTCTCAACATAATCACCCTGGTGATGAACACATTACATCCAACGAGAGAGCTGTTTGTAGAAGGGACGGTTAGTTAGAAAGGATGCAATTAAGCAGGTTTATAATACGTAAACTGAAGGTGTAGAGGGGAGAATGGAAAGGGAAGGGAAGGAAGAAGGAACTATTGATGTCAGGTGTAACGGGACTTCATGCGAAATTAGTGCCAACGAGTGAAAATGTATGCCAGACCGGGATCGGACCTGGGGATCTCCTGCTTAATAGGCAGTTATGCTAACCACTGTGCCACCTGGACACAGTGTTTATCACAATTTGATAAACTCTCGGCATGCCTCCCGGTCGACCCAAATTTCCACCTAGCACCACCTATCTGCAGTCCCCATCCATGTCCTCCACACATAATTCTGCATACACACTGAATGTGGTGGATTCATTGTCCATTGCGGTGAATCAGTTACATGAATGAGCGGTGTCTGTTCTTTTAGACATGTCCAAAAGAACAGCCGCCATGCATTCATCTAACAAGGGGACAATTGTGAAATTCAGGTTCAATTCATACTGTGCATAATAAAAGCTCATGGCCAGAGGTGTAATGTGGCAAAGCACCAAGATGCACTTCTCAGCCGTTGTCAAGAAAATCGACAGTTAAAAGAAACCATTGCAGTGAAATACTCTCTACGATTAATAATTTTCTACCTTCGGATTACGAACTCGAGCGCTTACCGCTGCGCCACGATGCTGTAGAAACTTATTAATCATAGAGAGTATTTCACCGCAGCGGTTTCTTTTAACTGTAGATTTTCTCGACAACAGCTGAGAAGTGCATCTTGGTGCTTTGCCACATTACACCTCTGGCCATGAGCTTTTATTATGTGCAGTATGAATCGAATCTGAATTTCACAATTGGCGGCCTCCCCTAGTAAGTGGATGTAATTGACTGGAAGCACATACAGTACTAGTGAAATTTCAACAGAACTGTCATTGGTTTTTTTCGATATCAAGAAATAGATAAATGGAAGGACAGTGTTGTTCATGTTATTGAAATAAAAGATGTTTCCGCTATGGTGTTTTTCTCTATAATTTTCAAAATAGTACACAAAAGGAATATTTATTTACATAAGTAAACATATGAAAGGTTAGTCTTTCTGCAGAGTTATGAATATAGTTTATTTGGTTATTTTTTTGTTACAGCAACGAGTTATACATTTTTAAATGGAATATTAATTTTTCTATAATATAGCTGATATGTTTACACCAATTGTGCACAAATCAATTTTTTTCAATTTTAGATTGGGGGCTACAATTGTTCAAAGTTTTAGGGGTGAATGCAACATGCTCTACATGAAGTTACTGGTGTCACCAAATGACAGTTTGCTCAATGCACTGTTTGAAGTCATGTTCAGTTAGATAGTAGAATGCATTCTTACACTGCCCTCAACAAGGGAGGTCAGAATGCACAAAAATACTATGTCCAGTCTGTCGTGGATATTAAAGTTGAATAAATGTAGCGTACAAATCTGACGAGTACACTGACACTTTGTTGATAATCGGCAAATGCCAAAAAGATGCCAATGAAGCAGTCATGGGTTGTGTTGTGAGATACCCTGGTTGAAGAGCTCAATCGGCCATTACTGTCTCACATACTGAAGAATGACACAAAGAAACAAATAGTTTAAATGTTTCATCTGAAATCCACCACAATCCACAGGCGAGCTTACGAGAAGTTGCTGCAGTCACCTGTGTGGCGAATAGTAGACAGTCACAAGTCTCATACTTACTCCTATCACTGACACAGGCATTTGTAGAACATCAGCAACATGTTAACATATCCCTTGGACATGTATGCCATCCGTATTCCACATCCATATACAGGGGGTAGACAAAAATATGTACACATTAAAATACATACAAGAGGCGTTCAATGAGTAATGCACCATTTTAAGTAACACAACATTTTTTTTCCTCGAAGTAGGTTGGTCCAATTCAGGATTCCCACACACTATATTATTCCCCTCTTTTGGCTACAAAACCCTATTTTTCAAAAGAGTCTCCTTTCAATTACAGCCTTACATAACCTTACTAGGATTGCCTATATGTCTTCATTGTACCACTCTACTGGTCGACTTAAGAGCAACGTCTTGCAGCATCAATAACTGCTTCCTGCACAGTGCATCCTTCATTGGTCCAAATAGAGGGAAGTCAGAACGTGCGACATCCGGACTAAATGGTGGATAAGGAAGAACAGCCCAATAAGGTTTTGTGAGGTCCTACGCACTTTCCAGCACTGCAAGAGTCCCAGCAGTCTGTGGCCGGCCGGCACGTGTGAGATGGGGCAGGTCTGCGCGAGCTGTTGCCACATAACACACGCCTCGCCCAACGACTCACCGTGCTTTTGTTCACTGACAAGTCTTCGTAGACGTTCTGCAAGCAAGTATGAATATCTGCGATGCTCTGTTTTTCCGCCAAAGAAACTCGACGACAGCTCTGTACTTGGAACACACCTCCGTTAGAGACGCTATTTTGAAGGCTGCCACGTATTGGAACTTCATGAAACTATATGGGCTGAAGCGCCAACATTCCAAGATGCCCCACAACAAATTCAACATTTTTTTAAATCGAAACTGACCGAGAAAAGAAATGTGTTGCATCACTTATTAAACATCGCCTCGTATTACCACGCTTAATAAGGCGCAAGGCATAAGAAAGCCATTATCAAAATAGTAGCAGACTTCGCTAGCGATGATGGAGGTGGATACCGATCATGCACCTTTCTCTCCACACTACACCACAAAAATAAAGTAAAATTAGTTCTATACTTTATAATCTTCATTACTGTTAAACCGGTGGGCGGTTAGAAAATTTTACTACTAACAGGGATACAAAAAGAAGCTAGACTGTCCCTGCTGTAGCTAGTGGACTAGGTTAATGATTGGTCACCATTGGAGACGTTGGAGCCAGAGGTGTCGCGAAAGATGCAACTGTCCATGTGAACGGGCGCAGAGTTCTGTTTAGTAATGACAGCGCTTTCGTCTTGGCGTCAGTCACGGTTGTTTGTCAGTGAAAAATTGACCATGAAATAGGCAACTACTAGAGCGAATCAAGTAGCGACAGATTAGATCTGTTCAATACATCATGGTGTGGGGAGCTATATGCTACTACGACCGAACACATATGGTGTTTGTTGAGGGAACATTCAGAACCCAATTCGCTACCGTTCCTACAATGTCTGCGATATGTACCTTTCCAGCACACATTGCCCGTACACAAACGTCTGGCGTTACACATTGCAAAATGTTGGTCAACTTCCTTGGCCACGACGATCGAAAGACATGAAGACGAATGCTAACATATTCACTACTACGATCGCGTTAATCAATGCTTGCTTGCAACGTCCACAGCAATGTGCCCGCCGCCTACAACCGCTGGACTACGGCAGACGATGTACAGTAAAAAGCACCTCAGTAAGTTCCAAATGAATAAGCTCTGTGTGTTCAATTGACGTTATATTTGTTTCTGTAGTCTCATTTTATGATCAACTTCGACTCGGACCGTGATTCTTGTCGGCAGTAAAAAGTTTGCGTACAAACATTTTTGACACTGCCAAGTGTAGCACTTCTTAGTTGACATCTGATGTGAAGTAAGAAGAATTTGAAAACAATGTAGAGATACGGAAGATCTACAATAACTGCCATGAATACGTACGATTTACGTGAGAGTAAAAATATTAATTTTCGGACAAACTATGCTCTTACTGTTGCTTATCATACCTTTCTGAGCTGAGCTGTCAAGTGTATCTTGAAAGTACGACATCTGCACTATTATTTCTTATTTATACCGCTTGAGATGAAACTAAGAGGACGTGCTGGAGCCGGCCAGTGTGGCCGAGCGGTTCTAGGCGCTTCAGTCTGGAACCGGGCGACCGCTACGGTCGCAGGTTCGAATCCTGCCTCGGGCATGGATGTGTGTGTTGTCCTTAGGTTAGTTAGGTTTAAGTAGTTCTACGGGACTGATGACCTCAGATGTTAAGTCCCATAGTGCTCAGAGCCATTTGAACGTGCTGGAAAGTAATGTCTCCAAATTTTTATTCTGTTCTCAATATCGACGGAAGTACTACATGTCGTGCAAACGTTGAGGTGACTAAAGTCATGATATAGCGACATGCACATATACAGATGGCGGTTGTATCGCGTACACAAAGTAATACATTTGCGCGGCGTCGTCAATGCTAATGGACAAGCAACATTGCGTGCAATAACGCAGAAATCGATTTGGGACGTACGACGAACGTATCCGTTAGGACAGTGCGGCAGAATCTGGCGTTAGTGGGCTACGGCAGCAGATGATCGACGCTAGTGTTTTTGTTAACAAATGGTTCAAATGGCTCTCAGCACTATGGAACTCAACATCTGAGGTCATTAGTCCCCTAGAACTTAGAACTACTTAAACCTAACTAACCTAAAGACGTCACACACACCCATGCACGAGGCAGGATTCGAACCTGCGACGGTAGCGGTCGCGCGGTTCCAGACTAAAGCGCCTAGAACCGCTCGGCCACCACGGCCGACGCTTTTGTTAACAGCATGGCATCACCTGCAGCACCTCTCCTGGGCTCGTGACCATATCGGTTGTATCCTGGACAACTGGAAAACCTTGGCCTGGTTAGATGAATCCCGATTTCAGTTCGTAAGAGTTGATGGTAGGGTTCGGGTGTAGCGCAGACCCCATGAAGCCATTGACCCAAATTGTTCAAATGGTTCAAATGGCTCTGAGCACTATGGGACTTAACATCTATGGTCATCAGTCTCCTAGAACTTAGAACTACTTAAACCTAACTATCCTAAGGACATCACACAACACCCAGTCATCACTCGGGACCCAAGTTGTCAAGAAGGCACTGTGCAAGCTGGTGATGGTTCCATAATGGTGTGGGCTCTGTTTACGTGCAATGGACTGGGTGCTCTGGTTCAACTGAGCGATAACTGACTGGAAATGGTTATATTTGGCTACTTCGGGGCCATTTGCACCGATTCATGGACTTCATGTTCCCAAACAACGACGGAATTTTTTATAGGTGACAAAGTACCACGTCACTGGAGCGCACTTGTTTGCGACTGGTTTGAAGAACATAACGAACAATTTGAGCGAATGATTTGACCATCCCGATGGCCGAACATGAATCTCATCTAACATTTATGGGGCACAGTCGAGAAGTCAGTTTGTGCACAAAATCCTGCACCAGAGGTATCCCATGACTTGTCACCTCATTGTATTACTCGGACAACTGTCCCGATTAGGTGAAGCAAGTTGCACTCTTCTACCGGAAGAGGGCTCAGAATTGTAGCATGCAACATGGCGGTGTGTACCGCTGCTATGTTGGCGCGTGAGAAACAGATTGCTGTAATCGAATTTCGAATTTGAAGAGTTTGTCCACACATGGACCACCCTTCTCTTCAGCATGACAGTGCCAGACAATACACGAGTGCTCCAACATCCGCAAAAATCCGACGCCTTGGGTTCACTGTCATCGATCATCCTTCATACAATCCCTACTTGTCCCTATTCGATTTTCATCCGTTTCCGAAACATCTTCAAGGACTTCACTTTGTTAGTGAAGAAGCGTGCACAGAGGTGAGGTTGTGGCTCCGTCAACAAAGTCGAACATTCTACAATGACGGTATCAACAAACTGGTCTCTCGTTGTGTGATGTTGGAAAATTGGTATGTAGATATGAAGCACAAAGATGTATGTTTATAAAGTTTGTTTGACTTAAAAAGCTTCAAGAGTTTCCACATAAAAATGTCGGAGGCATTATTTTTCAGCACCACCTCGTGATTTTAAACGTAGTGGATAATTTAGAAGTATGTTAGTGATACATGTCACTTGCAGTACTGATATGATATGAGACCGTTTTCTATTAGCACGACCACGTGGTCTGGCCTGGCGGTGAAACACACACCACCATGCATGCTGCAGCCAATGACTTCCTCTACTATCAGTTTTTCGCAGTTTCATGAACTTACGTGATAAGAATTTTCCCCCTTTTGATAAATTCTGACTGGCTCGCATTTTTGTTAGGGACAGCGTCTTTATCTCAGGATCAGTCCTGCTTTAACTCTCACAATAAAAATATAAATAAATATCGTGTGACGAGGGCCTCCCGTCGGGTAGACCGTTCGCCGGGTGCAAGTCTTTCGATTTGACGCCAATTCGGCGACTTGCGCGACGATGGGGATGAAATGATGATGACGATGACAACACAACACCCAGTCCCTGAGCGGAGCAAATCTCCGACCCAGCCGGGAATCGAACCCGGGCCCTTATGATTGACACTCTGTCGCGCTGACCACCCGGCTACCGGGGGGTGGACACAATAAAAACATGTAATAGAAGGGTGTAGGTCTGCCAACGTGAAATTTATATATGTAATTGTATGGTGGGCGTAACAATAGTAAATTATTGTAACAGGTGTTCATCTGTAAGACTTTAGCAGAAAAACAGTGAAATATCCTATTTCTTCCTTACATTATTCGTACAGGCTTTTTACCTGGCCTGACCTGCCAAAGTTACAATGAACACACTTTTATTCCATTATGCATTTACTGTATGAAGAAAACATTAATGGCAACAGCAAACTGTGGTAAATAAATAAGTACAGGAAACCGCACACTGATACAGAGACAAAAAAGGAAAGCTGCCAGCGATCTGTTAACTTGTACAGTGTGTGGCGCTTAAATCTGGACAAATTTCAATTTGAATTTCTCGCCATATCGTAGCTCCAAAGGAGTTTACGACTGGCGTTCTTGAAAGCCATAGGCATCTAGTAAACAGTCAGAACCTCAAAATGAGCGAGATGTTATGAACCAAGTGCGGAGTACAACCGAAGAGCAGCGATTATCGAAAGTCTTCGCGCTGGGCGTTCGCCCACTGAAACAGTTCGATTCTTCGGGAGGCCGAGATCAACTGTTTACGATACTGTGGCCAATTATAATGCTTTGGAGAAGTTTGGGGAAGGTTCCGCTAACCCGGCGAGGAAACCTCATTCGAGTAAACGCGTGTCACAACTTGCGGCTGTCATCGAAAAGACTCAGGCGCTGATTTCGGACGACCCGGGGCAACCGACGTCATTATTGGATGTCAGCGTCGGATGGCAGAGGAGAATCTCATACGAGCCATTTAGTCCAAAACTGGCTCTCGGAAAACGTTGACATGCTCTGATCAAAGGAGTTCTGGCTTCCGAATAGCCCGAATTTGACCCCCTCGACTACTATGTTTGGAGCAGTCGAAAGACCAGTAAGACGAGACACCCTAATGTCGCATCCCTCTGCACCGCTATCGAAGCAGCATTCGCGAGTATGGACAGCGCTGTTGTAAAGAGTGCGTGCGATCGCTTCAGGAGAAGACGGGAGGCGGTCATTGCGGCTGAAAGGGGTTACGTCGCGTAATGTTAATCTGGAAAGATACCACTACTTATGTATAAAAGGATTTTATTTGTATTTTGTTTTAATAAATTTGCTTTTAAAAAAGTTTCATTTCTTCGGATTTAAGCGCCGCACTCTGTGTATCAGGGAAAATAAACATTGCCGGCTTCAGGGAAACGAGATATTCTTGATTCTGTGTAGCTGCATCTATATAGCTTAGATGTGGTTCATACCGATTTGTGCGCTAGAAGACTAAGTGCTGGACGGGATGAGTTTACCGGCACTCAACAACAGTGCGGTAAATTATTCTCTACGAACCATTTAAAACATAGTACGCATACAGAATTCTCCTCCCCCCCCCCCAACACACACACACACACACACACACACACACACACACACACACACACACACACGTATATATTATATGTAATTAAATATACTAATCATAGTACAGCCAGAGTCTACTTTTTACTACGCAACAGTAAAGGGGCTACAATAAATATGGTGAACACAATAGTTGTTCTAGGTGTCCATACAAGAGAGAAACGTCATTAAGACACCACAGATAGAATAGAGATAATCGTAAATCAAAGCAAATGCATAAATAGATAGCAGACAGAACGCTTCATATAATGTCGTATTTTACAAAGGCTGCTAAACTTGTGCCAGGAGTTCATTCTGCCAAAGCATTTCTTTGCAAATTATCTTAAGTCAAGTGCACCCTTATTTGTGTCCTCATTGTTAATCGCGTAGACCTAGTACTTCATTAAAAAAAAAGCGTCATTTGGAGTTGACTCTCATTTCTTCCTTCCTTTTCTTTGCGACTTAAGTGAGTATGTCCCTACTTAGTCCTTTTACTCGCTGTCTACTCGATTCTTAGACATTGATGATTTACTAAGTTTTAGTGGGTTCTTATGTCTGTAACATTCACCACGGAATACTTGAAATCTAATCTTATGTGAAGATAATACATTGATCATTCTGTCTGTAATCCTTTTCATATAGTGTTAAATAGGAGGAAGAAGGATTAAATTTTAACGTCCCTTTGACATCGATGATTATGATGATTGGTTCGTGGGGGCGTTCAAATGCGCGGTCATCAGCGCCTGTACAAACTCACAATTTTTTCACACTCCAATTTATTATGCAGTCCAATCTAGCCACTATCACAAATGATGATGATGATGATGACCAGGCCAAGGTTTTCCAGTCATCCAGGATACAAGCGATATGGTCACGACCCCAGAAGAGGCGCTGCAGGCGATGCCATGCTGTTAACAAGAACACTGGTGTCGATTATCTGCTGCCGTAGCTCACTAACGCCAGATTCTGCCGCACCGTCCTACCGGATACGTTCGTCGTACGTACAAAATTGATTTCTGCGTTATTGCACGCAGCGTTGCTTGTCCATAAGCACTGACAACGCCGCGCAAATGCATTACTGTGTACCTGATGATATGATGAGGACAACATAAACACCCAGTCCCCGGGCAGAGAAATTCCCCAACCCGGCAGGTAATCGAACCCGGGACCCCGTGATCCAGTGGCAGCAGCGCTAGCCACTAGACCACGAGCTGCGGACCCGTTGACATCGAGGTCATTAGAGACGGAGTATTAAAGTAAAGGGATGAAATTCAAAGAACAACACGCTTCGTCACGGGTTAGATTTCCATGCGCGAGAGCCGCAGGAAGATGCACAAGCACCTCCAGTGGGAGGCGTTACGAAGGTTTCGCACACTGGACTCACATTCGGGAGGACGACGGTTCAATCCCGCGTCCGGCCATCCTGATTTAGGTTTTCCGTTATTTCCCTAAATCGCTCCAGGCGAATGCCGGGATGGTTCTTTTGAAAGGTCACGGCCGACTTTCTTCCCCGTCCTTCCCTAATCCGATGAGACCGATGACCTCGCAGTTTGGTCTCTTCCCCCAAACAACCCAACGAAGGTTTCGCGCAAATACACCGACTGCCAAAAAAGGTTAAGCACCGAGAAGACATGGTCGGTTGTCAATGTAACTTCATACAAGTACACACAATCGGTGTTTATGTAAATGAGTAGAGTTGCAATTCTCTGTGGAGGTTATAACGACCACCGAAGTGCATTAGTGTTGGTGGTGTTTAGGTTTTTACCAGGCCTGGTAGGCTCTATAACGGGCATGAATAGCGTCAGATGTTGAGAGATCACTGTGAGATGCCGCGTACTCGTGGGAAACAGCGTTATCAGCACTTGAAAGGGGTCACATTATGGCTATCCATTTGGCCGGCTGGTCGTATCGTGAAGTGTGTGAAATCTTATGGGATTTAACTGCTAAGTTCATCAGTTCCTAAGCTTACACACCACTTAACCTAAATTATCCTAAAGACACACACACACACACACACACACACACACACACACATATATATATATATATATATATATATATATATATATATATATATATATATATATATATATACCCATGCCCGAGGGAGGACTCGAACCTCCGCCGGGACCAGCCGCACAGGCCATGACTGCAGCGCCCTGAGACCGCACGGCTAATCCCGCGTGGTCGTATCGCGCAATATCCACAACTGTGGGGCACTGGGCTGTGACAAGCGCCAGATGTTCAACTTCATGGTAACGTGAGGACTGGCATACTTGTCAACGTTCCAGTCAACTACGTCCGACCACTACAAGGACGAATTGCAGTATTGTGCGCGCCACGTACATCATAGCCCCTTAACTTTTTTGTTAGGCAGCGTATTACTACCTCCCACAAACTTCTCGTGAGACGACCAAAACGGAAGAAACAGAGAAATCAGAGCTCGCACGGGAGCGTGTCAGTTGTAGTTCTTTCCGCGCACAGTTTGCGAGCAGAACAGGAAAGGGAGGACATGATAATGGTACGCCAAGTACGCTCCACCGAGCAACTTAGATGGCTAACGTAGTGTACTTATACAGGGTGACAAGTATTTAAACCGACAAACTCTGGGAGGTTTTAGGGGACATCAAAACAAATATTTTTCCCTAATGTCATTTTTTCCTCTGATGAGTATTTAAACCGGTAGAGGAAGATTTCTCTGGCAGCAAAGTAATTAAACCAACAAATACTTTTCCATTTTTTTTTTATGACCAAGAGACAACACATTAACACAACCCAATTTCAATTACAGTAGATTTTCAAAAATGCCTCCACTGACACGTAAACAAAGGTTACACCGTCGGATCATGTTCTGTCTGACACGGGCAAAAACCCCAGGAGTATCCTGAATTGTTCCTGCTGCTGGTACTATCCGGGCAACCAGATCCCCTTCTGATGCAACAGGAGTTGCGTAAACAAGGTTGCACATCTCTCCTCACACAAAAAAGTCCAGAGGGGACATATCTGGGGATCGAGCAGGCCATGGTACAGGACCACCTCTGCCAGTTCACGATTCTAGGAACTGTAGGTCCAGGAATCGACGCACACGACGACTGAAAAATGCCGGCGCCCTGTCATGTTGGAACCACATGCGTTGTCTTGTAGGGAGCGGGACATCTTCCAGCAATTCTGGCAATGCTCTGGCGATAAAATTGTAATAGTGCCTGCCATTTAATGGCCTAGGTATCAGATACGGCCCAGTTAAACAGTCCCAACAACACCGACCTACACATTAACAAAGAACCGCACTTGATGAGCGCTAGTAACTGTAGCATGTGGGTTATCCTCACTCCAAACATGCTAATTGTGCATGTTGAAGACTCCATCACGCCCGAACGTTGCTTCATCGGTAAACAACACAGAGGATGGAAATGTAGGATGAATTTCACAGTGTTCCAGGTACCACTGCGAAAACTGTGCTCTGGGTGGATAATCAACTGGTTCCAGGTTGTGGACACGCTGTTGGACGTAACAACTGCTCTCGAAAGACTGTTCTTACATTCGTCTGATTCGTCCCCATGTTACTTGCAACTGCACGAGTGCTGATTGAAGGATCGCGCTCCACATGCTGCAAGACAGTTTCCTCAAATTGCAGCGTTCTTGCCGTGCGACAGCTTCCCTGTCCAAATAATCTGCTAAATGACCCGGTCTCATGCAGACGTTGGTACACAGCAGCAAAGGTCGTATGATGCAGTGTACGGCAATTGGATATTGTTGCTGATAAACCCGCTGTGCAGCACGTCCATTGTGGTGCGCTACGTAGTATGCACCAACCATATCAATGTACTCATTCCAGGTGTATCGCGCAATTACGTAAACAGAGACAATGCACTACTACACTGGTGGACAGCAGTTGCCTACAACTGAAGAGCGTAATACAGCCTCTAATAACTGCAGAGCGTTAACAGCCTCCACCAGTTTAAATAATCCTCATAGGAAAAAAATGATTAGGGAAAAATATTTGTTTTCATGTCCCCTACAACCTACCAAAGTTTGTCGGTTTAAATACTTTTCACCCTGTAGACCGCGTCACCAAATATAATTTGTCCGTTATGGAAGAATTTAAGTTCTTTCTTTTGCTCTTACTGTCTTTTAATAAACCGTCTGTGCACTACCGCTGTCACATTTCGTTTGGTTTAATCCTTCAGTTTCTCTATGGCTTTACCAGAAAATACTCAGTTTCGAAAGACATTGTCACGATACTTCTCAAAACAATTTGTGGCTGTTTAGAGTGGCTTATAAACAAAGAAAGTAGATGAAGGTTTCTTACTGTTGAGTTGAGACTTATACCTGTTGTAAAAATACTGCCGCATTTACTTAATTAGGTCTTAGTCACTACTCTTTATTCATATTGTCACTAGAGTAAGCTAACATTCTCATTTAAACTATTGTCATGATGTAACTCTGATGTGTGAAATGCTGGATGTGTGGAACACTGGTCCGATGTAAGAGAGGGCCTGATGGCCCTAATCTGATCAGGTTAAATAAATAAATAAATAAATATACTTCAGACCCAAGGTACATTTGAATGGAGGCCATGTTTACCTGCAGTATGGGAGGAGAGACACACGATGGACACGTGTATGTCGTACTGATACTAAGTAGTTGTCTTCGAAATAAGACAATCGGTGGATTATAGGTTGTGGTCATCACTGATCTCTAGCAAGGTCAACTATGTGTTTTAACAATTGTAAAAATAAATGTTTAGTAACCAACCTGAAGCCTGAACCTCCGCCAATCGAGCCTGAGGTTACTTCACTGAGCAGTTAGATACGACAAACAAGTACCAAAATTTTGAAAATGTGTTGCATAAAGCAGATGCCTCAGGCGGATCTAGGGACGAGTTAGGGGATCCGCATGTGAGATAACACTCACAGTACACCACAGTTATGTTTCTTGTGGAATTATTCAAACTGCAGACGCTGCAGGGTCAGGAAAGAAGGTGTAGAATACAAGCTATGTGTACTCAAAAAACATTACATTCCATACTCTTATCGAGCATCGAACTGGCTTCCTTAAAATGAAGAAACTACCTCAGAAACATTTTAGTAGGCAAAGCTTTTCCACACTACTATAGACCAAGGGAACATTGGACGAAACCGAGTCAAAAACAGAAATATTGAGAAAACATGGCTATAGTGCGAGTTTGCTGGTTATAGCTTCCAGAGAGTAACCAACTGTTAGTAAGATTTTGAATAAAGTAACCATAACTGCTTACAGATTTTATCATCATCTTCGGATGGTTACTACAAGGGTTTTGTTTAAGGCGTGGTCTTTTAGTTGTGTGACACTCCGAGATCAAAACTTTTTTTACGTTTTAATTTTAGAAATATGAAATGCGTTGCCAGATGGAGAATTCTACTTTAACTGAACCTGTACATTTAGACCAATCCTTCTAACGATATACTTACGCAGAAAACGTTTTAAGATGTCACAGCCGTATTTTATTACGATTCCACCTTTTCAAAATGCAATTTAACGCACAAATCAATGGGGATATTGCCATGGAATTCACTTCAAATGAAGTAGCTAGCATCACTCACTCATTAGGAACCACACGATATTACGACCAATCACAACATGTGCTCTGCCTTCGCATGTGAAATGTAAACAACAATTCAAACGTGTGAAAGTTAGTGTTTAACGTTTCGTTGACAGCTACATCATTATACAACGTATATCTAATTTTGATAAGGATAGGGAAAAGAATCATGCGTGGTCTCTTCGAAGAAACCTTCCCAAATTTCGCTTCTGCTGGGTAATGAAAGTCACGGAAAACCTAAACTGGATGGAAGCGGATTTAAACCCAGCTCTTCTGAATGCGAGTCCAATACCTCAGTCTCAGCGCCTCTCGCTCAGTTAATATGGTCCAGCCATTGGGTCACCAATGATCACAAAATGATTACTTTCGCGACGATTCACTTATGATGAATACTTGGAGGTCCTATGAACTTCAGACACGACGGGAAATATTATCAGGGAAGGAGGACGATATGTGCAAAGCTTTATAATACCTTATTTAGGCGTACAATTCTTTCTGGAAAAAACTGCTTTCTACATATTGTATAAGCCTGAGTAGGTGAGCCTATGAATCTCCACAGATATGTAAACAACAGAATGCATAATCAGTTGTGCCTTTCGTGTAATTTCCGATCTATCTAAGGCTTCTACCTGATGTCTGGAAACCTCATCGCCGTCTTCCTCTTTTTCCTCCTCCTTTCGATCCGAGGAATGGTTCGCATGAGTTTCCTCTTCCCTTTCAAAAGAGACGAATTGCACCGCAAAATCCTGGAATGGTATGACCGCCTTCGTCAGTTTGGACCGCGACTGAATACAAAAAATTGACTACTTAGGAACAGTTCCTACTCCTATAAGGTTCAAAATCAAATAAAAGTCTACAGACTGTGAACGTGTTCTGATACCTTGGATCTCATTAACAAAGTGATGGCAGTGTCAGTAGTGATGAACGAGCCACAATCAAAGCCGCCTGGATGCGATAGCAGGAGCTCACTGGGGCGCCGTTTGACAAACAAATAACAATGCACCGTATCGCCGAGATATACAAGATTACGGTAAGTCACGTAGCTCTGAACGGACAGAGCTCGTCAATAACTGGCCGTTATGAAATTGTGTATGCTTCGTCGAATTATAAGCGTTTCTCTACCGGACCAAGTTAACGACATTAACAAGGAGAGATTTGTTAATAGCGTGTCGTGAAAGGACAAACAGTCTCATATGGCAATCGCCAATAATATTCCTCACACACTAGGGTTGGACCAGTACCGATGGATCATGCCCACGGATTCTGGTTCGCTCACACATGGGTGTTGCGGAGGTCAATTTCGTCCACTATTTCCAGTACAAACTGTTTCTTCGTATGAAGAAACTTGCATAAAAACTTTTCCATTATCCTCTCAGGTGTCGTCTCTCGCATTTTGTTCTAATCTTCAAAATCAAGTTGTATAAAGTCTCAGTTATAAGGTAGCTGTTTCTGTGTAAAAACCCAATATAATGGTATTCAGAAGAAAGTGTCAGGTAAGAGATATGACTAACTTAGGAAATACGATAGCCCGCCCGGTTGGCCGTACGGTCTAACGCACGGCTTTCTGGGCGGGAAGGAGCGCCTGGTCCCCGGCACGAATCCGCCCGGCGGATTTGTGTCGAGGTCCGGTGAACCGGCCAGTCTGTGGATGGTTTTTAGGCGGTTTTCCATCTGCCTCGGCGAATGCGGGTTGGTTCCCTTTAGTCCGCAGCAATGTCGGCGATTGCTGCGCAAAGAAGTTCTCCACGTACGCGTACATCACCATTACTCTACCACACAAACATAGGTGTTACACTCGTCTGGTGTGAGACGTTCCTTAGGGGGTCCACTGGGGGCCGAACCGCACAATAACCCTGGGTTCGGTGTGGGGCAGCGGGAGGGGTGAAGTGGACTGCGGTAGTCGTCGTGGGGTTGTGGACCACTGCGGCTGCGGTGGGGACGCAGTCTCTCCGTCGTTTCTAGGTCCCCGGTTAACAAACAATACAATAGGTAATACGATACTTCAACAAATTTCATGTTTTAAATATTTGGTGATGCGATGTGACCTATGAAAGAGAGAGAATCATCATCGAAGAAGCAAGCTGATTCTAAACTACCTGTTGACCTTTAAAGGAAACTTAAAACGCAAAATGTCGAAAAACATCCAAATTATTAAAATTTGAAACTACGGCATTTCCAGTACTAAAGTATGGAGATTCATGGCACGTACCTATTGCCAGTCGTCTACTATAGATGTGGAAAGTACTGTACTGTTGTGGAACGTAAACCATTTGCAAAGCTAATGTGAAAAATATTCAGACGTCAAAAATGAGATTTCTTAGGAAGTCAAAAGATGTATCTTAGATCACATCGAAAGAACTTAAACATGAAGCACTCTTGTACGAGCTATCAGCAAATACGTCACGCTAGCTACAACATGTACAAACGATGATTGCAGGAACACTACCTAAACTAACATAATATGAACCGGATGGGAAAATATCCGTAAACAGATCACGCAAGCAATGGAGTGACTTATGAAACTGTTCCACGTAGTATGTCTACTTCTGGGCAGAAGAAGAAACAGGTTGTTATTATTATACGAATGAGCCCATTTGGGACTTTACAAGGAAATGTTTACTGGCTCTCCCCTTATGCCCATATTTCTTTCGTTATTTTGCTACAAACGTTTCAGGCGAAGTTGCCCAGTCTCCTCCTCCGGTTTTACTCCTGATCAGCTTGCCATTGTTGAACTGAAGATCGACAAATTTCCCTACTCTTGACATCTTCATGTGTTACCCCTGAAAATTTTTGATAACATTTTCTTTCCACGATCAATTTGACGGTATACAGTTTTTTCGGTGAAAGATGATCTGCAACACCAACTGAACACAAGAGAAGGCAGTAGCACCGCGTTAGAGTTTACCTAACACCACGTTGGTCAGCCTCAATTCTCAAAGGTGCAGCTGAGAGCATATGCTCTGAAACAACCACTCCAGTCTTAAACTTGGTGTTGGTCCAAATCTCTGACAACCAGCCGCGCGGGGTAGCTGTGCGGCCTAGGGCACCTTGTCACGGTTGTGTGTGTGTGTGTGTGTGTGTGTGTGTGTGTGTGTGTGTGTGTGTGTGTGTGTGTGTTGTCCTTAGCATAAGTTGGTTTAAGTAGTGTGTAAGCTTAGGAACCGATGACCTCAGTAGTTTAGTCCCATAGGAACTTACCACCAAATTTCTGACAACCAAGTTCAATGAAGCGTGGAAGGAATCAGTTCTGTACCTCATATTGGCAACAAATCCACGGCTGTTCGTAACAGCAAAATCAAACATTCGGATTGTGGGGAGTCAGGAATGATATGCAATCGGAGGGAATCTGAGACCTCTGGTCAACTTCACCTGAAAACACTAAGTTCTTTAGGGGCAATGAAATTAAATTCGTTGTTACGTGCAGGAAAACTGGCTGAACTAGAGAATAACCTAAAGGTGCAAAAATTCAAATATTATTATTATTTTCAGTCAAGCAGTTTAGCTATAGAACGGAGACATGGTAAAAATATGCGCTGGGTGACTAAAAGAAGAGTTGTGGAAGCATGTACTTCTGTTTCCTAATACGCGCCACGGTCGTTGGACTACTGGAATTATACATCGATGTAACAGAGAGATGAGAATCGAGTTACTCCCATGACTTGTCACGTGCTTATTTATGCTAACGAGAACCGAGAGCAGTCGACGCCTCCTGCGATTGCTCTCAGGCAGTGGTTGATCTGTAGGAAGGAAAAGCCTACAATCTCTTCAAGTCAGGCTCGTACTCGCGTTATGGACGTGGGGATATTTTGATTTCCGTGGTTGCAAAGAAAAATTCTTCTGCAGATTCAACCTTATGCAAGTCACAAATTTTCTATTTCTACTTTTGTCCATACACGTCTCAGGACTTCATACACTGGCTAAAGATTTGACACAATATAACAGTTCCTGAAACTTTAAGTTATACCTGAATATAACTGGTGGCTATTGTCTTCGAGACGAGTTTTGAACTATTAATGTCTACTTTAAATGTATACCTATCTTAGAACTAAGATAACTAATTAAAAAAGAAACTAACACCACGCTGGAGTTATTTTAAATAAAGTAGCTTATTACAGTAGTTGTTCTCGAAATAGAACACCACAAATATTAAATGCAAAACATAAATCAATGCATCTTTCACCAATAATTTACAGCGTTAAGTGAATTCTATGTAGATTTAAACAACTCGCACGTAAACTCGGTGGAGCCAACGAATTGCATGTTTGTTAAAGGCGACAGCTATTCGTTGCGAAAATCACTATAAATACTACCCAGTTTCATGAAATAGTTTTCAGGCTTAGTTCTATGAACTTTGCACATGTTGTCATCTCCATATTGTAAACTGCAGTTGCATTAATGACAGTACACGAACTGCTGAAACATGGCTAAAGGTAAAGAAAATACTAACAATTGTGCCTTCCGCAAGGAGAAATCTTCAACATCAAATACAAACGACGCAATTTTCAACATCAAATAGAACCGACGCAACACGAAGGAATTATCTAAATGGGTCGGAGATAGATAGATGTGATTTGCATGTACAGACAAATGATTACGATTTCAGAAAAATTGGATGATTTATTCAAGAGAAAGAGCTTCACAAACTGAGCAAGTCAATAACGCATTGGTCCACCTTTGGCCCTTAGGCAGTGATAGAGTTCTTGAATGTCCTCTTGGCGGATATCGTGCGTTAGATGGGCAAAATCCCGAGCAGGGTGGAGGGCCCTGGTCATAATGCTGCAAACATTCTCAGTTGGGAAGAGATACGGCGACCTTGTTGTCCAAGGTAGAGTTTGGCAAGCACAAAGACAAGCGGTAGAAACTCGCGTTGTGTACGGACGGGCATTATCTTACTGGAATGTAAGCCCATGATGACTTGTCCTGAAGAGTAACAAAACGGGCGTAGAATATTGTCGACGTACCGCCGTGTTATAAGGGTACAGCGGATCTCCAGACATGTCTTCGGCCTGGAACCTTATAGACTGGAGTAGAATTGTCTTCAGTGATTAGTCCTGCTTCGAACTGCCACGACCAGTGAAGACATGTCTGGAGACATCCCGGATAGCAATGGGATACCAACTTGACGGACGCCCGCCATAAGGCCTGGCAACCAGGAGTGATGGTCTGGGATGTCATTTCCTTTCATAGCAGGACCCCTTCGGTTGTAATCCGCGGCACCCTTACAACAGACCGGTACGTCGGCGGTATTCTACGGGCCGTTTTAGCAAGATAACGCATGGCCGCACAAGGTGAGAGTTTCTACTGCTTGCCTTCGTCCTTACCACATCCTACCTTGGCCAGCAAGGTCTCCGATTCTCTCCCTAGCTGACAAAGTTTGGAGCATTTTGGGCAGGGCGCTCCAGCCAGCTTGAGATTTTGATGATCTAGCGCGCCAGTTGGACAGAATATGGCACGTTATCCCTCAGGAGAACATCCAACAGTGCCAACCCGAATAAATGCTTGTATAAGAGCCAGAGGTGGACCAATGAGCCGCGCGGTCTGGGGCTTCTTGTCACGGACCGTGCGGCTCCCTCCGTCGGAGGTTCGAGCCCTCCCTCGGGCATGGGCGTGTGTGTTACATTAAATAGTATGTAAGCTTAGGGACCGATGACCTCAGCAGTTTGTCCCGTAAGACCTTACCACAAACGAAGTGGACCAACGCGTTACTGACCTGCTCAATTTGTGAAGCTCTTTCTTTTGAATAAATCATCCAGTTTTTCGGAACTTTGAATCATTTGCTCGTCTCTAAATGTTCATCACATCCACGAATTTACGACCCATTCGGATGATTCCTTCGTGGTGAGTATTTGTTGTCCAAATTTGTATATCACTCCTCTCAGATGATTCTTCTTTGTTATCTCTGGAGCAACTGGCAGTACAGAGCTACGGATCTTGCAAAAGTTCTAGTGTTTGCACTTGTCTCAAACTGCCTGCCAATAATAAACGAAAGTCGGTGCGTGTTATTGACCTTATTCACTAATTAGAGAGAGCTTTATTAGTCTCACCTAAATGTCCATCTGCACACTGCAGCAGAAGATCTTTTTTTGGAGGGAGGGGGGAGGGGGGCCAGAGCATTTTTAGTGTTAGGGAATGATTAAAAAAAAAAGGCGCGGATGTGAAGAACGTTACTATCTCCGAAATCATCAACGTCTTTAATCTGTTCTCAATTCTGCATATAAACAATAGTTTCGCACCAGCTCCATGTGAACTACAGTCGTGTGCAAAACGTAAGGGCAAAAGTAACTTTCACATGAAGTCTGCAAAGTACCATAACTCACTGATACCTGGACCATACTTAGGAAAACTGTTACAGTATATTAAAGAAGGTAAGTGATAGATATACGCAATGAGACGAACAGAAATGACACATTCCTTCAAAGACAATAATTACACTTAAGTAACCGTAATTTGTAATGTCCATGAGAATATCATAAAAGTCAGGTTATACAGGGTTAGCCAGTGAAACGGGCAGATTGGAGATGGCCTTGACAGCTGGAATGTGAGTGGTGGGGGTAACGGTGGCCGGCTCCGTTCTACCTGCATGTCCCGCCACTTGGTTGCAATGGATCGTTGCACGGGTGAACATCGCGGCTACGCGGTTAAAGCGTATAATACGAATGGTGAGAGTTTGGTGAAAACGCGACGTGGTTTTCGACGCAATTTCAGCATACCGCGCAACAGGCCTGTTCCCTCGGATAATGCAAACCTTGAACAAACTGGTCAACGTCTAAAAAACGAGGTGGGAGTGCAAAAACCGTTCGAACCCCTCAAAACATCGCTGCTGTTCAACAGGCTATGCTCAGAAGTCCACGCCTATCTGCCAGACAACATGCTCTACGTCTTGGAATAAGTAACACTTCGTTGAGAAGGATTCTTTGTCAAGATTTACATTTTCACCCATACAAAATACAGATTGCGCAATCTCTCAAACCAAGTGACTATCAAAAACGATTACAATTTTGTGAGGAAATGGCCAGAAGACTTGAAGAAAATGACGACCAAGTAAACCACTTGTGGATGAGCGATGAGGCGCATTTCCACCTTTCTAGTTTTGTTAATAAAACTTCAGATACTAGTCGGAGAAAAACCCTGGCGCACTTCATGAAACGCCTCTTCATGCTCAAAAAGTAACGGTTTGGTGCGCAATGTCGGCAAGTCGAATCATAGGCCCATTTTTCTTCGAGGATATCAATGGAAGTGCTGTGACTTAACTCTGTGCGTTACGATGCAATGATCCAGAACTTACTTACGCCAGAACTCGCCCGTTTTGCAGTGAATGAACACACAATGTTCCAACAAGATGGGGCAACAAGCCACACTGCAAGAGTTGCCATGGATGCTGTGAATGCTTTGTTTCGGGGTAGCGTCATTTCCCGAAACGGGGATATCCCTTGGCCCGCTCGCTCTCCAGATTTGACAACCTGCGACTTTTTTTCTGTGGGGTCACTTAAGAACAAGAGTTTTTCAGAACGATCCACCCAGAACTATCCTAGCCCTAAAACAACGAATTCGGGACGAAATTGAAGGAGTACCAGTCAATGTGCTGCGAAATGTCATGGAAAACTTCCAGGCCCGGCTGCAGAAGTGGAGGACATTTGGCAGATGTTATATTCAAAAAATAATTTTTTCACTTATTGTACAGTAAATGGCTACCTTTGCACTTTTTATTTATAACCAATAAATTAAAATAATAAATTTTCTTAGGGAATTAGTTACTTATTTAAATATTCTCGTTTCACTGGCTAACCCTGTATTTGGAAATTTGTGGTACTACTTAATCTAACTTTAACTTACGCTATGGATAACACACACATACACACACGCACACACACACACACACACACACACACACGCACACACACACGCACACACACACGCACACGCACACACACACACACACACACACACACACACACAGTCGGTTTTCCAGTCGAATGAAACAATCGAATGAAACTAGTATCAGTGATTTCATTCAATGTGAGACATCAGACTATAGTTTTCACACACTCACCGGGTTTTAGTGATTTTATAGGCTCAAATCCTGTTCATCAGTCGCTAGAGAGTGCGTGATGTGAGGAGGTTGGACTTACTAAATTACCATTGATGTATTCGTGATAAATGTACAATAAAAATTCTCTATTGTAAGTTCGCAAATAGAGTACACCATACGTTAGTTCTTTTTGAGCCTTTTCTGTTATATATGAAACATGACTAGGGTTGACAACTTTTCTAAAAACAAAGTATTTTATTTCAAGGAGATGTGAATCAAAAATATATTTCTAGAAATAAAGTTCATTCAGAATGTATGTATTGACTTACTGAAGTACGAATTTTCGTACTTGTGGCATTAAATATCAATTTTTCCTTGGTTCTTGAAGTTTAATATCTGCTGCTGAATTGTAAATTTGTGTATATATAAAAGAACAATCACTTATTAACACGTTTTTATTAGGTCGGTTTCTTGTCTGTTTCTTTTTTCGGTACAAATTTTGCAGTTGATTTTAAACGTGTTTCTCGATAAGCTAGAGACTTTAAGCATTCAGTATAGCTCAGAACTGGATCATACTGTAACATTAACTCGCTCGCGAGTCTGGTGTGTGGCAAAGGGCACTTCGTTTTTCGGTCGGTCTGTCTGTTCGGTACCAAGTTTTGCAACTGGTTTTCAACTAATTTTCCGAGAAGCTATAGACTTTAAACTTTTCAACTTAGCTCAAGATTGGATAACAATGCAGTATTAACTCGCTTTCTTTTCTGGTGTGCCACGGGGAGCAGGTACATGGTGTACCGCAGCTCTTTCCCTGTTTTCTTGTTCCAGTCGCGAATGTTTCGCACTTAAGAACGGTTGCTGCTAATGTTCCCTCTCAGCTCGACTCTATCTTTTACATCCGCGGTCTTCTCGCGAGATATGCCAAGAGGGAGCAATGTATTGGATGACTCATTTGAAGAAAAACTGAAATAAACCTGAAGTTTACATGTTCTGCTGTGATATCATCAAAATATTTGAAAACAACTGAAAAATTTCACACACACAAGATTAAAGAGCAGAAAATAATTATTTAAATACAAAACTTCTTAATATAACATGGTTTTGCATTTGCGGACATCATCACACATTGACCATAAAACGGAATGCAAACTGCTGCTAAAACGTGGCAAGGTTCCGTTCTTCTCTATACATCCTTAAGGGAACCATTGTGTTCACCTTCGTACCCCGAACTAGGGTTGCAATACGTTCTGATTTTCCCGCACTGGTCGTAGTCTTGAGGGAGTACAAAGGCGTGCTAGAGGGATTTTTTCGTGCACGTGGGAATTCGACTGCCTGAAAATAAATTTTAACATTAGTTAAAATGCATTAAAGAAGACATAATTATTGACAGTTTCTTCGTTTTAGTCTATTAAAAACGCAGTGGCAAGCACGCTTAGCCGTTGTCCTATGTGCATACTTTATGATCCAGAATTCTCTTTACAAATTTGATCACGTATATTTTAGAAATGGGAATAGGTAGAAAGGTCCGGTTTGTGGCATGATGTTCACATACACCTAAAGCTGTTTCTTCTTACTTTCACATGTTAGTTATTGACTGACGACTCTCCAGCAGTTGGCAGTGTGTGTAATGGTTTGTACAGATCAGATCTAACACACAGATCCCGCGGAACCCCGTTACACTTCTTTCTTCGGGCGGGACTTGCACGAACTGTGAGCTCGCATTGGAGCAGCAATAACACACTTTAATGAGGACATCTTACCGGACACGGAACTGCAAAACTGCTCAGATTTAAGGTGACCATCCGCCCCTTGGACCCCCCTTTTTTCATGACAGTCACTATTTTTCTAGCTCTGTCCCGAATTTTGCCAAAAGTAATTCGGGACACCTGTTTGTACCGGATTTAACAATTATGAAACGATTTATCCCCAACTGCATGTTCATTTTACCTGTATCAGTACGCTGTTACTGAAAGGATATTTTCCCAAATCAGTAATCTATGGAGCAGTGGCAAAACACAGTTTGTTGTGGAAAATACGAAAGCAATGTCACTGACTAGAGTGAATTATTATGAAACTTGAGTTGAATGTTTTCATAAGGCTGTCGAAGAAAACAGATATGCCGAAGAAAATTTATAGCACTGATAAACACTGAATGCTTACTCGCATTCCATCTTAGAAGTTACTAACATTATATAAATATACTTTTTGTAACAAATGAAAGCGATAATTTGCATTTACTACGTTCAATTCAGGCTTTTTTTAATATCAAAATTTTTTAACTTGTCTCGGATTTGGCTCTAGAAAATATGGTCACCTTAACAACTGTTAAGCAGCTATTATAATCTTAGGTGTAAATGAAAATTATGCCGCAAACCGCGCTTTTCTACTTATCACCATTTCTGAAGTCTATCCGATCCAAGTCGTAGAGACGATTTTGGAACACCCTGTATTTTCCATACTTCTTTACTTAGATTCTGAGAAGCCGCCCCGCAAGCCAGACAACTGAATGTCTTAAATGTCATTTGACTTCTACTCATTGAGCTGTATAAAACCGATTTCATTTACGTCTGAATATGAACGTCTCTATAATGTGCTTTCACAAATCCTTGTTACTCTCTTGTGTAATTTATATCTGCCGATCAGTTGGGGTGCGGACATTTGCCACGATTTTACGTGCTCCGAAGGGTTGGTTCCCTTGTCCCCCCCCCCCCCCCCCCTTCATCCTCCTCATCGCTTGCTGAGCCTTTCCGCTGGTTTACTTAACATAGAACCAGAATCTCTTCGGATTTTTCGCCATATGTCTAGAGAGAGTTTCGTTGTAGAAACTATTAAGTGCATCTCACATTGAAATCCGCACCAAATTTCGAGCCTCAGTAAAGCTTCGCCAGTCTTGAAGATTTTGCGTTCGTCTAAATTATACTTGCCTTTTCGGTGATCCTGCAGCAGCTTTCTGTCGTGTTTTGTGTACCATGGGGATCAGTTCTGTCTCTTATTAATTTATTTAGTATGACTCTCTCGAGTGCTGTTAATACTATTTCTTTGAAGTTAAGCCACATATGGTCTTCACTTACATAGTTTGGAAGGATTGGAGTCTGTCTCTTAAAAAGACGTCAACCGAATTTTTATTTGCTCATATATTTCGCGTTTAGTTTTGGTGAATTTCTTTGTTACGGAATTGAGCCTCCCTACGACTGTGTGTTCACTAATCCCTATATCCGTCGTGATGCTCAGGATTATTTGTGGCTAAGAGGTCAAGTGTGTTTTCGTAACCATTTACAATCTGAATGGCCTCGTGAAATAATTCTTCAAAATAATTAAAAAAAACATTTAGGACAATTACGGAAGTTGTTTTCTATGTACAATAGGGTCTGAAAATGTATTTTTGTCAACATACGGAAGGTAGATTGAAGTCACTGCCAACTGTAATTGTATGAGTAGGGTACCTATTTGTGATGAGACCTCTGCCCATACTGAGTCACAGGAACTATCTGCTTCAATGTCGCTTGTGAGCTGGAACACACATTACATTATTTTTCCTTCAGTTGTGCTTCTTGTTTCTGTTGTAGTGCAGATCATTACAATTACGGTTTTTCCCTCCAAAACCTAGGATGCTTTCTCTGTCACCCTGTAAATACCAGAGCCAAACAATGTAAAATAACAACGTACGTTACAAGCATAGCATTCTGTATTACTTCATTTCCTTATTTCTAACATTTTAAAATTGTTCGTCGACTTTAGATGACATGTCAATCATAGATATTCTTATCTCTATCTAGTGAACGTATTTTCAGTCATGTTTGGAAACATTGTCCGGCTACACTTTATTAACTAATGTTTCGCTGCAAGGGATATCGCATTTTAGAGAGTAAATTAATATGGAGTATGTCTTTCTTCTTTTCAGACATTCACATTCCCATTTCTTCTTTCCTCGTTGTCTTTTGGGCATGTAGTTGTAGTAATTAAAGTAGGCACAAATGCGGTGATTAAAAAAGAAATGATTAGCGTACATTCGCATTCTCTTTACATCGTTCCTTTCTTGTTGCTCCCATGACGTTGGACTGTTTCTATCGCAATCAGTAAGCGTGAAAGGAAGCTACCGTACAGACAGAGGAATCTATATTTGTACTTGGCAGAGCTAATTACTTATTGACATAACCGTCTGAATTTCTTTCGTTTCCCAAAAGTTAAAAATATTTCGATTTCGGAAAAGAAGCTCTGTATTTGGCCAAGATGTCGAAGGAGGAGGTCCCTTACGTACTGGTTGTATCGAGTAAGATGTGGAGACGGCGGTTTGAAAGCGGACAGAAGTAGCACGAGGAAGGGCGTCTCTTACTTGAGGGATTGCTACCTGGCGAAGGGGCAAGTGTGGCACAACACACACACACACACACAAAATTCCGACCTGGGGGAGCCGGTGGCAAGGCGCCTTAGACCGCGCAGCTACCCCGTGCGGCTCAACTGCAAGGGTCAAAAACACAGTCTACGATTTAATACAATTATGTAGGTCAAATGGGGAAAAAGTTTCTTTTCCAAACATCTGCTCGTGTTTAAGAACCATTACTAAGTACCGTTTTTTTGATATATGATACCTTATAAAAGTCGACGAATGTCTAAAGATTCCGGGAAACTTTCTAAACTGTACTACACAGTTAACTGATGACAAAAAACCGACTGTCAGTAGTATCTCCAAATGTGCTAGTGACTTCAAGACTGCCCTTGTACGTTCCAGAATGTTAACCAGAACAAGTATTGTTCACTGAAAAATTCTAAAGTCACGAGTGAGCAGTATGCAAGTTGCTGGATAATGAAGCACTCGCGTGAAGGATAGTACAGTCACGTCCAAAATTTGAGAGATCTTAGAGACCTACGGAACAACATAGAGTCATGCCACAAGAACAGCCGGCCGCGGTGGTCTCGCGGTTCTAGGCGCGCAGTCCGGAACCGCGCGACTGCTACGGTCGCAGGTTCGAATCCTGCCTCGGGCATGGATGTGTGTGATGTCCATAGGTTAGTTAGGCTTAAGTAGTTCTAAGTTCTAGGGGACTAATGACCTCAGGTGTTAAGTCCCATAGTGCTCAGAGCCATTTGAACCATTTTTTGAACCACAAGAACACGAAAACACGTGACATGTCAGCACAAGACAGCACAGTAGGCAGAAATTTACGGTATGGTAGTTCTTACTGCGTGTCGTGTGCGTTTAACGTACAGTACACGAGCCGCAGGGAACGACAGCGTAGCGAACACACCTGAATGACACTATTCGTGGCTGGATTAGCGTTGCTACTTCTACATCGCGTGGTCCTGGGTTCGATACACGGCCGGGTTGGGGACTCTCTCTGTCCAGGGACTGGGTGGTTGCGTTGTCCTCATCATTTCATCATCATTCGTGAAAGTGAATAGATTGGACTGTGTACAGATTAGGAATGTGTACGGGCGCTGATAACCGCGCAGTTGAGCGCCCCACAAACCAAACATCTTCATCATCATCATCATCATCATCGAGGCTGGATCATTGGCTGTGTGGATGCCAGCCAGTCAGTCAGTGTGAAGTGTGGCGCCAGTTGAAGTTACAGTAAGTATTGTCAATTCATAACTGTGGAAGAGATCCCAGGAGGGAAGATTTACAGGGTTTATCAAAAAGAATCATTCGATTTAAAAAAAAATCGAAACTATTATGTTGTCTGAGATATATGTGTGAACAACGTACCGTCGGCAAGAGCAAACACTCGAGTTTTACATGGTTCCCGCTAGGTAGCAGCAGTGTGCGCCCACTTCAGTTCTAGTAAAACTGGTGTCGGAACAACAGAAGGAGTTTTGTGTTCTACGTTTTGCGCAGTGCAGGTCAGTAACAAATGTTCGTCGTGATTTTCGTACTAGATATGGTATGTATCCTCCTACAGCACAGAGCATTAGACGATGGCATGAACAATTCCGAGAAACAGGTTGTTCGTGTAAAAGCAAATCGGCGGACCGTCCCTAAGTGTTTGAGACAAACGTCGAACGCATCCGCCATAGTTTCACAAGGAGTCCGTAGAAATCCGTTCGCCGTGCAGCTCGACAGCCCAACATGCCCCTGATGTCCGTCTGGCGTGTGCTGCCTCGACGTTTACACATGGAACCGTACACAATTCAGCTACTGCCAGCTCTTCCGTGAATGAGACAAACAACAACGTGTGGAGTTCTGCAATTTCGTTCTTGGCAAGAAGGAGGATGACAGTTTCCTTCCACGCTTAGTGTTTAGTGACTATGCAACATTCCATTTAAATGGAAAGGTGAACCGTCATAATGTGAGAATATTGGGTACGGAACAATCACATGAAGTTGTACAACATGAGACGGACTCTCCAAAATTTAATGGGTTTTGTGTAGTTTCACGGGAAAAAGTGAATTGTTCATTTTTCTTTGCGGAGAACACTGTTACAGGAAGCACGTATCTCAATATGCTTGAGAACTTTCTTTTCCCACGGCTGGACATTGATTCGAACGACTTCATTTACTAATAGGATGGGGCACCACCACACAGGCATCTGGAAGTGAATGATGGCTCGGTCGCAGAGGACCAAATGATTCAGCCTTACATTACTGGCCTCCAAGGTCACAGGACCTGACTGTATGTGATTATTTCTTGTGGTGGGTTTATAAAAGACTCTGTTTATGTGCCTCCGATACCAACAACAATGAATGAACGGAGACACCGCATAAAATCAGCTGTGGAAACTGTAACTCAAGACATGCTCTCCGCAGTGTGGGAACAATTTGAATACCGCATTGACATATGCCGTACATCTCAAGGGGACATATTGGACACTTATGAAAAGGTATTAAAAAAACTTTTTTAGTATCCCGTTCATCAACAATCAAAATTCACTGTCTATGTTTATTAGTTTAAGAAATATAGACGTGCCAAATCTGATGATTCTTTTTGATACAACCTGTATCACTAAAATGTACGGGCAAGGCGACCACGTGCTACAACTCAGCACATAAAATACACTAAGACGTCCAACCAGCACAGCAGCTGACTGGCCTAGAAGGAAAGGAAGGGAGGATTAGAGTCTAACGTCTCGTTGACAGTACCGTCATTAGAGTCGAGGCTGGCCTAGACAATTTTTGGTTGCCCCTCTGTCACACATACCCAGACAGATAGTGTGTCGTGGGCTTCAGCAGACTGGTTCATATACTTGGTAAAACGCCAGATGCATTCCCCTTATACAACGGGTGAACGTGGCCTGACGAATGCGAGTGGCCTTCAGAACAGTAAGGTACTGCCTTGTTCACAGTTGAGTCGTGGTTCAGTCTGAAGAGTGAATCTTTCCGCTGCTCATCCGATGAGTTCCTGGGACGCTTTACAACTCCGCTAATATTGTGGACAGGGACTGATATAACATCAACAGTGTCCTCTTGTGGAGAGGCATATTGCTAGGAGCACGTAAGCTGCTCCCACTGCGACGGTTGCTGTCAACAGAAACAACATCCTTCTACGGTAGACGCGCTTAATTAGTGTCACACACGGTCGTATGTTCCACCTAAACAGTTGGTAAAAGAGTACCAGCAACAATGGGACATAACACATCTTTAGCGCCCAGCTCACTCCAACGACTTAATCCGGATTTAATAGATAAAAAAATTGCTGTCCTAAGACGAGCCCTACCACTGCCATCATGAACCACTACTGAGCGCCAAAAGGCGATCGTTCAGCAATGGAAGGCCTTGAGCCCGTTCTACACCGGACGAGTGAGCTTGCAAGATTACATACGGTGCACCGGTTCCGCCGGCCTCCACCGTGTAAACGCGGGCCACTTGCATAAGATTCACGAGTACGATTGTTTCTAGACGAAATAGCATGGATCCTATTCTCACGCACATGAAAATGCTTCGCACAAGCGCAGACGACCGAGTGGGGAGCCCAACTGACAAACAGTACGCAGTTCTTTGTGAATTCTCTCTCCCGCTCAGCGAAATATTTTAGTCTGTTAGTGACATAAGTAGTTAACGGATGAAACATCTGCTATAAACACTCACTGGAATTTAAATGAAAGGAGGCTCGCGCGAGGAAGCGAACGTAATTCAGCAATCCAGACAAGCTGCATGAAAACAATTAATAACCATTTTACAATATGCGTTAGATGAGTATGCGCCAAGCAAGATCGTAAGAGATGGAAAAGAGCCACCGTGGTACAACAATCGAGTTAGAAAACTGCTGCGGAAGCAAAGGGAACATCACAGCAAACATAAACATAGCCAAAGCCTTGCAGACAAACAAAAATTCCGCGAAGCGAAATGTAGTGTGAGGAGGGCTATGCGAGAGGAGTTCAATGAATTCGAAAGTAAAGTTCTATGTACTGACTTGGCAGAAAATCCTAAGAAATTTCGGTCTTATGTCAAAGCGGTAGATGCATCAAAACAAAATGTCCAAACACTCTGTGACCAAAATGGTACTGAAACAGAGGATGACAGACTAAAGGCCGAAATACTAAATGTCTTTTTCCAAAGCTGTTTCACAGAGGAAGACTGCACTGTAGTTCCTTCTCTAGATTGTCGCACTGATGACAAAATGGTAGATATCAAAATAGACGACAGAGGGATAGAGAAACAATTAAAATCGCTCAAAAAAGGAAAGGCCGCTGGACCTGATGGGATACCAGTTCGATTTTACACAGAGTACGCGAAGGAACTTGTCCCCCTTCCTGCAGCAGTGTACCGTAGGTCTCTAGAAGAGGGTAGCTTTCCAAAGGATTGGAAAAGGGCACAGGTCATCCCCATTTTCAAGAAGGGACGTCGAACAGATGTGCAGAACTATAGACCTATATCTCTAACGTCGATCAGTTGTATAATTTTGGAACACGTATTATGTTCGAGTATAATTACTTTTCTGGAGACTAGAAATCTACTCTGTAGGAATCAGCATGGGTTTCGAAAGAGACGGTCGTGTGAAACCCAGCTCGCGCTATTCATCCACGAGACTCAGAGGGCCATAGACACGGGTTCCCAGGTAGATGCCGCGTTTCTTGACTTCCGCAAGGCATTCGATACAGTTCCCCACAATCGTTTAATTAACAATGTAAGAGCATATGGACTATCAGACCAACTGTGTGGTTGGATTGAGGAGTTCCTAGATAACAGAACGCAGCATCTCATTCTCAATGGAGATAAGTCTTCCGAAGTAAGAGTGATTTCAGGTGTGCCGCAGGGGAGTGTCATTGAACCGTTGCTATTCACAATATACACAAATGAGCTGGTGGTTGACATCGGAAGTTCACTGAGGCTTTTTGCAGATGATGCTGTGGTGTATCGACAGGTTGTAACAATGGAAAATTGTACTGAAATGCAGGAGGATCTGCAGCGAATTGACGCATGGTGAAGGGAATGGCAATTGAATCTCAATGTAGAAATGTGTAATGTGCTGCGAATACATAGAAAGATAGATCCCTTATTATTTAGCTACAAAATAGCAGGTCAGCAACTGGAAGCAGTTAATTCCATAAATTATCTGGGAGTATGCATTAGGAGTGATTTAAAATGGAATTATCATATAAAGTTGATCGTCGGTAAAGCAGATGCCAGATTGAGATTCACTGGAAGAATCCTAAGGAAATGCAATCCGACAACAAAGGAAGTAGGTTACAGTACGCTTGTTCGCCCACTGATTGAATACTGCTCAGCAGTGTGGGATCCGTACGAGATATGGTTGACAGAAGAGATAGAGCAGGTCCAACGGAGAGCAGCGCGCTTCGTTACAGGATCATTTAGTAATAGCGAAAGCGTTACGGAGATGATAGATAAACTGCAGTAGAAGACTCTGCAGGAGAGACGCTCAGTAGCTCGGTACGGGCTTTTGTTAAAGTTTCGAGAACATACCTTCACGGAAGAGTCAAGCAGTATATTGCTCCCTCCTACGTATATCTCGCGAAGAGACCATGAGGATAAAATCAGGGAAATTTGAGCCCACACAGAGGCATACTGACAATCCTTCTTTCCACGAACAATATGAGACTGGAACAGAAGGGAGAACCGATAGAGGGACTCAGGGTACCCTCCGCCACACACCGTCAGGTGGCTTGCGGAGTATGGACGTAGATGTAGATGTGATACAGCTCAGTGTGTCCGTCTAAAACACAAATATTGCAATCATTACAAAAGGACATAAAATACTTGATATTCTCGAAAAGTGTTTAAGTCGTCGATTCACTTATTGGAAGATGACAACAAACGCATTAGAAACGTAGAGCAGACGAATAGACAGGTACGTACTGTGTAAACGCTTTTCTGTAGTTTGAGCGTCTATCGCGTGGAGCGCTGCTGCAGACGACTTTCTTGTTCGTGTCGCACGCCCTGTTTAAAACGGGCTTTAGCGTAACCCAGGTTATTAGGCCTTTACAACTACTTCCTGCGAAACCACCGCACGCACTACAAAAATATGTACACCTCGGTGGAGGGAGACCTCACAGGGTGTCACCAACGGTTCATGGGCTGTTTTTCAGTATACCTCGTACCCTCATGACTGTGTCACGTGTCACAAAACAGCCAGGGAAAACTAACTCTCCAGTTCATGAGAGGAACATGTAGAAGGGTAAAGAGCGAAAAAGTGAGGACTTGGCTTTTGCAACTATATAAGAAAGTCAAAGAGTTTAAAAAAGGGCGTCACACTCTAATAACTTTTAAATCATTATCATGAGTGTACTGAAATTCAGTAAGTACAAGGAAATTCACTAACATATTCATAATTCCCACTTGTAGTGAACGGCAGCTTGCATTAAGAACAGAGAAACGCAAGATTATGTGCATGAACAGAAGAACAAAATTCAGTATCGCCGATTACAGCTTTAGGGGTATGTCGCTTGCCTCAGTCACACCGATTTATTATCTAGCCTCTAGTCATAACGCTATTACCCTATTTGAAGTGTAACGAAAAAAAATCTGTTACAGTTAGGTAAAATGGGAGAACTTTGGAAAAGTGTAGCGTGTCTGTTACAGAGAATCGGATCCAATATAATCGTACATTTTGTGTGTGTGTGTACTGCTCCTGGTTTTAGAACTATCAATTCGGTCTACATGAAAAGTACAAAGCATTTCACAGGCGTGAAAAAATAGACTTGTAATCGGCAGTTTCAGTCACGAACGACGCTATGGGGATAATAACCAAGCTGGAACGAAAATTACTAAAAGAAATAATCGACTGGTTGGTTTGATGGTTTAAGACTAGGATGGGAGAGTAGCTTGAAACGAAATTTATTTAGCCAATCACATCTGACAGCGTTCTAAGGTCTTTACATTCCTTGGTAGGAATGTTAACCGTGGCACCGTTGAAAGAGAACGGAAAGAAGAAAAATTTATTCAAAATATCACATCACGTTAAAATGACGCCTGGATTCCATGTAGTTACTACTTCGAGTTGTGATTTTACCTCTTGTTTTATTTTGACACGAGTTAGACAAGGATATAAACATGTTTCGTTTGGTGCATAGTTCCCTAACATAAATACTGCATGTATAAAAAGCCTGTAAATAGTACTGTAGATATCATTTGAAACACTTTTTTACGTCTCTGGCAAATTAGCCTTCGAGCTGCAGATTAGACACACTGCTTACTTCCTGCAACGAAGCACATACGACACACTGTTGGTACAAATAAGCCAGAATAACCTTAGAAAGCCACTGTATTTGTTAAATGTGAAATTTCATACAGGAAATTTGTATTATCCACAACTCGTAGAAGAGGGCCGACGCAGAAATGTTTACACAGGCGTATCATTGAAGCGTGTTCCTTACTGGATTCGAAATGTAAGGGGCTATAACTAAACTAGTGTGAAGGAATACCCGGCGGCCGGACTGATAGGGTGAAAAGAGTTTTCCTATTACAATAATGAGTTGAAACTACGGAACTTGTGAAATAAAAAATATTAAGTAACGTTTCTTGGCAATCAGTTCATTTTGATATGACTGACACTGTTATTTATTAGTTTTTTTTTCAGTCCCCAGGCTTTGTTGGTCAGCTCCGTAAGTGGTCTTATTTATTTATTTTTTTCATTCAACGTTACCTTCCTTTAGACTGATTAGGTGGAAGTCTGTCTATTTCGTTTTCGGTTAATTTTCTGTTCGGACTATTGAGATTCTGACATCTGCTCCATTAACAGTTGGCTGTGGAATAGAATTCATCTGGTTCGTCCGCCAATCCAATCCACTTTAGGAGCCTGTTTGGGAAGCCACGCCAGTAGCTATGCTACCGCGGATGGGGTACTCACCGTCACTGGAGCAAACAAACCAGTGCGGCGCATGGCGCTAGGCTAAGAAAGACAACAATAGAAGAAATTATGGGAGCACCTGTTAGGGATAAGGGTTAGATAAGGAGGAGGGGTGAAGATTTATGGCAGTAGTTATGGGAGATGGACGAAACTGGCAGAAGGACTTTTCAGTTCCTACCAAATGGAAATGAAATATTTTGAGCCCACTCGGGGATTGTTCCACTTTCTCACTGGTCATGGCCCCTCTCCGACATATCTATGTCGGTTTCGGAAGAGGGCGACGCCCACGTGTGACTGTGGCGCATCAGAGGGGACTCCTGACCATGTGGTTTATGAGTGCCCCCTTTTCGATGGTATAGCAGCCGTACTACGACAACAACTGCCGAGTAACAATACTTACGACCTACTGAGACAAGAAGGGACCTCTCAAACACTGAATACATTGGCCAACGAGGTATCACGGAAAGTACTGACAATATTCTTGAGAGACTTTCGTGACTAGTTGCTCATCCCCAATCGCGCCCAGCACTCCGATCCCGTACCGCCTGTTAGTGGATAGGTCGACTAAACAGTTGGAATCTTCCACGTGCAGGACCAGGTGGACTGGGGTGATCTATTTCACCAACTTGACATATGCAGCGATTATGACGTAGATTAGTTAGTAGTTTTAGTAGAATAGAATAGGATAGGATAGTAGATTACGAACCTGCAGCGACAATAAACTCCTTGCCTGCCTTGTGCCAGGCGCATGCTCTATGAGCCAGGTACCCAAGTAGGCTTATGCTAACACTGGCTCACATGTAACGCTTCAGGCAGTTAACACAAATCACCGGTAGTTATTAGAAAGTAATGCTAACACTAGAAATAGTCTGCTCATTAACCCGTGCAATCTGCCCATTAACCCGTGTAATACTGTCTGTAGTCTTGCAAATTAAATATGTAGTAGCTGCAATTTATAATAACATTGTAGAATATTAAGATCCACAAATCACTAAGGTGGTGGGTAATTTTTGTGTAATTATCATGAATGGAAATAAAGAATTTTAAAAAAATCAGTGCGCCCGACAGAGAACGCATTTTCTCCCAGGGAAAAAGAAGTGACTACATCCTCCCGTTGGTTAGCACGTACATGGTCGTGATGCGATGAATGGGGAACTCTGAATATGAGAGTTCGAATTTGGGAAGTAAGAAGTAGCGACACCTTCGGCATGCCAAAAATGGAATCTCTACAGTATTGTATTTTTGGATGTTGATTCTCTTCGTCATTTCCGTGTTTACTGAGAAAAATTGGATAAATATTACGCCTTATGCAAGACAATGTTTGTTTTTCTTTAGCCACAATGTTTCAGCACTTGCTGTCCTGTCTTCAGTGAGAAATTTTTATTGTTCACTATGAAAATTATTATAATATTGTAACATTTTCATTTCAGGTTAAAGTTATTTATTTACATGTAAAGGAATGATAATTAGGTGTCTAATTCTATTCTGGTGGACATTTATAGTCAATGGCATATGTCACTTGACGTACGAAATGTTGTACGTCGATGCTGCAGCAAAAACTTTGCCTAGAACTACTAGTATGGAAAACAAATATATATACAATTTTACACACACATCACATGTTGCTAACAAGCTATTTTTATGATGGTAGCTTTACTACTACCACAAACGTATACAGCCTATCATCTGAAAAGCTGCTATAAAAATGTGTGATAGTTATAAATCAACCAGCATAACAATAACTTCTCAGCATCGTGTAAGGTATGCGAAAACTACATATTTATATGTTTTCGAGATTATTATTTCTAGGCCTAATTTTCGCCGTTGCATAAATAGACAATATTTCGTGGATGAGTTCCGTAACATGTCATTAACTATTTACGTACACCAACACAAAAACTGACACCTAGGTACGGCCAAACTTTCAGGAAACATTCCTCACACACAAATAAAGAAAAGATGTTATGTGGACATATGTCCAGAAACGCTTAATTTCCATGTTAGAGCTCATTTTAGTTTCGTCAGTATGTACTGTACTTCCTCGATTCACTGCCATGAGTTCATACGGGATACTGTACCTGTGCTGCTAGAACATGTGCCTTTACAAGTACGACACTACATGTGGTTCATGCACGATGGAGCTCCTGCACATTTCAGTCGAAGTGTTCGTACGCTTCTCAACAACAGATTCGGTGACCGATGGATTGGTAGAGGCGGACCAATTCCATGGCCTCCACGCTCTCCTGACCTCAACCTTCTTGAGTTTCAATTATGGGGGCATTTGAAAGCTCTTGTCTACGCAACCCCGGTACCAAATGCAGAGACTCTTCGTGCTCGTATTGTGGACGGCTGTGATACAATACGCTATTCTCCAGGGCTGTATCAGCACATCAGGGATTCCATGCGACGGAGGGTGGATGCATGTATCCTCGCTAACGGAGGACATTTTAAACATTTCCTGTAACAAAGTGTTTGAAGTCACGCTGGTACGATCTGTTGCTGTGTGTTTCCATTCCATGATTAATATGATTTGAAGAGAAGTAATAAAATGAGCTCTAACATGGAAAGTAAGCGTTTCCGTACACATGTCCACATAACATATTTTCTTTCTTTGTGTGTGAGGAATGTTTCCTGAAAGTTTGGCCGTACCTTTTTGTAGCACCTTGTATATATCCAAATGGTACGACATAATAATAATAATAATAATAATTTTCAAACGGAACGTTAAAAAAATACCACCGAATAAAACACAGGATGCGCTAAAACATATCTGAGTAAAAAAAAAAAAAAGTGCCTTGTACAAATAGTGTGAGTGCAAGATAATATAAGAAATTCTTTTGGAGTATCTAGTCGATTTCTTCATAAAACGCGCTAAGCAAAGCAAATACAGTGCACACAGCAATTTATGTGCTCAAATCTACAAGCCGTTTTTGTAATTATAATAACAAATAATAAGTGCAAGCGAAGCCAAGACACGGACAGCACAGCATGCTGCAACATCTGCAGCAAATCTACATGCTCTATCAATTACTAGTTTTCAGTTTGCGCCGTACGAACTGTTTATGATTATTGTCAATTTGAAGAATAGCCCAGTCTGTCCGCTTCTTTCTTGCTCTTATCTGCGTTTAAAGTACCAGATGAGAATAACCGAAAGATATCTGACATTTTCTGCCTCATTCACAGGGTCTACGCCGGAACCTTGCCTTTCACGGAATGGACATTAGGGTTTAAACATCACACTGACAACGAGGTCATCAGAAACGGAGCACAGGTCGGATTGGGAAGGGAAATAGGCCGTGTCCTGTTCATAAGAACCATACCAGCATTTGCTTCACGCAATTTAGGGAACTCGCGAAAAGCCTTTCATGGGAAATGCTCTGCCGGCAAAAGCACTGTCCACGAAAAGCACGAGTCCCATTTGCATGCCTGGCCCGGCACAGTTTTAGTATGTCAGGTGTTTCACGATAGCGCACACTACGCTTCTCACGTGATAGGGCAACAGATTGTTAACCGTGTAGGGATAAGTTCAGAAAATAAACATAAAATCACTTTAAACAAAACGAGACATGAAAAAGTTAACTGTCGTAAAGGTGCGAAGATAAATAGTAGACGCTAAGTTGACCACAGACTATAGGTTGTAACACTATAGTTGCTGAACCAATTACTTTGTTCATCTGAGACGGTACTGGCTAAAGTAGCCGTTTCCGGTTTGCAACGTACTACGAAATAAGGCAAAACTTGTATCCGACGATGGAAAGAGTCTCTCTCTCTCTCTCTCTCTCTCTCTCTCTCTCTCTCTCTCTCTCTCTCTCTGTGTGTGTGTGTGTGTGTGTGTGTGTGTGTGTGTGTGTGTGTACGCGCGCCAGAGAATGACGAATTATAGACTGTAGCTTTATGCTACAACTTGTCTTGTGCGTTGAACGTACTGTGTAATGAAAAATAAATTGAGTGGGATCACAGACAAGTTGCTGGACCATGCAAACGGAAAATAAAAGTAAGGATGGGTGGATTAGATACGTGCGACGAACTCAGAGGAAAGGCAGATCCCGCAAGAGATCATTCTTTGTTAGGAACACGTACGCGCCGTTTTAATGTTGTCGAGTCCTGTTTGAAGGGTGTTGTAGACACCCAAATGTGTTGGAGAAGTATATCCATACATTTAAAATTGCTTATGTTGGCGTCGTTGAACCTAATGTAAACGCCTTTCCCTCGCCGTGTACGCTGCTTCGCTAACATCGTTGATTTTATAGGCGACAGCCGTTTTATGACCTCCAATATCACCCGACGTAACGCACCTACATTTTTTTGTAAATTACAGTAAGGCATTGAAATCGTATTCGGGAGGGGTGGCAAAGAAAAAACCGTTCGGCCATTCGAGGCTTCCCAGCAACACATAATGCGACTGCCCGAGGGTCCCGTCAACAAGACCACCTCATTTTTGTCCAAATGAACTTTTGCTTCGTCGCTACATCTACATCCATACTCCGCAAGCCACCTGACGGTGTGTGGCGGAGGGTACCTTGGGTACCTCTACCGGCTCTCCCTTTCAGTCTCGTATTGTTCGTGGAAAGGAGGATTGTCGGCATGCCTCTGTGTGAGCTCTAATCTCTCTGATTTTATCCTCATGGTCTCTTCGCGAGATATACGTAGGAGGGAGCAATATACTGCTTGACTCCTCGGTGAAGGTATGTTCTCGAAACTTCAACATAAGCCCGTACAGAGCTACTGATCGTCTCTCCTGCAGAGTCTTCCACTGGAGTTTATCTATTATCTCCGTATCGCTTTCGCGATTACTAAATGATCCTGTAACAAAGTGCGCTGCTCTCCGTTGGATCTTCAATGACCTCTACATGTCTTCAGGACGTTGAACTCTGAAGTTTTATTATATACTCTACAAAATTCAAAATGGAAAAGAATGTAATGTATGTGATCGGGTTCCGGGGATCACTCTGATCTCCTTTTTGCAAACTATACGCAGTGATGCTTCAGGAGTGAATACGTAATTCCTTTGTATTTCGTTGTGTCACCTATTACCTGTCTCCTATGCGATGTTGAGTGGCATATTAGACCCAAGCTAAATGCTTTGTGGGACCAAATTAACCCTAGTGTCAATGAGTTAAAGAAGGAGCGTCGAAGTGATCTTAGTGTGGCAATATGTCACCCAATTAAAGCCAACCTACCTTGTACTATACCTGTACACTTCAAAGAGGGGTAGATAACTCCAAAATGGTGCGTCCGAAAACATGGGTTATTTGGGGTGAGATGGTCGCCTTTGGGTTATCTACCGTCCCTCTGAGTCCCGATTCACCCAGCGCGTTTGAACGCAACCAGACTTAAGTTCACGAAGCTGGTTGGCGATCTGCGGGAAGCTCCTACTTGAGTGGTCCCGTGGTAGGACTTGGCTGGGGTGCAGGCTTGGCGCGCAGGCGTGGACGTGGCGTGGAACTTACCCCGACTCATTGTGCGGACCAGATGGCGAGGGCGCCTCTTGCTTGCATACTGCCAGGGACGGTAGCGTCAACAGGGCCTCGCTGCAAAAAACGTCTCCCGTTAATCGCTACTACCAAGTGCAAACTACACTGCAACAAAACTGCAAATACTGGCTACTGCCCACTGGGCCTGAAAGCTCGCCTACGCTCGCGTGTCCACACACTGTGTGCCCTCGCTACCGCAGCCAAGCTTTCCTACCCTTGGAGCTCAATGTCCCGCCGACAACGAGGTTAGTCTGTGAAAAGTGTAACCTCGCTGACATGGAAATTGTCTTACGTATGAACTACCAGCGACCTTTTTCTTTGCCTTTTTCAGAAGGATACTGGAACAGAGGCGGCCAGCCTCACCACGCAGGATACGGCTGTAACACCGAACTTCCTCTTCCAATGTTGTCAACAAGAAAAATGGGACCTATATTCTGCGCTCCAAACTAAGCACCTACTGAAACAAAACTGGCATTCGAAAGTAAGAACCGATGACATATTTCATAAAATCAAATCTGAAACTACTACACCCAATGGTGTTGTGGGTGGAGTCCATAGCAGAACAGGAATGGTTTTTCGTTCACAGTATTGGAAGTAGAAAACTCTGAACAGCGTGCGACAACGGCACTGTGGCTGCATCTGCATTATTGATCGCAGACACTGGCAAGCAAGATATTAACTTTTTTTTAAGCCGAGAGGCAAAGAAAAAGTGCGCAGGCAGTTCGTAATGGTTTGGTTAGGTGAAACTTGGGAAGGAGCCAAGCACTAGTCTAGATAAGACGCTTAGGGCGTCAGCAAATCAACAAGATGTTTGCCACGTCGGTATACGTATACCTGCGAATCGCAAACTCTAACCCAATCGTATCGTGCCGTAAAATACAAAAGAAAAAACAGAAAGCATACCTGAACTGATCAGTGTCCCAGTTCGCATTTAAGCCGCACGAAGGTGCCTATTAAGAGAAAATACAAACCCGATCCGCTCCGCGGAATCAGTCTCTTGCGACCATCACGCTTACTTTGGTGTGCGTTTTGCTCAGTATAAGTGGCCTGCACTTATACCGATTTAGAACAGCTTCAGTTCGATACAGTTCTCGGAGCCACATGGACACACGTTTTAAATAAAGCTTTCTGACAACTTTGGAGCTGCAACGCCCAATGAGTATGTCTAGGCTCGTGAGCATTTTAGCTCATATGCACCAAAATTTTTCCGATCGAGAGGCTTTTAAGAAAGAAACATCACCATAAACCAATATAAAAAGTGCTCAGATTATTAAAATGCCGTTAAAAATTTAAGGTGGTAACACTATCATCTGCGACGTGTTGGTAATTTTATTGAAACTTTTATGTGTAGTACCCCGAAGTGCTGAGTGGCACCGAACAGAAACTCGTATTCTAAGAGGGTTGGCTGTCTCACACATACCGCAGTTAGAATTAAAAAACGAAAATTCGAGCCAACAAGAAAAAGTACATGTCAACACAGGATGTCCCAGGAGGAATGGTCAATATTCAGGGATAGCACAGCAGCGACCATTCGAAGCAAAAACGTCTAGTAAACATGGACTCTAAAATGCATACCTTGAGGGCTATGAGCACTGAAACAAACCTCTTCTACTACAAGCTCTCTGTCTTCACATTTTGGGAGTAGATAGTATGGATCAGATTGTCTAGTAAACATCGGTTCCAAAATGCAAAACTTAGGAGCTATGCGGACTCGTTCAAAAGAAGGAATGTGTTTCAGAGTAGCGAGGTTTAAATGCTCATAGCTCCTGCCGCATGAACTTTTAGAGCCCAATCCTGAGAAGAGATAGAGTTTAGATTATGTGTAGACGCAAGGTATTAAAGGACAAGTCAAACCTAAGTACCGAGCGAGGTGGCACAGTAGTAACACTGCACCCGTATTAGGAAGGACGGCCGTCAGGATCCCCGTACGACCGTCCCATCCGTTTTCTCTGTGGCTTTCCTTAATCACTTAAGGCAAGCGCCGATATGGTTAATTTGAGAAAAGGACACTCCCGATTTTCTTCACATCCTTGCTCTATCCGAGCTTGACTCGTCTTATGATCTTATCATCGACGGGACGTTAAACCCTAAACTTTCTCCCATACAACTGTCCTTCAAACGAAAATTCCAGTGAGAGTGGCGGACCTGTTGTGTTTACGCCAGAGAATGATGACAGTATTTGGTTTGTGGGACGCTAAACTGCGCGGTTATTAGCGCCCATACAAAGTCCCAATATTTTCACTATCCAGTCTCGCCCACTTTCCCGAATGATGATGAAATGAGGAGGACAACACGAACACCCAGGCCCCTGTCGGAGAAAATCCTCGACCCGGCCAGAAATCGAAACTGGGACCCCGTGATCCAGAGGTAGCAACGCTAGCCATTAGAACACGATCTGCGGGTGCCAGAGGCACAGATGAATATGGCGACAGTGTGCACTTTTAGCTGCAGTTAAACTTTGTGAGGCATTTTTGTTCCATTATAGTATTAGCACACTATCACGTTTCAAGCATTTATTGACAGTGTAATTTGTGTGAATTTACGTCTCGACTAAGTAAACCCCTGACAGTCCTACGACGCTTTATTTTTTCGTAAAAATCTGATGTTGTATGCCTTTTTCGCAGTTGTGTTTCGGCGTCCACATATGATCAGTTGTTTAATAAGCCACTTTTTAAAACTGAATCCTCTGGACAGAGACATTTTTCTGACAGTTTGTTACTTTTGTAGTCAATTTCTGTACGACAAAAGCACTGAGGATTTCACAGAGTTATTATCTCATTATATTCTTCGTAGTATAGCAGACTTTTCACATTTTAGGCTATTGCCGTAGAAAATTTATTGCGAGCGTACTACTGCTTCTTTGGACCATCGTTTTCTTTCCTCTGTAATCTGCAACCATTTTAACATTTTGTAAGAATTCTCTAACATAACAATTGCTCATTTCAACTCGTCTTTCTCAACACACTGAATGACCTTGTGATAATTTTCCATTCAATACGTGCTACTTAACAACGCCAATTACTGTGAAATGGAATGTGGTTGGGCAAAGTCAAATGAACATGTTCGTTCCCTCTGTCTTAGAGACTACAGATTCAACTTCATAAAACGAAGTTGCTTGTCGAGTAACGCCGTACCATGTCTCCATCCGAATGTAGAGAGGCCACGAGGCTGCCAGTCAACGCTTCTGTGTCTGATGCTCCATCGATTTGTTTTGCTCCCAAGTCATTGCCAGGGTATGCCATCGACGTCTATACTCAGGTCTACTTGATAAGGGTCTCAAATACTGCAACAGTACTCTAGAATTTATCTTTCTAATTTCTTGTACGCAGATTCTCTAACAAGGAAATATCACCAACTTCACCTCATATTTTAAGGAGGAAAAGGCACAATAGCAAGATATCAGCCCCAGCAATCGATCCTGCGTGCAGATTTCACCCGTAATTCCGACAATACGCAGTTATAGCCTTCAGAACGCACAGCTTTAAAATACTCGTGCGCACCGGTTGTTTGTCGCTCGTTCTGCCTAACTGCTTCAGCCTAATACGAAGAAGTGCTGTGCAGCAGAGTGGGTAGCCTCATACTCGCGAGATGTTCAAGACTAGGGCAGATTAAGGAGGAAGGAGTGACATCTGCCCAACGTGTCTTGAAATATTGTTCGGGAACATGTGTTACCCACGTGGAAACGTGGTAAGTAAAACGAGAATGTAATATGTCAACCACATACACATACACGTTCAATAGTACTTTAACTATATTTTCGTACTGATATTTTGCAGCAGTTTTATACAGGGTGGTCGAATGATAGTGACCTGGCCAAAAATCTCACGAAATAAGCATCAAACGAAAAAACTACAAAGAACGAAACTCGTCTAGCTTGAAGGGGTAAAACCAGATGGCGCTATGGTTGGCCCGCTATATGGTGCTGCCACAGGTCAAACGGATATCAACTGCGTTTTTTTGTTTGTTTTTTAAAATAGGAACTCCCATTTTTATTACATATTCGTGTAGTGCGTAAATAAATATGAATGTTTTAGTTGGACCACTTTTTTCGCTTTGTGATAGACGGCGCTGTAATACTCACAAACAAAATTCGTGGTATCACGTAACATTCCGCCAGTGCGGAAGTTACAACATAAAAGTAATGTTGTTGTTGTTGTTGTTGCGGTCTTCAGTCGAGAGACTGGTTTGATGCAACTCTCCATGCTACTCTATCCTGCGCAAGCTTGTTCATCTCCCAGTACCAACTGCAACCTACATCCTTCTGAATCTGCTAGGTATACTCATCTCTTGGTCTCCCTCTACGATTTTTACCCTCCACGCTGCCCTCCAATACTAAATTTGTGATCCCTTGATGCCTCATAACATGTCCTACCAACCGATCCCTTCTTCTAGTAAAGTTGTGCCACAAACATCTCTTCTCCCCAATCCTATTCAACACCTCCTCATTGGTTATGTGATCTACCCATCTAATCTTCAGCATTCTTCTGTAGCACCACATTTCGAAAGCTTCTATTCTCTTCTTGTCCAAACTATTTATCGTCCATGTTTCACTTCCATACATGGCTACACTCCATACAAATACTTTCAGAAACGACTTCCTGACACTTAAATCCATACTCGATGTTAACAAATTTCTCTTCTTCAGAAACGCTTACCTTGCCATTGCCAGTCTACATTTTATATCCTCTCTACTTCGACCATCATCAGTTATTTTACTCCCTAAATAGCAAAACTCCTTTACTACTTTAAGTGTCTCATTTCCTAATCTAACTCCCTCAGCATCACCCGATTTAATTTGACTGCATTCCATTATCCTCGTTTTGCTTTTGTTGATGTTCATCTTATATCCTCCTTTCAAGACAATACCCATTCCATTGAACTGCTCTCCAAGTCCTTTGCTGTCTCTGACAGAATTACAATGTCATCGGCGAACCTCAAAGTTTTTATTTCTTCTCCGTGAATTTCAATACCTACTCCAAATTTTTCTTTTGTTTCCTTTACTGCTTGCTCAATATACAGATTGAATAACATCGGGGAGAGGCTACAACCCTGTCTCACTGCCTTCCCAACCACTGCTTCCCTTTCGTGGCCCTCGACTCTTATAACTGCCATCTGGTTTCTGTACAAATTGTAAATAGCCTTACGCTCCCTGTATTTTACCCTTGCCACCTTTAGAATTTGAAAGAGAGTATTCCAGTCAACATTGTCAAAAGCTTTCTCTAAGTCTACAAATGCTAGAAACATAGGTTTGCCTTTTCTTAATCTTTCTTCTAAGATAAGTCATAAGGTTAGTATTGCCTCACGTGTTCCAACATTTCTAAGGAATCCAAACTGATCTTCCGCAAGGTCCGCTTCTACCAGTTTTTCCAGTCGTCTGTAAAGAATTCGTGTTAGTATTCTGCAGATGTGACTTATTAAACTGATAGTTCAGTGATTCGCACATCTGTCAACATCTGCCTTCTTTGGGATTGGAATTATTATATTCTTCTTGAAGTCTGGGGGTATTTCACGTGTCTCATACATCTTGCTCACCAGATGGTAGAGTTTCGTCAGGACTGGCTCTCCCTAGGCTGTCAGTAGTTCTAATGGAATGTTGTCTATTCCCGGGGCCTTGTTTCGACTCGGTCTTTCAGTGCTCTGTCAAACTCTTCACGCAGTATCATATCTCCCATTTCATTTTCATCTACATCCTCTTCCATTTCCATAATATTGTCCTCAAGTACATCGCCCTTGTATAGACCCTCTATATACTCCTTCCACCTTTCTGCTTTCCCTTCTTTGCTTAGAACTGGGTTTCCAACTGAGCTCTTGATATTCATACAAGTGGTTCTCTTCTCTCCAAAGGTCTCTTTAATTTTCCTGTAGGCAGTATCTATCTTACCCCTAGTGAGATAAGCCTCTACATCCTTACATTTATCCTCTAGCCATCCCTGCTTAGCCATTCTGCACTTCCTGTCGGTCTCATTTTTGAGACGTTTGTATTCCTTTTTGCCTGCTTCATTTACTGCATTTTTATATTTTCTCCTTTCATCAATTAAATTCAATATTTCTTCTGTTACCCAAGGATTTCTACTAGCCCTCGTCTTTTTACCTACTTGATCCTCTGCTGCCTTTACTACTTCACCCCTCAAAGCTACCCATTCTTCTTCTACTGTATTTCTTTCCCCATTCCTGTCAGTTGTTCCCTTATGCTCTCCCTGAAACTCTGTACAACCTCTGGTTTAGCCAGTTTATCCAGGTCCCATCTCCTTAAATTCCCACCTTTTTGTAGTTTCTTCAGTTTTAATGTATAGTTCATAACCAATAGATTGTGGTCAGAATCCACATCTGCCCCTGGAAATGTCTTACAATTTAAAACCTGGTTCCTAAATCTCTGTCTTACCATTATATAATCTTTCTGATACCTTTTAGTATCTCCAGGGTTCTTCCATGTATACAACCTCCTTTCATGATTCTGAAACCAAGTGTTAGCTATGATTAAGTTGTGCTCTGTGCAAAATTCTACCAGGCGGCTTCCTCTTTCATTTCTTAGCCCCAATCCATATTCACGTAGTACGTTTCCTTCTCTCCCTTTTCCTACTACCGAATTCCAGTCACCCATGACTATTAAATTTTCGTCACCCTTCACTGTCTGAATAATGTCTTTCATTTCATCATACGTTTCTTCAATTTCTTCGTCATCTGCAGAGCTAGTTTGCATATAAACTTGTACTACTGTAGTAGGCGTGGGCTTCGTGTCTATCTTGGCCACAATAATGCGTTCACTATTCTTTTTGTAGTAGCTTACCCGCACTCCTATTTTTTTATTCATTATTAAACCGACTCCTGCATTACCCCTATTTGACTTTGTATTTATAACCCTGTATTCGCCTTACCAAAAGTCTTGTTCCTCCTGCCACCGAACTTCACTAATTCCCACTATATCTAACTTTAACCTATCCATTTCCCTTTTTAAATTTTCTAACCTACTTACCCGATTACGGGATCTGACATTCCACGCTCCGATCCGTAGAACGCCAGTTTTCTTTCTCCTGATAACGACATCCTCTTGAATAGTCCCCGCCCGGAGATCCGAATGGGGGACTATTTTACCTCCGGAATATTTTACCCAAGAGGGCGCCATCATCATTTAACCATACAGTAAAACTGCATGCCCTCGGGAAAAATTACGGCTGTAGTTTCCCCTTGCTTTTACCAGCACAGCAAGGCCGTTTTGGTTAGTGTTACAAGGCCAGGTCAATCATCCAGACTGTTGCCCCTGCAACTACTGAAAAGGCTACTGCCCCTCCTCAGGAACCACGCGTTTGTCTGGCCTCTCAACAGATACCCCTCTGTTGTGGTTGCACCTACGGTATGGCTATCTGCATCGCTGAGGCACGCAAGCCTCCCCACCATCGGCAAGGTCCATGGTTCATGGGGAGGGGGATAAAAGTAATAACAGATAAAATATTTATGATCCCAAAACAAGTCAAGCCATAAGTTTAAGTAAACGCAGTCAACAATACAACATAAGAATCAGCTTAATTTTTCAAGGAACTCCTCAACCGAATAGAAGGAGTGATCCATGACGAAACTCTTCAGGTTAGATTTGAAAGCGCGTTGATTACTGCTAAGATTTTTGAATTTTTGTTGTAGCTTACTGAAAATGGATGCAGTACACTTTTCTGCATAAGAATTAAGGAAGTGCGATCTAAATGCAGATTGGATTTCTGCCGAGTATTGACTGAGTGAAAGCTGTTAATTCTTGGGAATAATCTGATATTGTTAACAAGAAACGATAGTAAAGAATATATATATTGAGAGGGCAATGTCAAAATACCCAGGCTAGGGGTCGACAAGAGTTTTGCGTACTTACACCACTTATTGCCCGAAATGCCCATTTCTGAGCCTAAAATATCCTTTTAGAATGGGAAGAGTTACCCCAAAATATAATAGCATACGACAAAGCGAATAAAAATAAGTAAAGTAGACTAATTTTCGTGTCGAACGATCACTTACTTCAGATACAGTTTGAATAGTAAAAATGGCAGCATTAAGTCTTTGAACAAGATCCTCAACGTAGGCTTTCCACGACAGTTTACTATCCATCTGAACACCTAGAAATTTAAACTGTTCAGTTTCATTAATCATATGGCCATTCTGTGAATCTAAAACATCAGGTTTTGTTGAATTATGTGTTGGAAACTGTAAAAACTGTGTGCTACTGAGATTTAGCGTTAGTTCATTTTCTACAAGCCATGAACTTATGAACTGCACTATTTGAACCCGAGCCAATGTTGTACACAACATCCTTTACTACCAAGCTAGTGCCATCAGCTAACGGAAATATTTTAGAATTCCCCTTAATACTAGAGGGCATATCGTTTACATAAATAAGGAAGAGGAGTGGCCCCAACACTGAGACACACTCCATTTGACCGTATCCCACTCAGACCCTACATCACAGCCATTCTCGACATTGTGAATAATGACCTTTTGCTGTCTGTTGTTAAAGTAAGAGGAATTGTGAGCTGCTCCCCGTAACACAGTCCATTTGGTTGTCATCCGCAGTACCCTTACAGCACACCGGTACGTCGACGAGATTATACGTCCTGTTTCGTTGCCCTTTAAGGCAAGTCATCCTGGGCTTACATTTCAGCAAGATAATGCACGCCCGCACAAGGCGGACGTTTCTGCTGCTTGTCTTCGGGTTTGCCACACCCTATCATGGCCCTGACAAAGTTTGGAGCATTTTGGGCAGGGCTCTCCAACCAGCTTGAGATTTTTACGATTCAACGAGCCAACTGGACACAATTTGGAACGATATCGGTCAGGAGGCCATCCAACAACCATAAATCAGAGCAACGCCGATTGACAGCTTGCATAATAACCAGAGGTGGACCACTGTGTTACTGACTTGCTCAATTTCTGAAGCTCTTTCTCTTGAATAAATCTTCCAGTTTTTCTCAAATTTTAATCATTTGCTTGTCTGTACATGTACATCATATGCACCGACTTCCGGCCCATTCAGACAGTTCCTTCGTGGTGCAACTTTTTATGTCTTAGATTGTATATCAAAATTGAAATCAATAAACCTAAGCAACTAAAAAATTATTACGAAATGAAGTTAACGATTTTCGATTTACTTGTAATCATACCAATGATGTTCAAGAATAGCGCAACTCCTGCAAATGTACTTCACTTTAACACTGCCAGCTTTAGAATCAAAAGAAAACAGCACGCAACAGACATGTTAATAATGAAATGGCGTTACGCTAGTTCTCTTACGACACACTTATTGATTTCATTAATTTACACTGCATTTGTGAATCGCAGTACTACAGTGTTGACAGTAAAGACACCTCTGGCACCAGCTACAGGTTTGAAACAGCGCACTGTAGCTTGTCGTTTCGGCGACATTATGGACATGAACCTCTTACCCCGCTGTAGAATGCTTCACACTCGGCCATTGGGGGCTGTTGTCAGGCGTATCGAGTGACAGACAATCGGTGTGCGCTGGTGCTTAAAAGCTGTACATTCCGTACACTATCAAGAATCATGGCCCAAATTTTCACGCAGGGTCGAATTCTCGAGCTGATATGTTTTAAGTGTGCTTTCTTATCCTTAAAATATGCTGTCAAGTTGATGATGTTTTCTTTTAATAGATGCGTTATACTTTTCCCAGAACCATTACCAAAGATCTGCCTCCCATTAGGCACCCCTGATACAGATTTCGTGTGACCGATCTATTTTATATTGTTTCATATTATTAACCGTTGGTATTTTCGCTATGTGACTGTTTATCACTGATCTTGTAATCACATCCTGTACTATAATGTTCTTTTCTTTATGGGCCTTAACTTGCATTTATTCACAGAATGGAGAAAAAAATCCAGACAGTAAGGTCACAGCAGCACAGGGCACCTATTCACAGAATGGAGAAAAAAAAATCCGGGCAGTAAGGTCACAGCAGGACAGGGGATGACAAGTAAGTTTTTCCAGAAAACCATAGATAATACGAGGGCATGCTGGAATGTACTGCCTCCGAATTTTTTGTGAGAAAACTCTTCAAGCTTTTTCAGTAAAGCTAACTTTATTAACATTCTTCATCTTTATTTTTCATATTTATTTCTCAACGTAGTCACCCTGGCGACAAACAGTTCTCCAACGAAAGTACCGTTTGTTGATACCATCACTGTAGAATGTTTGACTTGATTGACAAAGCCACAACCTCACCTCTGCTTGCATCGCTTATTCGCTACCAAAGTGAAGTCCTAGAACGCGTTCTTCAAGTTTTGGAAACAGATGAAAATCGAATGGGGCTAAGGCGGGACTGTATGGAAGATGATCAATGACAGTGAACCCAAGGCGTCGGATTGTTGCAGATGTCGTAGCGCTCGTGTGTGATGTGGCACTTTCATGCTGAAAGAGAGGGTGCTCCATGTGTAGACGAACTCTTTTTGCGGTTAGAAACTCGATACAGCGCGCTGTTCTGACACACCGAAAAAGTGAAGTTACACACGGCCTTGTTACAGGTTGCAATTCGGAGCCCTCACAGGCAGGGGGCTGCAGATACGTAGAGATGAAAATAACGATGTAGAGTGTCAATAACGATTGTTTTATTCAAAAAGCTTTACGGGTTTTCACATACTTTTAGGCACGCCATCGCACACAGTGTTGAGCTATAGCTATAAAACAACAGCCAATTAGGGACGAAGGCACGCAAGTGTGTGAATTTAAACCAGCTTGCCCCAGCTAATATCTTATGCTAAGGAGCGCAGTTGCATTAACAGCCTATATAAATTAAATGATTGTTTAAGCGCAGCTATCATCGACAGACGAATTTCAAACACCCGTCCATGGTTAGTTACGTTAGATGCGAATTCCCTAGTATGTTTACTGGGTAAAGGATGACTATTAAGTCAACTAAGCTTAAAGGACCGAAATGCCACAACCAAAGCACAACATAGAAATACCTCTGTCGGACGAAACGGCACTGCTAGCTACACTAAACCACGTTCGCTATCGGGCACTGTCTGTGGTTTTAAGGTCATAGTTACACAAAGGTGCATTTCCTACCTACGGTTATGTGCAAAATCTTGCCAGATTATTTTGCTCCACCCAGTTCAGCTAGAGACAAGCGCCATTCATTAGACGTAGAAATATGAGGGCTATTCGGGAAGTAAGGTCCGATCGGTCGCGAAATGAAAACCACAAAATTATTTACTCGCAACAATTAGCCACACCTTCCAGCAACCTCTCTAAATGGTCGTCGCTCCGACTTAAACATCTGTCGAGGCGATGTATAAATTTTCCCGTACCCTAGTCACAGAAAGCAGCTGCCTGTGCTTTCCACCAATTCTCTACAATGGCCTGCCTTTCGTCGTTTGTACCAAAATGTTGCCTTCATAGCCCCCGGTTCATGTGAGCGGATATGAACAACGGAGGGAGCCAATTAAGGGCTGTATTATGGGTGATCAAACACTTCCCATCGAAAACGCTGCAGGAACGTCTTCATTGCCCCTGCAGAATGCGGCTGAAAATTGTCTCGAAGAAACGCATAACATTTATCTTATGTGGGCTGCATAGCTTCAGGCGAAATCTCTCACTAGAGCCACATACTTGGCGGGAGACACTGTTGTTTTAGGCATTTCTATGTGATCACTTTGCGCTCTGAACTGAAAAGAGCGACGCGAAGCGATCGACAAGCACACTAAAGACACTGCAAAACACATCTGTGCGAAGTTCCATCGGATTTTCACAGTGGTTTCAATTTCCCCTATAATCGGACCTTATTTTCCGAATACGCTTCGTACCACATTTCATTTAGCTCTCCTGATCCTTTCTGATATCTACATCTACATCTACATACATACTCCGCAATCCACCACACTGTGCGTGGCGGAGGGAAACTCTACCACAACTAGCATCTTCTCTCCCTGTTCCACTCCCAAACAGATCAAGGGAAAAATGACTGCCTATTTGCCTCTGTAAGAGCCCTAATCTCCCTTATCTTTTCTTTGTGGTCTTTCCGCAAAATATAAGTTGGCGGCAGTAAAATGCTGGTTCTCTAAATTTCCTCAGTAGCGATTCACGAAAAGAACGCCACCTTTCCTCTAGAGACTCCCACCCGAGTTCAAAAATGGTTCAAATGGATCTGAGCACTATGCGACTTGACTTCTGAGGTCATTAGTCCCCTAGAACTTAGAACTAGTTAAACCTAACTAACCTAAGGACATCACACACATCCATGCCCGAGGCAGGATTCGACCCTGCGACCGTAGCGGTCTCGCGGTTCCAGACTGCAGCGCCTAGAACCGCACGGCCACTTCGGCTGGCCGCCCAAATATTTAATCGACGTGACTGTGTCAAGCTCTACACTACTAATGGAGTATTCAGACATTACGGGATTCTTTTTGCTTTTCATCTGCATGAATTTACATTTATCTATATTTAGAGTTAGCTGCCACGTTTACGTATAATCAGAACATTGGAGGTCCTATTGCGCTTACTCGGGGAACACTCAATATTACTATCGTTCTTGTCGAATACTCGTCGTCCGCAGCTCGTGGTCGTGCGGTAGCGTTCTCGCTTCCCGCGCTCGGGTTCCCGGGTTCGATTCCCGGTGGGGCCAGGGATTTTCTCTGCCTCGTGATGACTGGGTGTTGTGTGATGTCCTTAGGTTTAAGTAGTTCCAAGTTCTAGGGGACTGATGGCCATAGATGTTAAGTCCCATAGCGCTCAGAGCCATTTGAACACTCGTCGTCTCGAATAGCACCTTACTACTGAGGTGCTGTCGTGGTGATGCGTCATACCCGGATGGCAACAGCGAGTACGTCTATTAGCACACTCTACAGCTCTAGTCCTGAGCGTGCCAGATCGCGCAGTCCTCAACCACAAGAAGTGGCGCAGACTCAGCCGGTACGGCCTGCCGACAACCGGTATCTTCCCGAATTCGCGATGGGGCCGCTATAGTGTTTGGTGGCTGCAGGAGACGGCTCCCGCCGAGTCTGGACCGCGGCGGCAGCTCGCGTCTCTCCCTTTCGCGTCTGGCGCCAACCGTCCGACTCGCCTCAGAGGCGGTACACCGACAGCCGACGAGCACCGGCCCTTCCCGCCTGTCAATCGCGACAGGGCTGTTCGCCCTCAGCGTGCAGCCAGCGAGTAGGCACAGAGTTACCTTTTGCACTCGTCCATGTGGTGGCGCGCCGGCTGGCGTCCAGTCGGGCCGCACATGGTCGCCAGCCGTCACACACGCGAGGCCAGTGCGTCGCCCCGACGGTTAGTGCGCGCGTACCAGTGCGTGGTTCAGACATGCGGCTTTTGTTTCCCCGTAGGTGGGCCGGCGCGCTGGCGGGCTCCGCGTGCGTCCGTGGTCGGCAGCCAGTTCAAACTGGTTCGCCTCCCCTCATTACCGGATGCCTCCCACCGGCGCCGCACCGCCCCTACGACAGCCTTCCGAAGCGCATGCTCACAACTGTCCGCTTCGAACAATTAAGTTCGCTTACTTTCATTTCCACCGTGTCTGTTGCGAATTTGTCCGTGCTGCTCTACGACCGGTGGCGAAGTGATATCGACGTTGCCCCGTGAAGCGAGCGAGCGATACGCCGTTTGTCGCATTCTCGGCAGCTGCAGGCGACTCCGAACTAATGTGGCTCTCGGAACCAGTGTGGAATGAATTTTAAAATACTTGTTCGCTATTTTACACGGCTCGTGTACAACCCAATGACAGTCCTGTCCTTGTTCATCCACTTGTTCCAGTATTAGATATGCTAGACGAGGAAGCTCCCAAATACCAGGCTCGCGCCTACGCCACGGCGTCACCTTACTCAAGTCTGAATGAAAGAAGTTTCAAAATAGGACAACACTGAACTTATCTCGCTGAGGAAACTACATGCCACCTGCTTGACCTATATCACTAAATTTCGTCTGACCTGCAAGTTTGGAAATTAGTTGTGTAAATCAGAAAACTTTCCCTAACACATTTTCAACAAATCAGAGTGTGTAGACGGGCAATATAAACTCTAGAGCACATTCTATAATGGTCTGAATCTGATGCATTCTCAGTCAAACGTTGTGAGCCAATCAACAGCAGGAATTCTTTTTTTTATTTGTAGGCGCTACCACAACTCGTAATACAACATCTACACTAGTGGCTACGCACTGTGTGTTCGCTGCAAAATGACTGAAGATGGATTGACGTTTAACCTTCCGTCGAGGAAGACCTAAGTTGGAATGAACACACAAAATTAACTGTACGAAAACCTGATACGAGACTGAGATTCACTGGAAAAGTTTGGAAGAAATTAATTCATCCGCGAAAGACCTGATTTACAAAATACACTACCGGCCATTAAAATTGCTACACCACGAAGATGACGTGCTACAGACGCGAAATTTAACCGACAGGAAGAAGATGCTGTTTTATGCAAATGATTAGCCTTTCAGAGCATTCACACAAGGTTGGCGCCGGTGTCGACACCTGCTACGTGCTGACACGAAGAAAGTTTCCAACCGATTTCTCATACGCAAACACCAGTTGACCGGCATTGCCTGGTGAAACGTTGTTGTGATGCCTAGTGTAAGTAGGAGAAATGCGTAACATCACGTTTCCGACTTTGATAAAGAGAAGGGTTAAGTCGAGTCGTTTCGGGGAAGAGACCAAACAGCGAGGTCATCGGTCTCATCGGAGTAGGGAAGAATTGAAAACGAAGACGGCCGTGCCCTTTCAAAGGAACCATCACGGCATTTGCCTGGAGCGATTTAGGAAAATTAGGAAAATCACGGAAAACCTAAATCAGGATGGCCGGACGCGGGATTGAACCGTCGTACTCCCGAATGCGAATCCACTGTGCTAACCACTGCGCCACCTCGCTCGGTCGACTTTGATAAAGGTCGGGTGTACCCTATCCAGATTGCGGTTTTCGCATCGCGACATTGCTACTCGCATTGGCCGAGATCCAATGACTGTTAGCGGAATATGTAATCGGTGGGTTCAGGACGGTAATACGGAACGCCGTGCTGGATCCCAACGGCCTCGTAACACTAGTAGTCGAGATGATAGGCATCTTATCCGCATGGCTGTAGCGCATCGTGCAGCCACGTCTCGATCCCTGAGTCAACAGATGGTGACGTTTGCAAGACAACAACCATCTGCACGAATAGTTCGACGACGTTTGCAGCAGCATAGATTATCAGCTCGGAGACCATGGCTGCGGTTACCCTTGACGCTGCATCACGGACAGGAGCGCCTGCTATGGTGTACTCGACGACGAGCCTGGGTGCACCAATGGCAAAACGTCATTTTTTCGGATGAATCTAGGTTCTGTTTACAGCATCATGATGGTCGCATCCGTGTTTGGCAACATAGCGGTGAACGCACATTGGAAGCGTGTATTCGTCATCGCCATACTGGCGTATCACCCGGCGTGGTGGTATGGGGTGCCATTGGTTACACGTCTCGGTCACCTCTTGTTCACATTGACGGCACTTTAAACACTGGACGTTACATTTCGAATGTGTTACCGCCCGTGGTTCTACCCTTCATTCGATCCCTGCGAAACCCTATATTTCAGCAGGGTAATGCACGACCGCATGTTGCAGGTCCTGTACGGGCCTTTCTGGATACAGAAAATGTTCGACTACTGCCCTGGCCAGCACATTCTCCAGATCTCTCACCAATTGAAAACGTCTGGTGAATGGTGGCCGAGCAACTGGCTCGTCACAATAGGCCAGTCACTACTCTTGATGAACTGTGGTATCGTGTTGAAGCTACATGGGCAGCTGTACCTGTACACGCCATCCAAGCTCTGTTTGACTCAATGCCGAGGCGTATCAAGGCCGTTATTAGGGCCAGAGGTGATTGTTCTAGGTACTGATTTCTCAGGATCTATGCACCCAAGTTGAGTGAAAATGTAATCACATGTCAGTTCTAGTCCAATGAATACCCGTTTATCATCTGCATTTCTTCTTTGTGTAGCAATTTTAATGGCCTGTAGTGTAGAATAACACTGAACTTATCTCGCTGAGGAAACTACATGACACCTGCTACATTCCGTCTGTCCTGCAAGTTTGGAAATTAGCTATGTAAGTTTGGTAACGTTCACTAATACATTTTCAACAAATCAGAGTGTGTAGACGGGTAATATAAACTCTAGAGCACATGCTATAATGGTCTAGATCTGATACATTCTGAGTCAAACGTTAAGAGCCAATCAACAGTAGGAATTCTTTTTCTTATTTGTAGGCGTAATCACAACTCGTTATACAATAACTATATACAACAAGCACAGCTTATGATAAGAAAAGTCCTTCAGCAAGGGAAAGGGTAATACCTGATAAAAATATGCTGTTTACAAAGATTAAGAGCAACTTAATAACACTATTCTCAGAGCTGAGCGAAACAAAGAGCTATACAAATCTCTCACAGCGGGCAAGATCATGACATCCGAAGACATCGCAAACAGAGGTGTCACCGATTTAATGCCTAAAGGAGATTAATCTGTCGAAGTTCTCAAAAAAGAACTACGTTACAAATGTTTTACGATTGCTGAAGGAAGACACAACAGTGTGCTGTGTGCGTCAGCGCGAGGCACGACATAACGTCTTTATTCACTGTCAGACAGCACACAGGTGTCTCACACTTCTCATAGCTGACAGATGCTTCCTCAACCTTTCGAAACATGACGTAATCGACGGACTCTGTCACTGTATAACGAGTCATGTTGAAATTATATGCCACAATGACGTTCAAACTATCTTTACCTGAGGTATTACCGGCTCTGAAGCAGTTTGTCCACACTAAGATGGCTATACGCTACTTTTTAATGACGTGTTCTTCACACTAAAAATATAATGAACGTTGATGTGGAGCAGGAAAAGCTCCTGTCACCACTCTTTTTATACTCGCTTTAATTCTAAGATAAGCTCCCGTTATTTGTAAAAACAGTAAAAAACTACCTGTTGTATACATGGTGTGTCTAACCTTTTGCGCTAAATTGAACAGGTGATAGTTGCTCCACAACCTGTTATATTGAGATAGGGAACAAGTGGTCAGAAATGCATAGTTATTGTGTTATGGTCATACACAGCTTACACAACACAATAACAACGTAGCTCATAGTAAATGTTCAACGCGACGACCGCCAGTGTCGATGCACATATGGCAATGGCGCATGAAGTTCTGCCACACTCTCTCAACAATCCTTGGTGCCTATTATGCCTGGAGACAGGTAGCTTGGACCATAGTAAGCAGGTCTTCATGTGTTTCTACGGGGCTTTCATACACCAAGGTCTTGACTTAGCTCCAGAGGAAAAAGTCTGGAGATGTGAGATCCAACGAAAGCGCTGGCCGTGGAACAGGACTCCCCTTCCAATCCAATCCAACGGTGAGGGTACGTGTTGTTCAGGTGCTCGCGGACATAAACATGGAAGTGGACTGGTGCACCGTCGTTTTGAAACCACATCCTTCCGCGGACAACAAGAGGTACAGTCTCCAAGGACTACGGCAGCACATCTCGCAGTAACACCAGGTAACGTGGAATAGTCAAATGGGGAGGCAGCAAATAATGTCCTATTAGGTGATCTTGGACAATGCCCACCCACACATTGACAGATACTCGTTGCTGCTGGCCACTCGTGTGGATAGCACGGGGATTATTCTCATTCCAGACATGACTATTGTGGCTGTTGAAAACACCATCATGGATCACTTTCAATAACTGTCATAAGGTACATTGTTGTTCTGCAGTGTACACTGTGTATGTCCATAACACAATAACTATCCATTTCTGACCACTGGTTCACTGTCTCAATATAATCGGTTGTGTTCCCACTATCACCTGTTTCACTTTCACGCAAAAGGTTTAAGACAACCTGTATGCTCAAGTTTGGCTCAGGAACACGGCGCAGACCTCAAACTTTCAAGCAGCATGGTGACTCCAACATATCACTAACAAGAAATTCCCTGCGATACAATGAAACTGCAGGGATATGAAGGTGGCTAAATCTTCCAAAATGGACAACAGATAAAATAATTTTTTAAAGATTTGTGTACCTGTTGTAAGGCCATTCCTACACCATTCGTCTTTCATTTAGTTTGCACGTCATGCTTGTAACATGGAATTCAAAATACAGTTATAGGGGGTGTTTCACAATTCCAATTACAATGTACTAGGGCTTGTAGACAGGACTTTTACGATAAAATTCAAATAAGAAACACTGGTACGGTAATGTACCGTTTGGACATAAAATAAGCTTGAAGACTGGATCACTTCCAAATCTCCCGCTTCACGCACACAGCAGAGGTGTGCTCTACAGGAACTGCTCCATGTCTCTCACTTGCTGTTAATTGCACAAGATGTATCTGCGACGCATGCTTTCATACATACGGTCAGCAAACCCTGAGCGAAGTCCACAGAGCACCACAATGAACCCTCCTAGTTGCGAATGTACCAGTTTCTAGCAGCCATTGTTGTAATCGGACGAAAAATGGTATACGATGGGCTGAGGCGATTCGAAAATGTTCTCAATATATGAGTTGGGCAGCTTTATCATTATGTACCACACCGTGAAGTGGGAGTTTCAAAATTGAAAGAGCCTCAACCTTATTTTATATCCAAACTGCATGTTCTCAGACATGTTCCCCCTTTCCCCAAGGTCGCCACCTTCCCCTCAAGATCACCCACTCTGCTGTCCCCACATGGAAACCCTCTCCCCATTCCTGTCAATATCACCTTCTGCTCCCCCTTTCTCTCAACATTACACCCTCCCGTGAAGCACACACCTGCCTTTTTTACCAGACAGCCACGTGAGCTGCAAAGAAGAACCACACATTGGAAGGTGGTCACGTATTAGGTTCCAATGTAGGTTTCGTGATACCGACCGAAGTGTGCGTGGTATGATATCGACATGTCTGGGCGAGTCGGATCGTCCTGCTTGTGGAATGCCATGTGCTTGCTGTTGGGATACAGAACACTGAGCAATCCCGCCTTTTTGCAGTGACATGGTTTTTTTATAATGTCTCCATAGAAAAACAAACTAGATTGTGTAAGTAGGCTTTTAGGTTTTTATGTTGGTAATGCCATGTAGTGCTGTGTATGAAAATCGCTGACTGCACTCTGTGCAGTCTGTGGCTGGCTGGACTCATTTTTGGAATATTCGCTAGTGTAGTGTTGGATAGTTGGATGTGAACAGCGCGTAGCGTTGGACAGTCGGAGGTGAGCCGCCAGCAGTGGTGGACGTGGAGAGAGAGATGCCAGAGTTTTTAGAGGTTACTATTAGCGGACGATCTGGACGTGTGTCCGCCAGAACAAGGAAATTTGTAAAGATGGATTTCATGAATTTATATATATATATATATACTTTTGAGCATTGTTAAGGTAAGTACATTGTTTGTTCTCTGTCAAAATCTTTCATTTGCTAACTATGCGTATCAGTAGTTAATGCCTTCAGTAGTTAGAATCTTTTATTTAGCTGGCAGTACTGGCGCTCGCTGTATTGCAGTAGTTCGAGTAACGAAGATTTTTTTGAGGAGATTCATGAAAGGTATAGGTTATTGTTAGCCAGGACCATTCTTTTGTAGGGATTATTGAAAGCCAGATCGCGTTGCGCTAAAAATATTATGTCTGTTTAGTGACGATCAGAATAAGTAAAGAGAAAACTGTCTGAGTACGTTGAGTTTTGCTCAGCTGTTTGAAAATCAAATAACGAAAGAGTTTTTCCAGCACTGTCATTCATAATTTTTCTAAGGGGACGATCCAATTGACATTCTGAAAACAGCTTCTTCCATCGCACAGTCCAGCAGCGAACCACACGTAACGCAGCATGTCGCTGAATACGTGCGAGGATAGCTGGTGATGTATAATGGAATGTAGTTTGATGCAAGCCTCTCGGGAAGTGATTTCTTTTTCTTTCTCGATGAGGTAAGTGAAATTTTGACCTTTTTTAATAGGTTTTTTACCTGACGATAAAAATATACATCGCACGGTTGAACTAGTGGCGTACATTTTGGGGGGGGGGGGGGGGAGGAGATTATTTTAATACTGCACATCGTCAATCCATCTTCATCTTGGAACAGCTCGTAGTATATTTGCCAAGGAGCAAAAAATATTTGACGCTGGGTGGAGTCGAACCTGCGACCCTTCCAATACGCATCCCTTCTCTTATCGCGGAGCCAAACACCGCTTCCTAAGCACACTGTCACAGGTGTACATGGTGATAGATCCGTATCAAAATTCCTTTTATTTCCTAACCCTTGGCCATCTGAAGTTCCCACTTGAGGCACGTTCATGTCTCACCACACCCTACATATACCATGAATTTGGACGAGTAGGCGTCCTCTCCTTGTACGATACTTTCGGTTGTGTGTACAACTGTGTCATGAGGGACCATACCGGCTGTGCGGCCTGTTTTCTTACACACGTCTGCAGTAGCCACCTGCCTGACCTGCAGCTGACTAGGCGACAGTGCTCAGCACTACTATGGAATCTCCTGTCACAAAATTTTCCAGCAAGTAAAGCTATACACCACATAGACACACAAAATCTATAGTAAGGAATAATACTAGCCTACCGAAAGAATAACTCATATAAACATTTTTAGACGAGAGCACCATACAGTACCCGCAAGGATAGCCGAGAGCGCTAACGCGCTGGTTCCTGTACTTGGGTAGGCGCGCTGGTCCCAGGTCGAATCCGCCCGTGGATTTACGACGACGGCCGGTGTGCCGGCCAGCCTGGATGTGGTTTTTAGGCGGTTTTCCATATTCTACTAGGTGAATACCGGGGTGGTCCCCACGTCCCGCCTCAGTTACACGACTCGCAGACATTTGAAACACATTCACACTATTTCACGGTTTACACAAGACACAGACAGCTGGATTAAACTAATTCCGTCCCAGGGGGTATGGGGTGGGGGCAGGAAGGGCATCCGGCCACCCCTTAAAACTAACCATGCCACATCCTTACTTATCCTGCCGACCCTGCGCACAATGCGGGATAAAGGCAGTAGCAAAAGAAAGAAAGACGAGAGTAACATACAGTGAGCCGACAAAAGTCATGGGATACCTCCTAATATCGTGTCGGACCGCCTTTTACCCGGTGTAGTGAAGCAACTCGACGAGGAATGAACTCAACAAGTCGATGGAAGTCCCCTGCAGAAATACTGAGCCATGCTGTCTCTATTGTCATCCACAACTACAAGGGTGTTGCCGATGCAGGATTTTGTGCACGAACTGACCTCTCGATTACGTCCCATAAATGTTCAGTATTCGGCCAGTCTGGGTGGTCAAATCATTTGATCGAATTGTCCAGAATGCTGTTCAAACCGACTGCAAAGAACAATTGTGACCCAGCGAGATGGCGCATCGTTATTTTAGAAAATGAAATCCGTGGATGACTTCAAATGGTCTCCAAACAGCCGAACATAACGAGGACCCTGTCGATTTCATGTGAACACAGCGCACGCCATTATGCAGCCACCACCAGTTTGAACAGTGTCTTATTGACAAATTGGGTTCGTGGCTTCGTGTGGTCTGCGCTACACTCGAACCCTACCATTAGTTTACCAAATGCAGTAGGAACTCATCTGACCAGAACACAGTTTTCTTGTCGTCTAGGGTCCAACCGACACAGTCACAAACCCGGGAGGGCCACTGCAAGCGATATTGTGCTGTTAGTAAAGGCATTCCTGTCGGTCGTCTGCTGCCATAGCCCATTAACGCCAAATTTCGCCGCACTGTCGTAACGGATACATTCGTCGTACGTCCCGCATTGATTCCGGCTGTTATTTCACACGATGACACTTGTCTGTTAGCACTGACAACTACACTCCTGGAAATGGAAAAAAGAACACATTGACACCGGTGTGTCAGACCCACCATACTTGCTCCCGACACTGCGAGAGGGCTGTACAAGCAATGATCACAGGCACGGCACAGCGGACACACCACGAACCGCGGTGTTGGCCGTCGAATGGCGCTAGCTGCGCAGCATTTGTGCACCGCCGCCGTCAGTGTCAGCCAGTTTGCCGTGGCATACGGAGCTCCATCGCAGTCTTTAACACTGGTAGCATGCCGCGACAGCGTGGACGTGAACCGTATGTGCAGTTGACGGACTATGAGCGAGGGCGCATAGTGGGCATGCGGGAGGCCGGGTGGACGTACCGCCGAATTGCTCAACACGTGGGGCGTGAGGTCTCCACAGTACATCGATGTTGTCGCCAGTGGTCGGCGGAAGGTGCACGTGCCCGTCGACCTGGGACCGGACCGCAGCGACGCACGGATGCACGCCAAGACCGTAGGATCCTACACAGTGCCGTAGGGGACCGCACTGCCACTTCCCAGCAAATTAGGGACACTGTTGCTCCTGGGGTATCGGGGAGGACCATTCGCAACCGTCTCCATGAAGCTGGGCTACGGTCCCGCACACCGTTAGGCCGTCTTCCGCTCACGCCCCAACATCGTGCAGCCCGCCTCCAGTAGTGTCGCGACAGGCGTGAATGGAGGGAAGAATGGAGACATGTCGTCTTCAGCGATGAGAGTCGCTTCTGCCTTGGTGCCAATGATGGTCGTATGCGTGTTTGGCGCCGTGCAGGTGAGCGCCACAATCAGGACTGCATACGACCGAGGCACACAGGGCCAACACCCGGCATCATGGTGTGGGGAGCGATCTCCTACACTGGCTGTACACCTCTGGTGATCGTCGAGGGGACACTGAATAGTGCACGGTACATCCAAACCGTCATCGAACCCATCGTTCTACCATTCCTAGACCGGCAAGGGAACTTGCTGTTCCAACAGGACAATGCACGTCCGCATGTATCCCGTGCCACTCAACGTGCTCTAGAAGGTGTAAGTCAACTACCCTGGCCAGCAAGATCTCCGGATCTGTCCCCCATTGAGCATGTTTGGGACTGGATGAAGCGTCGTCTCACGCGGTCTGCACGTCCAGCTCGAACGCTGGTCCAACTGAGGCGCCAGGTGGAAATGGCATGGCAAGCCGTTCCACAGGACTACATCCAGCATCTCTACGATCGTCTCCATGGGAGAATAGCAGCCTGCATTGCTGCGAAAGGTGGATATACACTGTACTAGTGCCGACATTGTGCATGCTCTGTTGCCTGCGACATTGTGCATGCTCTGTTGCCTGTGTCTATGTGCCTGTGGTTCCGTCAGTGTGATCATGTGATGTACCTGACCCCAGAAATGTGTCAATAAAGTTTTCCCTTCTTGGGACAATGAATTCACGGCGTTCTTATTTCAATTTCCAGGAGTGTATACATAAACGCCACAGCAGATGGTCGTTAAGCGAAGGCCGTCGGCCACTGCATTGTCCGTGGTGAATTTCATTAAAGAAACGGTGGGTTATTTGATTAAAAAAGAGTTGTTATAAACATAATTAGTGCACTGAACTGTCGCTCTTGCTAAAGATATGTTCGCTTACTTGGCAACATTCTTGGACAACGTCACTCCATGTCATGAATATTTATGTATTCTCATGAACTAATAATGCGAACTACACACATTCTTGTTATCCATGCACTACTGGGTCTGCGAGAATGATTAATCACTGCAAATATATGCAGGTATTGGAAGACATGACCTGCAGGACATTCATGCATTACATAAGAGCTATTCATAGTGAACATGGAATCCTGTTCCCATCACTACATCTAAATTCTCGTGTACTACTAGTGGAGGATGCGTGAGAAACAACAAGTACATTTTAAAATCATTTTACTGCTATAAACTGCACGCGATGAAAACAGATTAGGCATACATTGACAATTGAGAGTATCTAGCTTTGCATTCTAAACGAATTACGTGTGTATCATGACAGGCATCAGCTCGATGCTACATATCGCGCCTTCGATCTGAAAAAGAAATTAGTACAAACGCTTATACTACCAATCATTGACTACAGCGATATTATCCTACAAGGTCCCTCTCAGGAAAATTCCCGACGTCTAGAACTGGTCATGAAGGCCTGCGTCCGCTATATCTGTGACGTTCGACGTTTTGATCACATTTCACCAGCATATGCAAAATTGTCCTGGCTGCGTGCAGACAAACGCAGAGATTTCCATACAATCTGTCTCATCTACTGCCTTATAAGTGTACACTGTCCCTCATATGTCTCCTCGTCCCTAACGCTCATGTTGGAACAACATGACAAACACACGTTCCCATTATAATAAAATCCTTTCCGTTCCACTTCATCGCTCAGTCACCTTTTCCAAGTCCTTTACAGTAGCGGGAACACGACTCTGGAATAACCTCCCTCGTTATGTTAGAGAACTTAAAAACATGTCCGGCTTCAAAAAACAGTTAATAACGTATCTACTTAAGCAACAGTAATGCCTTCCTCTGTACATGAATGCACTTCACCTCATTACTTCTCTCTTTCCCTCTCCTTAAATCTCCCTTCCCCAAAACTCGCTATACTAGTAAACATCTACTTTACACACCAAGATATTAATGTACATCTGCACAAACCTTCATTACTATTGCCAATCTTTCTCATGTTTGTCATTATTATTTGATTTTTTTTACTGTTATTATTATTGCTTTTATCATAATCTGTATGTATAGCACCTGTTGTAAAAATACTGCAGCATTTACTTTATTAGGTCTTAGTCACTACTCTTTATTCATATTGTCACTAGAGTAAGCTAATTTTCTCATTTAAACTATGGTCATGATGTAACTCTGATGTGTGAAATGCTGCATGTGTTGAACACTGGTCCAATGTAAGAGAGGGCCTGATGGCCCTAATCTGATCAGGTTAAATAAATAAGTAAATAAAATGAATACTAATGATAATTGGTCTTCAGTTACAGAATTCACAGTGAAGTACCTCTATAAGTTCTCAAATTGAAGCAGACATTGGCTGTGTATAAACGTTATTCTTGTCATAATCCCATAGATAGAGATTACGAAGCGTAAGATCTAGTGACCTTTGACACCGGATAATTATCACGACCTTGCGCTCCGCCTCCACACACCCGCCATTCAGGAAGGTTTACGTTAATAGAGTACCCGAGGCTGTCCTATTTTGTTCGCAGAAGTCAAAACTGCCCCATCCCTAATGTCTGAGATAGAAATGTCAACATTTTTGCTTAGCTGCCTTGGCTGCAAACTCTGAATGCTTGAAACACATTTTAGAACAAGATTTGCGTATCTAATCTAGGCCACTACTAATAGTGATCATCAGTCGCAACAATATCTATCATATTGTGCCTTGACACATAAGAGTTACATAGGACACCCGCCCACATTTTTCATGGTTGACATACGATATGATACATCGAAATGAGGTTCAATGAGGCTGTGCAAAAATGGTACAAAGAAGCGAAGCAACAAGTGCAGACATCATCCCAGAACAGAAGATAATAATTAGCTGATTATCTTCTTTTCTGGTATGATGTCTGCACATGTTGTTTCGCTTCTTTATACCATTTCTGCACAAGTTCTATGGACCACATGACCACTGCGTTTTGCTGTATGCATCTTATTGTTGACACTCGCGAACAATGCGACAGGTATAACCTTCAGAAGAAGGGCATTAAGTGCTCGAAACCGGTTAAGATATTAAATTTCTTTTATGGAATTGGATGCTGATTATTTCGATGTTAGCAACTGTAGTTGCAGATGATGGATAAAATACTAGTATGTTATTATGAACTGTATACACACGAAAATATTTGTCGATTTATCTATAACGTAATGTAGCATTTGCCCGCATCTCGTGGTCGTGCGGTAGCGTTTTCGCTTCCCACGCCCGGGTTCCCGGGTTCGATTCCCGGCGGGGTCAGGGATTTTCTCTGCCTCGTGATGGCTGGGTGTTGTGTGATGTCCTTAGGTTAGTTAGGTTTAATTAGTTCTAAGTTCTAGGGGACTGATAACCATAGCTGTTAAGTCCCATAGTGCTCAGAGCCATTTGAACCATTTATTGTAGCATTTCTGAATTTTTTTCGTCTCAGTTTTTCTATAACAAAAACAGCGAGAAATATGGAATGAATGGAGACAGCGGGCTACATTACAGATTAACTTTTTTAATTCAACCTTCATTTTGCATTCATATTCATTGGCTTCATCAGCAAAACCACGATTTCATATCGTTCGTGTGTGTGTGTGTGTGTGTGTGTGTGTGTGTGTGTGTGTGTGTGTGTGTGTGTGTGTGTGTGTGAGAGAGAGAGAGAGAGAGAGAGAGAGAGAGAGAGAGAGAGAGAGAGAGAATTGGGGAGGGATTGGGGAGAGGATGCAGCTGGAAAAAGCGCAGGTCATTCTAGTTTTCAAAAAGGTTCATAGGATAGATACACATAATTACAGTCCTGTTTCGCTGACGTCGATCTGTTGAATTATGGAACATGTTTTATGTTCGTGTACTACGAAGTTTCTGGAGAACGAAAGTCTCCCTATCAAAATCAACACGGGTTCCGCTAACAACGATCTTGCGAAAATCAGCACGCTCTGTTCCTCGCTGAGATCCACAGCACAGCATACATCGGCGCTCAGGTCGATCCCGCGTTCCTTGACTTGAGAACATTTGACACCGTCCCGCACTGCCGTTCACCCAACAAAAAGTGTTTGTGTGTGTGTGTGTGTGTGTGTGTGTGTGTGTGAATGCCTAAGGGACCAAACTGCTGAGGTCATCGGTCCCTGGACTTACACACTACTTAAACTAACTTATGGTAAGAACAACACACACACACACACACACACACACACACACACACACACAATGCTTAACGGAGGACTCGAACCTCCGGCGGGAGGGGCCGCGCAATCTGTGCATTGGCGCATTTAACCACGCGGCGAACAAAAAAACTTTACCGGTAATCATACCCGATCTACGACTGGATTCAAGACTTCCTTGCAGATAGAACTCAACAAGTCGTTCTTCACGGAACAAAATCGACAGATGTAAAGGTAATTTTGTGCGTACACCGAGGAAGGTCGTTAAGACTTACTATTTGCGTTACACACACATGATCCAGTAGATAATGCGGTTATCTTCAAGAAGGCAGCCACACCAGGAGACTAGCGATTTCAGGAACACCTAAAGAGGATTGACAAACGGTGGGGGGGACTGCCAGTTGACCCGTTATTGCGCATACATAGAAGAAGACATGCAATGCTGAACAAACTCGACTGACAGACGCTACAAGAGAGGCGTTGTGCATCACGGAGAGGTTTACTAATGAAATTCCGAGACAGTACGTTCCGGGAACAGTGACACATTATATCCTCCGCATACGTCTTGCGAAATAATCATAATTCTTCCCACGTGCCACTGGCCAATGCAACAGGGATGGGGATTACAGTTAGTGGGGCCAGAAGTATCCTCCGCTACACACAGTCAGGTGGTTCACGGAGTAAAGATGAATATGCAGAGATTGACAGACGATATGAAGATACTGGAGCGATCTTAAAGGCGCTCAGAAAATCTGTGCCTTCGCCGCATAGTCATTCACTAGTGATTTACATTTCACAGCTGCTGCAATACATATGTAACATTCACCGTCACAAGAGAAATCAGATCTAACTAACGATCGATCACAAAGCAATGAGTAGTATCTGTCTTTTTTACTTGAAGCTATTACAGGCTGGTTTTGTAAGTGTTTTAACTATCATCGAAATCTGAATAAATAATTGTTATTCAAAACCCGAAGAAGGGGGTTCTTATCTCCGTTGGGCCATGTCTGTTTAGTTTTTCCGTTGTTTCCCTACAAAATTTTAGGCGAATGCAACGATGAGTCCTCCGTCCTCCTTCCACCGTAAATCTACATCTAAACTCCTCAAGTCACCTTACAGTATGTAACCCGAAATTAAGGGTGATTTCCAAGGACCTCTAAGGTAAAGGATGTGTCTCCGAAATTCATCACTCCTAAACAGGAGGAAGATACTACACCAACACTTCAGTGAACTACTCCTTGATGTCACTTCACCTAGTTGTAGATAATGGATCTCGTTACAGTTATGTAGCAAACGCTGATCAGGCTAAACAACTTGATATAACTATTTCGGTACTTTATAATCCGCACTTTGTCTTACGTAGTAGAGTGTTTGTGCCGTGGAAAGAAGAGAGGGAGAATAGTAATCAAGGATGGCTGAAATTTTCGCCTCTGAGCACTATGGGACTCAACTGCTGTGGTCATCAGTCCCCTAGAACTTAGAACTACTTAAACCTAACTAACCTAAGGACATCACACACATCCATGCCCGAGGCAGGATTCGAACCTGCGACCGTAGCAGTCGCACGGTTCCGGACTGCGCGCCTAGAACCGAGAGACCACCGCGGCCGGCCTCATAAATGCACAAGAATTCTTTACGTACAGCTGTCGAAAATGAAGTTACGTTAGCGAATTAGAAACCCATACAGGTAGGCATTTGTCATCGGGGTAAAATCGGTCGCTAGAGATGTGATGGGGACTGATGCTTGGCTAAGTCGGTAACGCCTATTACCACGAAGCGTTACTTTTCAGATACCACTTTGTCACCGGATCCATGAAGAACAATGACTTAAATCATTAATTGTGAGTCTGAAGTGTAATGAAACTATAACAGTACTTTGCAGTATGAAGCCTAGAAATTAAAGAGATTGATGGCAGCGCCAGTAGTGCCGAACGTGTACTCTAGTGTTAAATAAGTGCACCAATTTGCTCCCATATCGCCAAAGAATCATAAATCTTGACAAAACCAATGTATATATTGTTAGTATGCTCTATGTCCTGTCCTACGTGGTCACCGTTATATTAATTTTCATTGCCGTTACCTTTAGTGAACCCCATTAGCGCATTTTAAACTGCACTGAAAAGCTTATCAGTTTGACTTGGTATTTAAAACACACATTAAACAGAAGCAGACACATTTCACAGAGGTGGTTATCATGTAGTTGAATGCGACCAAGACGAGGAATGCAACGCACGGCAACGTGAAATAAAAACCTCAGAAAACCTGTTACTTTTAGTGAGAATCGGCTGGGTGTGTCAGTGGGAAATGTTTTCGTCCACTATTATTCTACACTAACTACTATTCTACACTGATAATGGCCTACCAAATGCGACTTAAAGTATAAGGCGTAACTCTTGTTGTATTCTACGTAATTCCTTTCTCCAAAATGTGCGCATTTGTCACCACCCTAGTTGCAAACGAATGAACTTCTGAAAGTCAGAAATGTGACTCGATATTCCTCACTTAAGTCTGGCCAACGGCACGTAATAACGAAGTTTCGGTATAAGTATGCGTGCCATATTGACTTGTAACGATGGTGAACAGTTGTAGTACATACAGACTGCGTATGGCACATGGCACGCACATCACAGCCGTTGTGCTACCTACATTAGCCCATGGATCTACTGACTGCGAAAACAAGTAAATCTGCTGATGTTCTCACGAGTCTATAGATGTCAATGTACCGAGCCTGCATCGTCCCACTGTAATTTAATACAGTGCCTCAACAGGTTGGTCAATAGCAACTATCCGATTACAATAATTTATAAATGTCGTAAGCAATTTCTATTGCACAGTAATACCCAAATTACCTTTGCAATGGCTATCCACTAACCTCCTGTTGGAACTGGAAATTCTCGTCCACCGTGGACAGAACCCTGGACAGATCCCCGTCTAACAATGTGAAGTCTGTAAGAATGAGTCATTTAACATATTTGATGGACTTTGACGAACTATCTTCGAAGGTAAGGAGCGGCTGTGGATGGTACTGAAACTTTCGTATATTGATACAGAGCTGCCTGTCAGTGTTACCAGTGTTATCCCCACTACGACACATGGTGATGGCTCACAACACAACCGAGCGTAATACTTGTAGAAGCGCCGCCAGCTGAAAAGTAAAGGCCCCTGAACACGCATCAACCGACCGATTGACAAACCGACTAATTTGACGTGTGTAGGCGTTCTGCTGACCGACCGATCGAAGAACTTTCCTTGTCGGTCGGACGGGTAGGACCACCGACAGAGACGAATCTCGAACCCCTCGCCGCAACTACTGCACCCAGCAAATAGTGCCGTGTGTAGCTCTGTCATGCCAACTTCCCGACGAAAACTAACGTCTGTCTTTCGTCCCTGCGCGCGAGATTAAATTCTGTTCTAATATACATGACCGGGTGCTCGGTGGACTAAAGTTTAAAGACAGAGATTCTGAAGAAATTTAAAGACTGCAGATGTTTACGGGACAAATTGTTAGAGGAGTATAGCAATATAGATGTAAGAAATGAATCACTTTTGTTAAAAAGAATCCCAATGATTTCGTGTGGCACGGAGAGAGAATAAAAGTGCGTCGACCTTATGTATCTCGGTTCTTAGGTTTTATTTCGGAAATGAAATCTAAAAACCGAAATATCGACCTTCAATGCACGTTAATTCATGAAATAAGCTTGCTTCATTGTTATAAGTGTTAAAAAATTTGTATATATCCAAGCACTCTGCTATGAAGAGCCAAGGGTGGGATTTTTTTACGGTTCTAACAGTTGCTAAATGCATCATTTGTTATATCTGTTGTTATATTTTGCGCCACCACCATATGTAGGACGGCCGAAGTGGCCGAGCGGTTCTAGGCGCTTCAGTCTGGAACCGCACGACCAATACGGTCGCAGGTTCGAATCCTACCTCGAGCATGGATGTGTGTGATGTCCTTAGGTTAGTTAGGTTTAAGTAGTTCTAAGTTCTAGGGGACTGATGACCTCAACAGTTAAGTCCCATAGTGCTCAGAGCCATTTGAACCATTTACCATGTGTAGTGTTTCTTCTTCGAATTTAAAAAGAGTTTCTTAATCTTAAACTTACACCTCACCTTTTATGCTACAACATAAATTAACAACATTTACATAAATAACTTTTGTTTCATTTTTTTCGCTTTATGATGATATGTTTCCATCGTCAACTATAAATCACGTTCAGGGATCATTTTACTTAATAATTGTGGCGATACAACAACATTGAATGAGAGATCCTCTTAAAGTCTGGCAGTGGCTGGAAACCATAATGTAGCTAACAAAATCTCCTGACAGCTTACAGTCTCTTTCATGATTGTATTCCCTTTCGTTAAGCCGCGCGGTCTCGGGCGTCTTGTCACGTACCCTGTCAGGTACGAGTCCTCCCTCGAGCATGTGTGTGTTGTCCTTAGCGTAGGTTCGTTTAAGTTAGATTAAGTAGTGTGTAAGCTTAGGGACCAATGACCGCAGTTTGGTCCCATAAGACCTCACCACAAATTTCCAAATTTTTCCTTTCGTTAAGAATTGTCTGATGTCGTCCAGCAGCTCCGAAATGCACGATTCACCTATTCTTACACAACTATGAAAATCTGATTCTAGCTGCTTAAGTAACAACTTTGGTGAACGTCTTTCCTTACGTCAGCCACTTCTTTGTCCACACCTTTTTCTCGGCTTTATTGGCCTTGTTAGCTTTAAAACCACCAAGGCAAACTCTCGCTTTTGTTTCTGTGTGAAACCAAGAAGGATCTCGTCGAACATAAACGCAATGAACTTAACAAATCACAACAACGCGGCTGTGTTGCAATTGCTGAGTGCTGTCAGTTGGGACGTGTGTAGACTACCACGAAATTGGTCGGCCGGTTGTTCAGCCGATAAATTAATGCGTGTGTAGGGACCTTAATAGGCAATACATAACTCATGATCTTCGTACTCGTAGGGTCCACTGACCTGAGTAGCAGGGCAAAGGGAGTTCGGCCCCTCTCGGCATTGTTGCCAAACTTATTCAAGATGGCGGATCCAAGATGGCGGCCATATATTTGGCAACGTCTTACCGACATCATGGCGAGAAAATTAAATTTTGATGAGAAACAGTTCAACTGGGCTACCTCCATTAACCAAACTCCACTCACCCACCCCTAGCTTCCCCTCCCTACCTTCCTCTCCCCTTCCCTTCCTTCCCCACCTTGGAATTGCCAGGAAAAGGACTCAATCTGTGCTGCGCTGCCAGACAGGGTCAACATAAGTCTCTACTTTGTATGCAGTGCAGCATATTGTTTCTTTAAACAACGTGAGTTGCCATTCATCATGCACTAGAGAGTAGCTCCACCCAGTGTGTTCACTAAGCGGTCCGGAGTCCAACTGACCTAGTTCACAACACCACCAGCAGAAGGCACTGTTGACCCCCGCCCCCCCTCCCCCTGGCGTGACCTAATCCAAGATAGCGGCCCGGGGAAAAACGGCGGGAAATTCGCTCAGTCTGTGCCTAGCTGTTGGCCTGGGAGGATCTCATGTCAGTAGGTTAATATAGCATGCACAAGGCACTGTTTAAAAAATTTCTTTTGTAATATTGTTCATTTACTTCAGAAATCGCAATACACCTCGCAATTTACGCTGGTGTTTTAAACAATTTACATGACATTAAACAATTGCGGTACTTTTTTTATTCTGGTAGCGAAAGGAATCATGTAGTTACACTGTGCTAAACGCATCTGGAAAACTTTCTCACACGCTCCTTGCAGCAGAGTCACGACCGCTCGAAGAAGCCATTCACCGGGCTCACAGCACGACACGCAGCAGCCGCAGGGCACCTGCACACTAAGCACCTCTTGTCGTGCTGGAAATACCGGCAGCTTTCCACCTCACCCCTGGCGCATGCATACCTCTTGTTGCTGAACACGAACTGCCTCATGAGTTATTACATCTGGAGTTTAAGCAATATGCGGAATACTTTCATAGAAATATCACAGGAAGTAAATGTACCACTACACAATCCGAAGAACACCGCCACACTCGAACACTGCCTCTTAAAAGATCGCGGCACGCTTGTGAAACCCACCAGCCCTTCCTGCCTGAGACATTTCGCGCGCTTTTGTGGGAAATAGATCCCGAAATCTATATCAGCTGCAATACCCGATTTTACACGCAAAACGACGATATCTAAAAGTTGAAATCAGTTTTTCTGTACCTCTAAATAGGACGCCCACCACTTTTTGAGGTTTAACTGCATGTTGAAGGCACTGTGAGAGAGAGAAATTTCTGAGTCCTACAGCTGTTGTGATGTTCATCACTTTTCTCAAACGCTGAGTGGGCTTAGTTTACATTTGCTGCTGGAGTCAGCGATATTAAGGCTCTTACTTGTTTATTTTCCTCACTTCTCGAAGCACACTGGTGTCTAATTTCGAATTCCACAACAGCCTGCGAAAAAAACAAAAAACAAAATTCCAAGCACTGTCCTAAAGACGATAAAAATGGCTGAAATTTTCGAGGAAGTTTCGATGTCCTACAAATGCTGACCTGGAGATGCTCTAAAGCCACAATGGCGGGTGGGGGTGGCATCCCACCTGCCTGAACCAGAGTAGGCTGATCTCCTTGTAATTGTCTCTGAACACTCAAAAAAAGAGTGGACTTGTCTCTCAGATGTCACGGGACACCTTGCAACTGTCTTGTTGGAACCAGTCTGTAGAGGCTCCTACGCCCCGCACAAACTATGTCTCGTGACTTTCTGACGTAATGGCACTTCCTGTGAGTAGAGCATTCGGATTGGTTCTTACTGAATTTATCCGCCACGTTCCTGCTACCAGTGTGAGAGCACCTGTCCACTACTCTCTGCAGACAGACAAATTACCATATTTCAAATGGCTCTGAGCTCTATGGGACTTCTGTGGTCATCAGTCCCCTAGAACTTAGAACTACTGAAACCTAACTAACCTAAGGACATAACACACATCCATGCCCGAGGCAGGATTCGAACCTGCGACCGTAGCGGTCACGCGGTTCCAAACTGAAGCGCCTAGCACCGCATGGCCACACGGGCCAGCACGAGATTTCAGCAGCAAGATATTTTGTGCAGATCGAAAAACGTAAAGCAGTCATATAGCACTGACTGTGAACCCCTGCAGAAGTGGTCTACAGATTATGCAGCACAGAAAATACTGCCAAAGACACTCCCTCGATTACACTGCACTGTTACTGTCGAGGAATGCTCGAGTTTTTCGCCATCGAATCGAGCCCCAACCAGGCTGTATCACCACAAACGATTGTATCACGAAACCATATCGATGCAATAAATACACTACTGGCCATTAAAATTGCTTCACCAAAAAGAAATGCAGATGATAAACGGGTATTCATTGGACAAATATATTATATTAGAACTGACATGTGATTACATTTTCGCACAATTTTGGTGCATAGATCCTGAGAAATCAATACCCAGAACAACCACCTCTGGCCGTAATAACGGCCTTGATACGCCTGGGCATTGAGTGAAACAGAGCTTGGATGACGTGTACAGGTACAGCCGCAAATGCAGCTTCAATACGATACCACAGTTCGTCAAGAGTAGTGACTGGCGTATTGTGACGAGCCAGTTGCTCGGCCACCATTCACCAGACGTTTTCAATTGGTGAGAGATCTGGAGAATGTGCTGGGCAGAGCAGGAGTTGAACATTTTCTGTATTCAGAAAGGCCTGTACAGGACCTGCAACATGCGTCCGTGCATTATCCTGCTGAAATGTAGGATTTCGCAGAGATCGAATGAAGGGGAGAGCCACGGGTCGTAACACATCTGAAATGTAACGTCCACTGTTCAAAGCGCCGTCAATGCGAACAAGAGGTGACCGAGACGTGTAACCATTGGCACCCCATACCACCACGCCGGGTGATACGCCAGTATGGCGAAGACGAATACAAGCTTCCAATGTGCGTTCACCGCGATGTCGCCAAACACGGATGCGACCATCGTGATGCTGTAAACAGAACCTGGATTCATCCGAAAAAATGACGTTTTGCCATTCGTGCACCCAGGTTAGTCGTTGAGTACACCATAGCAGGCGCTCCTGTCTGTGATGCAGCGTCAAGGGTAACTGCAGCCAGGAAGCAGCGCGTTAGCGCTCTCGGCTACCCTGGCGGGTCATGCTGTCATTCGCTGTTATATCTATAAAACTACCGTATGACTTATTTTTTGTGTTACTGCGTTAATTGTTTAAAACAGTAAATTAATATAACGAATAGTTCACGATTCTTAAAATGCGTACCATTCAGTCTTTCTTGATTCCAAAAAAATGGTTCAAATGGCTCTGAGCACTATGGGACTTAACATCCATGGTCATCAGTCCCCTAGAACTTAGAACTACTTAAACCTAACTAACCTAAGGACATCACACAACACCCAGCCATCACGAGGCAGAGAAAATCCCTGACCCCGCCGGGAATCGAACCCGGGCGTGGGAAGCGAGAACGCTACCGCACGACCACGAGATGCGGGCTCTCTTGATTCCGATGGAAACAAATTTAGCAGTTAGCATCTAGTTGAATCGCTAATTGAGAGAAAAGAAACATGTCCAAAATTTTTTGAATTCGTTTTATTGCATTAAAGAAGTTCAACAGGGTATGCGCATCGTTCACTGCAGGTTTGAAACTTGTACACAGTCAATAAAGCGTATGTCGTAGAAACAGATGTAATCTTGCAGACAGGAAACAACATGTCCTGACATTATCAGGAGGAGACTGAGAAAACAGCAACGATATTAAACTGTTACTGAAGTGATAGACCTCATACTGGATTCTTTGCAGAAGACAAACTTGGTGTTTTGGTGCTACTCAGTGTCGATAACACTTCTGAGCCAGCGCGGGACGCTTCTCCTGTTGGACCAGAGCCCGGTTTTCCTACCCAGTCTGGACAAGGGCACAGGGCGGGTATGCAAGTCACTGGGAGCTCCAACGTTAAGCGGGTAATGGAGCTCCTCAGGGAAATAGCAGGCATGTCGGGAAAGAATCCCAGTGTGCAGTCGGTATGCTTGCCGGGGTCTCATTCGAGACATGGAAAGGGCTCTGCCGGCTGCTATCGAGTGCACTTGGTGCAAATCGGCTGCAAATCATGGCTCCTGTCGGCACGAATGACGCCTGCCGCTTGGGTTCTGAGGTCATCCTCAGTTCCTACAGTCGGGTGGCACATTTGGTGAAGACAGCTAGCATCGTACTTTGTGTGCAGGCTAAGCTTACTTTTTGTAGCACGGTACCCAGGGTCGACCGAAGTCCTATGGTTTGGAGCAGAGTGGAAGGTCTAAACCAGAGGCTCATACGATTCTGCAATGGCATCTAGAGCGAATTTCTCAGCAACCGCAATCAGGGGAAAGTTGTAGAATTCCTCTTAATGGACAGGTGTGCACTACACGTAGGAAGCAGCCACCACGTTAGCTGCGTAAATGCGACGTGCACGTTGCTCCCCCCCTGACGAAATCGAAGATACATCAGCCATACTATTCTCAGAGGACGCTCGTCCTCACAGGTCTGAAATACGATATTTCGGAACTGTAGGAGCATCCATGGTAAGATCCCAGAATTAGCATCGCTTATTTAAGTTTATAGTGCCCAGATAATATTAGAAAAAGAAATTTGGTTGTACCCAGAAGTGAGTAGCAATGAAACCCAAAACTCTCGTAAACTTAGGTTAGTTGTGAGTAGTGGCGGTGCATTTTTTGCAGCAAAGAATTCGATAATATTTAGCGAGGTTATCACAGATTCGGAAAGTGAATTAATCTAGGTAGAGTTGATCATCAAAGATCGATCAAAAATGGTTATTGGATGCATTTATAGACCACCCGCGTCAGGAAATGCACCGGCATGGGGCTTCAGAGGGAACTTGAAGAACTTTATGAACAAGGTTCCTGATCATGCTGTTGTAATAAGAGATGACCTCAACTTGCCATGTATCAATTGGGAGAGTCATGCTATCAAAACTAGATTCGTGTGATATTATTCTGAATGTCTTGTCTGAAAATTATTTGGAGCATATACAGAAACAATTCGTGAAGGTAACGTCTTAGACCTCCTAGCAACAAACAGACCTGAACCCTTCGAATCAAATGGCTCTGAGCACTATGGGCCTTAACTTCTGAGGTCATCAGTCCCCTAGAACTTAGAACTAATTAAACCTAACTAACCTAAGGACATCACACACATCTATGCCCCAGGCAGGATTCGAACCTGCGACCGTAGCGGTCGCGCGGTTCCAGACTGTAGCGCCTAGAACCGCTCTGCCTTCGAATCAAATAACGGAGAAGAAGTTATCAGTGACCAAAAGGCTGTGATAGCATCTACGTTTACGAGTATTACAAGGAATGTTAAGAAAGGTAGGAAAGGACTTTTGCTTACCAAGAATATTATATGATAAAACTTGCAGAGCGTCTGAGTGGTCAGCGTCAAGTATTCCGTGCTCAAGAAGAAGATATGGAGCACAAATGGATAAAATTCAAACGAATCGTTCAATATATACTGGATAAGCATGTTCCAAGCAAGGTCTTAGGGATGGGAAAGACCTATCGTCGTTTAATAACCGTGTTAGATAACTACTTCATCACAAATTCAAGAGAAGTTAGAACTTAGCTGACAAACAAAGGCTGAACCAAGCGAAAATGAGCGCATCATCCTAGACCGGTGTTGATACCGGAGAGTAAATTTTGGCCGGCCGGAGTGGCCGAGCGGTTAAAGGCGCTACAGTCTGGAACCGCGCGACCGCTATGGTCGCAGTTTCGAATCCTGCCTCGGGCATGGCTGTGTGTGAAGTCCTTAGGTTAGTTAGGTTTAAGTAGTTCTAAGTTCTACGGGACTGATGACCACAGCAGTTAAGTCCCATAGTGCTCAGAGCCATTTGAACCATTTTTTTTGAGTACATTTCCCATACTACTACTGAATTCTACATCGCACTCATAGGCGTAATTACGCGGCCCAGTCTGTCACGCTGTCAAACGTCGTTCCTCCAAAACAGCAAAGCTCGATTACGAATAGCCGTTGACGACGAGGGATACATAAAGTGGCTGGAATCAAAGCGAGGTGCTGCAGGTGCCTGGTCTTGCATCGAGTACCATAATTATCTATTATACAGGGTGTCCATAAAAGAATGCCCCAATTCCAATGGCATATCATAACAGTTTAATTTAGACTGTCTACAATAAATCATACACCAAATTGAACGTAAACTACAGTAGGTTTTTTTAATATAAATTTTCGCTGTGTGCGTCTTTAGCTATACGGCTCACATCCAACCTAAAATCAACTTCTTCCCACTTTTTTTTTTTTTTTTTTTACCAAGGTCCGTTGTAATGGAAGCAATAGCCTCTTCTGCTGTGTCTCAATTCTAGGATATCATTAGGCAGTGACATAACGCAGTGTTTTATACACTTTAAACGAAAGCACGTTGAACTGAATTAGAAATTCACTCTTCACAAAATGCAGAACGCGAAAGACTTCGCACTTCCGAGTAGCCATTTTGTGCATATGCCGCTGCAAGCGGGAAACAACAAAGCAGTACTCGTGCCTGGACTTGTCTAAAACTATTTGAGTTACTCTTCAATTGTCACCTTGGACCAACATTGTACAACGTGTAGAATTGAAACTACTAAAATTTACAACTGGGACGTTCTTTTATGGACACCCTGTATAACTAATATTTCGGTTAAAGACACACGAGTCAGCGAGTCAGTCGTGTTGTTTACTACCAGTCTATGTAGCACAATAATGCCACTCCATAGAGGATAACGTCTAATGCGATAGGCTACTTTACACGAAAATTACTCGGAAATTATGTTGTACTTCGAGTAAGACGCTCCTACAAGAAAGCTAAGAGACTTCGTCTCTTTAAATGTATCCATATTGACCTATAAGTGGAAACAGAAGAAACAGTGCAATATACAGTTTTCTCATTATATACAGTTATTTCAATTTAAGTAGTTTTCTAAATATCTTACTTTTATTATTATTCTTATTATTATTGTTGTTGTTTTAGGCAGTTGCATGGATCGACACGCCTTGCCGCAGTGGTAACACCTGTTACCATCAGATCACCGAAGTTTAGAGCTGTCGCGGTTGGATAGGTGACCGTTCAAGTCTGCTCAACGCTGTTTGCGAACGGGGTGCACTCAGCTCTTATGAGCCCAGTTGGGGAGTTATACTATGTGATCAAAAGTATACGGACACCTGGCTGAAAATGACTTACAAGTTCGTGTCGCCCTCCATCGATAATGATGGAATTCAGTATGTTATTGGTCCACCATTAGCCTTGACAGCTTCCATTCTCAAAGGCATACGTTCAATGAGGTGCTGTAAGGTTTCTTGGGGAATGGCAGCCCATTCTTCGCGGAGTGCTGCTCTGAGGAGAGGTATCAATGTCGGTCGGTGAGGCCTGGCACGTAGTCGGCGTTCCAAAACATCCCAAAGGTGTTCTGTAGCATTCAGGTCAGTACTCTCTGCAGGTCAGTCCATTATAGGGATGTTATTGTCGTGTAACCACTCCGCCACAGGCCGTGCATTATGAAGAGGTGCTCGATCGTGTTGAAAGATGCAATCGCCATTCCCGAATTGCTCTTCAACAGTGGGAAGCAAGAGGTGTTTAAAACATCAGTGTAGGCCTGTGCTGTGATAGTGCCACACAAAACAACAAGTGGTGCAAGCCAACTCCATGAAAAACAAGGCCACACCATAACACCACCGCCTCCGAATTTTACTGTTGGCACTACACACGCTGGCAGATGACGTTCACCGGGCATTCGCCATACCCACATTCGCAACGCCACATTGTATACCGTGATTCGTCACTCCACACCACGTTTTTCCACTATTCAGTCGTCCAATGATTACGCTCCTTAACCAACCAAGGCGTCGTTTTGCATTTACCGGCGTGATGAGTGGCTTATGACCAGCCGCTCGACCATGAAATCCAAGTTTTCTCACCTCCCACCTAACTGTCATAGTACTTGCAGTGGATCCAGACCCAGTTTGGAATTCCTGTGTGATGGTCTGGATAGATGTCTGTCTATTACACATTACGACCCTCTTCAACTTTCGGCGGTCTCTGTCAGTCAACAGACGAGGTCGGCCTGTACGCTTTTGTGGTGTAAGTGTCCCTTCACGTATCCACTTCACTATCGCATCGGAAACAGTGGACCTAGGGATGTTTAGGAGTGTGGATATCTCGCGTACAGACGTATGACTCAAGTGACACCCAATCACCTGAACACGTTCGAAGTGCGTGATTTCCTCGGAGCTCCCTATTCTGTTCTCTCACGATGTCAAAAAAAATGGCTCTGAGCACTATGGGACTTAACTGCTGTGGTCATCAGTCCCCTAGAACTTAGAACTACTTAAACCTAACTAACCTAAGGACCTCACACACATCCATGCCCGAGGCAGGATTCGAACCTGGGACCGTAGCAGTCCCGCGGTTCTGGACTGCGCGCCTAGAACCACTAGACCACCGCGGCCGGCCTCACGATGTCTCATGACTACTGAGGTCGCTGATATGGAGTAACCTGGCAGTAGGTGGCAGCACAATGCACCTAATATGAAAAACGTATGTTTTTGGGGGTGTCCAGATACTTTTGATCACATAGTGTACCTGACTGGGAAGTACACTCCTGGAAATGGAAAAAAGAACACATTGACACCGGTGTGTCAGACCCACCATACTTGCTCCGGACACTGCGGGAGGGCTGTACAAGCAATGATCAAAGGCACGGCACAGCGGACACACCAGGAACTGCGGTGTTGGCAGTCGAATGGCGCTAGCTGCGCAGCATTTGTGCACCGCCGTCGTCAGTGTCAGCCAGTTTGCCGTACCATACGGAGCTCCATCGCAGTCTTTAACACTGGTAGCATGCCGCGACAGCTTGGACGTGAACCGTATGTGCAGTTGACGGACTTTGAGAGAGGTCGTATAGTGGGCATGCGGGAGGCCGGGTGGACGTACCGCCGAATTGCTCAACACGTGGGGCGTGAGGTCTCCACAGTACATCGATGTTGTCGCCAGTGGTCGGCGGAAGGTGCACGTGCCCTTCGACCTGGGACCGGACCGCAGCGACGCACGGATGCACGCCAAGACCGTAGGATCCTACGCAGTGCTGTAGTGGGACCGCACCGCCACTTCCCAGCAAATTAGGGACACTGTTGCTCCTGGTGTAAGTAGGCTGTTTAGGTTTTTTTATTGGTAACGCCGCCGCCACATAGCGCTCTGTATAACAATCACTGGCTGCGCCGTGTGCAGTCTGTGGCTGGTTTGCATTGTTGTCTGCCATTGTAGTGTTGGGCAGCGGCAGCTGGATGCTAACAGCGCGTAGCGTTGCGCAGTTGGAGGTGAGCCGCCAGCAGTGGTGGACGTGGGGAGAGAGATGGCGGAGTTTTGAAATTTGTAAGAATTGGTGTCATGAACTGCTATATATATTATGACTAGTGAGGTAAATACATCGTTTGTTCTCTATTAAAATCTTTCATTTGCTAACTATGCCTATCAGTAGTTAGTGCCTTCAGTAGTTTGAATCTTTTATTTAGCTGGCAGTAGTGGCGCTCGCTGCATTGCAGTAGCTTGAGTAACGAAGATTTTTGTGAGGTAAGTGATTTGTGAAACGTATAGGTTAATGTTAGTCAGGGCCATTCTTTCGTAGGGATTTTTGGAAGTCAGATTGCGTTGCGCTAAAAATATTGTGTGTCAGTTTAAGCACAGTCATGTAATAATTTTTCTAAGGGGACGTTTCACTGGGGTATCGGCGAGGACCATTCGCAACCGTCTCCATGAAGCTGGGCTACGGTCCCGCACACCGTTAGGCCGTCTTCCGCTCACGCTCCAACATCGAGCAGCCCGCCTCCAGTGGTGTCGCGACAGGCGTGAATGGAGGGACGAATGGAGACGTGTCGTCTTCAGCGATGAGAGTCGCTTCTGCCTTGGGGCCAATGATGGTCGTATGCGTGTTTGGCGCCGTGCAGGTGAGCGCCACAATCAGGACTGCATACGACCGAGGCACACAGGGCCAACACATGGCATCATGGTGTGGGGAGCGATCTCTTACACTGGCCGTACACCTCTGGTGATCGTCGAGGGGACACTGAATAGTGCACTGTACATCCAAACCGTCATCGAACCCATCGTTCTACCATTCCTAGACCGGCAAGGGAACTTGCTGTTCCAACAGGACAATGCACGTCCGCATGTATCCCGTGCCACCCAACGTGCTCTAGAAGGTGTAAGTCAACTACCCTGGCCAGCAAGATCTCCGGATCTGTCCCCCATTGAGCATGTTTGGGACTGGATGAAGCGTCGTCTCACGCGGTCTGCACGTCCAGCACGAACGCTGGTCCAACTGAGGCGCCAGGTGGAAATGGCATGGCAAGCCGTTCCACAGGACTACATCCAGCATCTCTACGATCGTCTCCATGGGAGAATAGCAGCCTGCATTGCTGCGAAAGGTGGATATACACTGTACTAGTGCCGACATTGTGCATGCTCTGTTGCCTGTGTCTATGTGCCTGTGGTTCTGTCAGTGTGATCATGTGATGTATCTGACCCCAGGAATGTGTCAATAAAGTTTCCCCTTCCTGGGACAATGAATTCACGGTGTTCTTATTTCAATTTCCAGGAGTGTAGCTGCTGCGGCGCGAAAGGTGACAGCTCACAGCGATCAAGAAATAGAAAGAATACTGGTTTTGATCCATATATAGGGCGATTATAACTCATTATAATTGCACTTTCGTTGTTTGAGTGAGTGTAGACGGAAAGACGGAACACAGTTTACCATACGGTTACCCAACTTTAAAGGAATGATGTTCATACAGTCTGCTGCAGGATTTGCGTTGTCAGTAGTGTTAGTGTCTTGACTTGCCGTTAGCTGCCGGTACTGGCACGGCGACGTAGGGTTGAAACACAACCGTAATTGGACAAGTAGAGATGGGCTTGACTCGTAAAGCTGCTTCATCAAACCAGAAACAGTGCTGCTACTCTTCACGAGTATCGGCGTATTAAAGAAATAAGGAGGGGACCTCTTTTCGCACCAGGGTTGAAAAACATGATTCCGAAGTTCGAATTAATTGGCAGTTTGGGAACTGCTCCTGTGAGAACCCGACGGCCAACTGCGCCACAAATTGTTGAAGATACTGTTGGAGTGGCTGAGAATGCTGGAGGCAACGTGAGATCTTCAGGTAGTGAACGAGCTGTGTGACGACAGCTGACCATTCTGTGCTCCACCGTTCAAAAAGCGCTGCCAACAACATTGTGACATGGTATTTATAGTGCAGTTTCGGGCTGCCGTGGATGCAGATGGTCGTCACATTGCATAAAATTTGTAACCTGGAACGTAAACATGGTGCGCAGTTAACAAATGTTACGCTTACGTTCAAAAATGGTTCAAATGGCTCTGAGCACTATGGGACTCAACTGCTGTGGTCATCAGTCCCCTAGAACTTAGAACTACTTAAACCTAACTAACTAAGGACATCACACACATCCATATCCGAGGCAGGATTCGAACCTGTGACCGTAGCAGTCGCGCTGTTCCGGACTGAGCGCCTAGAACCGCGAGACCACCGCGGGAATAATTATCACCTGTGGGTTAAGATTTGATATTTAGATAACAAACTTGATTTCTTGTTTTCAGGAATATCGTTCTACATGTAAGTTACAAATGATCTTAACTTTAACGTTGCAAGCGCTATGCGTTAGTCACCGTTATAGAAATTAGAGAATTCTAAGTACACCAGTCTCTTATTGGCTTAGTGGTACCTCTTCGTCACATCACACGAAGGATACGTTGTACATTTAGAAATCACTGCAGACCTATTCTTTATGTCAGCATTTCTAACGTCTTCTTGAATATAATCACAAATGGCTACAACGACATTCGGTAAAATAATCATAAGAAAACCACAGTGTTCGCCTGACTGCCGTTATGTAGACTGGATAATCAGCTTATGATAATCCATTTCTACTAAACTGTGGTGGAATTATGAACAGTAATAATAATAATAATAATAATAATAATAATAAACCCGTGAGGGTAGCCAACGCGCTGCTTCCTGGACTCGGTTAGTCGCGCCGGCCCCGGATCGAATCCGCCTGGTGGATTAACGACGGGGGCCGGTGTGCCGGCCAGCCTGAAAGTGGTTTTAGGCGGTTTTCCACATCCCGCTACGTGAATACCGGGCTGGTCCCCACGTTCCGTCTCAGTTACACGCGTCGCAGACATTTGAAACACGTCCGCACTATTTCACGATTTACACTACATGCAGACAGCTGGGGTACACTGATTCCATCCCTGGGGGTATGGGGTGGCGGCAGGAAGGGCATCCGGCCACCCCTAAGACTAATCTTGCCAAATCCGATCTAACCACGCCGACTCTGCGATCGCTGCGGGACTATGGCGTATGCGAAAGAAAGTAATAATAATAAATTATTATATACAGAAGTCAAAGTCATAAGGTTTGAATGGACAAAAGTTGAGGCCAATTTTATTGCACCTGCCACTGGCTTTACAGCCAAAACACAACATCTACGACTGAAAATAAACTCTAAATCATCATAACGGAGGAGTGCAGTATAGTGGAAGGCAGTACTGTCGCCCAACTGTCGAGTCAAAAGAGTATGTATGCTTCCACAGCACACAAGGCAGCGCAAGCAACGGCATAAGAATAATACTACCAACGACCCGCTTCAGTGGCACTCATGTTCTTGTGATTAGTGCCCTCGTTTATTCATTGGGACTGACAAAACTTACTGAAATATATTAACATGATAGTAACATTAAGATTATGACTGAGAAACCAACTAAACGGTGCGTGCCTGCCACCGTTGCCGGCCGGAGTGGCCGAGCGGTTCTAGGCGCCACAGTCTGGAACCGGGCGACCGCTGAGTTCGCAGGTTGGAACCCTGCCTCGGGCATCGATGTGTGTGATGTCCTTAGGTTAGTTAGGTTTGCGTAGTTCTAAGTTCTAGAGGACTGATGACCACAGCAGTTGAGTCCCATAGTGCTCAGAGCCATTTCAACCATTTGAACGATTCGCAGAGTTACTTCCGATTTTAAAAATTACTCATAAAGCTATCAATCACGTCATCCACTTCTAATCATAAGGAAAATAAGGACGTCTTATTTAACTAAATGAAATATCTCAAAACGGTCAGTGCCGACAAATGTCCGATGTATTACTAGAAAAACGAATTAGCCTAACCATAACCGAAGTGAGAAATGTTTACAAAAAGTATGATTCTTTGTGGCGAATCAGAAGCAGCTTCCCTCTCTCGCTATTAAATACCGGAATCATGCTGAAATTTTTCGAAGAAGGGTGAAATTTGACAAAGACAATTATTGTAATAATCTTTGGATGTAGAGCATGCGCACTTTTAGAACAAAAAGAACATATAGTTACACGCCAAACATTCTGGTTTCAGTCAGAATGAATGTGGTTGGAATCTTTTGAAATATGCGCTTCACTAAAAAAAGCAAGATGTACATTGTAACACTGAAGCCAATGTTAGATTCATGCGTGGGGAAACTAGATTTGCGGAATAATTTTCTTTCCAAAAGTAGAATGACATAAAGCGCACAGTCTGAAAAACTAAGATGAAGTTGATAATTTGCACGACTAGTGAAAACACGTTCAGTTTCTAACAATTTAAATGTAGCTTAGTTTCTCAAGGTACGAGATATGGATGTAGATGTTAATCAAATCACAAAATAAAATGACAGGACTGAGGTTCTCATGTCAGGTTATCGCCGACATTTGATACTACTGTTGTTGTGGTTTTCAGTCCTGAGACTGGTTTGATGCAGCTCTCCATGCTACTCTATCCTGTGCAAGCTTCTTCATCTCCCAGTACCTACTGCAACCTACGTCCTTCTGAATCTGCTTACTGTATTCATCTCTTGGTCTCCCTCTACGATTTTTACCCTCCACGGTGACCTCCAATACTAAATTGGTGATCCCTTGATGCCTCAGAACATGTCCTACCAACCGATCCCTTCTTCTGGTCAAGTTGTGCCACAAACTTCTCTTCTCCCCAATCCGATTCAATTCTTCCTCATTAGTTATGTGATCTACCCATCTAATCTTCAGGATTCTTCTGTAATACCACATTTCGAAAGCTTCTATTCTCTTCTTGTCCAAAATATTTATCGTCCATGTTTCACTTCCATACATGGCTACACTCCATACAAATACTTTCAGAAATGACTTCCTGACACTTAAATCTATACTCGATGTTAACAAATTTCTCTTTTTCAGAAAAGCTTTCCTTGCCATTGCCAGTCTACATTTTATATCCTCTCTACTTCGACCATCATCAGTTATTTTGCTCCCCAAATAGCAAAACTCCTTTACTACTTTAAGTGTCTCATTTCCTAATCTAATACTCTCAACATCACCCGACTTCATTCGACTACATTCCATTATCCTCGTTTTGCTTTTGTTGATGTTCATTTTATATCCTCCTTTCAAGACAATACCCATTCCATTGAGCTGCTCTTCCAAGTCCTTTGCTGTCTCTGACAAAATTACGATGTCATCGGCGAACCTCAAAGTTTTTATTTCTTCTCCATTGATTTTAATACCTACTCCAAATTTTTCTTTTGTTTCCTTTACTGCTTGCTCAATATACAGATTGAATAACATCGGGGAGAGACTACAACCCTGTATCACTCCCTTCCCAACCACTGCTTCCCTTTCATGCCCCTCGACTCATAACTGCCATCTGGTTTCTGTACAAATTGTAAATAGCCTTTCGCTCCCTGTATTTTACCCCTGCCACCTTCAGAATTTGAAGGAGAGTATTCCAGTCAACATTGTCAAAAGCTTTCTCTAAGTCTACAAATGCTAGAAACGTAGGTTTGCCTTTCCTTAATCTTTCTTCTAAGATAAGTCGTAGGGTCAGTATTGCCTCACGTGTTCCAACATTTCTACGGAAGCCAAACTGATCTTCCCCGAGGTCAGCTTCTACTAGTTTTTCCATTCGTCTGTAAAGAATTCGTGTTAGTATTTTGCAGATGTGACTTATTAAACTGATAGTTCGTTGATTCCCACACCTGTCAACACCTGCCTTCTTTGGGATTGGAATTATTATATTCTTCTTGAAGTCTGAAGGTATTTCGCGTGTCTCATACATCTTGCTCACCAGATGGTAGAGTTTTGTCAGGACTGGCTCTCCCTAGGCTGTCAGTAGTTCTAATGGAATGTTGTCTACTCCCGGGGCCTTGTTTCGACTCAGGTCTTTCAGTGCTCTGTCAAACTCTTCACGCAGTATCATATCTCCCATTTCATTTTCATCTACAACCACTTCCATTTCCGTAATATTGTCCTCAAGTATATCGCCCTTGTATAGACCCTCTATATACTCCTTCCACCTTTCTGCTTTATCTTCTTTGCTTAGAACTGGGTTTCCGTCCGAGCTCTTGATGTTCATACAAGTGGTTCTCCTATCTCCAAAGGTCTCTTTAATTTTCCTGTAGGCAGTATCTATCTTACCCCTAGTGAGATAAGCATCTACATTCTTACATTTGTCCTCTAGCCATCCCTGCTTAGCCATTTTGCACTTCCTGTCGATCTCATTTTTGAGACGTCTGTATTCCTTTTTGCCTGCTTCATTTACTGCATTTTTATATTTTCTCCTTTCATCAATTGATTTCAATATTTCTTCTTTGATACTAGCTCGTAGAATAGTGACAAAATGCCTGTGATTACCACTAAACATCATCCTAATTAGTGTTCAAACGATTCCAATTCTAATTTGCATCTACGTCGCTAGTTTTAGTTTGCCACTTCGGTGTACAATGCTTTTTATGTGCGCCAAAAAAAACTGCTTGCTATTTGCTTAGCTATCTCTCTCTATCTCCCTCTCTCTCTCCTTCCCTCCATCCCTCCCCCCCCCCCCATGTGTGTGTGTGTGTGTGTGTGTGTGTGTGTGTGTGTGTGTGTGTGTGTGTGCGTGCACATAAAATATCTAACCTCTTATATGTGCTTATGAAATTTACAACCTGTGATGTGCTTTATATGAGAACGCAGGCTTTCTCGGCGAATCTCGATGATAAAATCTTCTCGGGTTGACAGCCGAGTCAATGAGTTGTTCACCAGCAACGTTTCAGCAAGTTTCTTACTTGCCATCTTCGCCTTCTGTCTCGGTCATTCGTTGGAGTACATCTTTCCTACACTGACTGCGGAATGTTGGTATGTGGGAGAAATATTGACACCCTTTTACTGCAATCGCTCACCTCCTTCCTTTATTTTTCCTTATTTTACCAACTGTGCTTAGCTTTTGGTGACCAGTGTATTTGCGGCTCTGTACTTTGACGCGTTCGCGTTTGTCTCTGTACAATACATTTGCCAATGATCGGTTTTCCTGTCACTTGGTTACACCACTATTATTCGTGCGTCACTTCTTTTCTAAATGTTAAAATACTTGCATATACGAGAGAAGTGAAATGTGCTTGTTGTGTTGTCCATAGTGACTGAAGCAAACCCAGAACGGATATTGCTACGAATGGAAAAGGATTTGAACATTTGAAAATCCGTTGTGGACGAGCGGTTCTAGGCGCTTCAGTCTGGAACCGCGCGACCGCTACGGTCGCAGGTTCGAATCCTGCCTCGGCCATGGATGTGTGTGATGTTTTTAGGTTAGTTAGGTTTAAGTAATTCTAAGTCTAGGGGACTGATGACCTTAGATGTTAAGTCCCATAGTGCTCAGAGCCATTTGAACCATGTAAACCGTTTATGTTGGAGTCTAAAGCATACTGCTCTGTTCTGTCATGGTTAAGTTTTCACAACAGTTGTCGTAATTACATCTGGATAAAGGCTGACTACAGGTACAGTAGCGGGAATACCGTAAGAGGCTTAACATTTCCATTGATGGTCGGTGGAATATGAACATCGAAAGGTCGAGAGATGGCGGCAATAAAGGAACTTCGTAACAAGTGTGGCACCTGGCGAAAATATATCATGAAACAAACAATTTCATTTGAAGAAGAGAGCACGGTGATGCAAAGTTAAGCCACTAGTTTCGCATTTCAGATGAGCACAATTCAAATCACCGTCCGTCACTTCAGATTTAAGATTTCTGTGGTTTCCTTACTCTATTACGGCGAATGGCAAATTTAAAGGGGATAGTCCGAATTTCTTGTCCATTCAGAGCTTGTACCACGTCTCTAATGACTTCGTCATCGACAAGCCGTTAGAAACTTCATTTTCCTTCCTCCTTTTTCGTTCTTCCCATTTGAAGATTTCAAATTTTGGTATATAAAAGCTCAAACTCGATCTCCAGGTTCAAGCAAGACTCGTCGACTCTTATCCAATGTTCATCTCATGGCGTCAACGTCGACAGGACGTAAATTTCTAATTTTCCCTCCTCCTCATTCAGTCCAGTGCAGCTAGACAGATATGACAAGGTGTTTATGTTGAACACGTGGCACACAGCTATCAGAGAAATACGTCAGGCGGTGGAACACGTCTATAGAAGGTCAGCAGGTTATTGCGTAATATGCGTGAAACAGAAACGGGTCCAGATTTTGCGTCGTTATTTCTTCAGTTCTACAGCGACTTCGAACTGTTGCAAGTCACTCAAACTATTCGTACGGTTGTTGTTGTTGTGGTCTTCAGTCCTGAGACTGGTTTGATGCAGCTCTCAATGCTACTCTATCCTGTGCAAGCTTCTTCATCTCCCAGTACTTGCTGCAACCTACATCCTTCTGAATCTGCTTAGTGTATTCATCTCTTGGTCTCCCTCTACGATTTTTACCCTCCACGGTGCCCTCCAATGCTAAATTTGTGATCCCTTGATGCCTCAAAACATGTCCTACCAACCGGTCCCTTCTTTTTGTCAAGTTGTGCCACAAACTCCTCTTCTCCCCAATTCTATTCAATACCTCCTCATTGGTTATGTGATCTACCCATCTAATCTTCAGCATTCTTCTGTAGCACCACATTTCGAAAGCTTCTATTCTCTTCTTGTCTAAACTATTTATCGTCCATGTTTCACTTCCATACATGGCTACACTCCATACAAATACTTTCAGAAATAACTTCTTGACACTTTAATCTATATTCGATGTTAACAAATTTCTCTTCTTCAGAAACGCTTTCCTTCCCATTGCCAGTCTACATTTTATATCCTCTCTACTTCGACCATCATCCCCAAATAGCAAAACTCCTTTACTACTTTAAGTGTCTCATTTCCTAATCTAATTCCCTCACCATCACCCGACTTAATTCGACTACATTCCATTATCCTCGTTTTGCTTTTGTTAATGTTCATCTTATATCCTCCTTTCAGGACACTGTCCATTCCATTCAACTGCTCTTCCAAGTCCTTTGCTGTCTCTGACAGAATTACAATGTCATCGGCGAACATCAAAGTTTTTATTTCTTCTCCATGGACTTTGATACCTACTCCGAAATTTTCTTTTGTTTCCTTTACTGCTTGCTCAATATACAAACTGAATAACATTGGGGAGAGGTTACAGCCCTGTCTCACTCCCTTCCCAACCACTGCTTCCCTTTCATGTCCCTCGACTGTTATAACTGCCATCTGGTTTCTGTACAAATTGTAAATAGCCTTTCGCTCCCTGTATTTTACCCCTGCCACCTTTAGAATTTGAAAGAGAGTATTCCAGTCAACATTGTCAAAAGCTTTCTCTAAGTCTACAAATGCTAAAAATGTAGGTTTGCCTTTCCTTAATCTTTCTTCTAAGATAAGTCGTAAGGTCAGTATTGCCTCACATGGTAGGACGCTCAAACCTACATTATCAGAGCGATTGAGTCAAAGTGTGTTTCTGGATATTATAAAACTTTATTGTATTTATGAACTCCTAAAAATATATCATGAAAGATATGAGTGTTCTTTACCGTCGAACACGTGGTACAACATACAACGAGGAAGAATTGTGCACTAGTGACAAATAATATAATACGAAACTATATCGTATAAAATATATGACTGATAATAAACAGCCGGCCGGTGTGGCCGAGCGGTTCTAGGCGCTACAGGTTCGAATCCTGCCTCCGGCATGAATGTGTGTGATGTCCTTAGGTTAGTTAGGTTTAAGTAGTTCTAAGTTCTAGGAGTCTGATGACCTCACCAGTCAAGTCCCATAGTGCTCAGAGCCATTTATTTGATAATAAACAATTTGACTTGAAATTTATCGTTAATGAAACATTATGCTAACACACACCGTCGAGTACATTTTGTAATAAAAAATACGTAAAGTAGAACAGGACGATAACAATGGGACATTCGCACCTCGCGAGAGCGTATTGTTGCGTAGACTAATGAGCCAAAACAAAAAAAATGGCTCTGAGCACTATGGGACTTAACATCTATGGTCATCAGTCCCCTAGAACTTAGAACTACTTAAACCTAACTAACCAAAGGACAACACACAACACCCAGCCATCACGAGGCAGAGAAAATCCCTGACCCCGCCGGGAATCGAACCCGGGAACCCGGCCGCGGGAAGCGAGAACGCTACCGCACGACCACGAGATGCGGGCGAGCCAAAACATTATGAGCACCTTCTTAATACCGTGATGGCCCATTTTTGCAACGCAGTACACCAGTGACTGTGTGTGGCATGGATTCGACAAGTTCTTGACAGGTTTCCGGAGGTATGTAACACCAGATGTCTGCACACACGTCACACAATCCCCGTAAATTACGGGCCTGTGGTATAAGGGCGGGAGCAACCATATGTAACCAAGATTTGTTCACATCACACAAATTTGGTGGCCAAGACATCAGTCAAAATGAGTTCACTAGCATGAGCAAACCATTGTACCTCGATTCTGGCTTCATAACATGGACAGTTGTTCTGATGGAAGTTTCCACCTTCGCCAGGGAAGACATGAAGGATGAAGGACTGCGTGTGGTTTGCAATAGTTTTCACGTAAGCCACTAACGTCACGGAGCCTTTGATTACTACCACAGCTCTTATGGAAGCCCAGCTGAATGTCCCCCGCAGCATAATATTGGCGCCACCATCCTATTTCCGTGGCGCATGTTTCGAGCAGCCGTTCGCTTCGATGACAACGTAACCGGGCACGACCATCGCCCTGATGTAACAAGAAACGTAATTAATCCACGATAGCAGCACGCGAGCAGACCAGCTTCGCTGTTTACAAGATACTCATTCCCAGGCGCCGGCCCAGTAAAATCTGCTCTTTGTCAAAGTCGCTTAAGTAAGCAAATTTCCTCGTCTCCGCTCGGCTTAAATACCTTCCATGCCGCGTTATGTGGCCGCAACGCCACCGAGCGGCATTTCATCACGTGCTGCGCTACGGTCATAATCTTTCAGCTAAGTGTGTAGCTCAACAAAGAAAGCTGCCGATAAGAGCCAGTGGTGGATGTAGAAAAACCTCAAGAAGGGGTGACTCCCTTTCTATCCCACCGAAAACCCAAATATTATCTACTTCACTTTTAGAATGTCGTCCTCTCTGATACTTTCGTCCAGCAATATGAGATTCATCTACTTCTACTATTTTATTTGGTCCTCCAACTGGCACACTGTCATTTGTCATTATCACGTAGCACACTTCTCGGCAAAACCCTAAGTAGTCACACACGGTATTTGGCGATAACTCAGTTTATGATGCTGTGGCTTGCAACGTGTAATCTCGAATCCAGCACGACACAAGAATTACGCTCGTCTTAATCGATAATTTGGAGGACTCAAACCACGTATTTATCCTGATGCTGGTTCGCTTTCCGCAAAGTCCACAATGAAATTGAAACGGAATCTCAGTGTCCACACTCCTCTTACGGGGTTTTACAGACATCGCAACACCACAGTCAACACAGTCCCTGCTTTCCTCGCCCGGCAGAAGTCCATATTTTTTTGCGGAAAAACGTCAAATATTTGTCTATGCTGGAAATGCAAGGGATGTGAGGCAATCCGCAGAAAAAACTTGAGAAGCAGCACACATTACACTCGTTATCAAGAGAAACTGTGTCGACTTCCCAATGGCATTACAAAAAATTACGGCGGGAATGTAATATACATGAACAAAAAAAAAAAAAAACAACGCAAAACTGATAAAAATGGCGATCACAAATAATTTATCATAACACGCACCACGAGACTTCCATAATCGATTTACTATTGCACGTTCGATATGTATCGTTTGGAGCCCTCCAATTTCGATAGGCAAACACTCTTGGAATTTACCTTTACTTTTACCATAATAAAAAATTGTCAAGTCACATGCAAAGTTTAAGAAAGCTTTATTTAAACTGATTATACACATATACAAGACAGTGCCATCTTATGATATAAAAAAAGTTACAATTGTGGTTCTCTTCCGTAGATGATGAATCCTATGCGCCTATCCTTCCTGGCAAATTGGTTAATTACATCGACAAATAGGATGACGCGGACGCGCGTGCTACATAGGAAAGTACAACTCTTCGATAACTCGATTCAGTCGAGTCGACTGACTAAAGAAACGAGAACGAATAGCATGCGGGCTGTCTGACGAGAGGGGGGGGGGGGGGGTGTCCGGGCGCCCCCCATATATATCCGCCACTGACAAGAGCTCCAACATTCAAGACGTATGCTGGGCTTGTTAAGAAATTGCACTTAACTTTATTCATATATCTACACAGAGCGTCCCAGGAGGAGTTGTCAGTATTAAAGGATATGACAGGAGCGATCATTCGAAGCAAAGACTACTAAACATGGGCTCGGAGAGCACTACTTCATCTTCGCTACTGTGAAACACATCTCTTCTACTGAGCAAGTCTTTATAACACGTATATTGACAGCAAAGAGTTTGCAGCAGAGATCTGTTCCACAGTATTGAAGATTAAAAAGTGCTCATAGCTTTTAAGGTATGCATTTTCGAGCCTACATTTACTGGACTTCTTTGCTTCGAATGATCTTTCCTGTCATATCCCAGAATATTGACCATTCTTCTTGGGATTTAGTAATTTGTACTTTAATATGGTCCACAACGGCCAAAGACAGACAAAGAAATTGCACTAAACACAGTCTCCAACGCAAAAGAACATGAAAAGAGCAAAACATTACGAGCATTATCCTGGTTTTGACGTCTGTTGCAAATTAAAAAAAGTCTACTTTGACCGAAGATGGTTCGCTTTTTCCTAATAATCATCAGTAACAAAGTTGTCTTACAATGGTCAGGTATTTTCTTCCAGACAGTGGCGTCATGTTTTCATCAATAACAGCAGTGCAGTAAGCAACATTTACGAAACACGATTCGTTCTATTTTAAACCCTCATTAGTATTAAAAAATATTTGAGGTTTCAAAAGGTGTCTTTACCAAGACGTTCGTAAAAGCGTGACTGCATGCGTAAGACCACAAAATTAACACGTAGAAAAACATTTTTCACGATACAGAAAAAATGCGGAGCGCACGCTATCAGGGAAAATTGACATCTCTAGACAGACGAGGTGGGTTGGCAAATGCCGCGTGGCAAATACAAGCGATTCGTGGCGGTTTTGTTTCAGTCACTGCAATGATGATGATGATGATGATGATGATGATGATGATGATGATGATGAAGAACATGATGACGATAACATTATGATTTATACATGAATGTAAAGTGACTCGTTCCACGTCATGACGATTTATCACGCAAAACGATCCACAGAACATGAAAGGAACTAACTAACTAGTACGATAGCTGGATTTCTGGCACTCATACCAAGCTGTTTTGAAACAATATAATGACTCTTTACCAACTCTAATTAGCATGAGATAATTATTAGAAGACATACTACATTATTAATAGTATAAAAATAATAGTTCTTGTTTAACTTCATAATGTAGTATAGTGTCGTATTGTGTGATAACCCTTCCGGCGAAATTGTTTTCGAAACCAAGAAACGTGTAATTCGAATTACATGAGGCGAGAGTTGAAGTATGTCCTGGAGAGAACTGTCCAAAGAATAGGGTATAAACACTGGTGTTTCTAGATATATTTTGCCTTAATAAAAATCGTTATAAATAATATATACCTTTTTGCAGCTAATAGTCCAGTTCATAAAGTAAGAGCAATAAGTATGTAGAAGAAGACATTTAGTGCGATACAAAAAGTCATAAAACGTTTGTTAATTGCCGCACAGCTGCGTATTACGCGACTTCTGTACATCTTACGTACAGTAGTATGTCAGCACAGACAATTTTTCTCCATTTCGCCATGCTGACCTGAAGAGTATTAGAATTATTATATGTACTTCCGTAAATACTTATTTACAAGTACATGACAACTATTGTATTATTCAATAAATCAAAGTATTATTTTTTTTAACTTGTTCCAAATTTTTAAAGAATGCATCATCACTAAGAATCTGTGGAATGCACATTAAGCGTATCAATTCTTGTGTAAAGTATGCGTTGTACGGTACATTAGACACCCACGAGAAACTTTTCATTATGATTCTACGGAATATACACCAAAAGGCGACATATTTCGAACGCTGGAACAAGCACGATCACTAACCAATTGGTGCATAGCACAAAGATGCTGACGCATCTTAAGGCCCCGAACCTAACAACTTCGAGAGGAGTACAAACATACAACAAATTGACTGTAGCTTGATGCCATAAATGAAGCTGCATCTCTCGACTTCAGCGTAAAGCGGCCCTATTGTAAAATAATTAAGAGCACCAAATTAAGATCTGGAGTAATATGAGTCGTATTCCGCAGACGCCTAAAACACGTGATTCCTCTGAGGAATTCCCCCCCCCCCCCCCCTTCACCTCGCTCACTTCGTCGCGCGGCCTGGTAGTAATGAAGTTGAGGAGGCAAGCTACAATTTTATTCTCTGTACTAGAAAATCACAAAAATCTGATTAATCATATTTCCCCAATGGGTAGCAATGTTGGACTACTTCATGGAACACAACCTGGTGGCGGCCCCACAAATTTCGCGATATTTTGGCATCGTGAGGAGTGGTTGGTAAATATAGGTGTGAAGACGTACGTACCAGGGCGGGTGTGGTGGCGGGAAGGGCCAATACTGCCTCGTGGCCAGCGGCATGGTGTAACGGCGCTTTCGCCCTCGCACTGCTCGAGCCGGAAGCACTGGTAATTGCAGCGAGGCGCCATGCCTGCGCTCTCGCCCTACCTCGTGCTAGCTGAGCCGCGCCGCGTCGCGCTCTTCGTACCGTTAAGTCATCCCGCGCCAGATAACTCTCTGCGCCCCCCCCCCCCCCTTTCCCCCGCTCCACCCTGTACCCTTCCGTCGGATGCATGTTAGCCAAATGCAGCCCCCGCGCAATTAACAACAACTTGCGGCTTTCCAGCGATCTCTTATACTCCAACGGAGCGAACCTCGCTGTTCAAATAGTAAGCCAATCACCTAATCAATCTACCGCAAACGGAGGAGGTGAATGTATCGCCACATATTCATCTAAAGGCGAGAAAACGCAGTCGATTAATCAATTAAGATCTCAAGGGTACATACCGGGTTGGTGCGTTTTTCCGTAAGTTTAGTAAACAGAGCAGATAGACAAAACAATCATCAAAAATATATTCTCCTTCACTATTTACAACAGTGTTCCACCGCTGGGGCGAGTTTTCGATTCCGCGATTGTAGAAATCACATGGTTTTGAGGCGAAGCACTCGTACCGCCATGTTCGGTGCGCGTTTTCATCCCGAAAGGAAGTTCTTTGAATGTTGTTCGATAGGTAGAGGAAAAAAAGAAAATCTGGGGGCGCAAGATCTGCTGAATAAGGTTGTTACGGAATAACTTCGCATCCCAACTCCTGTACAGTGGTTTTTGCCAAGCTAGCAGAATGAGGGCGGCCGTTATCGTGGAGTATGGTTCAAATGGCTCTAAGCGCTATGGGACTTAACATCTGAGGTCATTAGCTCCCTAGATTTAGAACTACTTAAACCTAACTAACCTAAGGACAACACACAACACCCAGCCATCACGAGGCAGAGAAAATCCCTCTATCTATGCTATCGTGACGTAGCATCTCTCCAGTCACTCCTTCTGGTCGTTGTTCTTGGATTCTGTCTGCAAGACATCTCAGTTGTTGACAACAAATGTAAGCAGTGATGACTACACCTCGTGGAAGCAATTCGTAGTACACCACACCGTCGCTGTTCCGCCAACTGCATAACATTATCTTTTGTGGATGCGCGCAGGTCTTTGTGCGGGGAGATGCTGCTTTGTTTTAGCTCAGCCATTCCTTTCTTTCTCTTGTGCTAGCATAAAGACACCATTCATGTCACCACTGACGGTACAGAATAGGAATGGTAAGCCAACTGATGACGAGCAAGCAGAGATACACATCTACCCACCTCCTGATTTTTGCGATATTGGCTTAGAGCATGCGGTACTCATACACCCGATTTTTGAACCTTTCCCATAGCAGGCAAGTGTCGCACGATGGTGGAATGATCACAGTTCATCACATTTGCCACTTCTAGAGTACACTGACGTGGATCATTGCGGATTAACACGTTTAAACGATCTTCATCAAACTCCGAAGGTCTTCCTAAACGCGGAGAGTTACTAATGTCAAAAAGCTTCCTTGAAACGGAAAACCATTTTTGTCCAATGGCGCTATCTCCATACACGGCGCAATTGTTTGTGGCTGTCCCATCCGCTGTCACACCTCTACTGAACTCGACAGAAGAATATGTAGGCTCGTTCATACACTACTGGCCATTAAAATTGCTACACCAAGAAGAAGTGCAGATGATAAACGGGTATTCATTGGACAAATATATTATATTAGAACTGACATGTGATTACATTTTAGCGCAATTTTGGTGCATAGATCCTGAGAAATCAATACCCAGAACAACCACCTCTGGCCGTAATAACGGCCTTGATAAGCCTGGGCACTGAATCAAACAGAGCTTCGATGGCGTGTGCAGGTACAGCTGCCCATGCAGCTTCAACTCGATACCACAGTTCATCAAGAGTAGTGACTGGCGTATTGTGACGACACAGTTGCTCGGCCACCATTGACCAGACGTTTTCAATTGCGGAGAGATCTGAAGAATGTGCTGGCCACGGCAGCAGTCGAACAATTTCTGTATCCAAAAAGGCCCGTACAGGACCTGCAACATGCGGTCGTGCATTATCCTGCTGAAATGTAGGGTTTCGCAGGGATCGAATGAAGGGTAGAGCCACGGGACATAACACATCTGAAATGTAACGTCCACTGCTCAAAGTGCCGTCAATGCGGAGAAGAGGTGACCGAGAAGTGCTACCATACCATCACGCCGGGGTGTTACGTCAGTAAGGCGATGACGAATACACGCTTGCTATGTGCGTTCACCGCGATGTCGCCAAACAAGGATGCGACCATCATGATTCTGTAAACAGAACCTGGATTTATCCGAAAAAATGACGTTCTGCCATTCGTGCACCCAGGTTCCTCGCTGCGTACACCATCGCAGGCGCTCCTGTCTGTGATGCAGCGTCAAGGGTAACCGCAGCCATGGTCTCCGAGCTGATAATCCATGCTGCTGCAAACGTCGTCGAACTGTTCGTACAGATGGTTGTTGTCTTGCAAACGTGCCCATCTGTTGAATCAGGGATCGAGACGTGGCTGCACGATCCGTTACAGCCATGCGGATAAGATGCTTGTCATCTCCACTGCTAGTGATACGAGGCCGTTGGTATCCAGCATGGCGTTCCGTATTACCCTCCTGAACTCACCGATTCCATATTCTGCTAACAGTCACTGGGTCTCGATCAACGCGAGCAGCAATGTCGCGATACGATAAACCGCAATCGCGATTGGCTGCAATCCGACCTTTATTAAGTCGGAAATGTGATGGTACGCATTTCTCCTCCTTACACGGGCCATCACAACAACGCCGGTCAACTGCTGTTTGTGTAAGAGAATTCGGTTGGAAACTTAACTCATGTCAGCACGTTGTAGGTGTCGCCACCGGTGCCAACCTTGTGTGAATGCTCTGAAAAGCTAATCATTTGCATATCACAGCATGTTCTTTCTGTCTGTTAAATTTCGCGTCTGTAGCACGTCATCTTCGTGGTGTAGCAATTTTAATGGCCAGTAGTTTATTTCTCCCGCTCGCACTCCAATTTCTAGCGTCCACAACTGCATTCACTATCTCCAAATGACAAACTGACAATATGTAAACTCGCATAACAACAGTGAAGTACAAATAAAAAATGACAATCGGTAAATAAACACATATACCAACATGGAAAGCGAAAACGATGTTTGACAAATAGATTCTAGAACTGTACACTGGACGGCGAGCGTCCCACTGAAAGGAAAGTTACATTGGGTATTCTTATTACGAGTATACATGTAATATTTATCAGACTGGATCAACAGCACTATAACACTGTTCGCTGACGATTCACATGTGTACAGAAAATCCTGCCTTTGGACGATCATAAGAAATTACAGTAAGACATTGACAAAATATCTACTTTATGTAATGAATGGCAGCTCTCTTTGTATTTGAACAAATACAGGATACTGCCCATAATAAAGAAAATTAACTGCCTAGTATCAGATTACGAGATTAGTGGTGAACAGCTTGAACACGTCACATCGCATAAGTATTTTGGGGAAATACTAAGCAGTGGTATGAAATGGGCCGATCACACAAAATCCTTAATACGCAAAGCGAACGGAAGGCTACGACTTGCTGAAAGAGTTCTAGTAAAGTATGATGCATCTGGAAAGGAAATCGCATTCAAGAGGCGAGTGGAACCAATGTGAGAATATTTTTCTAGAGTTTGGAATCCTTATCTAGTAAGAATGGCAACAGACATCGAACGAATTCAGAGACGCGCTGTTAGGATCGTAACAGGTCTGTACAGACCATAAAAAGTGTGACAGAAATGCTCGGGAAACTTCAATGGGAAGAAAGCCGATCAGTTCCCGCGAAACCTTGTTGGTTAAATTTAGAGAACGTGTATAGAAAAAGACTGTGCGTCAATTATTTTGTCACCAACGTAATATCGCGTAGGGACGATGAGAAATAGGTAAGAGGAAATAGGGACGGGCACATACAGCGGCACGTAGGCATTCATTTTCCCCTTGCCCAGTAAGCGAATGGTACGGGGAAAAAATATATGATAATAATCAAACTGTAAAACCGTCTTGTCTATCTGTTTGAACACGCTAGACGAATTTTAATGGGGTTTTGAAAGGTACCCTGAGCTTAGCTAGGATCAACATATAGGCTTTATTTCATCAAAATTGGAACACGGAAAAAACTTATCATAATACACAAATTTTAACTAAAAGCATCAGCTCAGTTTAGAAGTTCCGGTGTTTTATCATCACGGCATAGTACTCCAACGGCGGTGTTTTTTAACTCAGTGACAGACGTATTTTCGGAAGTTTACGCCAGTGACAGAACTAAGCACCGCAATCTTATCTTTACGAATATGCCCTAATAGTTAATTTACTTGGCTAGGAATACAGATTTATTGATTTCGCTTCATGTATTGAAACTTAATTCTTCGCTAGGTAAAATTTATTAATTTTTCTTTGTGCTTTGGGTACCTGCTCATTACACTTTAATTTCGTTTTGTTTACGAGTAAGAGTTCTTAGAAAATAGTTGACTCTTTCTGAATACACCAGAATGGCTAAAAGACTGAGGACTATGCAGTCTCAAGTATCCAATGAAGATCGTTAGGGGAGACTTCCTGCGGCTTGAGAACATTTGGCTTTAACTCGCTCTTCGGAAACTTCTTCCGAAAGCCAGGCATGACGTAAGTATGAAGCTAATTCTCTCCAAGGTAACATCACAGAACCTGAAATTTTGAGAGGAAATGGTGCAGACGAGAGTTTTTACATCCCGAATCCCATTTATTCCTAAGAATTTACCATTTCGCTTTAAACGTGCACAATTCATGGTCAGCTTATCTTACGGCGTGACCATAAACAAAGCACAAGCACTGATGGGTGTTGCGAGCCTGGACCCTAGTATCAGTTGCTTTTCGCATGGCCATCTCTAAATGGCTCTCCCTATGTTAGTGAAGCAAACGATCTCTTCGTTCGTATACCTAATCAGTCTGCATTAAATGTTGTACACAAAGAAGCTTTGTAGGTCAAAAATAAATTCCATGAGTATGAAGTCTTAGGCACAGCTATATAACAACGCCAGGTTTCTCAGCTACTCGATAACGCCGATACGAAGTGACCTCTGCCATCCACTGTGCAGTAGCTTGCGATGTATTAATGTAGATGTAGAAGTTCAGAAGTACTACGCATTCATAAAATTGATTCGTCTAGACTGGCAATGGGTCCACCTTCTTCAGTGCGGATACACAAGTACGTCCGACCTCCTGCGGGACCCGCAGAGTTGCGAGCATGGAGGATGTGGACAGGGACTGCGGGTAGGTGTCGCCCGGTGGGAGTGTGGGTCGGCCGTGAGGCGTGCCGAGATAGTACGCGCAGTTGAAATGAACACTGTGTGTGGGTAGTGCAGTGGATAAGCAGGAGATCCTGGGTTCGAATCCCGGTCCAGCACACAACTTCACTTGTCGCCGCTGATTCCATATACGAGAGTCACTCCAAAAGAAATGCACACTATTTTCTAAAAATATCCATCTTTTATTCTACATGTTTGAAAGTATTACAGTGTGTAGATACATCCTTTAGGAACAATATTTTCATTTCTCCACATAATTTCCATCCCTCTCAACTGCCTTACGCCATCTTGGAACCAACGCCTGTATGCCCGCACGGTGAAATTCTGGACCAACCTGTTGGAGCCACTGTTTGGCAGCGTGCACAAGGGAGTCATCATCTTCAAACCTTGTTTCACGAAGAGAGTCTTTCAGTTTCGCAAAGAGAAGATAGTCACATGCAGCCATTGTGATCGTTTCCATGGTTTTTTGACTTACATGTGGCCGTGCATTTTTTTGCAACAGCAGAACATCCTGCTTTTGCCGATGTGGTCGAACACGTCTCAGTCGAGCTTGAAGTTTCTTCAGTGTCGTCACATATGCATCATAATTTATGGTGGTTCCACTTGGCATGATGTCCACTAGCAAGAGTCCTTCGGAATCGAAAAAAACCGTAGCCATAACTTTTCCAGCAGAAGGTGTGGTTTTGAATTTCTTTTTTCTTGGGCGAATTTTCATGATGCCACTCCATTGACTGCCTATTCGTCTCTGGTGGAAAATGATGGAGTCATGTTTCGTCACCTGTCACAATTCTACCAAGAAATTCGTCTCCACCATTCTCGTACTGTTCCAAGAGTTCGCTGCATACCGTTTTTCTAGTTTCTTTGTGAGCCACTGTCAACACTTTCAGTATTCTGCAAACACTTCCTTCCCCTATCCCAGCGTAGCGTGACAATTCGTTCAGTGTGATGCGTCTGTCAGCAGTCACCAATTCGTTAACTCTCTGCACATTGTCTGGAGTGTGTGCAGTACGAGGCCTGCTGCTGCGAGGACAATCCTCAATATTGCCGTGCCCGCTTTCATCACGTGACCTGCTTGCACACCGACTAACTGTACTGCGATCAACAGCAGCCTCTCCATACACCTTTTTCAACCTCTTGTGGATGTTTCCCACTGTCTCGTTTTCACAGCACAGGAATTCTATGACAGCACGTTGCTACTGACGAACGTCAAGTGTAGCAGCCATCTTGAATACATGCTGTGACGGCGCCAATCACGGGAACAGGTTGAACTAAGTTTGAAAACAAGCGGGAAGGATGTAGCTACACACTGTAAAACTTTCACACATGCAGAATGAAAACTGTATTTTTACAAAAATAGTGTGCATTTCTTTTGGAGTGACCCTCATAATATCCTGATGCAGCTGACATCAGTAATCCCTTTCCTTCCTCCCCCCCCCCCCCCCCCCCCTCCGCCTTCAATTTACCTATAATATGACATGCACAGTTTTGACGGAAGGGAGATCAGCGTTTGACATCCCATCGATGACAAGGCCAGTAGAAACGAAAAACACGTCCGGATTGGGAAAGTACGAGGAAGGTACTCGGTCACGCTCTTTCAGAGGAACCATCCCAGCATTTATCTTAAACTATACAGGTAAAGTACGGACAATCAACCGCCGTTCTCAGGAATGCGAGTCCTTTGTCTCACGACTGCGCCGCCTAGATCTGTGTTTAGTTTTGAGAAGTCTACTCAAGAGACTAATTTTACACTATCTTACGGTTTTTAAAATATGCATTTTTATCCGTCTCTTCGAGTTTGCAGAGTATTCCTTACAGTTTGAGGTTCACCTTTCAGTTCGTTCTCCAAGGTGTGCTTTTAACATTTTCTGTACGAGTATGATCGAATGCACCGTTTCAGAGTAAATGTTCTGGAACGATTCAAGGATTGAAAGCTGCTGTGAAAAGGTAAGGGATATGTGGTGAATTCCGAACAGCTAACATTCTGGTTAGAAATTCATACCCGAACTACGGAATTCCTTTTCAATAACTAAAACGAAATCACATCAAATGTTGAAAACGTCAGCTTGTAGAAAGATGGGTGTTAATGGGAATTCTGTTCCTGCAGAAATATTTTGTATGTTTGTCTATATTGGGAACGATGCCATGAAACTGATATTTTTGTCGCTTGTTACATCGTCTTCTGGCTCACTGAGTACAGCGAATTAATGTGGCGAACATCACTTTCCTACCATACGTTGGTTGTACCTTCGATATCACAGTATAGTAAAGTACTGATTCATTTTTTTAGTCCATTTTAAGCTTTTTCTGCGACACAAATGACTTATTTGCAACGCAAGGCAAAATATGTACGTTATGCTACTTTTGCATAAACCAATTTCTACATAAAAACGAATGAAAAAATAAGCAATAAAGCACAGTTACTCGTAACACAAAATATAACTCTTAAAGTAAATTTCGCGACACACACAGGTGTTATTACTACAAGCAAAACTATTTTTGTAGTGAAAAATCATGTCTATTTGAATCTTTCTTCATCTGGTACGTTTCCTAAAAATATTAACATTTCGTGGCGTTTGCCATAATGTCAATTTCTTTGTTGGACGACAGTGACATTCGTGAAAAAGACACTCAAGGCACTGATGTAGCCTTGCTGAGTAAATCAGTTCTTGCCTCTTTGTACAATCCAGGGAAAATTGTCTCCATATTCCTCCATTCTCATAGAATATTTGATTTCAGAGGGCTCAGTGAGCTGGATAAATGCAAAGATATGTTCGGTGGCACAAATGTATCCTCCTTTTCTGGCCAACGGGAAGCTCCTGAGGCGTATTCCAAAAATCAAATATATTTACAACAGCTTGTTTCCCAGATTCACCAAACTTTCCCCAGACCAAAGACTTTCGAGTTTGCTAATTGCTGTGACTACCGTGTGACCACTAGTGCGAATAATATTTTCCGATAGCTGCTGCACATTCAAAAGAGGTCTCTCAGATTTGGTATCCTTTAGTAACATACAGGAGCAAAAGATTTTTAAAAATTGATTTCTATGAAGTTATTAGGGCCTCCCTCCACCTACGCTCAGTCCTTAAACATTTGCATACGCGAACCACTTTAACAACTTAGAGCGTGCATACTTGCTGAAACACATGGTATCTAACTTCCAACATTGAACTTGGGTCTTTAGTATCTAAACTTACTTATACCAGTAATATAAGCTCCCCCATCGCATATTTCCCTCCCCGCCAATGTTTCTTCATTAAAAATTATTTTACTAATATCGCGCATAATTCCCTCTCTTGATTCGTTCTTACTGGAGCGGCCTTCAAACGACTTGACAATGGACAACAATGGACATAGCAGCGCTTGGCATAAAAAATATTTCCATTGTCACAACATATCGTAAGTTTGAAAGTGATGTTGCAGATATATTTCTAGGTCAGTTTGTTACAAGTTGTCATAATGTCGAAATATTCAAACTATACCGCAAAATTTAAATTAAATATGTTATCTGTATGGAAGCGAAACATGGACGATAACTAGTTTGGACAAGAAGAGAATAGAAGCTTTCGAAATGTGGTGCTACAGAAGAATGCTGAAGATTAGATGGGTAGATCACGTAACTAATGAGGAAGTATTGAATAGGATAGGGGAGAAGAGAAGTTTGTGGCACAACTTGACTAGAAGAAGGGATCGGTTGGTAGGACATGTTTTGAGGCATCAAGGGATCACAAATTTAGCATTGGAGGGCAGCGTGGAGGGTAAAAATCGTAGAGGGAGACCAAGAGATGAATACACTAAGCAGATTCAGAAGGATGTAGGTTGCAGTAGGTACTGGGAGATGAAGCAGCTTGCACAGGGTAGAGTAGCATGGAGAGCTGCATCAAACCAGTCTCAGAACTGAAGACAACAACATCTCACGTCAATATAAACTGAGTGAATGCTGCGGAAGATATTTCTCCTTTGAGCCTAATTCAATACGGTATTGGCAGAGACAAAAAGATAAACTCATGCCTGCAAAGGCAAGCTACAAATCTAAAACAGAGAAATATCCCGAAATTGATAACGGAGTAATTTCTTACATTAATCAACTTCAGAATGACGGTTGTGTTGTCTCTTACGAAATGATTCACAACAAAGCTCACGAGACAGCTCCCACTCTCAACACTGACAGAAAGGATTTTAAAGCAAGCATTGATTGAGTGATTCGTTTGATGAGACAACAAAAGCTCAGTCTACTAAGAAGAACATCTTTGTGCCAGCGTTTACCTCGGTACTACACAGATAAAGTAATAGAGTTCCATCGTAACGTAATACAAATGCGACAGCAATGTAACTACACTCCTGGAAATGGAAAAAAGAACACATTGACACAGGTGTGTCAGACCCACCATACTTGCTCCGGACACTGCGAGAGGGCTGTACAAGCAATGATCACAGGCACGGCACAGCGGACACACCAGGAACCGCGGTGTTGGCCGTCGAATGGCGCTAGCTGCGCAGCATTTGTGCACCGTCGCCGTCAGTGTCAGCCAGTTTGCCGTGGCATACGGAGCTCCATCGCAGTCTTTAACACTGGTAGCATGCCGCGACAGCGTGGACGTGAACCGTATGTGCAGTTGACGGACTTTGAGCGAGGGCGTATAGTGGGCATGCGGGAGGGCGTGAGGTCTCCACAGTACATCGATGTTGTCGCCAGTGGTCGGCGGAAGGTGCACGTGCCCGTCGACCTGGGACCGGACCGCAGCGACGCACGGATGCACGCCAAGACCGTAGGATCCTACGCAGTGCCGTAGGGGACCGCACCGCCACTTCCCAGCAAATTAGGGACACTGTTGCTCCTGGGGTATCGGCGAGGACCATTCGCAACCGTCTCCATGAAGCTGGGCTACGGTCCCGCACACCGTTAGGCCGTCTTCCGCTCACGCCCCAACATCGTTCAGCCCGCCTCCAGTGGTGTCGCGACAGGCGTGAATGGAGGGACGAATGGAGACGTGTCGTCTTCAGCGATGAGAGTCGCTTCTGCCTTGGTGCCAATGATGGTCGTATGCGTGTTTGGCGCCGTGCAGGTGAGCGCCACAATCAGGACTGCATACGACCGAGGCACACAGGGACAACACCCGGCATCATGGTGTGGGGAGCGATCTCATACACTGGCCGTACACCTCTGGTGATAGTCGAGGGGACACTGAATAGTGTACGGTACATCCAAACCGTCATCGAACCCATCGTTCTACCATTCCTAGACCGGCAAGGGAACTTGCTGTTCCAACAGGACAATGCACGTCCGCATGTATCCCGTGCCACCCAACGTGCTCTAGAAGGTGTAAGTCAACTACCCTGGCCAGCAAGATCTCCGGATCTGTCCCCCATTGAGCATGTTTGGGACTGGATGAAGCGTCGTCTCACGCGGTCTGCACGTCCAGCACAAACGCTGGTCCAACTGAGGCGCCAGGTGGAAATGGCATGCAAGCCGTTCCACAGGACTACATCCAGCATCTCTACGATCGTCTCCATGGGAGAATAGCAGCCTGCATTGCTGCGAAAGGTGGATATACACTGTACTAGTGCAGACATTGTGCATGCTCTGTTGCCTGTGTCTATGTGCCTGTGGTTCTGTCAGTGTGATCATGTGATGTATCTGACCCCAGGAATGTGTCAATAAAGTTTCCCCTTCCTGGGACAATGAATTCACGGTGTTCTTATTTCAATTTCCAGAAGTGTATTTGCTCCCCCAGGTTGGCAACGCTGCACAACACAACTGTTGCTCCAACTGGCTCAAAAAGTGTCCTTGTGAAGACGACTGGAGCAGAGAAATTGAGATGCACGGTGATGTTGTGCATTACAGCAATAAACTTCCACTTTATGCCTTCTTTAAAAGGAAGATATTACCAAATGAGACTACCCCACATGGAATTCTCTTAGGAGCTCTGGAAAAGAGCTGGATGGCAGCAGATCTGATGGTGGATTGGTTGGAGAACATCTGGCGAAGACGACCAGGGGCATTATTACAGAAAAGTCCCTTCTTACCCTAGACAGTTTCCGGGGTCACCCTGTGGAAGCTGTAAAGGAGAAAATTAAACGGATGAAGTCCTAACCTGTCATCATCCCTGGAGGTTTAACGTCCATTCTTCAACCTTGAGATGTCAGCGTCAACAAACCTTTCAAATAACATTTTCGACGCCTGTATTCCGAATGGATGGCGGCGTGATCTCATCAGTTAACTCCAGGAGGCAAGATAAGGAAGCCATCAGTACCGACGATGTGCGAGTGGATAATCCGTGCTTGGGAGAAAATTAATGTCGATATTGTTAAGAAAAGTTTAAAAAAAATGACATTTCTTGTGCCATTGACGGTTCCGAGGACTTCATGTTGTGGAATAGTGAAAATGAAGAAGAAGATGGGTTATCCGAGCCTTAAAATGGTGAGGATAATGACGAAAGCGAGGCCGCAGAATAGTGAGAGAAACGAAACAATGAAACAAATGCATTGCTGCTCTTCACTGTATGCATAATGAAACCGTAGTATGAACCCAATTCTTTTGTGGTAACTGAAAATAAATACCGGTAGGTAACATTTTTTTCACCAATTACCGCTAATATAACTTTTATCTCCCTAAAACGTTGTTTCCGTTCCTGAATTCCTAGAAGCACCACTCTAATACTGACATCATTCCCTCCCAAGTGATTTCAAGAAAAAATTGGGGTGGGGGGAATTACGAAATAAAATACGGTATGTCGTTACCCTAAATGCAAGGGTTGTTCAATGATGAATGTCCCACTTTTTTTAAAAAAATCCATTAATATACACAGACAAACGTTCTTGTTGGTGTTTCACATCTGATGTTTGTTCTGTGCGCCAGTGAAGCTTCGAACCGTTCTGGCAGATGGCAGAGCCGTAGTAGAGCGTCAAATTGGTGTCTACGACTCACGTTACAAGCAGCGTGCTGTTATTGAGTTCTTGTGTACAGAAAAAGAAACCGTGGTGAACATCCATAAACGTTTGTGTGCAGTGTATGGCGATGTTGCAGTTGATAGGGGTACAGTTGGCCGATGGGTAAAGAAAGTGACAGCCTCAAGAAATGCAGAAATAGAGCTCCACGATCAGCCACACTCGGGACGTCCTGTCACAGCCTCTGCATCAGAAATGCTGAATCGTGCAATTTGGCTCTACAGTTGTCGGTCAGAATTGGAAGTGTGTCTGCAATGATCGACACTCTCGGATATTCAAAGAGGTGCTCACGATGGGTTCCACAGCAGATCACAAGAGTCAAAGAAAGGCCATTTCATCTGAATTGTTGAAGCGTTTTGAGACCGACGGAGAGGCCTTTCTGTCACGGATCGTTATGGGGGACGAAAGATGGGTGCACCACTTTGCGCCGGAAACAAAAAAGAAGTCCATGGAGTGGCATCATCCTTATTCGTCACAAAAGAAGAAATTCAAGACAACCCCCTCTGCCGGAAAAGTCATGGTGACCGGATTCTGGGATTGTGATAGCGTCATTCTCGTGGATGAGATGCCAAGAGGGTCAACCATCAATTTAGAGGCATACGTTAAGGCTCTAAATAAACTCAAGAACCTTTTCCGACGTGTTCGATCGGACAACAGTCCAGCAGAAATCTTGCTCCAACACGATAATGCACGCCCACACACAAGTCTGAGAACCAGGGAACACATCGTCAAATTGGGTTGGATATCATTGCCTCATTCACACTACAGTCTAGACCTGGCACTCTCGGACTTCCATCTCTTTGGCCCGCTTAAAGATTATCTACAGGGAACACACTTTGAAGACGATGCGAGTGTCAGTCATGCAGTGAAAACATGGCTACGCCTACAGGACAAGAGCTTTTGCCAGCAGGGAATACATACTCTTCCACAATGTTGGCGTACGGCCATAGAACGTGATGGAAACTACGTAGATAAACATAACACGGACAAGACGTGTTGATGTATATTGTCACGAAATTCTGACTCATAAATATGTCTAGAGAAAAAAATGTGGGACATTACTTATTGAACGACCCTCGTAGCAATCATGTGCACACATACTTGCAATGCAGCCTATTGAGATCTATAATAATAAACGTAACTGTGTTTTTCGTTGATGCTCATCCTCACATGAAAACCCTATAAGCATCTTTTCGTTGAACTGACTTCATCTACTTCCACATTTTAACTCTTTAGCTTCTGTGGGTCCACGTGACCGAAAGCTACTTGGTCATGGTATGAGTCACTACATAATTACCAGATACCGGATAAAAAAAGTTAAAAACCAAAAACAAATGAAAATAAATCACAAAAAATATTTACAATAGTGTATACAATAAACACTGCATTACCTGCAATGCTCTACGATACTGGGAGGAATTTCCGCAAAAAATAGGAGTGTGTTGCGAGGGAACCTTTGAGTCGTTCGTCATAAAACCAAAATTGAAATTATCTTCAGAAAGAGAGATATATTTTTGAACGTAGTATAATTTGGAACAGTCTCATATAAAGAAAGTTTAAACCTTTATTTACAACTAAATAAGAAGATCGTCTGTTGTGACAACAAAGCAATAAGACAACTTATTTTTTAACATACTATGAGTTTGATATCATAAACTGCAATATATGAAACACTGATTTCTAGTTGAGACATCATTTACTAGATGTGTTTAGGAAGCAAGCTGTCATCCAAAGATAACATGTTCTTGCCTTCCATCGCTATTTCGATATTTCAGAACAGTGCCCAACCTCACTTGCGTCATTTTGCAGAGTTAGATGACGTTTGATACTTTCAGAACGTTGTAATCATTCTAAATACAAGGACCTTAATTCAGATTATATGGTTTGAGGTGAGAGAGGCCCTCAGGATCTTTACCTTATTCTATAAAATCAAATCTAAATAAAAAGCTATATAAGTAATTACAAAAACCGAAGGAAATTTACCTCGGTATTCCATGAGTAAGCACGAAGCGTTCTTCCATATGACGAAAATCGACGTTATACCGAGAGCCACACTGTTCCATATACGAAACGTTCCAGCGACTTGTACAATCATCTCTGGAAAATTGATAAACTCATCGAGAGTACCTCGTTGTTGCCCCATAAATAGTCTGTCATTGGCGGCGTCTTGACCGCTGAGATGAGTCGGGCGGTGCCCACAGCAGGGTATCACCGGAAGCTTCCTAGATAACGGCACTCTGCGTCAGCGCTGCATCTCTGGAACGTGTCACCACGACGCAGCGGCGTCTTTCGTTCGGGATGGCGCTGTGACCTCCTTACAATTGTGCCACGGCCCAAATTCATATACGTGATATATAAGCCAGTAACAGCCTGTCGCTGAGATATACCACAACGAAATTAGCCTATAGCAGACACATCGCAGATAATACAAAGTGCATGCACCTGCACTTTAACAGAAGGAAAAAAATATTCTTGCTGCTAAGTACACTACTGGCCACTAAAACTGCGGCACCAAGAAGAAATGCAGATGATAAACGGGTATTCATTGGACAAATCCTAAGAAATCAGTACGCAGAACAACCACCTCTGGCCGTAATAACGGCCTTGATACGCCTGGACATTGAGTCAAAACAGAGCTTGGATGGCGTGTACAGGTACAGCTGCCCATTCAGCTTCAACACGATACCACAGTTCATCAAGAGTAGTGACTGGCGTATTGTAACGAGCCAGTAGCTCGGCCACCATTCACCAGACGTTTTCTGTTGGTGAGAGGTCTGGAGAATGTGCTGGCCAGGGCGGCAGTCGAACTTTTTCTGTATCCAGAAAGGCCCGTACAGGACCAGCAACTTGCGGTCGTGCATTATCCTGCTGAAATGTAGGGTTTCGCAGGGATCGAATGAAGGGTAGAGCCACGGGTCGTAACACATTCGAAATGTAACGTCCAGTGTTTAAAGTGCCGTCAATGCGAACTAGAGGTGACCGAGACGTGTAAGCAATGGCACCCCATACCACCACGCCGAGTGATACCGTCAGTATGGCGATGACGAATACACGCTTCCAATGTGCGTTCACCGCTATGTTGCCAAACACGGATGCGACCATCATGATGCTGTAAACAGAACCTGGATTCACCCGAAAAAATGACGTTTTGCCATTGGTGCACCCAGGTTCGTCGTCGAGTACACCATAGCAGGCGCTCCTGTCTGTGATGCAGCGTCAAGGGTAACCGCAGCCACGGTCTCCGAGCTGGTAGTCCATGCTGCTGCAAACGTCGTCGAACTGTTCGTGCAGATGGTTGTTGTCTTGCAAACGTCACCATCTGTTGACTCAGGGATCGAGACGTAGCTGCACGATCCGTTACAGCCATGCGGATAAGATGTCTGTCATCTCGACTGATAGTGATACGAGGCCTTTGGGATCCAGCACGGCGTTCCGTATTACCATCCTGAACCCACCGACTCCATATTCCGCTAACAGTAATTGGATCTCTGCCAACGCGAATAGCAATGTCGCGATACGATATACCGCAATCGCGATAGGCTACAATCCGACTTTTATCAAAGTCAGAAACGTGATGGTACGCATTTCTCCTCATTACACGAGGCATCGCAACAACGTTTCGCCAGGCAACGTCGGATGGAAACTTTCCTCATATCAGCACGTTGTAGGTGTCGCCACCGCCGCCAGCCTTGTGTGAATGCTCTGAAAAGCTTATCATTTGCATATCACAGCATCTTCTTGCTTTCGGTTAAATTTCGCGTCTGTAGCACGTCATCTTCGTGGTGTAGCAATTGTAATGGCCAGTAGTGTATATAGTCTGCTGTTAGACTGTCATTGGTTTCTTTCAGCTAGCAAGGCTTTTAATGAATTTGAAAATTAGATCTCATTACTGACAACAGAAACTCCCCACAGCATCCCCTCATGTTTAGTGGTAATATGGACCAGTGGACAGTCTGTCAGAAACGGAACACAGATCAAGCAAGAAAGAGGGGAAGACGGTGTACTGGACTGTGGAAAGGAAAAGCAAAATAGAAACAGTGAACGGTCCCAGAAAAAGAAGTGCAATAAAGAGCAGCACGAAAGAGAAATGGCGTCGTGGTTAAGTGGATATGGTGTGGGACTGCCAAGCAGGTAAGCCGGGTTCAAACCTGTCGTGCCTTTTTTTTTTACAGCGAAGTGTAAGGTACGGTCGTCCGGTGTGTCATACACGCACGGCATTAGTGTGTCATACGATAGGAATGTCTTATCGACGCACCTAATTAGTACGCTTGCTAAGTGAGTGAGATATGCTTCCTTGACCGATTCAGGTGTTCGTATGAATGTAAATATGATCAGTCCCATGGAAATAATGATAACATAATAGTTTGTCACATAAACAGCAGCAAATAAACGCAACAGATTCACAATCGCACAGTTTCTCTATTCTCTGTAAAAACATATGTTTTCAATGTTTTTGAAATTGCGTTCCGTTTCGGTAGTCTTGACTCCTGAATTTCTTTGTTGTAACATAGTTCACACCCGTTTACTTGTTTTCATTTCTATTGAGACGTCTGTGTGATATCTCGCCTTCTCTCACTATTCATCCATATTCACTTGCGACGGTAACGTATTCTTACAACATAACTCATATTCTATAGCCAACGTACATTATGACAACTGCCAAGACTACGGAAAGGGAAGAAACATTTCAATGACCGGAAGGACAGATCGTGACGTCGTAAAAAAAAAAAGGGGGGTAAATGGTACGACGGAGTTCTCAACACAGCTCGCCCACTGACCACTTACCCACGATGCCGTTGCTGTATTACCCTGCTCTTTATTGCACTTCTTGTTCTTCGATAGTTCACTGTTTCTATTTTCATTTTTCTTCACAGTTCATTACACCTTCTTCCTGTTTTCATGCTTGATATGTGTTCAGTTTCTGACTGGCAATCCACTGGGCCATCTTACCACTACATCTGAGGGGGGTGCTATAGGGAGTTTCCCTCGTGAGTTATATAAACAAAATAAATCTCAATTCATTTCCGTCCTAGGCGAAAATCAGTCGTTTATCTAGATGCTCGTCGGTCATGATACCATAACGGAACGTAATGAAACAGAGGGTCAAATATTAAATTCCAATACGGCTTTACTGAACAAGATTAAAAGAGTGTCCCTGTGGTCGATCGACGTGTAGACTCAAATGAAAAACAAATACAGAAGATAGCGTCGCGCAACTGAAGAATAATTGAAGCTGCAAGACAAAAGAAAGGCCGTTGATCTGATGGTGTGGCCGTTAAATTACACAGGGCGATTATGATTAAACTTTCGCAAATTGGGTCAGTGGAGAAAGAAAATAATTTACCGTATGGGTATCCGACTTCATAGGAATGATGTTCAGTGCGTGTGCGCCGGTGCTTGTACTGCGACGTAGGAGTGGAACACAAGCATCAGTGTGCATGACAGTTGCAGACAGTGAACATGGGTCTGAATAAGGTGATCAAGGCTGTACTCGTTACGTTCTTTTATCAGAACAACAAAAATAGTGCTGCTACTCTTCGCGAGTATCGACGTATTAGAGGAATACGGAGAGGTCCTCTTTCGGCACCGAGGTTGAAGAAAATGATTCTGAACTTCGAATTAACTGCTGGCATGGGAACAGCTCCTGGAAGAGGCCGACGGCCAATTGTGCTACAAATTGTTGGAGTTACTCTTACCACGGCTGAGAATGCTCAACACAACGTGCGATCTTCAAGCAGTGAACGAGCTGTGTCACGACAGATGAACATTCCACGGTCTACTGTCATTTCGACAGCAGTAGAGCAATGCCTAGTGCGGTCAAGGCTGCCATGGATGCAAATGGTCGTCACACTGAGCAACTTTTGTACTCTGGAACGTAAACAATATAGGTCAGCAACTGGAAGCAGTTAATTCCATCAATTATCTGGGAATAGGCATTAGGAGTGATTTAAAATGGAATGACCATATAAAATTAATCATCGGTAAAGCAGATGCCAGACTGAAATTCACTGGAAGAATCCTAAGGAAGTGCAGCCCCAAAACAAAGGAAGTAGGTTACAGTACACTTGTTCACCCACTGCTTGAATACTGCTCACCGGTGCGGGATCAGTACCAGATAGGGTTGATAGAAGAGATAGAGAAGATCCAACGGGGAACAGCATGCTTCGTTACAGGATTATTTAGTAATCGCGTAAGCGTTGCGGAGATAATAGATGAACTCCAGTGGAAGACTATGCAAGAGAGACGCTCAGTAGCTCGGTATGGGCTTTTGTTGAAGTTTCAAGAACATACCTCCACCGAAGAGTCAAGCAGTATATTGTTATATTGCTCCCTCTTACGTATAATTCGCGAAGAGACCATGAGAATAAAACCAGAGAGATTGGAGCCCACACAGAGGCATACCGACAATCTTTCTTTCCACGAACTATACGAGAGTGGAATAGAAGGGAGAACCGATAGAGGTACTCAAGGTACCCTCCGCCACACACCGTCAGGTGGCTTGCGGAGTATGGATGTGGATGTAGATGTAGATTGGGATTGCTATGGGGTGTGGCTACCTTTCGCATTTGTGACGATTTGAAATCTGCTGGCCGGCCGTGAGTGGCCGATCGGTTCTAGGCGCCACAGTCTGGAACCGCGCGACGCTACGGTCGCAGGTTCGAATCCTGCCTCGGGCATGGATGTGTGTGATGTCCTTAGGTTAGTGAGGTTTAAGTAGTTTTTAAGTTCTAGGGGACTGATGACCATAGATGTTAAGTCCCATAGTGCTCAGAGCCATTTGAACCATTTAACATCAATTTGTTGTAGAATTATGGAACGTAGTTTGTGCTCGACTATGACTCCCTTTTTTGTGGAAAGCGAATAACTCCTTTGTTGGGCTCAACATATAATGCACGAGCAACTACCGTATGAAACTTCGTTTCCTCTGTACGTTCTAGAGGTACAGAAAGCTGTGGATGGCAGGGCACGTGTTTCTTGATTTCTGGAAAGCTACCTATACAGTGGCACAGCATCACCTAGTACACAGAACACGTGCTTAAGAGCATCGGAACAGTTGTGTGTTTGAAATGGCGACTTTCTAGCAAACAGAACTCGCTACGTCTTTCTTTATGCCAAGACATCACCAAGGGCAAAAGTAGCGTTCGGTGTATATGAATGAAGTACGATAAAATCATTATTGCTCAAGATTTATATACGTAACTTAGCAGACAACGCAGTTTCATACACGGAGGTCAAGTCGTTACATAATTGTTTCGAAATGAAGGAGACTTGTAGACGAGCGGTACACGATACTAAAATGACGCTCAACATAAATAAATGTAATGCCCGAAAACAGACAAGACCAGATATAATTTGATAATACGATCGGGAATCAGTCACTAGTATCAATCATAGCCGTACGTATGTAAGAGTGTCTATCCAGAGAGATATACGCTGGAAATACGACATAAACCTTGCCGTGGCGAACAGAAACACCAGATTAAGGTTTTTTGGAAAGAAGCATACTGATACGAAGCAGAGCCCTAACTAATTCCTTCTCCTGCTACTTATTGAGTATAGTGAGTCACAGGGAAATAGCCCGCATCTCGTGGTCGTGCGGTAGCGTTCTCGCTTCCCGCGCCCGGGTTCCCAGGTTCGATTCCCGGCGGGGTCAGGGATTTTCTCTGCCTCGTGATGGCTGGATGTTGTGTGTTGTCCTTAGGTTAGTTACGTTTAAGTAGTTATAAGTTCTAGGGGACTGATGACCATATATGTTATGTCCCATAGTGCTTAGAGCCACAGGGAAATATTACCGAATTGGCTTAACGGAAGAGGGAGCTTCATATATGAAAGCTCCACCTACACATCACAGCAAGTGGAACAACACGACTGTGTAATAAACTCCATCAGACGTGTTGCATACCCCACGATATAAGTTGGCTCACATCGGAAAGAGTACCTGCGAACATTATGTTAACAGCAGAGAAATTGAAAAATACATTCCATTTGATTATACATGTAGTCATGAAATGAACACCACAACCTGCTCGCACTTCCGCCTGTAAACCTCCGATATCTGCAGCCCTCCGAATGCGCAACAACTTTGGTCTTACATTTCTTGGGTGCGATTCTTCATAATGCCCAACAGTTATTGTTTACCTAATGACCCATGGTGCCGTCATTTACTGCGACAGACATCTTGTACAAACATGCCACTCCAAAGTCAAAGTCTACCGTTGCCACAAACGCATTATGTACACCCTCCATCCAAAAAGTTACGAGACAGATTTTATTCCAGGCGTATAAGCGACGTCATCGCAAACTGCGGTGGCAGCTCGGACTAATAACTGGAAACATATGTGCATTCGGCAAGTCAGTTCTAAGCAGGTACTGTAAAGCAGTGGACGAGCAGCTGCAGTATGTCAACGCAGTTGTGCCACAAATCGAAATGAAGCAAAATTTCTGAATAAGGTGTTCCAGACATTCTCCACAATATTTCGAAAAAGAGAAATATGTTTATAAAGTCTGTCCCGCACTCGTTGACTCTCGAACGAAAACGACGCTTGCAGGCCAGCCACGACTTGACTGAAATGCAAAATGCCGACAACTCTTTTATGAAAAAATAAAAATAAAAGTTCGTGTCATCAATACGGAACTACCACAAAACGACGATGTGTAGAAACTCACATGAAGGGTCAACGCTTTGACGACACAACCGACATTCAAGCCAATGTGACGCACCAATTGAACAACATCCCAAAGGATGACTTTTCTGACAGTTCCACAAGGTTGCACGAACGTTCTGTGCGTTGTACTCGGAGTGGGAAGGGGTGGGGGAGAGGGGTGGGAGATACTATTAGAACACCAGGAGCAATGAAACGACCATGTTAACTTTTCTCTATTTTTTATTAATCAAGTCTCGCAAGGTTTTTGGCTGACGTGGTAGAATGACCACCTAACCCAACAACGCATAAAGCACTCTTCGTTCCCCCACAGTCAGAGTACCACCTAATACAATGACATCACTTGCAGTCCCCACCAAAATGTAGCACCTATAACGTATCCCACCCGACCTATTCCTACAAGTGTGAGCGAAGCCCTGAAACAAGTAGTCCTAACCGCCCTGTGAACACCATTTCAGATCAGTGTCTGTTCATCCACACTTAGTTTCTCCGTTGTTTCTCTGAACTATTTGAGGTAAATGCTTGAGAGGTTTCTTGGAAAAGGGCACAGTTGATTGACATCCCCATCCTTACCCACCACGATATTTAGCTCCGTCTCTAATGACCTTGTCGTCGACAGGGGTTAAACCCAAGTCTGTCGTTCTTCCTTCCTTCCCATCTACACACTACTCCAATCAAATAACTCCCTCCACCCCGCTCCCACCAATGAAAATATAATTCGCTTTGTCTCTACAGTCCTATAAAGTATCCACATTTTTTAGCGACCCCGTATCCTTCAACAATTACAGGGGTTCGACAAAAATATGGAAACACCGCAAGAAATGCATACTTGAACATAAATGCAGATGCTAATCAAACCGCTATCCACCTACATCGTCGTTACCTGAACTTGCCACTATTTTGCACAGGATTACACATGGTAATGTGATGTTTCCATATTCTTTACCAACGCCTGTAGCACTGGCTGCGCGTTCTGTATTTCATATGAATGCCACTTGCCGTATACTCCCAGAAATACTCCCATTTCACTTTCCTCCGCCCTCATACTCTTGTTTAATTCTGTTCCCCTGGATTACGTCTCTAATGAAGGAACCTTTGCAACTGTTCAATTAACAAATCCGTTCTACAGGTTACCACCCCTAACACTAGCTTCCACGTAAGTCCCTGATGCCCTTTCTTCCCCACGATCTCATAATTCCATTCCTTCCATCATCTTCCCACAACCAGTCAAAGGCATCACAACGCTATCGTCAGGCGCAACATCTACGCCACATCGACATGTATGGAAATAATACAAGATCATTACATTATTGAACAATATTTACATTCTGTCTTTTAATGATTGTTTTAGCCAGATCGAATATTTAAAAATCTGTTCGGCTGAAGAAGGGTACCTTTCAAGATCCCATGTATTTACTTCCTTTTCTTTCCAGTTCCATTCACACACTGATTGAGCAAGTATAAATGGTAATACGGTTTTGTGCGAGACGTTTGTCCAATTTCATGCTCGCGGTCTCTACAGAAGCGACATGTGAAACATTGAAGATTGTTTGTAGATTCCTACCTGAAAACCAGTTCACTATATTTTCTTATTAGAGCTTCGAGAGACATTAGCCGCCCTTATTCGAGTGACCGACAGATGAGATTTTTTTAGCATTTCCGTTATATTCTCTCGCGAGAGAAACAAGTTAAAGACTTCCTTGCATATGACTGTTGTCTCCTATTGGTTCACTGTCATAGTACACACTAAGCAGTAGCGCAGTACACTGGGTCAAATTTTTTGTAAATAATTTCTTTCTTGAACAAAAATGTTTCCCAGTATTCTACCCGTAAATCGAATTCTGACATTTACTTTAGCTGGAACTGCGATTACGTGATTTTGTAGTGAAATTCTATTACATTTTTTTAAAATTCTAGAGGTGAACGATTTTACTAACTTTAAAAGCTTTTAAGAGTTAAAGGATCAGTCAAATATTCTTACATGTGGTAACGGTAACACCATCAGCTATATTTACTGATTTTATTCACACGTAATCGGTTCTGGTGTTACAATACACCACCTTCAGGCCCCTCTACGACTCTGGGTGATCCCGTTGGTATCTGTAGTCACAGAGTGTCCTGAAGATGGTGTGCTGTAACATCGAAACAGGTTGCATACATATAAACCAATAATCTGAGCTGATGGTGTTGGTGTTACTATGGTTGGTGGTCAGAACTTTTATCGGATAACACATCATAGACAACCACGACATCTGCGACGAGTCTGGGACTCCCAATGTACTATCTGCTAAGTTTTTAGAGTTCATCCTAATTTTTAATGTGAAAAGTCCTAAAGCTTTTCAAATATAACAAACTTTAATAACATTCTCCATATTTATTCTTCATGTCTACATATCTACAGCCTTCTGTCTCTAGAGGTATTCCAATTATATTGCGTATCATGTCAGTGTGTACACCAACTATTTCGGTGCGTGAGAAACACGATGCTATAATCGAGTTTAGATTTCGAAGACTTCGTCCAAACGGTATCAAGAAACTGATCTTTCATTGGGAGGAATGTCTTCTTCGCCAGGATGACTATGTCGAGAAATAAATATCTAGACAGTAAGAATAAAGATGCAGAATGCTAATAAATTTTGTTTTATTTAAAAATCTTTAAGAGTTTTCACATAAAAAATTCGGCTGCATTACTTTTCCGGACGCCCTCGTACATTTAAGATACAATAAAAGCTGTTTCCCAATATCCACCAGAAGATGGCTGTATCAAGTCTAATATTTCACCTAGAAAAAACTGGATATTTCCATAACTTAAATCGGATAACATTTCATAACAGATATCCACGTCATCTGCGACGAGGCTGGGATTGTCAATGTAGTATCCGCTAAGTTTTTACGGTTCCACCAGTCACTAAAAACCAAACTCTTACAGGATCACTTTGCTGTCCGTCCATCCGGCTGTTAAAAAATCCATTTTCTCAGTCTGGCGCAGCTGTTAGAAGGCTCACTGCTGCTACAATGGCAGCTTATCAAGATTCAAATGAGTTTGAATGTGGTATTATAGTCTACGCAGGAGCGATGGGACACAGCATCTCCGAGGTAGCGATGAAATGGGGATTCTCCCGTACGACCATTTCACGAGTGTACCGTGAATATCAGGAATCCGGTAAAACATCATATCTCCGACATCGCTGCGGCCGGAAAAAGATCGTGCAAGAACGGAACCAACGACGACTGAAGAAAATCGTTCAACGTGATGGTAGTGCAACCATTCCACAAATTGCTGCACATTTCAATGCTGGGCCATCAACAATTGTCAGCGTGCGAAAAATTCAACGAAACGTCATGATATGGGCTTTCGGAGCCAAAGGCCCACTTGTGTACCCTTGATGACTGCACAACACAAAGCGTTACGCCTCGCCTGGGATCATTAGAAACATGTTGCCTGGTCGGACGAGTCTCGTTTCAAATTGTATCGAGTGGATGGAAGTTTACGGGTATGAAGACAACCTCATGAACCCATGGACCCTGAGCCGGCCGCTGGTGGCCGAGCGGTTCTAAGCGCTTCAGTTCGGAACCGTGCGACTGCTACGGTTGCAGGTTCGAATCCTGCCTCGGGCATGGATGTGTCCTTAGGTTAGTTAGGTTTAAGTAGTTCTAAGTTCTAGGGGACTGATGACCTCCGCAGTTAAGTCCTATAGTGCTCAGAGCCATTTGAACCATGGACCCTGCATATCAGCAGGGGACTGTTGAAGCTGGTGGAGGTTCTGTAATAGTGTGGGGCGTGTGCAGTTGGAGTGATATGGGACCCCTGATAAGTCTAGATATGATCTGAAAGGTTACACACACGTAAGTATGCTGTCTGATCACCTACATCCATTCATGTCCAATGTGTATTTCGACGGACTTGTGCAATCCCAGCAGGACAATGCGACACCCCACACGTCCAGAACCGCTACAGAGTTGCTCCTCGAACACTCTTCTGAAATTAAACACTTCGCTAGCCTACAAACTCCCAAGACATGAACATTATTGAGCATATCTGGGATGCCTTTCAGCGTGCTGTTCAGAAGAGATCTCCACCCCCTCGCACTCTTACGGATTTATGGTCAGCTCTGTAGGATTCATGGTGTCAATTCCCTCCAGCACTACTTCAGTCTAGCCCATGCGATGTCGTGTTGCGGCATTTCTGCGTTCTCGTGGGGGCCCTACACGATATTATGCAGGCCGGCTCGAGTGGCCGAGCGGTTCTAGGCACTTCAGTCTGGATCCGCGCGACCGCTACGGTCGCAGGTTCGAATCCTGCCTCGGGCATGAATGTGTGTGCTGTCCTTAGGTTAGTTAGGTTTAAGTAGTTCTAAGTTCTAGGGGACTGATGACCTCAGATGTTAAGTCCCATAGTGCTCAGAGCCATCTGATATTATGCAGGTGTACCAAATTCTTTAGCTCTTCAATTTATGCCAAATACTAAAGTCGACAATCCATTGGCGGCGTAAAAATTTAACCAATGGAGCCAAAAACACAGAAATTTATGTCACATATTTTGATACTCGCAAACTCACTCATCAAAACATGTTGGGCCTGGTGGTTTAGCGGGCAGGCTGCTTTCGTCAGTGTAGCGGTGTGGACACGCCGCCTGTGTGCCGCGCGCGGAGTGATTGCTCACCTGTGTTTACGTTCTATCGGCAGCCACGTGCGCGTCGCCTTAGCTTACATAACAACGTGGCGAATCAGTTTACGTTCTGCAGGGACTTTGGTCGACCCAATGTATCCGAGGTGGAACAATTTCTATGCAACGACGCAAAGATCCTGATAACCGACATTGTAGGCACCCATCTATTGACTGTTACTAGCACACACTATGTCAAGGTCGTTAACGACACTGCGTGTCACCAGATCATTAGAGTGGCGGGTCGTGGCCTCCAATTTTGTCACTCTGGTAGGTACGTGGCTAATTTCAGCTCGGACCTCGCCGAACTAGGCATGAGGTAACTTTTCAATTACTGGTCAAGGAAAATGTTGCGGCGCTCCGTCCATACAGCACCTTGCACAACCACATTGCAGAGAACCTGACACAATTCAAGATATATCACGTTCTGAGCGGAGTCCGGCAGATTGACCTGTGCAGGCAGATCCACGTGCCATCCATCGTACCTCTTAACTGGAGGATACCGCGCCATTATAATGTATGACGGCCAACCGAGGACATGTTCTGGGTGCAGCGAAGAGGGAGATCTCAGTTCTGACAGCATACAGTGCAGGATTATGCACCTCCCAGCTATCTCCCATCGATACCAACCATAATGTACATGGGGACCCTTACAGCTGCCGCCACCTCACACCATCACCCGCTTACGTTGTTCAACCGATCGCACCGTCCCCACAGACATCACATGGGCAATTCATTGACCCGACTGGGCGCCGATCCTACGCCACAAACGGCGCCACCGCCGACTGACGATATGGCCAATGACTCCGAGATACAAATCGAGTCGTTCATCATGCTGACAGAGGCCTTCATGCTGGAGCAACACAGTTCCTCGCCGTCATCTGGCACGGAAGGCTCACGTGCGGAAACAGCGTTTCCTGAGACACTGCAAGTGGAGACGCAGGACGATTTCAGAACAAGGATATACACATTCAGTAGAAGACGACGAACGTGCCCGTCAGGACGGCGCACATCAGAATATGATAGCCGACTGCGACAGAGGTGTGCCAGCACAGTCGACTGGGATGTCCCAGGCCATTACTTTGGCAAACCACACGGCCCTTGTTATTCAAGATGAAACACCCACCTCCTTTCTAGTACCACAAACATACCTCCCAGGGCCGAAGGAACACGTGGAGGACAAGTATGCGCCCACAACTACAGCCTGGATTGACGAGGACAACACACAAGACCCGGCACTAGAGAGGCAGAGTCAGCGCTAGCCCCTTAGATGTGTTACATTGGGCCGCATCACAGAAGAACAGTGTGGCGATGTGATATGATGGGTCCCACACTCGTTCAACGACTTGATTGACACCCTCCTCTTGTGATCTGCCGGCAAACATTTAGGGTTGTGATGACTAATATGAATGGTATGTGAAATGCTCCAAGTGTCAGATGTCAACATCACTTTGTTGCAGGAAGTGAGGCTAGACACGCTCCGCAAAGTTTACAGATACGCTGCCAATAAATTCACATGTGATCCAGTCGGCCATCTATGTTCGTGACAGCCTTTCCGTATCTGACATGACTCTACTCGCCTCCACCATCCCCTGGTGGCTCTCACAAATTTGGGAATGTGCATCATAAACTAATATGCCCTGTCAGGCACAACTGGTCTCGAAGACCAGGTGCCATACTACACTCCTTGTCAAGAACTTGGTTTGGTGGTGGCTGACCTACGTCTCTCTGATACGTGGGAAAAGGTGCATGGTGACTGCCCCACACACACATTTCTCACCAGTCACTCAACCAGAAGTCCCAACCAGCTGTACATCTCATCAGAACTGTATCTGGATGTGTAGGGTGCCGAGTTATGGCTATTCACCTGCTCGGATCACAGGGCTATGATCCGCATGGTGATCATCCTGGATCAGATGGTCTGGTGTTGCCGTGTACTGTGAAATATAAACATGTCTGATCTACAAGACGAGGACTGCTGTCAGGGCATAGCCACAGCACGGACAACCTGTGAACGCCGTTTTCCCATGTATCCTTTCACACTGTCGTGGTGGTTGGACTGCTCCAAAGCGACGAGCCAATGCATGCCAGTCCAGTATAGGAAGGAAGTAGCCGAGTAGCACCGTCACACCATGGACCACTATTACACCATACTGCATGAACTCGACATTGTGACGGTACAAACCCCCGTTACTAGATGGATGTTTCTAGTATGCAAGGATTGCTTTGTGGAGACCGAGTGCACTACATGGTGCGCGATTCGCGGAAGCGCGAGGCTCGCCCGGGCGAGATTTTGCAACGGTCGGCCTCCGCGGCCGGGCGACCACGTGGCCTGCAGCTTGGGGCATTGTTTGGTTTTTCGCGCATTAAGCGAAAAATATGTAACTTACGGTGAAGAGCGATGCGGCAGTGGATTTTGGTCAGCAATATGCACCTTCTGAAAGATCTATCTTCATTTCAAGTCACGAGACGCAGAAGTTGTAGTAACCTCAAAATCGGTTAATATAATTAATTCTGAAAGATTAATAAAAATAGCAAATAACAACTTACAGGGATGAGCGAGCACTCATTAAAAACGTTTCGTCATAGCGGATCGAATGCCGTAGTCATATGTTAAGATCCATATATAATTAAGCCCGTAAAGGACAATAGCCGCGCAGGATTAGCCAAGCGGTCTGGGGCGCTACAGTAGTGGACTGTGCGGCTGGTCCCGGCGGAGGTTCGAGTGCTCCCTCGGCCTGGGTGTGTGTGTTTGTTTGTCCTTAGGGTAATTTAGGTTAAGTAGTGTGTAAGCTTAGGGACTGATGACCTTAGCAGTTAAGTCCCATAAGATTTCACACACACAAAGAACAATAAACAAAGTTTGAGGGAAATTTGTTTATAAAATTCAATAGAAAATTCATGACGTAAAGAACGGCACAATATAACATTTTGGGTGGCATCACACGTATTTTAAACTAGTTAAGTTATACTATACACTTAACTTGCAATAGTTTTCATTGTTTGCAAATTATTATTAACATTTATCGCTCATAATTGATTAATTATTATAGATATGAAGATTTTGAGCAGCGCAATGTGTAGATCGCTATGGATTACGTCTAAAAACGGTGCTATATGCAGCTCTATGTTAAAACTTTGCAGCACAAATGTCAACAAACAAATTCGCGCTAAGTGGCGAAGTTTTGCAAAAACTAAAACTTGATTTACGGGAGATAGAATAATCCTAGAAATTAAAAAAAAAGGTTCAAATGGCTCTGAGCACTATGGGACTTAACTGCTGAGGTCATCTGTCCCCTAGAACTTAGAACTGCTAAAACCTAACTAACCTAAGCACATCACACACACCATGCCCGAGGCAGGATTCGAACCTGCGTCCGTAGCAGTCGCGCGGTTCCAGACTGAAGTGCCTAGAACCGCTTTTTTTTAATCTCATTTTGTTCGCTTTTGTTCGTTGCTTCTGCTCGGGGCGGACGTCGTAGGACATCCGTTGAAGGTCGTTGTTGATCGATTAACTCAGTTTTTTTATTACAGAGGGCAGCCATTCCTCTGACCGAACACGCTGAGCTACCGTGCCGGCGAACCGCTCAGCTACACTGGCCGCAAGCCTAGAAATTAATGTAAATGTAAGATGTCATCTTTAGCGCGGTTCCGATGATGTACTTATTTCTGTCGAGGGATGTATGTATCAAAATTTGTAACCTTAACTGGTGAGACTGGTATTTGCATAACGAGGGGGTTAATGTCCGAGTCTATATAAGCGAGCGGCCATCTTGGTCAGTCGTTGGTTAGTCGTTTTGGAGGGTGGGTGGCGAGCAAGCCCACTTGAGGGTGGCTCATGTCGCCGTTTGAGAACTGTTTTTCGCGCCAATTTCTTTCGACAAAGAGTATTGTTTAATAGTGCAAGTGTGCAAGCATATATTTGGTGAACTGGAAGTGCTACGATTTTGTGTGTGCACGATTTACGAGGGATACATCGTCGTAAGTGAACATGTGGCGATCTGTGATTTCGCGCCAAAACTGTTAGAACAAAGAGGGCAGTGGGACTTGTGGATCTGTTCGAATTAACTGAATAACTTTAGATCAGGGCCGGCCCAACGCTGCACAGTGAGCAGACGTGCGGAAGTGCTGCAAATGTGCGCACGTGTGCGGCAGGGAGCGACAGCGACATCTGTTATTAGACATGTGTCCTAAATGAACGGCGGGGGCTGCCCTTCCCTGTTTATGTGGTACAAGCACGAGGAAAATTGGTCATTAAACCGATTGTTTCAATGTATACTTACATTTCGGTTTTTTTTTTAATGTGTGAAGGGCTACGCTCACCTGAAGTCGATAAAACATAACTTTTCATCTAACTGTCGGTTATTATGCAGATTTCAGACGGAACTGATGAAAGATTAGCAATAATGGTATTGAAATAACAGGTGATCATCGAGAAGTCTGCGGTTATCATTCTGTTCAGAGGTCAGTGAGATAGAAATTATGTGGGTGTAACTGAGAGCACCGAGAATTAGTTATAGAAAACCTTGAATTAGTTAAATGTTATTTGAAATCGTGAATAAGGTTCGTTAGAAGTCGCTACGTGCTCTCTTTCTCAAATACTAGCTCAAAAACATTACGCGTATTTGCGTGTCGTTAGTCAAGCTGCCTTAATAAAAACCCACTGTTAACTGTATTACATGTCTTACTGGGTTAAACTGTTAAGATAAAAGTAAATGTCTTAATGAGTAGACTGTGACAGTATTTTAAATGTTTAATACGCGAAATACCTTCCCGTGGTTGGCTTGCAAGCTGTGGAAAGAGCACTATAATGCGCTGGTACAGAGTATCCCGGCAAGTGGATAAAGTGACATCTGTGCGTAGAAACATGCACTACATGAACGCTGACGGCTGCGGCGTGCACGCTGTGACCCGGAAGTTGCACATGTGCAGGAGCACCGCACGCGTGCAGAATTTCTGGCCGGCCCTGCTTTAGATTATAGCAGCCTAAATTACTGCTATTGGGGGCTCGGAGTAAAAATTATTATTAAAGTAAAGCTGTAAACCGTCTCACCAGTGCTAATCCCATTGTGAAAGAAAAGGACAACGCCAATAAACAGTGATTCGACTGTGTCGACAGAACTGATTTTGCTAAATAATCGCCTAATTTTTGTTCCCCCCCCCCCCCCCCCCCCCCCCCCATGAACCATGGACCTTGCCGTTGGTGGGGAGGCTTGCGTGCCTCAGCGATACAGATGGCCGTACCGTAGGTGCAACCACAACGGAGGGGTATCTGTTGAGAGGCCAGACAAACATGTGATTCCTGAAGGGGGCAGCAGCCTTTTCAGTAGTTGCAGGGGCAACAGTCTGGATGATTGACTGATCTGGCCTTGCAACATTAACCAAAACGGCCTTGCTGTGCTGGTACTGCGAACGGCTGAAAGCAAGGGGAAACTACAGCCGTAATTTTTCCCGAGGACATGCAGCTTTACTGTATGATTAAATGAAGCAGCTTGCACAGGATAGAGTAGCATGGAGAGCTGCATCAAACCAGTCTCAGGACTGAAAACAACAACAACAACAATTTTTGTTCCCTAGCATAAACTGTACTCATGTCTGAGTGAATAACTAATTCAAAAACTATAACAAATACGCGGCCGTGGAAGTGTACTAATGCACCAAGTGTGGAAATCATCCCCTGAGATTTACGTGAGAGCCAAAATTTGCAAGCCGAGTGGCACCGTCACACCATGGACCACTATTACACCATACTGCATGAACTCGACATCCAACCCCACACCCCGATAACCAATAGGAATGGCAGAATAAATGTGAAGATACTGCCACTGAAAACACTGCAAGCTACAAAGTGTGACAGTGAGAACCCAGCGACGTGATCGGGCGGGTGACGAATCACCTTCCACGTACCGCACCGTCGCTGGACCCCGTTGCCGCCGGCGGCAGCTCATCACGACTCTTATCACACAGGACGGCCAACAGGTTACCAACCAAGTGGCCGTCGTCGACGTCAAATGGTTCAAATGGCTCTGAGCACTATGGGACTTAACATCTGAGGTCATCAGTCCCCTAGAACTTCGAACTACATAAACCTAACTAACCTAAGGACATCACACACATCCATGCCTGAGGCAGGATTCGAACCTGCGACCGTACCGTTCGTCCGGTTCCAGACTGAAGCGCCTAGAACCGCTCAGCCACATCGGCCGGTGTCATATCTCACAGCATTGGCTGCTCACTTTTCAGTGCATACCTTACTGCAGTAGATTTTTGTTGTTTCGCGGCTCTCTACCCTACAAAGTACGGACTTACACCAAAAATAATAGGTCTCTTTTGTGATTTTGATCTGTTTGCTATTGAACACACGTCACACTCAATATAGTTTGACTGGGAAAGGGAGAAAACAAAACGTAAAGTGAAAGATAATAAAGGAGAAAATATAAATAATCAGTGCGCCCTACGAAAGTCAACTATGGACACAAAATTACACGAAATCTCTCTACTCTAGCAAGACTGAACAACCAACTATAATGAGAGAGAGTGCTACATTAAGAGTGTTTGGGTACCACGTTGTTCTCACTGAAGCATGATTTGTCAGTGACAGGTAAATCAGATCATCACCACGTTAAAAAAAAAAAAAAAAAAAAAAATATTTTCAAATGTGTGTGAAATCTTATGGGACTTAACCGCTAAGGTCATCAGTCCCTAAGCTTACACATTACTTAACCTAAAGTATCCTAAGGACAAACACACACACCCATGCCCGAGGGAGGACTCGAACCTCCGCCGGGACCTGCCACACAGTCCAAGACTGCAGCGCCTGAGACCGCTCGGCTAATCCCGCGCGGCCACTTAAATATCTGGTTATTTTGCTATGCAGGTGTACCCCGTGTGTACGTTATATTTTGGTTTGTGATGCTCTAAAAGCATTAATAACTTCAGAGTTCTAATAAAGTAAGTAAGCACTGTTGGTCGCATAGATGCAATGAAACGTGATTGAACAAGAAAACTAAGAAGTATGTATGATTGCAACAATGGGCGGAACCCAGGTCCGGGTACGCACTTGCGACGGACTGTCGACTTTCACGTATCCAAGTTCCGGATTTTTACAAAATATCAAGTGAAATCATTTATAGAATAAAAATCTGCTTCAGTTGCCAGGAATTTCTTAATTTATTCCACGACTGGTTTCGGAGCATGAAGCTTCATCTTTCGGTGTCGCCAAATAATTATGGGATCATAAGTGTGTGGTGGTCGGGCCAATCAGCTATGGGGGGGGGGGGGGGAGGGGGGGTGTACACTCACCTCAAACAAACGCATGGGAGCGTAGGACCAACAACCACAACGCCTGCCTGGACAGCACGACACGGATATTTGGTGGAACCTGAAGATGAAGCTTTATGTTTCGAAACCTGCCGCGGAACAAATTAACAAATTACTGGTTAATTGATGTGGATTTTTATTCTACAAATCCATATTTTTAATGATTTGCTGCACGTCTTTCTTAATAGCAGGCATCTATTATTTCATTTACATAGTAACAATTTCATGGCTAAAATATTCGATCATTAACGGATCCAGGTTAACATACTTAAAACGACGAAGAATGGATCTTCAAGTAGAAACTCCGTCACAACACACGGCATGCCACAATAACAACTGTTATGAAGCATATCATCGCCTCACCTCTTCCACCCCTTCCACATTATCAATCTACTGTTCCTAGCAGTACGCATATGTGCGAATGTGACTTGGTTACGTTTTTAGGGGAAATTTCAGTACATATATCAAGAATACGATAATATTTCTATACTCAAGGACACTGACTCGTACATTTGATTGAGAGGAAACGATAAAGAAAAAACTAAAACTGTAACGTGGAAGTCCAACCAAATTCATTCGTCGAGGACACTAGATGGAAGCAATGTTCTCGGATAAATTTGTCCGGTGACCGTCCATCAGCAACTTCCGAGCAGACTCTTTGTTCCTTCATTTTCCATTACGGCTTCTTCTGCATCACTGCATCACAATAGATTCATTATGCTCGAAACTTAGCTACTTTCCAAGTCATTGTTCCATTTTTTGGGCGAGTTTTAAATTCCGATGACTGCAGTTTATACCCTGATTCTGCCATGCCGTTCAGCTTTTCAGAACTGTCCCTGAATTGACTACAAACACACAGCTCGATAGTTACGGACAAGGTCATCGCTAATTCTTTGTCTGTGTCTTGTTATCACTCGGGTCTTCGCCTCTAATGACCTCGTTGTCAACAGGATATCAAATCCTAATAAACAAGCCGAAAGGAAATATCCACACCACGTGCGCTGCAGCCATACTCAGTCATCCTGTATACAATGATCGTCACTCCTGAAAGATTCTACAGCTATAAGAACACAGTCATTGAAATATAGACTTTATTCTAACGCGTTGTGGAGCCACAGGACCTCAGTCATTGAATTTATTACCGGATCGAGCGCTAAATGTCGTTTATGTATCGCGCTGTAGAGCTTTATTTACTCCACTGTCGGTTTCACCTTTTTTTACTGTCAGTCAAACGATAGATGGATATATGTATATGGTTGAAGACGAAAAAACAAGGGTTACATAATACATATTTATGTAATTGAATTTCCTCGTGCTGGGAAATTAGAAGGAGCGACCTATTTTACCTGGTAAAAACTCTCTAAAGCCAAGACTGCATAAATATGTCTTCATTTACAAATAACCGATTTCGACAGACTTTTCTGCCATATTCCGATCTTCAAAAATTTATGTTATAAATGGTTCAAATGGCTCTGAGCACTATGGGACTTAACGTCTATGGTCATCAGTCCCATAGAACTGAGAACGACGTAAACCTAACTAACCTAAGGACATCACACAACACCCAGCCATCACGAGTCAGAGAAAATCCCTGACCCCGCCGGGAATCGAACCCGGGAACCCGGGCGTGGGAAGCGAGAAGGCTACCACACGACCACGAGCTGCGGACTGTTATACCATGTGCTCATTTTGAATTGGACCTCAGGACAAGAGGTCCAATTCAGAATTAACACATTTTATAACATTAATTTTTGAAGACCTGAAGATGACAGAAAAGTCGTCGCAATCGGTGGTTTGTGAAAGAAGAAATATTTATGCGATCTTGGCTTTAGAAAGTTTTTATATGTTTATGTACAGACAAATTATAAAACATACAGCGACGCGATCATCTAAGGACTGTATAATTCATTACATTATAATTCTTCTTGGGTTAACAGAGATTTATGTTTCGACATATTCGAATCCGCCTTTTACTTATACCATATGCAAATCCGAATGTGTCAAAACATAAATCTCTGTGAACCCAAAGAATAAGTGTAGTGTAATAAACTATAGAGTTTTGAGATGACCATATATTCTCATATCATTAGACAAGTAAGATTTTAACTCTACCAGACTGTACTTCAAGCTCTTGGGCATTACTTTGCCACTGTAAGTTTTACAGGCTGTCTGCACATAAACATAAGTAATCCTTGTTTTTTTTATCTTCAAGCATATACACGTATACATCTATCGTGTGTATGGCTGTTTCAGATCCACTTGAAAATGGCTTAGCAAAAATGCCACAACCGGTATTGGACTAAATAAAGTTGTACAGAGCAACCGGAGCGGCCTTATCATTAATTAAACAAACAGTTGCGGAGCATATGGAGAAACTAACATTCACAAATCTTTTCTCAGACATCTAGACGAGTTCTAGGTTTGTAAACTGGTTCAGCTGGAAGTAAGAGTCAGATAAACACAATAAATATAAAGGAATTATTTTGTTATTGAACCATGCTAACCTTCAACGAACAATTTTATACCTCCCTTCCAGTAATTGTGCTATTCCCAAATTAGCATAATTACTCGAGCATTCGTTATCGACTACAGCACAAAGAGATGATAACATAAGGCAGAGCTCAGAAAGAAAAAAAATAGTAAAGTAATAAGATATCTGACTCAGTGTTTCATTTCATCTAAACTTATTCTATTTTTCTTATCAGCATAGCCATTGGGGGGAGGGGATAAATACCTGGTTTAGTTCTGACGTCACTCAAAATACTATAAAATGAGGTTAGTGTTTTAGTTGCCGTTATCCATAAGGTCAACAGCAACGGAGGGTTATCTCTGAAAGGACAAGGATGGGGAAGGAAATTGGCAGTGCCTTAATCACTTTGAGAATACTAAGGAAAAACTACATCTAGATGTGAGGATTGGGATTTGAACACCCTCCTAGTGACTTAACCACTGGACCACATCGCTTAAGTAAGACACGAGGCTATTTTGGTCTTCCTCATAATCATCAAAATTTCATACAGCAGTTCCTTCATTGTAACTCGTGAAGAACAACTAATTGTTAACCGACGTGCACTGGGAAACGGTTGAAATATGTGACTTGGCAGAAACTACAGTTGGTTGACGTAACCATCGAGAAGACGAAAATTATTATTTCATGTGTGCTCTGTATTGTTTCTTTTCCTTTGTCCAAAGATGTTACTACACAGATTTGGGAATAACATCTTTACTCTCTTTACAATTTTAAATGCCCAATAAAATAAGGAGAAAGGGTCCTTACTGTTAAAATAGCTGGCACGACTAATAGCTACGACAACGTCCAGAATGATTCCGCCAGGGTTGTGTGTCCCTGTAAATCCACAACGAGAAATTACTTATCGATTTCCCCGGAGGATCTTAATTAAAAAAGACTGTTGTTCAAGCATCCATAGCAGACGCACAGATGCTGCGACTAAATCAATGTGAACATGTAAGTCACAGAAATGAGGAAGTTGGGGTTGGGGTTGGGTCGTTTGGGGAAGGAGACCAGACAGCGAGGTCATCGGATTAGGGAAGGACAGGGAAGGAAGTCGGCCGTGCCCTTTAAAAGGAACCATCCCGGCATTTGCCTGGAGTGATTTAGTGAAATCACGGAAAACCTAAATCAGGATGGGCGGACGCGGGATTGAGCCGTCGTCCTCCCGAATGAGGAAGTGTTTGACGTCGTAAAGAAAGTAAAGTTTAATAATTAAAATACTGGACTAATGACCGTCGGTCGCCACAAATGCAATGAAATGCCGTTTACGTGTGAAAAATGTTTTACATACTGAAATGAAATTCTTGTGCAGATGACAACTGCTTACCGAGCCGGGAATAACGTAAGCCCGGAACAGAATTCATTGAATTACGAGGGCGAGGGCATCATTTCTTACAAGAGGTCAAATTATTATTATTTTCGATTATTCCCATTTAAAGAGAGCGTTTGAATTTGAATTTCTTTATGATGATTGTTTATGTTTTTTTCTGAGCCCAAATTTTCTTCATGTGTGTACTGTGTTTCTTTCGCTCCGCTGTCCATTTGCATCCTGGTCTCTTCTGTGTTGTGGTGTCAAATTTATGTTTTTTAGTGATGTACCTGAATTCAGTTCTATTTTCTGCATCGTTTACCGTTATGTGTGCTTCTCTGAGGTCCTCTTCAACTTCTTTTATCCATTTTGTTTTTCCCCTGCCTGAGTTGATGACTTTAAGAATTTCTTTTGAAATTCTGTTTTCATTCATCCTGTGGATATGTCCGTAGAACTGCATTCTTCTTTTCCCTATTGTGTCCGTAATCATGTCTGTGTATTTATATACTTCTGATGTTGGTCTCTTCTTCCACATTCCCTGCTCTTGTATCGGGCCAAAAATATTATTAAAATTTTTTATTTGTTATAATGTTGTAAACTGCCGGCCGGGGTGGCCGAGCGGTTCTAGGCGCTACAATCTGGAACCGCGCGACCGCTACGGTCGAAGGTTCGAGTCCTACCTGGGGCATGGATATGTGTGATGTCCTTAGGTTAGTTAGGTTTAAGTAGTTCTAAGTTCTAGGGGACTGATGACCTTCGAAGCTAAGTCCCATAGTACTCAGAGCCATTTTTTTGTTGTAAACTGCGCAAAAATGCAATGTCAAATCAACAAAGCAAACCATTTTACTGACAAGGGTTTTTAAAGCAGTTGTGTCACATGTGTTCCGATGAAAATTGGTAATCTCTAATACTGTGTCATCATGAAATTCTTTCTATCGAACAGTTTGACACCTGGGGGAATTAATGCAACGTTCTTTAAAGTTTAAGAGGCTCTACTGGTTTTTTTCTCTTCTTCAGTAGCTCATAAATAAGCATCTTAATTCAAGTGCAACCGTATTTCTTTTGAATTTTGTCCACGTCCCAAAACGACAACCAGAGATGAAAAAATTGCTCTGAAAGGTTGCTGCTTTATCTGAAATTATAGATAAGCATTTTTTACAGTATTTTTTATCTTCGTGTTTTCTTTACAAGCCTGTATGTTTCTTCTCACCTCGCTCATCCCGTCGGTACAAAGAGACACAAATAGTATAGCTAGTGCGTAGTGCCTCACGCGATGCACTAGAGCGGAGTTTATACAGAGGGACCGCAGAAAATTTGCGACGAACTAAAGCAAAGTTCTGGGCAATCGCCTTGCCGCAGTGGATACTCCGGTTCCCGTCAGATCACCGAAGTTAAGTGCTGTTGGGCGTGGCCGGCACTTGGATGGGGGACCATCCGGGCCGCCATGTGCTATTGCCATTTTTCGGGGTGCACTCAGCCTCGTGATGCCAACTGAGGAGCTACTCGAGCTAATAGTAGCGGCTCCGATCAAAGAAAACCATCATAACGACCGGGAGAGCGGTGTGCTGACCACACGCCCCTCCTATCCGCATCCTCATCTGAGGATGACACGGCGGTCGGATGGTCCCGATGGGCCACTTGTGGCCTGAAGACGGAGTGCTTCAAAGCAGAGTTCTACCCATCGTCATGCCGATACTGTTGACAAGAAAAACCACTGTGCCAACTCTTTCCTTATGATAATATGTCTCTGTTAACAGGACACCCGAGCGTTTAACGATAAACAAACCTAGCAATCAATACATAAACACGACAAACATAACTACAGGCAATTATCGAGCCAATTGTCCTTTGGGCGCTTGTTTACCGCCTGTTGGATTTGACGCGGCTGTGCAACTTTCCCGCGTTCAGTAAGGCCAGCGTTCATGGGACTAGGCTACTCCGGTAGCGGAGAGACTTGTTGACGCATATCCATCTTATGAGACTAATGACAGGTAAGCCGAAGCAGCGGCCACGGATACGGTAACTGGAACTCGCAGTACAAACATTCCTACAGGAAGCTCTACTTTGGACGTTGCCTCCGACTGCCTAGCGCAGTATTGATACGCAGCAAAGGATCAGAGGTCACATTATGCACTTCGCACTAGAAATGAAGGATCACATTCTTTTAAACCCCGTCATTTTCACCTATTTTGAAGCAGAAGTTTGAAACTCTGCGATGATGCACAGGAGTGGCTCCCCATGACGTCGCCATTGGGCTCGGTAACGTTTCAGACACAAGGTTTCGACACACGCAAAAAACAGGCCAGAGCTCAGACGTCCACGTTAGGTGTAAGGTGGGTTAATGACGTCACATTGGCACCAAAACTGACCACATTTCTGCCAAACGCCACCTTCGATGTGTCATGCGATGGGAAGGCCGTCACACCCCCTTACCCACATCTCACTACTTCTCTTGAAGCTTTGTCGATGGACGTCACATACTCCGCCGCTTAGAATCGACACGACGAGGTCTCAGGAGGTGGTATAAAGGGCGTCAATGAAACTAACCGTTCTCCTGAGGCGTTCATTTACACACATTTCCGAGTCCAAAACGATAGTTCAACGAGCCAGAGAACGGCGTTCTGACAACATTTGCCACTGCCGACACTCGCCGGCCGATCCAATCCTCCTCTAAGGAGAAAGTGGGATTGGAAACCCACTGAACGCGATCTAACTTCTTTATAGTGTAGGGCAGCCACAGTGTTCGCTCTGGTAAATACATCTACATCTACATACATCCTCCGCGTTGCGGGGGTACCTCGCAACACAACTAGCATCTTCTCTCCCTGTTCCACTCCCAAACAGAACGAAGGAAAAATGACCGCCTACACTCAGTCGCAAAAGTATTCGGACAGCACGTAACGGCGCATAATGTTGCAGTTTGCCGCATGAACAAATACAGAAATTGCACTTTGTTCTGTATTTGGAACTCTGCGTAAGATGTCACAACATGAAACACGTGTCAAATACGAAGAGTTGTTGTGGTCGGCGGAAGGTGCACGTGCCCGTCGACCTGGGACCGGACCGCAGCGACGCACGGATGCACGCCAAGACCGTAGGATCCTACGCAGTGCCGTAGGGGACCGCACCGCCACTTCCCAGCAAATTAGGGACACTGTTGCTCCTGGGGTATCGGCGAGGACCATTCGCAACCGTCTCCATGAAGCTGGGCTACGGTCCCGCACACCGTTACGCCGTCTTCCGCTCACGCCCCAACATCGTGCAGCCCGCCTCCAGTGGTGTCGCGACAGGCGTGAATGGAGGGACGAATGGAGACGTGTCGTCTTCAGCGATGAGAGTCGCTTCTGCCTTGGTGCCAATGGTGGTCGTATGCGTGTTTGGCGCCGTGCAGGTGAACGCCACAATCAGGACTGCATACGACCGAGGCACACATGGCCAACACCCGGCATCATGGTGTGGGGAGCGATCTCCTACACTGGCCGTACACCTCTGGTGATCGTCGAGGGGACACTGAATAGTGCACGGTACATCCAAACCGTCATCGAACCGATCGTTCTACCATTCCTAGACCGACAAGGGAACTTGCTGTTCCAACAGGACAATGCACGTCCGCATGTATCCCGTGCCACCCAACGTGCTGTAGAAGGTGTAAGTCAACTACCCTGGCCAGCAAGATCTCCGGATCTGTCCCCCATTGAGCATGTTTGGGACTGGATGAAGCGTCGTCTCACGCGGTCTGCACGTCCAGCACGAACGCTGGTCCAACTGAGGCGCCAGGTGGAAATGGCATGGCAAGCCGTTCCACAGGACTACATCCAGCATCACTACGATCGTCTCCATGGGAGAATAGCAGCCTGCATTGCTGCGAAAGGTGGATATACACTGTACTAGTGCCGACATTGTGCATGCTCTGTTGCCTGTGTCTATGTGCCTGTGGTTCTGTCAGTGTGATCATGTGATGTATCTGACCCCAGGAATGTGAATAAAGTTTCCCCTTCCTGGGAAAATGAATTCACGGTGTTCTTATTTCAATTTCCAGGAGTGTATTTCCTGAAAACGGCATGGGAAGGTGCAACAAAAGTATTCGGACAAAGGCGGACAACGTGAGAGAGTAGTTCATTCCGAGACGCACAGAGGGTGAAGCGACTGCAGTGTGTACGACATTTCCGCGAGACGATAGCGATGATTAGTAAACACGTATCGCGAGCCTGTGCAGATCAACGACAGGACGCAGAGGGAATTGTTCTACGTTCGAGCAATGGCAACTTGTCGTTTATCATCACGCGAAGGGGAAAACTTGCAGCGAAATTGCCGCAGTAGTGAACATGAAGAAAAGTACAGTTCACGACTTTATTAAACGATTCGAGAAAGAAGACCGATTGGAATTCCGTTGCATTACAGGACGGCCACGGACATTTTCACAGAGAGATGAATGTGTGATTGTGCGAAAGGTACAACAGAATTCGAAAATATCTGCCACACGAATTGCAAGTGAGGTGGAGGGAGACCTTGGCATGAAAGTTCATCCCGAAACCGTGCGGAGAGTACTACGACGATCGCAGTACCACGGTCGAGTGGCACGGTGAAAGCCATTCATAAATGCAGTGAACCAGAAGAAACGTATGCAGTGTGCGAGGGAATACGCCGAATACGATCAGGATTGGTGGAATCGGGTGATATTTTGCGACGAACGTAAATTTACATTATGGCAAAGCGACGGAAAGGCAAACGTGTGGCGAAAGACCAATGAAGAGATTAATCCCAGGAACCTCAAACCAAGAGTAAAGTTTGGAGGTGGGAGCATCATGGTGTGCGGATGCATGTCCGGCAATGGTGTAAGTGATTTAGTGTTCATTGACGATACGATGAACAAGGAAGCATATTTGAATATACTGCGAGGACATTTGAAGCAGAGTGCACGACATCTAGGTATTGCGAACAGCTTTCATTTTTATCAGGATAATGATCCCAAGCATACCGCGCATATTGTACAAATGTGGTTGCTCTTCAGTTGCCCGAAAGTATTGCACCCCCCCTCCCCACTCACCAGACCTTAACCCAATCGAACATTTGTGGGATAAATTGATACGGACCCTCCGCGCGGACAACATCTATACGAAGGAGACCTTGAAAGAGAAACTGTGCCAAGAATGGGCAAATATAGGCCCAGATTTCGCGAAAAAACTTGTGGAAAGTATGCATAGTAGATTGGAGGAGGTATTGAAAATGAAAGGTGGACCCACAAGGTATTGACATTTTCGTCGTACAACTTACAAACATTTATTGGACAGTGTCCGAATACTTTTGTAGCAGCAGGGTGTGCAGGATGCTTCAGTTTTGTTGTTAATTTTTCTGTTATTTATGTTTTGGAAACGAAATAATACAATAATTCTTTTGTAATTAATGTTGTTACGCATATATATTGCTAATAAATATGTTTGGGTTTCATAGTCAGTATTTCTCGAGTACTCATTGTGAAACTTCCCACTGTCCGAATACATTTGCGACTGAGTGTATATGCCTCTGTATGAGCCCTTATCTCTCTTACCTTATCTTTGTCGTCTTTCCGCGAAAGATAAGTTAGTGGCAATAAAATTGTACTGCAGTCAGCCTCAAATGCTGGTTCTCTAAATTTCCTCAGAAGCGATTCACGAAACGAACGCCTCCTTTCCTCCAGAGACTCCCACCCGAGTTCCTGAAGCATTTCCGTAACACTCGCGTGATGATCAGACCTACCAGTAACAAATCTAGCAGCCCACCTCTGAATTGCTTCTATGTCCTCCCTCAATCCGACCTGATAGGGATCCAAAACGTTCGAGCAGTACTCAAGAATAGGTCGTATTAATGTTTTATAAGCGGTCTCCTTTACAGATGAACCACATTTTCCCAAAACTCTACCAATGAACCGAAGACTACTATCCGCCTTCCCCACAACTGCCATTACATGCTTATCCCATTTCATATCGCTCTGCAATGTTACGCCCAAATATTTAATCAACATGACTGTGTCAAGCGCTACACTACTAATGGAGTATTCAAACATTACAGGATTCTTTTTCCTAGTCATCCGCATTAATTTACATTTATATAAATTTAGAGTTAGCTGCCATTCTTTACACCAATCACAAATCCTGTCCAAGTCATCTTGTATCCTCCTACAGTCACTCAACGACGACATTTATGTAGATAGAAAACAACAGCGGACCTACCACGCTTCCCTGGTGCACTCCAGATGATACCCTGACCTCCGATTAACACTCACCATCGAGAACAACGTACTGAGTTCTATTACTTAAAATATCTTCGAGCCACTCACATACTTGGGAACCAATCCCACATGCTCGTACCTTAGTTAGGAGTCTGCAGTGGGGCACCGAGTCAAACGCTTTCCGGAAGTCAAGGAATACGGCATCCGTCCGATACCCTTCATCCATGGTTCGCAAGATATCATGTGAAAAAAGGGCGAGAAGCGTTTCGCAGGAGCGATGCTTTCTAAAGCCGTGCTGATGCGTGGACAGCAACTTCTCTGTCTCAAAAAAATTCATTACATTAGAACTGAGAATATGTTCGAGAATCCTGCAACAAACCGATGTTAAGGATATTGGTCTGTAATTTTGAGGATCCATCCTTCTACCCTTCTTATATACAGGCGTCTCCTGCGCCTTTTTTCCAGTCGCTCGGGACTTTACGTTGGGCAAGAGATAGGAACTCTTCAAAACCGTTCGACTAACATATTCCGTAGCAGAAAATGGTGTTTTTGCTTTTTCAGCCCATCTGCTTCGCGCAATTCTGTAGCATGATCACTGGATTTTGGTGGAAAGGGGGGGGGGGAGGCAGGCGTGAGACACTGACATGCAGATTCAGGTGTATAAAACGACGAATGTACCTCCAATACCCCCTCAGTTTGCAACACCCTTGGTGCCAGCGGTGCATCTTTATTGAGAACTTTAAAAAATGCACCTGTACAGAGGCGACCGTTGACCGATTCCTACGCCCCTGTGGGCGGCCAATCCTCAACACTCTTCAGGTGTCTTGCATTATGATTATGCTCTAGTGCCTGCTTGCGGAATCGGAGTTAGTAGAAAGTGCTCAACAAAGGTGCATGGGTGGCACCGAGGCGGTTGCCAAATGCCGAACTGTTAGGGTCCTTAGAGAGACCCTTAGTCATTTTATTCATGCGGTGTGAATGTGGATTCCCTCTCCCCCCCCCCCCCCCTCCCCCATCATCATGCCACAGAGGGGCGGGAAACAGGAGACCTTAAAGAGCGTAAACATCATTTGCTGCTGCAGAACACGTAATTTTTTTAAATGTGTGTGAAATCGTATGGGACTTAACTGCTAAGGTCATCAGTCCTTAAGCTTACACACTACTTAACCTAAATTATCCTAAGGACAAACACACACACCCATGCCCGAGGGAGGACTCGAACCTCCGACGGGGGGAGCCGCGCCGACCGTGACAAGATGCCTCAGATTGCCGCCGCCCGCATTGGTTCTACCGCTTACATCAGAGCAAAAATTGCAGTCGCGCTACACTCCAAGGGATAAGATCACGTTCAGTGCGGTTGCAGCCCCATAATGTCCTTTAGAGGTGGGTTGGATGTCAGCAGTGGCAAAGGTTGTCAAGAATGTCTTTCTGTGGCACGTCGCACAACAAATTGTTTTCAAATGGGATGCCGCAGGGGGAGCAGTGGTTTCATTGACGAACTTTATGCCACCTCCTGCGGCCTTTGCGCGTAGGTTCTGAGCAGTGGTATGTCTGAAGTGGTTTCCTCGTTCACCCACAAGAAAACGACGCTATTTCAATACTGGGCGCCGAAGTTCTGACCTCATCGTAGAGTCGTCCAGAGAAGGGGGTGAGATGTGGGTAACTAGGGGCATGAACTTATCACGTGTGACGCGTGCACGGTGACGTTGGGTAGAAGTGTGGTGAAATTTGGTGCCAATGATACATCAAACCCATCTGACATGAATTTCTGAGCACTGGTCTTTCTTTGCATGTGTCCATACCTTGCTGTTTGAAGCGTCGCAGAACCTGAGGATAACATTGTGGCGCCGTTCTTTTGCACAATTACAGAAGAAGGTTGTAGCCACCTTCGAGCCTAATTTCAAATTTCTGCGCCGTAATGTGGGGACAATGACGTGGTTTAAAAAACTGACCTTTCATTCTTTTGCGCAGTGTGCATTCTGAAATGTTTCTGGCTGTTACTATTTTACCAATGTTGTCAGCAACAAATCAAGTTCTTTTTTGTTGATTAAATGTTTTGCATTCTCAATTGAATCTAATCTTGCACGCTCGACGAAGATGTTAACTTCACTGTTTTACACTCTACCCCGGTTTTTCTTGCTTTAATCTTATGGACGTCGACAGCTGCTTCGAGAATTTCCAGTCGTTTTATCTGTTGACCGTACTTCGCCACGGGACGTTAACTCACTTGATCGAGCGAAGTGGCGCAGTGGTTGGACACTGGACTCACATTTGGGAGGACGACGGTTCAATCCCGCGTCCGGCCATCCTGATTTAGGTTTTCCGTGATTTCCCTAAATCGCTCCAGGCAAATGCCGGAATGGTTCCTTTGAAAGGGCACGGCCGACTTCCTTCCCCGTCCTTCCCTAATCCGATGAGACCGATGACCTCGCTGTCTGGTCTCCTTCACCAAACAACCCAACCCCAACGTTAACTCACAGGGTCCCGGGTTCGATTCCCAGGCGGGTCGGGGATTTTCTCCACCCGGGTATGTGTTGTCCTCGTTATCTCATCGCCATTCGGGAAGTGGCGAGATTGGAACTGGAAAGTTTGGGAACTTGTGCGGGCGCTGATCACCACACTGTTGAGCGCCGCACAAATCAACGTCATCATCACGGGAGGTTAACTCGGGTTAAAACGTGTTCCAGGCTTCTATGCTGGAGAAATTTACACTCTACACGAATCCGTCAAATAAGGGTTGAGTCCGACTCCACTATTACCACGGCTAACAGTTTTCTTCGTATCCTATGAGAGTAACATTTAATGATAATACATGATATGTATTTGCAGTTGAGATTGTGGTCAACCATCAGGCGTCTAATGGAATGACGACAATGAAATTTGGTGCCAGATGGGGTCGAACCGCTTATCACGAACGGTCGCCTCACCATTAGGCTATCCGTGCACGCTTCACGGCCAGACTCAAACTTCCACATGTCGTCAGCCATGTGGCTACAACCTGCGCGCGCACATCCATTATGTATATCGCATGCCTGTCGAAAGAAACACTGCATCGTACGTCTGAACAACGTAGGTACTGCAATATCGTATATAACGATAACAAAAGGGCAAAGTCTGTGGCACACAAACCGAGGAAGGGGTTCTGAGCTGACTGCAGATACACTACAGACTTTCGCTCTCCACGGCACTAGGAGGAGAAGGATGGGGCGCCCATAGGCCCGGTCACCTTTTGCCTCCAAGGAAGATCCCCGATACTCTAATAGTAGTCTGCGTGGACCTCGGGGGCGACCTGAAGAAACTGTGTGGATTAAAAATACCCGCTCCTACCCGAGGCTCAACACAGGACTTCCACAGCAGAGCTCTGTCCGGTAGACTATAATGACAACATCCTTAATAAATGAGTCTTGAATAACACTTGTTATTGAAAGACAAGATATTTCATTGAAAATACGGTTGGCATAAACATATTTATTTATAGCGATGAAATTCATTTTCAATATGCAAAGCCGGCCGCGATGGTCTCGCGGTTCTAGGCGCGCAGTCCGGAACCGTGCGACTGCTACGGTCGCAGGTTCGAATCCTGCCTCGGGCATGGATGTGTGTGATGTCCTTAGGTTAGTTAGGTTTAAGTAGTTCTAAGTCTAGGGGACTGATGACCTCAGATGTTAAGTCCCATAGTGCTTAGAGCCATTTGAACCAAGATCAATAAAGCGAAGCGAAATTTATGAGATCATGAACCAGCCCGATGTTTCACAATATGAAAGGAATCTGTATGCCATAGACCCGATTTCCTACGCAAGCTTCCATTACAACAGTGTCCCTGGAGCTTCTCATAAGAGGGCAGCTGCTCTAATCCACTGACCTACAAAAACAGCGAAGCACCCACAAAGTTGCAGTTCTCTTTGACAGGGAAGAACTGCCACCAGAGTGCGTTAATGTTGTTGCTAGGACAGGTAGGGTATATAAGGAGCGTGAGCAGCGTCAGATGTTCAGTGATCACTGTGAAGGACACAGAAATGCCGCCTACTTGTATGAGACAGCGTTATCAGCACCTGATAGAGTCCGAAAGGAGCCTCACTGTGGTCCCCCATTTGACCGACCGAATCGTGCAACATCTAGATTTCTTTACATGTGACAGTGGCCCCATGTTGGACAGTGCACCAAGCACGTGGTACCCCTTCCACATCTGCATTTAGCAGCGAACGCAGTGCAACAGTCTGTGTCATCCCGCGCTACTGGTCGGAGTCTAGCAGCTGCTATGCTAAGGAATTACCGTCCCTGTGAATGCTGTCGTTAACACCACAAAAGAAACACTGCATTTGGGGTGGTGCCACGACCGGGAAGTATGGAATACTGTAGAATGGCATCGCATTGTATCTGGCGATGAAACGCGGTTCTGCACAAACTCAGATGACAGTCACCGAGTATACTGGAGGCCTGAGGAGAGGTACCACTTTTCCCGTGCTTTGCAGAGGCACAGTGGTGTTATTCCCGGCGCTATGGTGTGGGGAGCCATCGGGTATGACTTCAGGTCACGGCTGCTGTTATTGAGAGAATTCTGACGAGACAGCGGTACTTCACGGATATCCTGTGTTCTCATGTGTCACTTCTCATGAGACAGTATCGTGGTGCCATTTTTCTACTGCCCACATATGGCACGTGTCTTTATGACCCGTTTGCGTGATGCTCGGGTATTCGATTTTCTAATGAATGGAATAAAATCACATATCTTCGTAAATGGTGAAGTTTCATTTCATTCCATCCTCTTCTTCAGGGAGCTTCAGTTTTTTGGTCAGGTGTTGTACAGTATACAGCGTGTTACAAAAACGCACGGTCAAACTTTCAGGAAACATTCCTCACACACAACGAAAGAAAATATGTTACGTGGACATGTGTACGGAAACGCTTACTTTCCATGTTAGAGCTCATTTTATTATTTCTCTTCAAATCATATTAATCATGGAATGGAAACACACAGCAACAGAACGTACCAACGTGACTTCAAACACTTTGTTACAGGAAATGTTCAAAACGTCCTCCGTTAGCGAGGATACATGCATCCACCCTCCGTCCATGGAATCCCTGATGCGCTGATGCAGCCCTGGAGAATAGCGTATTGTATCACAGCCGTCCACAATACGAGCACGAAGAGTCTCTACATTTGGTACCGGGGTTGCGTAGGCAAGAGTTTTCGAATGCCACCATAAATGATGGTCAAGAGGGTTGAGGTCAGCAGAGCGTGGAGGCCATGGAAATGGTCCGCCTCTACCAATCCATCGGTTACCGAATCTGTTGTTGAGAAGCGTACGAACACTTCGACTGAAATGTGCAGGAGCTCCATCGTGCATGAACCACATGTTGAGTCGTACTTGCAAAGGCACATGTTCTAGCAGCACAGGTAGAGTATCCCGTATGAAATCATGATAACGTGCTCCATTGAGCGTAGGTGGAAGAACATGGGTCCCAATCAAGACATCACCAACAATGCCTGCCCAAACGTTCACAGAAAATCTTTGTTGGTGACGTGATTCCACAATTGCGCGCGGATTCTCGTCAGCCCACACATGTTGATTGTGAAAATTTACAATTTGATCACGTTGGAATGAAGCCTCATCCGTAAAGAGAACATTTGCACTGAAATGAGGATTGACACATTGTTGGATGAACCATTCGCAGAAGTGTACCCGTGGAGGCCAATCAGCTGCTGATAGTGCCTGCACATGGTACGGAAACAACTGGTTCTCCATTAGCACTCTCCATACAGTGACGTGGTCAACGTTACCTTGTACAGCAGCAACTTCTCTGACGCTGACATTAGGGTTATCGTCAACTGCACGAAGAATTGCCTCGTCCATTGCAGGTGTCATCGTCGTTCTAGGTCTTCCGCAGTCGCGAGTCATAGGCTGGAATGTTCCGTGCTCCCTAAGACGCCGATCAATTGCTTCGAACGTCTTCCTGTCGGGACACCTTCGTTCTTGAAATCTATCTCGATACAAACGTACCGCGCCACACCTACTGCCCTGTGCTAATCCATACATCAAATGGGCATCTGCCTACTCCGCATTTGTAAACATTGCACTGACTGCAAAACAACGTTCGTAATGATCACTGACCTGTTGATGCTACGTACTGATGTGCTTGATGCTAGTACTGTAGAGCAATGAGTCGCATGTCAACACAAGCACCGATGTCAATACTACCTTCCTTCAATTCGGCCAACTGGCGGTGAACCGAGGAAGTATAGTACATACTGACGAAACTAAAATGAGCTCTAACATGGAAATTAAGCGTTTCCGGACACATGTCCACATAACATCTTTTCGTTATATATGTGTGAGGGATGTTTCCTGAATGTTTGGCCGTACCTTTTTGTAACACCCTGTATACAAGGACATGTCAAACGATAAAAACGTAAAACCAGAAAGCTCCCACTACTTAACGAAACTAAAATGTCCAACTCGCAATAGACGCTAAATACGTGAGGGAAGAAATAAAATGAAGTAGTAGAGGGGAGGGACGTGTTACGGTCAAGGTTTAGCATAGACGTTCCGTTCAAAGTACTGGAAGCAGGAAACAAAAGTTATCGACCAGTACGAAAAGCGGGTACGCTCTCTAGCACAGCAAAAAAGCTTTCTGTAACTGAGGCCCATACAACTTGAAGGGATTAAGAGGGACAGGATATAAAATCAGACAGAGCCAGCAATCGGAGAGAGGCTCAAGATCATTTTGTAGACGCACATCAAAAGAACCAAAAAGATACCCCAGCAAAAAGTAGCAGAAAAAAAGCTTTCGAAGTTTGTACTTATAAATCCTGAGTCGTTTTGGAAAAGTGTCATCTCATTTTCTGAGGAGCGTTAATTTATGATATATGACTCTGTAGTACTATTGATGATGATGAAAAAATGAGGACAACACCAACACCGAGTCCCCGGGCGGACAAGATCCCCGACGCAGCCGGGACTCTAACCCGAAGCTCCGTGATCCGGAGGCAGCAAGGCTAGTCAGTAGACCACGAGCTGCGGACGACTCTGTAGGAAAGTAATGCGTGGGACTGTAACATCGAATCACTAGTAGCATGTCTAGAAACGACAATGAAACGCGGTGGAGACCAAGTAGTTATATGAGATCGAATTTTTACCGTAGGTATCAGAGATTTGACATTCAGTGAGGGCAATAAGGGTGAGAAGCAGCACATCAGTATACTGGGCCATACTGCATGCGATGACGCCGTTAAATTACACACAATAATACGCTCAGATCTCAACATATAAGTACTGAACACGATGCCAGAGGAAATTATTCAACTGCAGTCGCGACATAGGCATTTTTGGCATTCACTGAACACGAAACTGAGAATGTGAAATGATTTTGGAGAGGTCTCTTGGGAAAGTTTAATATTAGTATATCGTCAGCTCTGACGCAGAATTCAATGTAATATGTCCAGAAAAGTAAGAGTCGTAACAAAGGCCAAGCGAATACTGATGAACTAATTTCAACCAATGTTGATACATAAGTTAATACCGACAAATATACAAGTCGATATGCATAGTGGTGAGATGAAAAACAGCATACATGAACTACGCACTTCTCTGCACTAACAAAGAAGTAGCGAGGCAATCAAGGTATACGAAGCGCATGCCTAACACAGAGGGGAACACTGAATCATGGTGCGCTACAGTGGTAAATACACTGTCTGATCGTAAGTATCCGGACACCTCTATGTAATGCGGAACTGACCACTAGATGTCACCAGTACAAAAATGGGTGTCAGTAGCGAAGCAGTGTCATGAGAATGGGTCGTTCGTGAGAGCTCAGTGATTTCGAACGTGGACTAGTCACTGGATGTAACCTGAGTAACAAATTCCTTAGGGACATTCCAACCCTTCTACGGCTGCCTGGGTCGATTGTTGGTGATGCGATTGTGAAATGGAAATGCGAAGGAAGAGCCACAGCCCAATAGAGACCAGGAAGACCTTAAGGACGGAGAGACTGGGACCGTCGAACATTGCGGACGGTGAAAAAAAAAAAAAAACCGCACTATATCAGTGGAAGGAATCACTCGTGAGTTCCAATGTGTTACCAGCAGTCCACCTAGGATAACGAATGTGCGTATGGAGTTAAAAGTAATACGGTACTATGGTCGAGAAGCTCCTAAGAAGTTGCACATTTCTGTAATCAATGCTAAGCGACGGTTGAGGTGATATAAAAATCAACGCCGCTTGCAGTCGGTGACTGACGAGTTTTTTGGCGTGATGACTCACGATATACCATTTGGAAGTCCAATGGAAATGTTTGAGTTTGGCGAATAGTTGGAGAACGTTACCTGCCATCATGCGTAGTGCCAACATTGAAGCACGGAGGAGGTGGTGTCGCGGACTAGAGGTATTTTTCGCTTTTATGGTGTGGTTCCCTTACTGCGCTAAATGAGGAAGGATATAAAACACGTTTTACAGCACTGTGTCCTGCCTACGTTAGATGAACAATTCTGACACAATGATTGACTGTATCAGTACGACAGTGCATCCCGTCATAAATCAACTTTTTTTTTTTTTTTAATGTGAGCCAATGATCTGCGAAAATAACTGTCCTGCCCGCCGAGTCCCGACCTAAACCCAATGGAACACCTCTGAGACGAGTTAGAACGACGACTTCGCTCCAGACTCCAGCGTCCAACATCATTACAGTCTCTGTATTCCGTTCTTGGGGAAGATTGAGCTGCCATTCCTCCGCAGACATTAAGACGCCTTATTGGTGTCCGCAGCAGATTTCAAATGGCTCTGAGCACTATGAGACTTAACTTCTGAGGTAATCAGTCCCCTAGAACTTAAAAACTACTTAAACCTCACTAACCTAAGGACATCACACACATCCATGCCCGATGCAGGATTCGAACCTGCGACCGTAGCGTCGCGCGGTTCCAGACTGTAGCGCCTAGAACCGCTCGGCTACTCAAGGCCGGCCAGCAGATTTCAAATCGTCAAAAAGGCGAAGGGTAGCCACACCCCATAGCAATCCGAATCTGAATCTACATCTACATCCACATCCATACTCCGCAAGCCACCTGACGGTGTGTGGCGGAGGGTACCTTGAGTACCTCTATCGGTTCTCCCTTCTATTCCACTCTCGTATAGTTCGTGGAAAGAAAGATTGTCGGTATGCCTCTGTGTGGGCTCCAATCTCTCTGGTTTTATTCTCATGGTCTCTTCGCGAATTATACGTAAGAGGGAGCAATATAACAATATACTGCTTGACTCTTCGGTGGAGGTATGTTCTTGAAACTTCAACAAAAGCCCATACCAAGCTACTGAGCGTCTCTCTTGCATAGTCTTCCACTGGAGTTCATCTATTATCTCCGCAACGCTTACGCGATTACTAAATAATCCTGTAACGAAGCATGCTGTTCCCCGTTGGATCTTCTCTATCTCTTCTATCAAACCTATCTGGTACTGATCCCACACCGGTGAGCGGTATTCAAGCAGTGGGCGAACAAGTGTACTGTAATCTACTTCATGTGTTTTCGGACTGCATTTCTTAGGATTGTTGCAATGAATCTCAGTCTGGAATCTGCTTTACCGACGATTAATTTTATATAGTCATTCCATTTTAAATCACTCCTAATGCTTACTACCAGATAATTTATGGAATTAACTGCTTCCTGTTGCTGATCCGCTATACTGTAGCTAAATGATAAAGGATCTTTCTTTCTATGTATACGTAGCACGTTACACTTGTCTACATTGAGATTCAGTTGCCATTCCCTGCACCATGCTTCAATTCGTTACAGATCCTCCTGCATTTCAGTACAATTTTCCATTGTTACAACCTCTCGATATACTACAGCATCATCCACAAAAAGCCCAGTGAACTTCCGGTGTCATCCACCAGGTCATTTACGTATAGTGTGAATAGCAACGGTCCTACGACACTCCCCTGCGGCACACGTAAAATCACTATTACTTCGGAAGACTTATCTCCATTGAGAATGACATGCTGTGTTCTGTTACCTAGGAACTCTTCAATCCAATTACACAATTGGTCTGAGAGTCAATATGCTCTTACTTTGTCCATTAAACGACTGTGGGGAACTGTATCAAACGCCTTGCGGAAGTCAAGAAACACGGCATCTACCTGGGAACCCGTGTCTTTAGCCCTCTGAGTCTCGTGGACGAATAGCGCGAGCTGGGTTTCACACGATCGTCTTTTTCGAAACCCATGCTGATTCGTACAGAGTAGATTTCCAGTCTCCAGAAAATTCATTATACTAGAACCTAATACGTGTTCCAAAATTATACACTGATCGACGTTAGAGATATAGGTCTAAAGTTCTGCACATCTGTTCGACGTCCCTTCTTGAAAACTGGGATGAACTGTGCACTAATGTTAAAAATTAGGTGGACTTACAAGGTAAGGAATGAGGAGGATCTGCGCACAATCGTAAAGGAAAGGAGTATGTGGGAAATACTGACAAGGAGAAGGGACCGGATGACAGGTCATCTGCTGAGACGTCAGGGAATGACTTCTATGGTACTACAGGGAGCTGTAGATGGTAGAAACTGTACAGGAAGACAGAGATTGGAATACATGCAGCAAATAATTGAGGACGAAGGTTGCAAGTGCTACTCTGAGATGAAGAGGTTGGTACAAGAGAGGAATTCGTGGTGGGCCGCATCAAATCATTCAAAAGACTGATGACTCAAAAATATAGTGTTCGGATACTTTTGATCAGACAGTGTAAATCGAATTATCGCTTGCTCGTGGTAGGTAAAATATGGTATATTAAATGTAATAGTGTACATATAAAATTCTCATCTATGCAGAGTAAAAGCAAAAGATGTAAGCAGCAACCTCTCAAGAATTACTAAATTAACTTATGTCTTACAATTTGCTTCGTTGCTGTACGGAAGTATGAGGATTTCACAGCAAAATAAGACCATATTATTACAGCAGGGCAGTGCAGTGTCATGTATCCACACCCCGCAACTGAATCATATGCGGAAATGGTTACTGAAAGTACTAAAAAATCTTAACACTACGGACAGGAATAGTTTTAGGTATCATTTATCGAAACATCAAGCAAAGCTGTACTTTTACAGTGATCACTCTTTACGCTTTGTAATGAAGGGAACTGTGTTTGATGTGATTACCAGCCTTACTGCAGTCGCAAAAGACGTTCTCTCTAAGTCATAATACGTTCTAACTGCGACCGCTGACATCGGAATGTAAAAGCTAACCAATATTTTATGTTTATTTCTCTTACGCTGATCGTCTGTTGCACAATATTTTCTTAAGATCTTGATATTTATTTTCTATTATGGAAAGAAACTTTTTGTGCAAACTTCGTGTTGTGATTTAAATAATCCTTACAGGAAAGCAGTGTGCATAAACGTATTGTGAAACAGCTACTAGCCACTAAACTGACGAAATATTTAAATCAATTTATGGTTTTCGTCATTATCAGTTCCGAATAGCCAGTTCATTTTCAGGCGACAGCAATGCGTTTATGAAAGGTAACACAATTTTTTTTTCGTTTGGGTGGTACCCCACTGTACAAAGCAGACGAAGTGAAAATTAAGCTAATTCCTATTCTCAAGGTGAAAACATCAGTAATATGTACAAAGAGCGTAAAAAAAATAAAACGTTTTCACTGGCACAATGACGCGACGAAGTACAGGCTGATCAAAAAGACAGTATAAACTTGAAAACTTAATAAACCATGGAATAATGTAGATAGACAGGTAAAATTTGACACACATGCTTGGAATTACATGGAGTTTTATTAGAACAAAAAAAGTTCACAAAATGTCCGACAGATGGCGCTGGACAGCAAAACTGTTACCGTGACAAGTGAGATGTACGCCGATATGTTACAGAATCGCATCATCCCCAGCCTGGCTGATAAAGACCTGCTGGAACGTACGATGTTTATGCAGGATGGCGCTCCACCCCATATTGCTAGACGCGTGACATCTCTTGCGCGCGTCGTTTGGTGATGATCGTGTGCTCAGCCGCCACTTTCGTCATGCTTGGCCTCCCAGCTCCCCAGACCTCAGTCCGTGCGATTATTGGCTTTGGGGTTACCTGAAGTCGCAAGTGTATCGTGATCGACTGACTTGTCTAGGTATGCTGAAAGACAACATCCGACGCCAATGCCTCACCATAACTCCGGACATGCTTTACAGTGCTGTTCACAACATTATTTTTCGACTACAGCTATTGTTGACGATTGATGGTGGACATATTGAGCATTTTCTGTAAAGAACATCTTTGCTTTGTCTTACTTTGTCATGCTAATTATTGCTATTCTGATCAGATGAAGCGCCATCTGTCGGTCATTTTTTGAACGTTTGTATTTTTTGGTTCTAATAAAACCTCATGTCATTCCAAGCGTGTGTATCAATTTGTACCTCTCTATCTACATTATTCCGTGATTTATTCAGTTTTCAAATTTATACTGACTTTTTGATCACCCGGTATTTAAGAAATGATCAACATGGCTGCTCTTAAATGAACTCCAGATATCTGAAGATGAACTGACAGTTTGAAACTGATAATGACGATATACAGTAAAAGGAGCTACCTATTTCATCAATTTAGTGGCTGTTAGCTGCTTCACAGTAACTAATCTTATTACAAAGGCATTGTTACCCTCCAAATTTCAGCCGTAAATAACGTACTCGTTTTGCTATCTGGAGTGGAACAAGGGAAGTGGTTCACTGCAACCAGACTGAATATTTAATGCGGGTACTCACCTCATGCTGTAGGATCCGGTGGTGAGGTCGACCCCCAGGCCCGAGAGGCTCCCGTCCAAGTCGGCTGCTAGGTTGTCATCGATGTCCTCCACTTGCCAGCTACTCATCTTCTCTCCCCCACCCGTTCCTGAAACACCACAAACGAATGCATTTTACTAACCACGAACACAGCAAGGAAAGATTTTAACGTCCTCAGCCTTTACGGACGGACCACTAGCTTGCTGGGCACGAATGGAAGACTGCATGCCGGCATTCGTGTAAAATCATGCAGAGCAACTTTTCCAGTGATTGGACTGGCATTTAAATACAGCACTTTCTGAAAATGAGCATTAATCACAGGCGAAACACTAGTGAAACTGAACACGAGGTAAACTGACAGCAGCACTTTGCAACACAGACAATTTCACAGTTATCCACAGAAAATAAGAGCACGAACTTGACAGTGATGGCACTGACTGGCGCAGAATATCTCATAAGCTGGAGGCGCCCACGCACAATGAGAAGAGCAGCAACGCCCGCCGAGAGCGAGCGATGGATGTGTGGGCCTGTCGCCAGGCAGATTTTCTTTGCCGGCTTTTTCCGGCACGAGTAGTCGCTCTTCCGGCCCACTCACCTTGTTCCGGAAATTTCCAGTTGCGAGCCATCTCCAGCAACGATAATAGAACTACCTGGACTGTGCAGCAGGAACGTGGCGGTTCTCAGTGTTGTACGTTGTGGTTCGTAGCGCTCAGTCCTTGCATCTACATATACACACTTACTCCGCTACGTGGCATGGCGGAGGATACCTTGTGGTACTACTAGTCATTCCTTTTCCTGTTCCACTCGCTAATGAAGCATGGGAGAAAAGACTGCGTTTGTGCCTCCGTACGAGACCCAATTTACACTGAAGACCCAAAGAAACTGGTACACCTGCTTAATATCGTGTAGGGCCCCCGCGAGAACGGAGAAGAGCCGCAAAACGACGTGGCATGGACTCGACTAATGTCTGAAGTAGTGCTGGAGGGAACTGACACCATGAATACTGCAGGGCTGTCCATAAATCCGTAAGAGTACGAGGCGGTGGACATCTCTTCTGAACAGCACGTTGCATGGCATCCCAGATATGCTCAATAATGTTCATTTCTGGGGAGTTTGATAGCTAGCGAAAGCGTTTAAACTCAGAAACGTGTTTGTGAAGCCACTCTGTAGCAATTCTAGAATTTTGGGGTGTCGCATTGACCTGCTCGAACTGCCCACGTCCATTGGAATGTGCAATGGACATGAATGGATGCAGGTGATCAGACAGGATGCTTACGTACGTGTCACATGTCAGAGTCGTATCTAGACGTATCAGGGGTCCCATATCACTCCAACTGCCCGCGCCCCATACTATTACAGAACCTCCTCCAGCTTGAACAGCCCCCTGCTGACATGCAGGGTCCGTAGATTCATTACGTTGGCTCCATACCCGTACACGTCCATCCGCTCGATACAATCTGAAACGAGACTCGTCCGAATAGCAACATATCTCCAGTCATCAATAGTCCACTGTCGATGTTGACGGGCTCGGATGAGGCGTAAGGATTCGCGTCGTGTAGTCATCACGTGTACACTAGTGGGCATTCGACTAAAGAAGTCCATATCGATGATGTTTCGCTGAATGGTTCGCACGCTGACAATTGTTGATGGCCCAGCATTGAAATCTGCAATAGTTTGCACAACGGTTACACATCTGTCACGTTGAACGATTCTCTTCAGTCGTGTTGGTTCCGTTCTTGCAGGAACTTTTTCCGGCCGCAGCGCTGTCGGAGATTTTATGTTTTACCGGATTCCTGATACTCACGGTACACTCGTGAAATGGTCGTAAGGGAAAATCCCCACTTCATCGCTACCTCGGAGATGCTGTGTCCCATCGCTCGTGTGCCGACTATAACACCACATTCAAACCCAATTAAATCTTAGTAACCTGCCATTGTAACAGCAGTAACCGATCTAACAACTGCGCCAGACACTTCTTGTCTTATATAGGCGTTGCCGACCGCATCGCGCATTTTGTCTGTTAACGCATCTCTGTATACCTATACTTCTTTGGCGCTTCAGTGTCTCTTGTCTTCGCGGTCCTTGCGCGATATGTACGTTGGCGGCAGTACAATCGTTCTGCAGTCGGCGCAAACACCGGTTCTTGACATGTTTTTCTCTCCAAAGATTTTCATTTGATTTCACATAGCATTTTCATAATACTCACGCGTTTATCGCTAACAAACATTGCAGCACACTTTTGAATTGCTTCGACATCTTCATTTAATCCTACCTCGTGGGGAACTCAAACATTCGAGAAGCACTGAAGAAAGGATCACACTAGCGTTCTGCAGGCTGCAACAAGACAGCATGGCTAAACTTTCACGCAACATTCCTCGGACGTAGAGGAAGAAAATACATTACATGGACATGGGTCCGGAAACACTTTATTTTCATGTTACAGCTCATTTTCTACTTCTCTTCGTAATTGCATTCAACAGGGGATACACACAGAAACGGAACTAATAGCATTGTATGTAACGTTTTCTTACACGATACCCACTTGGTTACAGTATGAAACATTTTCTTAAATGATACGTTGAAAATTCCCTCCGTTAGCAAGGATATATTCATCAACGCATCATCGCATTAAATCCCTGATGCTCTGATGTATCCCTGGAGGATCGACAAAGATTTTCTGTCAACGCTTGGGCCAGCATTGTTGGTGGCTGTTAGTGCACGTTCGTCCACGCAGGCACAACGGGGAAACGCTTTCTTAGAGAATACTCTACCTATCCTGCTAAAACATATGCCTTTACGTGTACGAAAGAAGATATAACCTATGTCATCAAAATTATCTGGACATCCTAAAAAACATACATTTTGCATATTAGATTCATTGTGCTGCCACCTACTGCCAGATACTCCGTATCAGCGACCTCAGTAGTCATGCGACATCGTGAGGGAGCAGAATGGGACGCTCCGCCCAATTCACGGACTTCGAACGTGGTCAGGTGATTGGGTGTCACTTGTGTCATACGTTAAAACGCGAGACTTCCACACTCCTAAACATCCCTAGGTCCACTGTTTCCGATATGATAGTGAAGTGGAAATGTGAAGGGACACGTACAGCACAAAAGCGTACAGGCCGACATCGTCTGTTGACTGATAGAGACCGCCGACAGTTGAAGAAGGTCGTAATGTGAAATAGGCAGACATCACACAGGAATTCCAAACTGGATCAGGATCCACAGCAAGTATTATGACAGTTAGGCAGGAGGTGAGGGCGGCTGGTCATAAGCCACACATCACGAAGGTAAATGCCAAACGACGCCTCGCTTGGTGTAAGGAGCTAAACAATGGACGATTGAACAGTGGAAAAACGTTGTGTGGAGTGACGAATTACGGTACACAATGTGGCGATCCGATGGCACTGCGTGGGTATGGTGAATGCCCGGTGAACGTTGCAAGCGTGTTTAGTGCCAACAGTAAAATTCGCAGGCGGTGGTGTTATGGTGTGGTCGTGTTTTTCATGGAGAGGCCCTTATTGTTTTGCGTGGCACTATCACAGCATAGGCCTACATTGATGTTTTAAGCACCTTCTTGCTTCCCACTGTTGAAGAGCAAATCGGGGATAGCGACTCCATCTTTCAACACGATCAAGCACCTGTTCATAATGCACGGCCTGTGGCGGAGTTGTTACACGACAATAAGATCCATGTAATGGACTGGCCTGCACACAGTCCTGACCTGCTTCCTATAGAACACCTTTGGGATGTTTCGGAACGCCGACTTCGTGCCAGGCCTCACCGACCGACAGCGATACCTCTACTCAGTGCAGCACTCCCTGAAGAATGAATACCATTCCCCAAGAATATTTCCAGCACATAATTGAACGTATGCCTGCGAGAGTGGAAGTTGTCATCAAGGCTAAGGGTGAGCCAACACCATATTGAATTACAGTATTACCGATGGAGGGTGCCATGAACTTTTAAGTCAGTTTCAGCCAGGTGTCCGGATACTTTTGGTCACATAGTGTACGTCACGCACGATGGACTTGCTACTCATTTCCGTGTCAATGTCCGTGGGCTTCTAAATAACAGATTCCGTGACAGATGGATAGGTAGCGGTGGACCAATTCCTTGGCCTCCACGTTGTTTGGACCTAAATCCATTAGATGAATCTTTACGGGGGCATTTCGGACCTCAGGTACAAAATGCACAAAGGCTTCGTGCCATTCTGTGAAAGGCTGCGAAACAATATGCAGTTCTCCAGGTATCATGGATTTAATGCGACGGCGAGTAGTTGTATGTATCGTTGCTAACGGAGGGCTTTCGAATATTTCATTTAGGAAGGTGTTTTATACCGTAACCGAGAGAGTATGGTAAACATTTCGTGTAAGATAGGTATCATGCAGTGCTTGTACGTTCTGTTTGTTTCCCATGATTAATGCGATTATGAAAAGAAATATAAAATGAGCTCTAACATGGAAAGAAAGTGTTTCCCCATAACTTTTTCTTACACCTTTTCTGGGTTTCTCTCAATAAACCGTTGTAGACTCCTCCCACGCCCGGGTTCGATTCCCGGCGGGGTCAGGGATTTTCTCTGCCTCGTGACGACTGGGTGTTGCGTGCTGTCATTAGGTTAGTTAGGTTTAAGTAGTTCTAAGTTCTAGGGGACTGATGACCATAGATGTTAAGTCCCATAGTGCTCATAACCATTTGAACCATTTTTTCGTTGTAGACTCCACCTTAAGTACTTGTTCCATTTCATATGGCCTTCCAACGTCACGCCTAGATGTTTAATCGACGTAACTTTAACAGGCAGTACACCACTAATACTTTATTGGAACATTACGTGTTTTTTTCCCTACTCATCTGCACTAACTTACGTTTTTCTAATCTTGGAGCAAGCTGCCATCCATCTCACCATATAGAAATTCTCTCAACGTCATACTATATCCTCCTACAGTCAGTCAACGACGACACTTTCCAGAACTCTACCTAAGTTCACCTCGACGAGTTACAGCTAAGAAGGAGAAATATCCAGACATCTATAGCATGCAGTACGCTACACTGGACGACGGATAATCACCACAGACAAACTTATTTCTGGGTGTTCAGGATGAAAGCGTAGAAGAACTGCTAACGCTATCAATACATTTAAATAGAGATATGTACATATATACATTGCGTTAGTACCGCGTACACAAAGCTCAAAACAGTAGCGCATTGGCGGAGCTGTCATTTATACTCAGTTGATTCATGTGAAAAGTTTTCCAGCCTAATTATGGCCGTACGACGGGAATTAATAGACTTTGAACGCGGAATGGTAGTTGAAGCTAGACGTATGGGTCATTCCATTTCGGAATTCGTCATGGAATTTACTATTCAGAGATACACAGTGTCAAGAGTGTGCCAAGAAGAACAAACTTCAGGCATTACATATCACCACGGACAACGCAGTGGCCGACGGCCTTCGCTTAACTACCGAGAGCAACGGTGTTTAAGTAGAGTTGTCAGTGCTAACAGACAAGCAACACTGCAGAAGTCAATGCGGGATGCACGACGAACGTATTCATTAGGACAGTGCGACGGAATTCGACGTTAATGGGCTACGTCAACAGACGGTCGACGCGAGTGGCTGTGCTAATAGCACGGCATCGCATGCGGCGCCTCTCCTGGGTGCTTGACCATATCGTTTTGACCCTAGACGACTGCAAAACCGTAGCCTGGTCAGAAGTGTCCCGATTTCAGTTGGGCTTGAGTGTGGCTGAGACTCCAAGAAGCCATGGTCCCAAGTTGTCAATAAGGCAATGTGCAAGCTGACCACGCCATAATTGTTCACGACTGATTTGAAGAACATTCTGGACACTTTCGGCGTATGATTTGGCCACCCAGATCGCCCGACATGAAATCCATCGAACATTTATATGACATAATCTAGAGGTCAGATCGTGCACAAAATTCTTCTCCCGCAATACTTTTGCAATTATGGACGCCTGCACAAGCATGGCTCAACATTTCTGCTGGGGACTTCCAACGACTTGCTGAGTCCGTGTCACGTGGAGTTGCTGCACTACGCTGGCAGAAGAAGATCCGACACGATATTGGGAGGTATCCCATCAGTTTTCTCACTTCACTGTAAACTGTATATAAACTATTTACGGAAAGCAGTAAGAAACGCAGATTGTTCCCTGACGATGTTTATGTGTACACAATAGTGCCATTGTTGTGCGATTAAGGAAATGCATAACGACTTCGACAGTATTCCCGTTTGGTGGATTGAATGGTGGCCTCTCTAAATGATGATGGATGCAGGAGAATGTCAACCAACATGAGAAAGGATTGAAAAGTCTCCAGGTACAAGACAAGTGGTTCACTTCCCGAGTGAGTAAGTGCATTTAAATATATAATCTTGATCAATATTAAACAGAGCTAAGATGTAACATTAATAGTAGGGAGGGCGAAGGAGCGTTTTGGGGAGAATGGGATGTTGTAACGGAAACTGCATACTAAACGATAGTGTGATCATTTCTCGAGTATGGATGCAGTATCTTAGAGTCCTGGCCACGTAGGTCTGGTGATGGATATGGAAAGAATCAGAGGTGTGTAACGGGTCATTTTAGACGATGTGCAAGCGTAATAGATATGCTCAGGTAACTTCAGTGGGAATCACTGGTATAAATAGGACGCTGTTTTCGGGAAACCCTGTTTGATAAATATAGAGAACTAGTATTTGAGTAAGACTACGCGACAGCTCTGCTGCCTCCATCGGATATTTCGAGTAGGTATAATTACAATAACATTAGCGAGATTGGGGTTTGCAGCGGGGCATATTGAATGTCCTTTATTCCTCGCACCATGCACAACTAGAACACAACAGTAAATCGCCAATATTAGCACGAAGTACCCTCTGCCTCGCGCAGTGGCTTTCGGAGTGGGTAATTAGATGATTTTAAGACATATTCACTCAGAATATGAACTGACGAACATTACACAGTACATAGGTTGTGCGAGTTCCGTAATGGGCTTCAAGAATATTTTGCTACACTGCATAACGCAATTCTCACCAATTTAAGCTAATCTCCAAATCGTGTCAAATTTGCAATCCCCATCCACTGCTGTTAGACTCAAGGACTCCATCTCCGTTCCTACTCCCCAAGTTATCTCACCGTGTGTTGAGGGCAGATAGTGTGGTAGTATAAGTATTCCAATTCCTACACCATTCCTCATGGTGCGCGGAAGCAATGGCCTAATTTACCTATTTTTATCGTCCTACGTACGTACGTCATCAAAAAATTCCGAAAGAAATCGTGCAACATTTTCATGTTTGTTTCAGCGTCTCCTGCAGGTGATATTTGAGCTGACTTGTGACATACTCGTTAAAGCCAAACAAAACCACGGGGGAAAATGCAGCTCTTTTTATTGTTTCTTTTTTTTTCTTTTTTGTTAATCTTGGCTGATACGCATCTCTTCCAATCCAGCTACACTCTGGGGATATGTAACGCAAGTGCTATGCAAGCAACCTCTGTGACACAACTAGAGTTAATAAAAATTATTCTAATTATTCTCTGACTGTCATTTACTTTCCCAACCACTACATTTATATGGCCGTGCCATATAAAATTTTTGGGAAAGACACGTTAAATATTTGACCGTTGTGGTTGACACTAATGACTTGTCTCACACAGCAAAGTCGAACACCTGAAAATCTTTACGATTGTGACCTACATTATGTGACAAAAAGTATCCTGACACTCTAAAAAACCTAAAAAAAATTTATTCTGTTCCCAATAACGGTTGAGATAATACATATCATGTATGTTACTCGGTCGACTTTCTCGCTTTGCTGACCCAAGTTGCAACCCTCTGCCGCGGCAGACGTGGTTTCGTCGCCATGGTGACTTTGCTGAGAAATAAATATGCAGACATTAAGAATATAGATTTAGAATGCTAATAAAATGTTTCATTTAAAAAGGTTTAAGAGTTCTCACATACAAAATTCGGAGGCATTACTTTTCAGTGCGCCCTTGTATTTATCAACAGGTAAAATCATACTCAACTTTGGACATAAGCTTCTTAGCTTCTTAAATGATGGTGTAGCACAGAGACATGCTGCAGGGATGGCTGTGGCTATATAAGGCGAATCTACTAAAACAGTCACGCCTTTTATTTTGTGAACGGTTCAAGATATCTAAACTAGTAGTAGGTTTTCAGAAAATGACAGTAGGCAAAGGGGAACGTAATACTGTCGCATAGCCAATACGCTTAACTGCTGTATCATCCGAGGTACTAATGCGAGTACGGTTATTAAATGGAACGATATACTTTAATGACATTCGAAAATCCTTCAAAAGACGAGTACAGTGATATAACGCTCGTTTATGTACGGTTTTAAATTTTTGGTATAAGTATCCGAAAAATGTTCTAAACCATCGTCATATGCAGCAGGAAGAAAGGTCTACGCTACTAAGACAAAATGTATTTCCTCTTGGTTCTATACGACGTATATAGAGTCATCTACAATTGTTGTACACTTCTAGTGTATCAGAAGGGGCCTAGGAAAACCACGTCAAATGCGTGTACAAATTCATATTTAAGTAGAGGACTTTTGTGGAAACAAGTAAACTATCGAAAGGTTTGATACAATGGCGAAGCTTACCGCGAGAGCACCGCTTGGCGGTGTTTATATGGCAATAGCCGATTCCCACAGTATTGTTTTCACTTTTATCATATTTCTCGAATATTTTTGCGGGAAGTTTCGACAACATTAACAAGCCTTACACCAATGTACTCGTCGTATCATGAAGTTTCTAATGCCGTTAAAGACTACACCGTTCCATTAAAACGTTCTTGCTTCATTATCTCAGATGACAAGGAGTATTAAATAATTTAGTTGAAACAGGCTCCACAGCCGTAATAAACTTCTTGAAACAAGTAAATTTCCCGCAATGGCTGTTATACAAGGGTTGGGTTGGGTTGTTTGGGGGAGGAGACTAGACAGCGAGGACATCAGGTTTCATCGGATTAGGGAAGGACGGGGAAGGAAGTCGGCAGTGCCTTTTCGAAGGAACCATCCCAGCATTTGCCTGGAGCGATTTAGGGAAATCACGAAAAACCTAAATCAGGATGGCCGGACGCGGGATTGAACCGTCGTCCTCCCGAATGCTAGCCACTGCGCCACCTCGCTCGGTGGCTGTTATACATATTCATTTCATTTTTATTTTATGTACTACGACGATTCGGCTGTGTAACTATTTTCAGGCGAAATGTATAAAACGTTAACTACGTATACTCTTGGCTTCAAAAATGTAAGTTCATAGGTAGTACGTAGTGGGCCGTACATGAGAAATCTTATATCTCGTAAGATCGCTGGTAAATTCATCTCACTGATAACGAGATTTCACCATAGCAGTGAACATACTAGGTATAGACGCAAAGCTAATTCAACATATCTTGGTGTAGGGAGAGAGAAGCTGAACGACGACTACGGAACACATGCGTTATGCGCGTCACACGAATTGCATCACGCTCCTTAATAGATCAACCACATGGAATTTCTCACACTCACACGCGCGCGCGCACGTACACGCACACGCACGCACACACACACACACACACACGCGCGCGCACAAGGATATTATGACCCATATGGATATTATCCATGCTTGCCAGCAAAGGTGCATGTTGCATACCGCCAAGAATTCGATTGCAATACGGGGAAGTACGAAAGGTCTGGGTTTAATGCTTACTCAACGGCAAGGTAATTACAGATGGTCAATAAGCTCGAACTTGACCTGGATGAGGAAAGAAACCGCTCATGTCCTTTTTCTCTTAAGCTATACAGGGAAAGCACGGAAAACTTAAATAAGCAACTGCTACACTAATAGCATTTACATTAAGAGAACAGGATATGTTGTCCATATACAGAAAAAATAGGTCCCATGTATAACGCGTAAGAAACCATTCGTTTAGTATTATTCTGTATTCACTCGAAATTTAATCTTTTTACGCTTTCAATTTGTTTTGAGTAATTTAATTTCAAATTAAAGAGCGCACGACAGAAAATATTCCACGGATACTAAACGCACAAAATAGATGAAACAAATAATAAAAATTTGAATTTTATGTGAGCCACTTTATGACATGAGCGTTCTCCGGGGATATGAAGTGCCACACAAAATGAAAAAAGGAAACTCTCAGTTACGGAGACTCCTTTATTTACTTTAAGAGCCGTAAACCTCGTCAACCCAGGTCCTCACAAAATGGAGAATAAACACACACAGCCACAATGTATAACAAGTCACTAAAAACGAAACTAATAACACTTTATTTTAAAGAAAGTAACGCCAGCTGTAGCTTAGTTACTAGCGTCCAGCCAGCCGCTGTGGCCGAGCGGTTCTAGGCGCTTCAGTCTGGAACCGCGCGACCGCTACGGTCGCAGGTTCGAATCTGGCCTCGGGCATTGATGTGTGTGGTGTCCTTAGGTTAGTTAGATTAAAGTACTTCTAACTTCTAGGGGACTGATGACCTCAGATGTTAAGTCCCATAGTGCTCAGAGCCATTTGAACTAGCGTCCAAAAGAATTCCTGACATGGAAATCCACAGATCCCATATAAAATCTTGACAGTTGTGCGTATATAGAAAGAGAATAAGTGTTTTACCAAAGAAAGCAATTAGCACTCATTGCCTTTCCACATATGCACTCCTGAGAAGATTTCATATATATAATATGTGGTTTTCCATGTCAATGTGTTATTAAACGTGAATATATTAATGCTTTTTATAAGTAGAAGTTGGTACATTAACGAGAGCGGTAGTGTTAACAAAGAAGGATTAGTACAGCTCTATGTCACGCATTAAAAAAAAGTTTTGAAAACGCGGCAACAACCGTAACCAATGCGACGGTCTTTTGACTGCCGCAAGTAGTCTTCTCCAGCCTATCATCGAGGTAAAGATATGAGAGAAATAGACAGATAGATAGATACGTAGATACAGAGAGAGAATTAATGAAGGAAAACCATTAATGGAAGTTTCACTTAAAAAATGAAAATATCACAATAACTACACGTATGCGTAGCACCTTCCGTTCGTCACGAGTGTTCATGTCCTGTCAGTTTCATTTGCAGGCGGCTCTATGATTCCTGCACCATGCAACGTCCTTCTTCTGCAGGTCTATAGTTTCGAGATTGAACAGATTAATGAACTACAGATACGTTACCTGCCCGGACAGCTGTGTGTGTTAAAGCGTCGCTTACGGGACGGGGAGGTGCGCCGCCCCCGAATCAAATCCGTTCGGCGGATTAACGACGAGGGTCGGTGTTCCAGCCAGCACTGCTTTGGTTTTTAGGCGGTTTTCCTCATCCCAGTAGGTGAATACGAGGCTGATACTTAACTCCCGCCTCAGTTACAAGATTCGCAAATATTTGGCGAACTTCAGCTCGCTTTGACACGAATAACGCTATACGCAGACAGTTGGGGCACACTTATTCCGTCCTGGGAGAGTAACGGTGTGGCGACAGCCCTTAAATTAACTATACTAGGCTGGTAAATAACCATGCCGACTCTATCCTGATGCAAGGCAAAGACAGAAGAAGAAGAAGAAGAAGAAGAAGAAGAAGAAGAAATCCGTTGGAATTCGATTACTCGATAAATAGTACAATTCTCAAGGCTGTCAATTCAACTAAGTACCTGGGTGTTAAAACTACGAACAACTTCAGTTGGAAAGACCACATAGATAATATTGTGGGGAATGCGAGCCAAAGGTTGCTTTTCATTGGCAGGACACTTAGAAGATGCAACAAGTCCACTAAAGAGACAGCTTACACTACACTCGTTCGTACTCTGTTAGAATACTGCTGCGCGGTGTGGGATCTTTACCAGGTGGGATTGGCGGAGGACATCGAAAGGGTGCAAAGAAAAGGGCAGCTCGTTTTGTATTATCACGTAAGAGGGAAGAGAGTGTGGCAGATATGATACGCGAGTTGGGGTGGAAGTCATTAAAGCAAATACGTTTTTCGTCGCGGCGAGGTCTATTTACGAAATTTCAGTCACCAGCTCTCTCTTCCGAATGCGAAAATATTTTGTTGAGCCCAACCTACATCGGTAGGAATGATCATCAAAATAAAATAAGAGAACTCAGAGCTCGAACAGAAAAGAGTAGGTGTTCGTTTTTCCCGCGCGCTGTTCGGGAGAGCCGGCCGGGGTGGCCGAGCGGTTCTAGGCGCTACAGTCTGGAACCGCGCGACCGCTACGGTCGCAGGTTCGAATCCTGCCTCGGGCATGCATGTGTGTGATGTCCTTCGGTTAGTTAGGTTTAAGTAGTTCTAAGTTCTAGGGAACTGATGACCTCAGACGTTAAGTCCCATAGTGCTCAGAGCCATTTGAACCAGTTGTTCGGGAGTGGAATGGTAGAGATATAGAATGATTGTGGTTCGATGAAGCCTCTGCCAAGCACTTAAATGTGAATTGCAAAGTAATCATGTAGATGTAGATATAGAAGAATTAACTGCGGATACGATCATTTAAACTGTAGTAATACGACGAGTCTCTCACAAAGAGCAGACTCTGTGGAACAGTTCTGCATGATGGACCTTGCCTTCATAGTGGTTACTACACCGGTGTCCAAAATTGAAGCAACAATCCGCTATTTCCCCGTGTTGCGTCTAATTCACGTTATAATCATACAAAGAGCCAACAGATGTCCGCCGCGCGGGATTAGCCGAGCGGTCTCAGGCGCTGCAGCCATGGACTGTGCGGCTGGGGGGAGGTTAGAGTCCTCCCTCGGGCATGGGTGTGTGTGTCTGTCCTTAGGATAATTTAGGTTACGTAGTGTGTAAGCTTAGGGACTGATGACGATAGCAGTTAAGTCCCATAAGATTTCACACACATTTGAACATTTTTTGAACAGATGTCCGTCAATCGTGTTCTGCATGGACGATGGCACTCTGGTCAATGGATGACGACATCAACGATGACGAAAAGGCACTTACCAAACGCGGTAGTGTTTGCCAGGTTGTACCACATCCACAATTGCTGTGTATACAGTCACAGACGATGCAGTATAGCACAAAGATGACGCGTACCCAGGCTCTCTATGGTGGAGGGCCGTAAGAGGAATGGAAACAGGACACCGGAGTTTGAAAATACCACTCCGGAGTTTGAAAACACTACTAAAATTGCAATGTTCTTTTATTTAGAACACGACCCGTCCCTGGCTCTTATACGCCCATCCTCAGGTGTCGTAACCTCGTGCTGTGACCCTGAGCACCGCGGTGGACGAGTACAAGATGCGGTGTGTTACCAGCGAGCGCAGGCCAGTCGCAAGCAAACTACTGTGGCCCGAAGGCTTAATGTGAATTGTTCTGTTGTTTATCGCATGAGGAGACAATTAGTAGAGACCGAAACAGTATCCCGAAGAGTAGGGCACGGCCGACCACGAGTGATGTCAAAAAGAAAGGATCGTTATTTAGCCGCAAGAGCACGATGGAACCGCATTAGTACTGCATGGCAAGTGGCATCGGACCACGCAGCATTGCTTGGACGTGTTGTATCGAGACAAACTGTGTACACAAAGCTTCGGCAGACTAGCATTTATTGTTGGAGACCTTATGTATGTGTACCTCTGGTGCGTATTCACAGAAGAGTACGTCTAGAGTGAAGTCAATATACCATCTGGATGGTCAAACAGTGGACCATTGTTCTTTTCGCAGATGAATCCCGTTCTGGTCTGGAGAGTGATTCTTGACCCATTCGCATCTGAAGGGAAAGTGGAACACGATTTCGGAATCCACACATTGTGGAAAGAGACCGATATCGAGGAGGATCCTTAATGTTGTGGGCAGGGATTATGTTGATCACTCGAACACCTCTTCATGAATTGTACGGATGAATCGGCAAGGTTTAACTGCTGTCAGATCTTGGGATCTCATGTGCGGTTGTTGTGAGGTGGTGTGGGCTCAGACCTCGTATTGATGGACGATAATGCTCGACCTCACAGAGCACTGATGGTTGATGTTTTCTTGGAAACGGAAGATACTGCATGCATAACGTGGCCTGCTCGCTCTCTCCACTTGAATCCCACAGAGCAGGGCTTCCCAACCTGTGGTCCGCCAGCTCTATCTAGGGAGTCCGTGGCCACCTTTCACCAAATCGTGTAAAATAACCAGTAAAATTATTAAATTCAAATGTGAAAATCAAATTCATAACTACTTTTATTTCGTGTGAAAAACGTGTGTACTTCTACTTCAGGTCGTATCCCCAAGCAGCCTTTGCGGCTCCTAAGTGAGAACGCATACACAGTTTAGTGCCGGAGAATGCGGCTTCTTTGATCGACTGTTTCGCAACAATACGGGGGTCGTTTGTGCGCCAGCTCACGGCGCTAGATGCGCTGAAACCTTTCACGCATGCGCGGAGCGAGCTTTGTAGACCAATCACAGCGCTCGCTGGCGCGTGTGCGGCCCCAGGCATCATTCAATGTTAAACTTGCTTTGTCAGTGCACTACCTACTTCATAAGTCGATTTTTGACTAGTTTATTACTTCTAACATGGATCGGTGGCTGAAGTCAGGATGACTGAAGAAGGGTGCAGTTTCTCCATCGCCTTCACAACAAGGGAAGTTTACAGTTGACACACACACACGCGCACACACGCACGACTGTTACGAAATATGCATGCTCCTTACACAACATTAGCCAAATAGTGGAAGTGAACAGACCATAAGCGGCAGCTTGTCAACAGCGAACAGTTTGGACGTGACGTTCTTTGCTCTTGGAGGAAGACAGCTCCAACGTGTGAAATTTCAATTACAAAGTAATTTTAATCAGGCTATAGTGTATTGAACAAAGGGAGTAAATCCACTAGTAAGTGTCTGGATAAAGTGGGAATTCAAATGGGATCGTTAATTTCAAGTTGTTTTCATTCGTCTCTAAACCAAAGACTATTGATACTTCGGGGGGGAGGAGGACAGAGGGGGGGGGGGGCATTGGGAACATAGCACTTGGATTAAGAACCTTTCAGTTCCCATGGGTTTCACTCTGAAATTTAAAGTTACTATGCTCTTGACTGACTAGGGGTCCGCCATGGATTTTCGACTGAAGAAGGGGTCCACCAGCTGAAAAGGTGGGGGAGCCCTGCCATAGAGCATGTCGGACGCTTCTAGGCGCTTCAGTCTGGAACCGCGTGACCGCCACGGTCGCAGGTTCGAATCCTGCCTCGGGCATGGATGTGTGTGATGTCCTTAGGTTAGTTAGGTTTAAGTAGTTCTAAGTTTTAGGGGACTGATGACCTCAGATGTTAACTCCCATAGTGCTCAGAGCCATTTTGAACCACTTTTCTGCCTTAAACAGAGTCATTACTTGTGCCAAGTTATCAGCTTCGAACGGTTTGTAAGAACAGATTTTTCGTAGTACTCATGCTACCATATTCCATAATGGTTGAGTCAGTCTCTTGCTGAATGCCACCCAAGTTGATCAGACAGCGGTTCGACACAATATTACACGGAAGACAGTAAATATATCTCAACTGCACAGGCACTCTCACAGTTTTAGGAGCTTTCTTCCCTCCGGCGCTACCAATTACTGCACAGTTTTACGAAGAAATCTTTGTTGGTGTTTCCAAAGACTTATATAAATCGTTTCTTCCCTACCATGGAAGTAGCTAAAAGCGGCCAGAGCAGTATCCTCCGGCGGCATTTTTCCATTCCGATTTACGGCTCTCATGAGCAACATGCTTCCAACATGACACAGAAAAGATTGTAGCACAGTGAAATAGGTTTGAAGTTTTAATTTTTGGAATAACAAACTCGCATATTCTGCAACTGAGAGCTGATGAATTAGTTATCGTTTGTCAAGACAGGACAATTTTTAAACCTGTCGATACCCACACAAACTACTGTGAGACGCTGGCAGTGTAATGACCAGCCCTAATGTCTGACGTGCCTGTTAATGGCTCTACTCAGAATAATGGGGTAACTATTAGTGGGTAATTGGTGTGTTTTCACACAGCCACAGTCTTTGTTTCTGACAAGACACTAGTGCGCACTACGTCGAAACATATTTTCCCCCAGTAGATTTGTACCTACTTCTGTTAAACGTGTAAACCCAACTTACGACATGCCCCTATACTACATCGTGAATTTTTATGGAATTTCTTTCCTTACGCAGCATAATTAAACGCAACAACTTTGCGCTCATTCCCGAATTATCATGAACAGATGGAACATGTTACTAACATACTAGCCAAGCACGTGAAATAATAAAAAGTCTCAATCCGCTTAATGTGTGTGCGGAACTGGCTGACTTCGCCTAGCGTTGTGCAGGCCAGAAGACGTAATTTTTTTTTCCTGTCATTAACCTCATCAGAGTGTTTAGCCTCGGTACAAAACGCCGCTAAAGAAGCGTCGTCCAAGCCCTAAATATAGCGTCTGATTCAAGCGCCAGACAACTTCGCACCCGTACCATAATTTGAACTTCTAACTGTTCACGCCGAAGTAAAGCACACTTGTTTACCATCAGCTCGGAGTGAGCAATTACCTCAGCATAAGCTGATGTTCTACAAAGAAGGCGACAAACGTAGATGCACAGCTTATGGAGAGCGCAGTACGAGCGGCCATCTGTGTTGCAGACAAACATATTGCGTAACATTAGAAAGGTACCGACGAATGAAAACAAACGACGGGCAGATTGTAGACCCTAGAACTCTTTCAGGCATCACTTTGTGAATAATTCACGAGCGGGTGAATGCGAAATATAAGAATAGACAGCACAGTCTGTGAGCGTCTGGAATAAAATTGCCGAACAGAGTTGAAAAGCCTTCTACCAGCTCGAAACGCTTGAGGACGACAGTAACGCTAGTGACTAAACCACAGAAAACACCATTTGCACATCACTTTTAACCAATAGGGAAATTTTGCGTGTAAAACATCACACGTGGAACTTCTTAAGTCCACGAATAAAACGAGAGAACATCAGAAAAAAAGAAGGAAGATTTTAGTCAAAATCCCGTCGCCAGGGTTGCAATTCATAGGAACCATAGCGGCATTCCAAAAGTGAGTAGCAAATCAAGACGTAGGTGTACATTCTAATAAATGATCCAAGTGTTAAATATCACGCCAACAGCAGAATACATCAAACTATTTACGTAATGTTTAAAAGTTTACTTTTGAAATAGATTTTGATATCAACGTTATGTCTGCGCAGCCTAAGAGCTGCATTTACTTTAGATTTAATGATTATCATTACGAACACACACCGCGACAACCTTCAAAACACAGCAAAGTATATGAAAAACAAATTAATTTTTAACAACACTAAGAGCAACCTGTATTGACTGGACAAAGGCTGGTTACCTTTTTTTCATGAAGATAGCAAAATGCATACATTTACATACTACGGTCACAAACGGGAGAATAAAATATGTCTCCATTAGTAAAATTAGCAAAGTTAGCTTAAAATTTCGCGGGTGTATGAGTGTAGCCACATGTTTATAATCCATAGCAGAGATTATATGTGGCAAATACAACAACCAGTAAGTGAGTCGTACAGACGCAATCTTATGATTTCTAAGAGCTTACACTTGATCACATGTATGTTGGAAATGGCCAGAAATGAAAGTGACATAAGTTGGAACTCCAGATGGCGAGACGTTTAAAAAAATAGCATTTTTCGCGCAGGTCGGTCGAGATACGAGTCTTTATTTTAGCGTAGTTTCCAGGAAGCGGTTGGCGCAACTGAATGGCTACAGACCCTCAGCAGCTAAGTTCCATAGTGCTCAGAGCCATTTTATTCATTTATTTATTTATTTATTTATTTTTTTTGGAAGCTTAAGATACTTGGTTAGAAAAGACCAAAGGTTCAAACTGGCCAATCGCGTAGATAATAAAACGAATACAGCCTACCTAGACCATGTTTTCATTCTCAAAATACTATAATTATATCATCAAACAGGTAGTTAAAATCAGAATGTATAACAACGACGACGACGGCAGAGCCTACAATCTTAGTCGTGCTTGTAATCAGGCACTCGACGCTGAGAATATACAGCGAAATACACCGGAGTTTTTTGTTTTTTTTTTACAACACGAGACATCGACATAATCTTTGGCAGTACACGTAGATTCCTTGACTTTGGTAACACATCGTTTCCTCTGTTATTTATAACAGGTAAACACTTCAGCAGATTTGACAATTGGTCGCTGCTAACATTGGCGATGGAAGAAATCCTGAAAATCTTTAATTCTTACGGGTATGTACACTGAGAATAAAGTATCCAAAACACGGAACTGTCAATTTCTCGTTATTAGCTGCAGGCGTTATAGTTGACAACCGAGGATAACTTGCTTGCCTTTGCGTGTCTCATTTCGTCAGTGTGTAGCAGTATCGAGGAACGATAAACCACAGTCCCGATAGGCCACAATCTTGCCGCTGTCGAATTCCGAGACGTGCTGGTAGACGTTCCTGCTTCCCGAGGCATACATAGCACAGTCTTCTCACAATCAATCAATATTCAAATGCAATTTCTGAACCTGCCACCCGTTGCATAATCTTTCCTTATGTACAGATTGTAAGAGCGTTACTCCTACCTACTTTGCGCGGTTTCCCTGGAATACTAATAATTTACATCTCCACTGTAGCCGGCCGCTGTGGTCGAGCGGTCCTAGCCGCTTCGGTCCATAACTGCGAAGCTGCTACGGTCGCAGGTTCGAATCCTGCCTCGGGCATGGATGTGTGTGATGTCCTTAGGTTCGTTAGGTTTAGGTAGATCTAAGTCTACGGGACTGATGACCTCAGATGTTAAGTAACATAGTGCTTAGAGACTTTTGAGCCATCTACACTGTCCACTCACATTAACGTGAGCACCTCTCAAAAGCCCCAATAAACATCTTTCGCACCGGAGAGCGCTGCAATACGTCCAGAAATTGAGTCAGCTTGATTATGGAAAGTACCAACAGGGATGTGAAGCCACGCCGACTCCAATGCCGTGGCCAGATGCGACAGGTTTCTCGGTTAAGGATCCATGGCGGGAACACACCGATCGAGGTGGTCCCAATCGGGTTTCAATCCGGGGAATTTGGTGGCCAGGGGATTACGGTAAACTCATCCTGGTGCTCTACGAACCATGCACGTACCATGCGAACTGTGACAAGTTGCGTTATCCTGCTGGTAGATGTCATTGTGCCGAGGAGAAGCAAACTGCACGGAGGGGTGGACATGGCCTCCACATCTACATCTACATCCATACTCCGCAAGCCACCCGACGGTGTGTGGCGGAGGGTAACGTGAGTACCTCTATCGATTCTCCCTTCTATTCCAGTCTCGTATTGTCCGTGGAAAGAAGGATTGTCGATATGACTGTGTGGGCTCTAATTTCTCTGATTTTATCCTCATGGTCTCTTCGCGAGAGACTCCTCGGTGAAGGTATGTTCTCTAAACTTCAACAAAAGCCCGTACCGAGCTACTGAGCATCTCTCCTGCAGAGTCTTCCGTAACGCTTTCGTGATTACTACATGATCCTGTAACGACGCGCGCTGCTCTCCGTTGGATCTTCTCTATCTCCTCTATCAAACCCACCTGGTACGGATACCACACGAGTGAGCTGTATTCAAGCAGTGGGCGAACAAGTGTACTGTAAGCTACAATATGTTTTCGGACTGCAGTTCCTTAGGATTTTTCCAATGAATCTCAGTGTGGCATCTGCTTTACCGACGATCAACTTCATATGATCATTCCATTTTAAATCACTCCTAATGCCTACTCTCAGATAATTTATGGAATTAACTGCTTCCAGTTGCTGACCTGCTATATTGTAGCTAAATGATAAAGGATCTTTCTTTCTATGTATTCGCAGCACATTACACTTGTCTACATTGAGATTCAATTGTTATTCCCTGCACCATGCGTCAATTCTTTGCAGATCCTCCTGCATTTCATTACAATTTCCCATCGTTACAACCTCTAAATACACTGCAGCATCGTTCGCAAAAAGCCTCAGTGAAATTCCGATGTCATCCACAAGGTCATTTATGTATATTGTGAATAGTAACGGTCCTACGACACTCCCCTGCGGCACACCTGAAATCACTTTTACTTCGCCAACCAGGACCTGTCAAGGCCACTTGTCGCCAACCAGTGGATGTCCAGCTGCGGTATTGGTGTGCAAATTTCAGCTCTCGTCACCGATGAACAGCATCAACTTGCAGAAACGTTCGTTGAACGGTCGTTGAGTAGCCTTTATCACCCGTACACATCTCCGCAGCCGTGGTCCACCCCTGTCATCTATGGCCCGTGGTGTACCATAGTTGCCACGGCGTCGGCTCTAGATAGCGCCATTTTACCTTGTACGGTACGCTTTAACCACGGCGGCACACAAACAGCTCACAAACTTATCCGTTTCGGAAACGCTTTCGTCGCTGGCCAGAAAGCAAATGATCGTTAGCCCGAAAGCCAATGATCAAGCCCTTTTGGAGGTCAGATAAATCGCTCAGTATCCACATTGCGACAACGACTGCACTGTTTTCCGCGTCCCCCTGACACGCTTTACATATCCTCCACTGCTTATGCTCCTTCCTGCAGTCGGAGAGAGGTTATTGTACGTTGACGTTGGAGATGACGGCGGTCACATTAATGTGACAGCGCCGTGTATACCCATGTCGATTTGACGTTTGTTGGATGTCGCCTTCAAATGTTCAAATGTGTGTGAAATCTTATGGCACTTAACTGCTAAGGGCATCAGTCCCTAAGTTTACACACTACTTAACCTAAATTATCCTAAGGACAAACACACACACACATGCCCGAGGGAGGACTCGAACCTCCGCTGGGACCAGCCGCATAGTCCATGACTAATCCCAAGCGGTATGTCGCCTTCATAGCATTGCACTTTTATAGGCCAGCAGTGCATTAGATGTGACATTTGTGCATCGTTGCAACAGTGTTTGGATATGCAGAACTTGGTAGTATACAGTCTGTCAATTAATAGATACATTTAATACGTTCCCGTAAAGTTGTACTGTTAGTTTCCGCCAGCTGTTGTGGCCGAGCGGTTCTAGCCGCTTCAGTCCGCAACCCCGCTGCTGCTACGGTCGCAGGTTCGAATCCTGCCTCGGGCATGGATGTGAGTGATATCCTTACGTTAGTTAGGTTTCAGTAGTTCTAAGTCTAGGGGACTGATGACCTCAGATGCTAAGTCCCATAGTGCTTAGAGCCATTTGAACCATTTGTCAGTTTCCAGCTTCTTTCATTCCGTGAAAATAATCGAATTCCGTAGTGGTGCATCCGCATAACGTACTTTGAGAATCGTTGGTATGAGAAATGTTATGGATGCGCCCATCATTAACCAGGTAAGTTTCGTTTAGATACCTGAGTTTGGCATCTAGGGAAAAACACTGTGGAAAGCAGATCCTCTTTAACAAATTTTATGCTTTCGATACCAACGTATGTCATAACTTATTTTATCTCCTAAAATTAAATTGTACCCCCCCCCCCCCCTCTTTCTCCTGACTGGTTACCGAAATAATATCGCAAGTCGGGCCAAAGCACTTCCTATTCGAAGCAACATTCGGATTTTTTTTTAAAGTTTTCAGTCTTACCCCTACGGTGCGTTACTGAAACCACTTCAGTAATTTGGAGTAACCTACAGATATTTTACAGCACCGTGTTCAGCACGTTACAGCAAACCATACGATAAAACAGCGTATGTCCACTGCGTGCAAGAGCGTCCCGCACTTATTGATAATATGCACGTGTCAAATCCAGGCACGTCAACAGCAGGTCGGGAGTGGGGTGGTGCCCGGAAATCAATGCAAGTGAGGCAGCAGTCTGCAATAGGCTGCTGTGCCAAGGTCGCGCGCGGTCGCGACCGCTCGATGCCCCGCAGAAGGCGCGCCCGTGTGGTGCCGCCGACGATCGTTCTCCAAACTCATTCCCCTCCCCCCCATCCCATCACTCTTGACAGTAACTCTCTCAACCCACAGGAGATCGTTGCACTTTTCGGAATCGTGTGCCTCGTATTTGTGACTATTGGAACGTCAAAGAATACGTTCGTCAAAGGTAGATATCACAAAAACTCAGAGTTAAAGTTTCCCTTCACGGTAAACACAGAGAACTACAACCACTCACTTGTAAAATATTTGTTTATTTCCATAAACTACACTACTGGCCATTAAAATTGCTACACCAAGAAGAAATCCAGATGATAAACGGGTAATCATTGGAAAAATATTTTTTGGTAGAACTGATATGTGATTACATTTTCACGCAGTTTGGGTGCATAGATCCTGAGAAATCAGTACCCAGAACAACCACCTCTGGTCGTAATAACGGCCTTGATACGCCTGGGCATTGTGTCAAACAGAGCTTGGATGGCGTGTACAGGTACAGCTGCCCAAGCAGTTTGAACACGATACCACAGTTCATCAAGAGTAGTGACTGGCGTATTGTGACGACCCAGTTGCTCGGCCACCATTGACCAGACGTTTTCAATTGGTGAGAGATCTGGAGAATGTGCTGGCCAGGGCAGCAGTCGAACAATTTCTGTATCCAAAAAGGCCCGTACAGGACCTGCAACATGCGGTCGTGCATTATCCTGCTGAAATGTAGGTTTCGCAGGGATCGAGTGAAGGGTAGAGCCACGGAACGTAACACATCTGAAATGTCAGTGCGAACAAGAGGTGACAGAGACGTGTAACCAATGGCGCCCCATACCTTCACGCCGGGTGATACGCCAGTATGGCGATGACGAATACCCGCTTACAATGTGCGTTCGCCGCGATGTCGCCAAACGCGGATGCGACCATCATGATACTGTAAACAGAACCTGGATTCATACGAAAAAAGGACGTTTTGCCATTCGTGCACCCAGGTTCGTCGTTGAGTACACCATCGCAGGCGCTCCTGTCTGTGATGCAGCGTCAAGGGTAACCGCAGCCACGGTCTCCGAGCTGGTAGTCCATGCTGCTGCAAACGTCGCCGAACTGTTTGTGTAGATGAGTGTTGTCTTGCAAACGTCCCCATCTGTTGACTCATGGATCGAAACGTGGCTGCACGATCCGTTACAGCATTGCGGATAAGATGCCTGTCATCTCGACTACTAGTGATACGAGGCCGTTGGGATCCAGCACGGCGTTCCGTATTACCCTCCTGAACCCACCTATTCCATATTCTGCTGACAGTCATTGGATCTCGACCAACGAGAGCAGCAATGTCGCGATACGATAAACTGCAATCGCGATAGGCTACAATCCGACCTTTATCAAAGTCGGAAACGTGATGGTACGCATTTCTCCTCCTTACACGAGGCATCACAACAACGTTTCACCATGCAACGCCGGCGAGGTGCTTTTTGTGTATGAGGAATCGTTTCGAAACTTTCCTCATGTCAGCACGTTGTAGGTGTCGCCACCGGCGCCAACCTTGTGTGAACGCTCTGAAAAGCTAATCATTTGCATATCACAGCATCTTCTTCCTGTCGGTTAAATTTCGCGTCTGTAGCACGTCAACTTCGTGGTGTATTAATTTTAATATCCAGTAGTGTAGATAACAACAGCGGTCCTAGTATCACACTTCCCTGGGGCACTCCTGACGATAACTTTGTCTTTGATGAACACTCGCCGTCGAGGATAACATACTGGATTCTCTTACTTAAGAAGTCTACAAGCTACCCACATATCTGAGGACTTGTTCCATATGCTCATACCTTCTTTAGCAGCTTGCAACGGGGCACCGTGTCAAATGCTTTTCAAAAATCTAGAAATATGAAATCTGCATGTTTCCCTTCATCCAAAGTTCGCATCATGTGAGAAAAGGGCCAGTTGAGTTTCGCAAGATGCTTTCTAAAATCAGGCTGCTTCGTGGACATAAGCTTCCCAGCCTCAAGAAAATTTATTATATTCGAAATGAGAACATGTTCAAGGTTTCTGCAGCAAACCTAATTTGGAATATTGGTTTGCAATTTTGATGGATCTTTCTTTTACCCTTCTTATACACAGGAGTCAACTCCGCTTTTTTACAGTCGCTTGGGACTTTGGGCTGGTTGAGAGATTCGCGAGAAATGCAAACTAGGTAAGGGGTCAATGCCGTACAGTACTCCACGTAAAACCGAACTCGGTTATATCCGTATTTGATTTCTAATCTTTCATTAGTTTCTCTACGTCAGGGACGCTTATTACTATGTCGTCCATACGGGAGTCAGCCCGATGGTCAAATGATGGTATTTTTGAACAATTTTCCTGCGTGACAGATTTCTTGAAAGCGAAATTTCAGATTTCGGCTTTCGTTTTGCTATCTTCAACTGCCACTCCAGACTGATCAACAGGAGACTGAATGGAAGCCTTAGACCCGCTTAGTTCAAAAAATGGTTCAAATGGCTCTGAGCACTATGAGACTCAACTGCTGTGGTCATTAGTCCCCTAGAACTTAGAACTACTTAAACCTAACTAATCTAAGGACATCACACACCGTGCGACCGTAGCAGTCGCACGGTTTCGGACTGTGCGCCTAGAACCGCGAGACCACCGCGGCCGGCAGACCCGCTTAGTGATTTTACATAGGACCACAATCTTCTTGGGATTTCTGCCAGATCTTTTGCTAAGGTATGACAATGGTAGTAGTTGTGTTCTTTGCAGACGTATCTTTTCACACACTCAGTAAACTCTGCTAACACGTGTCTGTCGTCGTATGTGCGTTCTCTTTTGAATCGAGTGTGTAACAGCTTCTGCTTCCGCAGGATCTTCCGAATTTCGTTATTGAACCATGGTGGGTCTTTACCGTCCTTTCACCCACTTACTAGACACGTAACTCTGCAGACCACAATTTACAATCTCCTTGAACTTTGCCCATAATCCCTCTACTTCCATCGTACTGGAACTACGAGATCTCAAGTCACTGTCTAAGTGAGATGACCGCTAATTCCTGTTTCTATACTGACATTGTCGATAAGATCCGGCCTATTTGTAGTTACAAGGGCTAAGATATTTCCACTGCGTGTGAGCTACCACGCTAGCTCCCCAAGACAGTTTTCAAAAAATAAAAAACGTGATCAGAGGTATTTCGCATTACTGTCTGTCTGCAGCCCTGAAACCCCCCCGCCCCCCGTAGACATCCCAATTTTTATACTCATTAGGTTAAAGTCGCCTCCAACTAGCATTGTATGATCTGGTTATCTTCTGACTTTAGATTTTGTTTGGGTGATTCTAGAACTGTCACAGCGGAATCGAGAGGCCGTTAAAAACATCCAGCAATTAACGTGGTTTCACGTACACCTCTTATACTTCACTGTCACACTCCACATCGACACCAACAGAGACACTATTTTTGTCAACTGCAATGAATAATCTCCCTCCTACGACCTCTAAATCTGTCTTTCCGGTATACGTTCCACGATACGCTAAATATCTCAGAGATTTCCACTTCGGATTTCAACCAGCTGTCGGTCCCAAGAATAATCTGAGCCCTGGAGGGCAGTAAATTTGGGAATTTTGCTACCAATACTTCGACAGTTTACTGATAAAATTTTGACAGTCGAAGTGCCTTTACTCTGAATGTGGTCTGACTTCTCTTGCTGTGTATCGACCGGCGAGTGTACCTCAAACTACCGTCTAGCCTAAGAAGACCCTCATGTGCATTCCACAAGAACTCTGCTGGTCGAGTAGCTGCTTCCTTTGTGTAATGCACCCCTGACGAATCAAGGGGAGTGCTACCAATCCCCACCTATAACGCAGGTCTAGAAATCTGCAGCTAAGACCGTCACAGAGTCTACGAAGGCTTTGGTTGAGACCCTCCACTCTGCTCCAAACCAAAGGGCCTCAAACAACTCTGGGAACAATGCTGCAAACTGCGAGCTCAGCTTGCAGCCCGCGCGCGAGTCCAGCAGTTTTCACCACCTCCGCCAGCCGCCTGTATGGCCTAAGGACCTATGCGACAGGCGTCTTTGATCCAGACGTGAGCCAGAACTTGCAGACGACTGCAACCTGCACGCTAGATAGCAGCAGGCAGGGCCGTCTTCACATCTCTAATGAGGACCCCCGGCATACTGAGTGCTCAATGGCTTTGTTTCCAGCCCTGAACCCTATCTGTCTAAGGAGCTCCATAACACGCCTAACGTTTGAGTTCCCGATAACTAGTAAACCCCTCCCCCCCGTGTGCCATGTTCGGACCCTGCTGAAGTAGCAGCACTTCCACTCATAGGGTGAATGGGCGATGCCAGAAGGCCAGTCTCTACAATGGCCCTGCGCCTCGAGCGACGCGAACGCTTTACCACTTACCCTGCGGCGAGGGCGGATCCACCGCGTCGGGTACACAAAGAGGTGCCTCGGCAGGCAGAGCCAGTGGGAAAAAAAGCGACACCTGAGGTGTCCCACGCGACGCCCCAGATTCTCTACCACCGCTACACGCTGAGGCAGAAGCCTGAAGACGGCTGAGCGTAGCCAAAAATGCAATCAGCTGTGCGCAAACTGCGGCCAGTTCCTGCTGCGTCCGCATACAGCATGCATACATCCTAACCATCCTAGCAAGACTAACTAAAGAAGTAAAGTGTAAAAGCAGACAGAATCCTAGATATGAAGCTTACGACTATCCTGATGTGTCAAATGGTTCAAATGGCTCTGAGATGGGACTTAACATCTGAGGTCATCAGTCCCCTAGACTTACTTAAACCTAACCATCCTAAGGACATCACACACATCCATACCCGAGGCAGGATTCGAACCTGCGACCGTAACATCAGTACTGTTCCGGACTGAAGCGCCTAGAACCGCTCGGTCACAACGGCCGGCCCTGATGTGTCCCCAACGGACGCTGTTGCGTTAACGAGCTGCTCAGTAAGTAATTACTGCGCTGCAAACTTAACAATTTACCCTTACTAAAACGCGAGATTGAACCTCTTAAACAGAAAAAAGCACGAAATTTAAGAAACATACTACAGAAAAAACACAGGGAAAGATAAACACTTAACTTGCCGAACTGTAGATGTATATCAGCTGAGAGCTGCGGCCTGACTTGACTGCTTAAGGCCTACAGAAAAATCAGCATCAACGTTGTGTATTGTTATGTAATGACGCTAACATAGCGAGGGAGGTAGCCAACATCTAACCTTCGGGCAGCAGTAGAGAAATCTATAGTACGGTTACAGGCTGTGATGTCGGCCGCGGTGGTCTCGCGGTTCTAGGCGCGCAGTCCGGAACCGTGCGACTGCTACGGTCGCAGGTTCGAATCCTGCCTCTGGCATGGATGTGTGTGATGTCCTTAGGTTAGTTAGGTTTCAGTAGTTCTAAGTTCTAGGGGACTAATGACCACAGCAGTTGAGTCCCATAGTGCTCAGAGCCATTTGAACAGGCTGTGATAGGTGCTGATAGTCGTCACATTGAGCAACTTTTATAACCTGGAATTTAAAAAAGGTCCGCAATTAACAAATGTTAACCTCTCATGTGCAGATTAAAATGTGTTTGTTTCAACGGTTTAGTCATTATTTCTCTTCTGCACGGCCTTACAAATGTTTCCAGAAAGTTTCACTGTCCTTTGCTCACTAGTTTGCCACGGTAGCCCTTTCAAGTAGCGAAAGTTTAATTATAACCACACTGAACATGAAGTCCGCCTTGCATCTGAGTAGTCAGCGGGACAGAGTGTCAAGAGGAGGAACCGGGTTCGATTCCAGGGACTGGCAGGTACTTTTCCTTGCTAGTTGGATTGGTAAGGGTTGCACTCAGCCTTGTGAGACCAGCTGAGATGCTACTCGAACGATCAGTAGCGGTTCCACGGTCAGTACACCCGACAACGATTAGGAGAGCGATGTTCTGACAACATGCCCCTCAATATCGCCTCCGATGGCGCCATTGGTAGAGGGTAACACGGCGGCCGGTTGAGCCCGATTGGCCCGTCTAGGTACAGGACGCGGAACTGAACAGCAACCAACGAAGCGTCCACGATATAGCCATTGGCAATATGAATCCCGGAAGCTGGCGTACGAACGCATCCGAGACGCCTTATCTTACAAACGTGGGAAAAAAGAGTGGATAACCAATATTCGACCCAACAAATTCCGAACTATAAAAGCAGCCGCCAAAATGTGAAGGACGTCGCTTCGCCCCTATCTAAGAGAAGCTGTAAACTTTTTTAGCATCCATATTGGTTATATCTACCTCATATGCGGCTGCATTCTACGGCAAGAGAACCGTCTCCAGTGCACCGGTGGAGTGACCCTCAGAATCCGCCACACCCTTGAGATACGTCAAGACTCACTTGATCAATGGCTTAGAATTCTTTCCAGAGATCTTTGGTGGTAATGCAACGAAATCAACCTGTGCTATAAGTTTCCAAAGGGGAAACTTTACAATAGCACTCAGCTTAGGAGATGGATGTGGGGAACAGATGCCTTGCGCTGCAGGGTACTCCTCCCCAGACTGCTGTTCTATCTTCGTTTGTTGGTTAATATTGAAGGGAATACAGTGACAAATAAGGACGCTATTGAGTCCCTTAGACATCCCACGCATAATCATCATCAATCATCACCACCACTAGAACGACGATTTTTCAACAGTAGTGCTGTCCTTGAGCTATGAAGCAATTTTCGTGCAATGCGCAAGACTAGCTGTGCCTCGCCTTGCTTACAGTAACGATTTATACAGAAGAAAGGCAAAATTTTAATGCGGAAGAAATGCGTGGCACGTTCCGCAGGCGAACTGGACTGATCAGCGTTACTCTCAAAAGGATTAACAGACCCTGTATCACTCTCAGCGCTCAAAGCCACTGTCTTCCCGTACAGCGAGTTCTTATCGCGGCAAAACTTGTTACGAAATCTCCGGCGGGGTAGAGGACATTTCCATTTGCTATACGACTGATATCATAGTATGGCTGCGCGCAGAACAGCCGGAAAGATAGCGAAGCTTTTACAACCGCAGTACTACGCTATTTACATTTACGCCAACAGTCTGCAAGCATCTCCTCAGACTTGGCGGATGGGTCTTTCTCACGCAGTACACTTGCAGCCTTTTCACATATTCCGGTAAAACATTAACCCATAAAGTGATACCGCGCGGCTCTCCCCGTCAGAAGTTCCAGTCCTCCCTCGGGAATGGGTGTTTCTGTTGTCCATAGCGTAAGTTAGTTAAAGGTAGATAAGTAATGTGTAAGCCTAGGGACCGATGACCTCAGCAGTTTGGTCCCATTGGAACTTACCACAAATTTTCATAAAGTGATAGTGAACATATGACACAGTGGATCTCAGAATTTGTTCTGCCTCCTGAAATAATACATTCGCTATGGTGTGATCTTATTACAAGTCACGCAAAATTCTCGTATTTGGTTTCTGTCAGAGAATCTTACTAATCTCAAAAAGCCTCCTATTAGAGAAATGTTCGGTGCTCACTATTCTCACTTCGCTGGGAGTCTGTAATTTTTCCACGTTTACATTGAGGTAAACGTGCAAACTGCTGTGATCATGAAAGGCAAAGGGGCTGCTACACTGCGGTTTTTTGCACGGAATTTCGCGCTTTGCTGGAAAGGGTTGAAAGAAAATATCACATACAGATTTCTTTCTCATCTATTTATCTTAAGCAATTACTCAAACCAATTTTACCAAGCATCTTATAACGGACATTCATTGTCTCATGATTACAGGAGTTTTTATTCCCATTCAGAAATATTTCAAGTGATACATGTCAAGACCAGAATGACATGGTGTTTTCGAGAATTTGGGCGCTTGCTTCATCTATCCCGCTGAAATTTTTGACTGATGTGTTGCATGTCTCATGCCTGTCACTGTTGTTCGACGGTGATTTTGAGCGCATCTGTGAATCGAGGTAACCACTGTTCCGTATGCAATGTCTTAGTGGCTATGGTTTGTAGATCATAGCAGCGCACACTTCTTATGGTGTTCTAAACAGTCGTTACTGTGTTCTCGATGAACTGATATACTTTTTTTAGATTGACAGGTATGGTCCCTGTCGTCACCGATGGGATGTTAAATCCTATTCCTCTTTCTTCTTCCTTCAAACATCAGCTTCTTGTAAATTATGCCCAACATAACTGCACGTAAAAACTATTACACATGTAGACAGAAGCCGATATTTCACTAATGTCGCGCGCCACGAACTACATGTATTCGTTTGTGTGAGTTATAATAAAACACCATCCACAGTTTTCAAAAACATTAAAAAAAAGAAAGAACTTCACTAAACCAACAGCCAGCCAGCAGCACAGGGAAAACTTTAAGCGTAGACATTACTTGAAAAAAAAAATGACTGTAACAGCATTCGTTCGAAATATATTTAATGAGTGTGAATATATTTACTGCTATTTTAAATATCACTATTCTAATCAAGTAAAAACGAAAGACGGCGATTCCTTATTAACATGTCTCCAGAACTAATTACCTAAATCTTTTCCACAAAATACCTTTGAGGGAATATTATGTCCTCTATGGGTTTTCTCTGCGGATGACCGTCAAGACGCCATCATATAGCTGGAAGAATATCATCTTGATACATAATACACAACACTGGACGTAGTTACCAAATACTAACAAACTTCACTGCGACACCGTTCTGACACTGAATACGTCCAGTTAGAGTTGATGTCTCCCCGGGCGTGATCTAAGAACTGAAAGCGTACAACACAGTGACCTCTAGAATGAAATGCTTTGTTTCAGATCCAGATCGAGTTGGACTACTTCCCACTAAATCCCTCCACATGGTTCGGGGATCGGGCCAACCAGGTGCATTCATCAGCACAACAGATGACGACCTCTCATGTTTTCTAACCTGAGACATAGAAAAAACATTAACCTATCCTGAAGTAAAGGAGTTTTGCTATTTGGAGAGCAAAATAACTGATGATGGTCGAAGTAGAGAGGATATAAAATGTAAACTGGCAATGGCAAGGAAAGCGTTTCTGAAGAAGAGAAATTTGTTAACATCGAGTATAGATTAAAGTGTCAGGAAGTTATTTCTGAAAGTATTTGTATGGAGTGTAGCCATGTACGGAAGTGAAACATGGACGACAAATAGTTTGGACAAGAAGAGAATAGAAGCTTTCGAAATGTGGTGCTACAGAAGAATGCTGAAGATTAGATGGGTAGATCACATAACTAATGAGGAAGTATTGAATAGGATTGGGGAGAAGAGTAGTTTGTGGCACAGCTTGACCAGAAGAAGAGATCGGTTGGTAGGACATGTTCCGAGGCATCAAGTGATCACCAATTTACTATTGGAGGGCAGTGTGGAGCGTATAAATCACAGAGGGAGACCAAGAGATGAATACGCTAAGCAGATTCAGAAGGATGTAGGTTGCAGTAGGTACTGGGAGATGAAGAAGCTTGCACAGGATAGAGTAGTATGGAGAGCTACATCAAACCAGTCTCAGTACTGAAGACCACAACAATAACAACAACAACAACAACAACAACATCCTGAACGCGAATAACTTCTACCTAAAAAGCTATGAAAGCACATTTGTAAATTATGACAGCATATAATGAATTATGTATTTAAGTTTCTCAAGAGATGAGTATGCGTGACTAGATACGATGAGCGGTAAGCAATATTAGTTCCCTCAGTAAGGTAAGTTATCATACATTTTAACATCTAGGCTGTAGCCGAAATTTCACGGTCAATCGCTGAACCAATTACAACAGAAAACTAATTTTACGATCCACTATGTAATAAAATACAAACATTCATGGTGCTGGAAATATGACGATCTGCTTTCTTGAGTTACGAAGGAACTGTAGCAAGCTTTCCGATGTTTTAGGACAAGCCCGCCCACATTTCAAATGCAATAAATGTGACAAGCTATTCGCATATCTACTACATCCGAAACCACTTGAAATCTCCATCTATGCCTATTTAATTTCCTTGGTCAATGAACTGTAACAAAACGACCCTCTTCCTGGAGCAAGTGACTGTCCTGGTACAATTTCGGAAAGTGTTCATGAAGCTTCTCGCATCTGGGAAAACCTGCGTAGCCGCTGATACTGCTAAGACAATTATCGCCAGTAACTGCGACATAGACTTCATATCAGCTTTATTTGTCGTTAAAGGTGGTAACGTAATGGGGATTAACAGGACGATTCAAATGGTTTGTGCCTCTCCAGTTAGCCGTGTGCAATGATACACGGATGTGCGTTCGAAACTCACTGCGACTTTTTAATTAGTTTGCACTTCATGTTTATGTTTTAATGGTTCAAATGGCTTTGAGCACTATAGGACTTAACTTCTGAGGTCATCAGTCCCCTAGAACTTAGAACTACTTAAACTTTTCTAACATAAGGACATCACACACATCCATACCCGAGGCGGGATTGGAACTTGCGACCGTACCGGTCACGCGGTTCCAGACTGTAGCGCCTAGAACCGCTCGGCCACTCCGGCCGGCTTTATGTTTTATATGGTCTTATACGGCAGCTATGAATGTGTGTGACAATACCGTAAAATCAGTATCTAGGATTGTCTAGCAGGAAACCGTAGTAAATTGCAAAAACAGAGAAAGAAGGGACACACATTAAAAATCTGTTCTTAGAAAACTATCACTCTCTAACGCAAACTGAAGACCCCCGTAGCAGGAACTGACGCGATCACGTGACAAGTTAAAGCCACATTCCGGTTTAAATCTTCACAATGTTTTATCCAAAAGCTGAGAAAGTTGATACGATTTTTATTTACGGCGACTGCTACCAAAATAGAGAGTAGCAGTATGATTGTATGCTGACAGATATCCTCATCATGTAACATCTTCGCAACCTACCGTTGCAAACACAATACAAACATTTCAGAGAACAGGAAATGTCGATAATAAAAACGGTAAACTGCTCAAAACAGCAATCGATATGTAACTGACATCTTAGCAGCTGTAGCACACAATCTACATGTTAGTACAAGAGAGCTCGAGCGCAAGGGTGGAGTCAGTCAACGAAGTTTTCTGCGAATACAAAATTCCAACAAAATTCACCCCTACCACATATCACTTCATCAGGAGGTGCTTGGAGATGACTTTCGACGCAAGCTACAATCCTCCGAATTGCAAACAGATAGTATGTTCTTGATCAGGATGTTATTTACAGATGGAGCAGCATTTACAAACCATGGGCATGTTAATCTTCGCAACACGCACTACTGGTCCTCTGAAAACCGACAGTAGCTGAGAGAAGCGGACAGAGACCTTGATCAGTCAACGTGTCGTGCGGTCTCCTAATAGTCGAATTATTGGTCTCTATTTTATTGATGGGAACTTAAATAGTGCGAGGTATTTTGATTTCTTAGTAGAGGTACCCTCCCCCCATGAACCATGGACCTTGCCGTTGGTGGGGAGGCTTGCGTGCCTCAGCGATACAGATGGCCGTACCGTAGGTGCAACCACAACGGAGGGGTATCTGTTGAGAGGCCAGACAAACGTGTGGTTCCTGAAGAGGGGCAGCAGCCTTTTCAGTAGTTGCAGGGGCAACAGTCTGGATGATTGACTGATCTGGCCTTGCAACATTAACCAAAACGGCCTTGCTGTGCTGGTACTGCGAACGGCTGAAAGCAAGGGGAAACTACAGCCGTAATTTTTCCCGAGGACATGCAGCTTTACTGTATGATTAAATGATGATGGCATCCTCTTGGGTAAAATATTCCGGAGGTAAAATAGTCCCCCATTCGGATCTCCGGGCGGGGACTACTCAGGAGGATGTCATTATCAGGAGAAAGAAAACTGGCGTTCTACGGATCGGAGCGTGGAATGTCAGATCCCTCAATCGGGCAGGTAGGTTAGAAAATTTAAAAAGGGAAATGGATAGGTTAAAGTTAGATATAGTGGGAATTAGTGAAGTTCGGTGGCAGGAGGAACAAGACTTCTGGTCAGGTGACTACAGGGTTATAAACACAAAATCAAATAGAGGTAACGCAGGAGTAGGTTTAATAATGAATAGGAAAATAGGAATGCGGGTAAGCTACTACAAACAGCATAGTGAACGCATTATTGTGGCCAAGATAGATACGAAGCCCACACCTACTACAGTAGTACAAGTTTATATGCCAACTAGCTCTGCAGATGATGAAGAAATTGAAGAAATGTACGATGAAATACAAGAAATTATTCAGATAGTGAAGGGAGACGAAAATTTAATAGTAATGGGTGACTGGAATTCGAGTGTAGGAAAAGGGAGAGAAGGAAACATAGTAGGTGAATATGGATTGGGGCTAAGAAATGAAAGAGGAAGCCGCCTAGTAGAATTTTGCACAGAGCACAACTTAATCATAGCTAACACTTGGTTTAAGAATCATGAAAGAAGGTTGTATACGTGGAAGAACCCTGGAGATACTAAAAGGTATCAGATAGATTATATAATGGTAAGACAGAGATTTAGGAACCAGGTTTTAAGTTGTAAGACATTTCCAGGGGCATATGTGGACTCTGACCACAATCTATTGGTTATGACCTGTAGATTAAAACTGAAGAAACTGCAAAAATGTGGGAAATTAAGGAGATGGGACCTGGATAAACTGAAAGAACCAGAGGTTGTACAGGGTTTCAGAGAGAGCATAAGGGAACAATTGACAGGAATAGGGGAAAGAAATACAGTAGAAGAAGAATGGGTAGCTCTGAGGGATGTGGTAGTGAAGGCAGCAGAGGATAAAGTAGGTACAAAGACGAGGGCTGCTAGAAATCCTTGGGTAACAGAAGAAATATTGAATTTAATTGATGAAAGGAGAAAATATAAAAATGCAGTAAATGAAGCAGGCAAAAAGGAATACAAACGTCTCAAAAATAAGATCGACAGGAAGTGCAAAAATGGCTAAACAGGGATGGCTAGAGGACAAATGTAAGGATGTAGAAGCTTATCTCACTAGGGGTAAGATAGATACTGCCTACAGGAAAATTAAAGAGACCTTTGGAGAGAAGAGAACCACGTGTATGAATATCAAGAACTCAGATGGCAGCCCAGTTCTAAGCAAAGAAGGGAAGGCAGAAAGGTGGAAGGAGTATATAGAAGGTTTATACAAGGGCGATGTACTTGAGGACAATATTATGGAAATAGAAGAGGATGTAGATGAAGACGAAATGGGAGATACGATACTGCGTGAAGAGTTTGACAGAGCACTGAAAGACCTGAGTCGAAACAAGGCCCCCGGAGTAGACAACATTCTATTAGAACTACTGATGGCCTTGGGAGAGCCAGTCATGACAAAACTCTACCAGCTGGTGAGCAAGATGTATGAGACAGGCGAAATACCCTCAGACTTCAAGAAGAATATAATAATCCCAATCCCAAAGAAAGCAGGTGCTGACAGATGTGAAAATTACCGAACTATCAGTTTAATAAGCCATGGCTGCAAAATACTAACGCGAATTCTTTACAGACGAATGGAGAAACTGGTAGATGCAGACCTCGGGGAGGATCAGTTTGGATTCCGTCGAAATGTTGGAACACGTGAGGCAATACTGACCTTACGACTTATCTTAGAAGAAAGATTAAGAAAAGGCAAACCTACGTTTCTAGCATTTGTAGACTTAGAGAAAGCTTTTGACAATGTTGACTGGAATACTCTTTTTCAAATTCTAAAGGTGGCAGGGGTAAAATACAGGGAGCGAAAGGCTATTTATAATTTGTACAGAAACCAGATGGCAGTAATAAGAGTCGAGGGGCATGAAAGGGAAGCAGTGGTTGGGAAAGGAGTGAGACAGGGTTGTAGCCTCTCCCCGATGTTATTCAATCTGTATATTGAGCAAGCAGTAAAGGAAACAAAAGAAAAATTTGGAGTAGGTATTAAAATTCATGGAGACGAAGTAAAAACTTTGAGGTTCGCCGATGACATTGTAATTCTGTCAGAGACGGCAAAGGACTTGGAAGAGCAGTTGAACGAAATGGACAGTGTCTTGAAAGGAGGATATAAGATGAACATTAACAAAAGCAAAACGAGGATAATGGAATGTAGTCAAATTAAATCGGGTGATGCTGAGGGAATTAGATTAGGAAATGAGACACTTAAAGTAGTAAAGGAGTTTTGCTATTTAGGAAGTAAAATAACTGATGATGGTCGAAGTAGAGAGGATATAAAATGTAGACTGGCAATGGGAAGGAAAGCGTTTCTGAAGAAGAGAAATTTGTTAACATCGAATATAGATTTATGTATCAGGAAGTCATTTCTGAAAGTATTTGTTTGGAGTGTAGCCATGTATGGAAGTGAAACATGGACGATAACTAGTTTGGACAAGAAGAGAATAGAAGCTTTCGAAATGTGGTGCTACAGAAGAATACTGAAGATAAGGTGGATAGATCACGTAACTAATGAGGAGGTATTGAATAGGATTGGGGAGAAGAGAAGTTTGTGGCACAACTTGACTAGAAGAAGGGATCGGTTGGTAGGACATGTTTTGAGGCAACAAGGGATCACAAATTTAGCATTGGAGGGCAGCGTGGAGGGTAATAATCGTAGAGGGAGACCGAGAGATGAGTACACTAAGCAGATTCAGAAGGATGTAGGTTGCAGTAGGTACTGGGAGATGAAGCAGCTTGCACAGGATAGAGTAGCATGGAGAGCTGCATCAAACCAGTCTCAGGACTGAAGACAACAACAACAACAGTAGAGGTACTGCCACTTACCAGAGGACTCACACTGGACATACAAGTCATGTGGTACCAACACGCTGGATGTCCTGCACATTCTCCATGGAAAATTACACAGACTCTGAACAACATATCTGAGGATCGTTGGGTTGGTTGGTACGGTAGCGCAAAATAGCCTGCACGTTCGCCAGATATAACGCTTCTGGACCTTCACTTACGGTGTAAATTGAAAAAGTTTACAATGAAATTCCAACTACTCGCGAAGACACGAAAGCTCGTACTACACGAGTTCGTTCTGCTACCAGTTCGAATGAAATGCAACGTACAGTATTGTCCACATGCAATCGTTTTATAGCATGTATGACTGCTAATGGTCACCACTTTGAGCACGGGTTGTAACAATGTTATCTGAGATCATTAACCTTAGCATACCACTGGTAGTCGATTCGACGAACACATTTACCTTTAATAATTCCCCCCCCCCCCCCCCCCCCCCCCCTACTGTTGTGGACGGGAGGGGCGCACCGTCCTCGTAGCAGTGCGAGGGTTTTATAATTCTACTGTTACGTCGCTTTTAGTAATTTTCTTAGGTATGGTAGTCGAATCAACGAAGGTATAGGTATGGAAGGGTTCGAAATTGGTGTAGTATTCTAGTGTTAGATTACTTACTGTGCATTTTATTCTAGTCTCATTACCATACGTTTGCAAATGCGCTTGTAAAAGGTCAACACCATGACGTGATCTAAGATAGTCACTGTGCAATCTTATGCACTGTACGAGCCTTCAAACTTATTATTAAAACGTAAATAATATAACATTCCAACCCATTTATAATAAAAATGTTGACTATCATATCGCCTCTACCATTCCAACTATGCAAAGATGATGAACACCACACTATGTCCCCCTTCAACCTAATCAGTCTCTGTTTGAAAGGTTTTCTTAGATCACTAAAAGTGGCTGAGTAATTCAGGTGGCCTGTCTTAGGTGCCTCAACTTGTATACACATTAGGCTGACCATATGTGACGAATTCTCTCATTCGTCATCGAAGCGCAAATATGAAGTTTCAATGGAGCGATTAGCATACTACGAAATGTAACAGCTCTTGGCAAAGATCTAGATAAAATAATAAGTGTGTTTTTGATAATGGGCTATGACAGTGCGGATACACCGAAAATGATGCAGTTTCTCAAATGTTTCCCTTGTCAAGTGTGGATATCGTTCCATGCAGCTACGTTTTAATAACTCGTTGAATGTCTACATCTGTATTTCGATGACGAATAACGGAAAATCTACATACAACACAACAATTCTACTTTAGGAAACTGATTCTGTAAGTGCTACATATGTTCATATATATTGTTTCAAGCAAATAGTTAAGGTTATTACCAAATTACATCCCGTTCACGAGTCTTACGAATTGTTGATAATGAATGCCTGTTACACATTATTGTTTCTTCATCGAAGTTTGTTTTCGTTGTCTTTCGATCCATTAACCTTGGAATATCGGTTGTACAGAAATGGCCTTGATGGTTGGTAGAACATACGCATCTCTGTCCTTTAAAAAAACAAATTCTATTCTGTTTCAGCCGTTCAAGCTGGCCTACTTGTTTTGTTAATGGATTGATCTAACAGTCCTAAAGTAAAAAAAAAACTATAAAAAATAAAAAAGTCAATGGCTAATAGGGTAATGTTTTTGTATGAGCTGGTTTACACACGAATCAGTTACAAGTTCCTCGAAGCTATGAGTGATGAAGTTATCTGCAAGGCGGCGATGAGATAACCTCCAGACCCCGCTGTTTGAGCCAGCAACATTCAGAAATACAACACGCACTACATTTATGCTGCTCGAGAACGTCACCGCGCGAATGTAACCAATCCACACACACACACACACACACACACACACACACACACACACACACAAATGCGAGCAATCGCAAAGTGTCATAAAACACCGGAAAAGTGAAACCTTCACTTTCAAATTTTAAGGCTAAACTGCAATTAAATATGTAGAGACAGTGAAAAGGGACAGATGAATTAATGAAATGGAAAAACCGAAAAGCACGGATCGCGTAATTCTGCCAATTTTTCCAGCAGCATCATTTTGTCTTCTTTCTTTCCTCTCGCCTAGCAGGTTTGGCTATAAGACAAGCCGAATAACCTGAGCACTTACGTTTTCTCCTAGAATTCTGAATTTCTTTTTAACTCCGTCCCACTTTATTTTACTAAAGTTTACACATTTTACTACTGTCTGGTACACAAAGTTGATTTACGCAAACTCAGTATGTAGGCTGATTCACGAGGAACAACAAATATCGCAGGAAGATGTGAATGGTTTCACAGTACATATACTGAGGATGTAGACTATCCGAAGTTGGTGTCTCCGCTTGGTCCTAGAAGTCGGTGAACCAATGATTTTGAAAACGTGTGTTGTACAAAGGACTCGCATCCGAAAGGAGCGTGATTAAAATTGCAGTCGTGCCATTCATTTTCATCAGGTGCCGTTATAAGACTTTTCCCCTAAGTTTGCTCTTATAATGATCGTCAGCACCGCTATTCAAATGTTATGAGGAGATGTGGGTGAAATAACTAAATGTTTTCAATACTATATAAGGGGGCAGACAAATGAAAAAGAGACAGATGAAAAAAGGCAAGTAAACTGTCTAGTATTTCAAAAGCAATCGCCATAACCGTTAATATATTTATTTCACTGAGAGACAAGCCGGTGAAATGTTTGCGACTGCCTGCGGAACCATGATTGTACACAGGCGTGCAACTCTTCTTTCGAAGCAAATCGACGGCCATGAATGTTTTTCTTCCCATGTGTCTCATTTTCATTTGAGTTTCCCTTATAAGTATAAAACTAAGCAAAGAAACACACCAGTCCCTCGTCAGATAAGGCTATAAAACAATTAGTATCTGGCATATGATGAACAATACGAAACATTAACTCTGGGTCCTCCCAATGGAGTACGTAGCCATGTTTAAAATTGACACTACAAAGAGAAATTCGACCGATCCGAGTGACACCCAACGGCGGAAGAAGGAGACACTGTCTGAGACAGAAATCCCTGTGGGACTCCTTGGTTTGTACAACAACTTGCTTGTTTTTTTGGAGTCTAATGTGTTCCAATATCTAGCGGAATAAGACATACACCCATCACTTTTTTTAACAGGAAAAGGGAGACCAGCGTATTGTGATGCATTTTCTCCGCCAGATTTATCTTTTATTTCATCCTTTAACCATGCCTAGTTTGTTAACGTACCTTCAGGATAATATACAGCTCAGCATTAAAAATTGTAAAACTCATTGGGAAGGAGAATATTGAAGAATAAAAGTTCGAAAATACTGAGAAACGAAGATATATGGGCTCATGTCTGAGTGTGGCCGTTTCTGAGCTTTGTGACACTGAAAATATTACTGATCCTCAGAAGCCGATATGTGTTTGTACTATAACCTCGAATTAAGTCATCAATATCTGGAATAACTGCTTGCACAAGGAAGTCCCTTAAACGGATTCCAAATGGTCTGATTCACTGCTGACGATGTCAACGGCAGTGCCGAGGTGGATACGCTGGTTCCTGTTAGATCACCGAAGTTAAGAACCGTAGGGGGTGACCAGTACTTGGATGGGTGACCGTTCGGATATTTTGCCTTTGCGGTGTTAGGGCTAGGAAGGGTGGTGGTGTTAAGTCCCTGATCACCAGTTTTTGAGCCAATGTTCTGGATTAAATTCCAAAGCTCTTCGCAATGCCTTATGAAGTGAGGACCCGTTTCATGGTGATCCGTCCGTCAGATGGGGCACTAAGCTCCTCAGTGCTCTTCGAGACGAGTAGGCAAGTTTCGGTGCCAGGTTTCTCTTTCTTCTTTTTCTCATCATCTCCATCACGAATGTGAGACTAAACACACATCCGTTACAGTCACGTACACTTACGGACAAAACCTTTCCAATTAGGCGGCTGAAACTGCCCTTCGAGGTCTCTCAGCCATTCTTGCCATACGACTTTACTTATTTACAACTGGTGTCACTTAAAAAGCAGTGAAGGGTTGGGTGTGTGTTGGGGAATGTGAAACGCTTTCAGCACTATTGGCGCCTGGTGGAAAGTGAACCTGCAGACAATTTCCGGGATAATGAGGCGTTCAAAAGCCCTGGGCCAACGCGATTCATTCACAGTCGACAAAATTTCATACTTTGAAGCAAACTATCTGGTTGAAAGTACCCGGGCTCCTATTAGTGGACAATATAGGATGTGGGGAGCGTCCACCTTTCGTCTTTAGCACAGCTTGAACTCTGCTCGGCACACTTCCAACGAGGTGTCTGAATATCTGTGGTGGAATGGCAACCCATTCCTCCTCAAGGGTCGAAATCTGAGATGGTAGCGATGTTGGACGCTGGGGTCTGGAGCGAAGTCGACGTTGTAACTCATCCCAAAGGTGTTCCACTGCGTTCAGGTCGGGTCTCTGAGTAGCCAGTCCATGTTACCTAATAGATGACAGGGTGCACTGTCACACTGACACAAATAATCATCGTCTCTGAACTTTTCCTCTACTGTACTCTGTACACAATGCTGTAAAATATGTTCGTATGCTTCAGCATTTAGTGTTCTCTTCAGCGCAATACGGGGACCACGCAATAACACGAAAATCACTCCTATACCGTAACACCACTACCTTCGTGCTTCACATAATGGGAGGCAACGTTTTCCAGACGATCGCCAAACCGAAATCTTTCATCAGACTGTCACAGGCTACACAGTGATTCATCACTCCAAATCACTTGTGTCCATTCATCCACTATCCAGCACTGCTTAGCACTGACTACACAAACGTGTGGCTTACGAGGAGTTGTTAGACCATTGTATTATATTCGTTCCAACTCATGGCGCACAGCCGTTGTGCTAGATGGACTACTGGTAGCACTTTAGAACTCGCGATAGATTCCTTCTATACTCGTGGGTCCACCTCTTGTACAACTATTGCTCAATTCTGCACAACATACAAGTGTCTTGAGATTTTTGCTAAGATAACATAGATAGTCAAGCAATAGTAGGCTTCATCTTTCATCTACATCTATATCTACATCCATATCCCGCAAGCCACCTGACGGTGTGTGGCGGTGGGTACCTTGAGTATCTCTATCGGTTCTCCCTTCTATTCCAGTCTCGTGTTGTTAGTGGAAAGAAAGATTGTCGGTATACTTCTGTGTGAGCTCCAATCTCTCTGATTTTATGCTCATGGTCTCGTCGGGAGATATACGTAGGAGGGAACAATATACTGCTTGACTCCTCGGTGAAGGTATGTTCTCTGCTTATTCATGCAGTGGGCGAACAAGTGTACTGTTACCTACTTCTTTTGTTTTCGGACTGCATTTCCTTAGGATTCTTCCAATGAATCACAGTCTGGCATCTGTTTTACCGACGATTAATTTTATATGGTCATTCCATTTTAAATCACTCCTAATGCCTACTCCCAGATAATTTATGGAATTAACTGCTTCCAGTTGCTGACCTGCTATATTGTAGCTAAATGATAAAGGATCTTTCTTTCTATGTATTCACAGCACTTTACACTTTTGTACATTGAGATTCAACTGCAATTCCCTGCACCATGCGTCAATTCGTTGCAAATCCTCCTCGATTTCAGTACAATTTTCCATTGTTACAACCTCTCGATATACCACAGCATCATCCGCAAAAAGCCTCAGTGAACTTCCGATGTTATCCACAAGGTCATTTATGTATATTGTGAATAGCAACGGTCCTACGACACTCCTCTGCAGCACACCTGAAATCACTATTACTTCGGAAGACTTCTCTCCGTTGAGAATGACATGCTGCGTTCTGTTATCTAGGAACTCTTCAATCCAATCACACAATTGGTCTGATAGTCCATATGCTCTTACTTTGTTCATTAAACGACTGTGGGGAACTGTATCTAACGCCTTGTGGAAGTCAAGAAACACGGCATCTACCTATGGCCCTCCGAGGCTCGTGGACGAATAGCGCGAGCTGGGTTTCACACGATCGTCTTTATCAAAACCCATGCTGATTCCTACAGAGCAGATTTCTAGTCTCGAGAAAAGTCATTATACTCAAACATAATACGTGTTCCACAATTCTACTTTCGGTGGAGCTTAGTTATCAACTGCTCTTGCAGTGATCACTCATTGGTGGCTTAAGGCTCTCTGCTGGACGGACTTGATGGTAATTGAGGCGAAATGTTCTGTCATTTTCCTGGACATCTTTTGTGTTCAGCCTGAGACTTCCATTCCGTATCACACTATTAACTACGTACTTGTCTCTCTTCCTGCAGTCTACCGTATGGGTCAAAGCACACGTAGTGAAACGACTTACTGCGGTCAGGAAATAGTGCCGAGATTTCGCCTTGCTCACTTCACTAATTCGCCAAAAGTGAGCCAATGCTATTTGCAAGGCTGTGGGCTTCACTGCAGTTGGCTTGCATTTGCATTTTCGCAATACCCTTCTGTTGACCCGGGTTGCAGACTTCTCCTCGTTCCAACAGAAAGCAGAATGCTTTCGATGGTGAGCTGAAGAGTCAGACGGATGGTTCAGCCGCATGGTGGTTCGTGTTCGTAGTATACTGCCCCACGGTCACAACACTGCCAATTTGAACCAGCGATCAGGTCGTCTTGCTAAGAACCCATACTCTCTGGGCAGATGTACAGTATAAATAATCGTTCAAGTATTATTATTTACAAACAGAATTTTAATAAATCACTAATGAAACGAATTCTTGAGTCAGCGTAATATCTAACAAGTTTCAGGTTATTCGTGCTTTTGTCCCCTTTCACAGGAGATTCTTTTTCAACATTGCAACTGGAACGCTTGGACAAGTGTTTTATTATTCAATTCAAATCGCTTCCTGACTCGAACTACGCACACAGCTCGGCTGTCTATCGCCTCTGTGACTGGTGCACTCGCACGGCTGCTAAGCAATCATTGCTGCGAAGTTAAAGTGGTCTCTCAATGGCTTCCGTAAATTAAAAAAAAATAGTTCATAGCCAATAACAAATATAAGAAATTAATAAAATAACCGTATTAATCGGCTTGTAGCCCTACATGCGAGTAGATGTCAGGCTCATAATGCAGTGGTATGACGTAGAAGACTGAAACTGAAAGAACCAAGCGAACAGTTCCTCGCCCATACTCCAAAGCCAACTACTTTATGGTTTGAGATACTAACATTTATGAGGCACAAATGTGTTTGCTCTCAGTTGTTACAGTGAGACAGAAGAGCGGCGTATCTATGGGGCTCTCCAGCTACCAACTGAAACAGCATACTCAATAATCCAATATGATTTTGGAGAAACTCCATATGTCGCCAGCCATGGTTCTGGAATACAACGAAGTTATTCCTCCAATTAGCACATCAATTATGTCATGAGACGGTGTTTTAAGCACCGTCAATTCGGAGTCAATGCGATAAACCATGTCGTCTATTTGTTCCAGGTGTAGTAGAACCCAGAACTAACTTTTTGCTTTCGGATTCTGAACAAACTTTACTTCATTCTTGAATGGCGAATTACTATCAGTAGTATAAGATAATGCATCAGACACTGATGATTGGAAATAAATCACGAGTACTTTTTCTCCTATTGTGTATCCGTTTCGGATGTTACTGGCTAACATAGCTATATAATTTTTGGTTATTTTAAAAAGTTCCTCGCTCGTGTGTGACGTCCATGTCCTTAAGTTTCTGAGGCAAGATGATGATGATGATGATGATGATGATGATGATGATGATGATGATGATGATGATGATGATGATGATGATCTTCCTCGTCCCCTTTGACCAGGTATCTTTCTTTACTGTTTACACCTGTTTCAATTCCTATTGCCTTGTTGCGTTTAGGACTTCTTTCTTTCTCTTTCTTCATTTTGCGGAGAACGTCACTGTTAGTAATTTTATCTGTCTATGGCCCTCTTGAAATTCTCCTGCACTGCCAGATTTCAAACCCTACGTGCAGGAAAGCAGATGCAAACGATCAGTTTCTGCCACACTGGGCGTTGTAAAAAGGCTGCTATAAGTCACTCAAAATCCCTTTAGTCGGCTTTTTATATACGTTTCTTACAGCATAAACGCCTCAGCTGCAAGCTAAGCAAATGATAACGATGGAGAACAAACTTGCGGACGTCAACAATTCCGACCATAACGATACAAAGAAATCCAAACTAACTCTCTCAATATGTAGACATAAGAGCCGACCAAGTAAATAATAAACATTTGTCTTCAATTTTCAGGTTCTTAAATACAACATTTAAAGTCAGTTCAGAACTGTAGATTGACACAAAGAGTGAAATGAAAGAAGGTTAGAAAACAAAATACCATCAACAATTAAATGATCAGAAACGAAACACTTGCTCGGCAAGACCAAGATGTGGTAAGGGTGGAGGAGGGGGGCTGGAGGGAGGGAGGGAGGGAGGGAGGGAGGGGGAGAAAGAGAGAGAGAGAGAGAGAGAGAGAGAGAGAGAGAGAGAGAGAGATTCAGGTATTCGCTTTTAGAGATTTCGGGGGACTGTCAAAAAACTAAAATAGGATGGCCAGTCAGGGATTTGGAAACCTTCTCCAAAGTTTGCCACTTCGTTCGGTAACGCACATACGACTTGTGATATGCAATAAGAGTGAAAAATAATAGAAGACAGCAACCAATTCTCAGGAGACGCTGGAAACTGAAAAAGATGGTCACAAAGGATCGTAGGAATAATGTAACACGTGTGACATCACAACTCAGTCAGCAACTTCAAAATCTTATTGCTGTAGATACAGTCTGAAGTGAGATGCACCAACGGAGCAACCAGTGACAAGCGATTATTCACTGATCTCCAAGACGAAACCGCAGCGTAACGCAAGAGATGGCCGGATGAGTAATCCATCATGTTTCAGACATTCAGCGGCGTACTATGTATGGCGGACGTCTAAAGAGCTTATGCGTTCGAATACTTGCCTCAATTCGATAAACATGCGTGTAGCTCCCCGATGATAAAGATTAGTACCAAAATATTATTTTGGCCATTTTTTGACGCTACAGGCATGAAAGCAAATTAAAATGTCATGGTCTGACAAATAAAGACTGTTCTTAGGCCAAAAACACATTTATTTTCGACTTAGTTCTCCTTTCAGCCAAAAAAACTTTGACTCACGTTTTCCTAGTAAACATATTCCGCTTTTGAAGTGCGATTGTAGGTCTGTTAAATTGTCATTTAGAATAGTCGTAAATTCTTCATTGGACTCTAGAGGCTACACAACCACAAGTTTACTTACACGAGGGACCAGGTGGACGTTTCAGGTTGCTAAGTCTCCTGGTTTGTTCTGACAATCTGCTCATCAAATTCTTCAATCTTCCCATTGCAAATCGCCTTTTCGAGAACGTACACTGTCTTGGTTACGGATGGCCCTTTATTGTTAATGATCAATGAAAATCAATTCAGCTGTATTATTACACATCTATTGTTATACGATCGGTTTTGTTCTAAGAACATCTTCAAGTTGCCTGCAGTTAAAAAATAAAGAACAAGAAAAATAAACTAAGCCTATAGCGTCTTAACGAATAAAATAAGCAAGTCACATTGACAACAGTCTTCCCTATGCTAAATCCTCATCGAGTACTGCTGAAGTCATTATATAATAAGGTCTAGTTGTCGTTTAGGACCAAGTCCAGGGACAATTATTATAAACATTTTGTCTACCGCCTGGCTGAACTATGACAAGCAGTCACTGATACTAGGAAGTAAAAACCGCAACACAGTTAATCAAAACAATTCAAAAATGCACAATAACAAGGTAACGGGTGACAAGACTTACACAAACCTGCATCGTCATTTCACAGGTGTGGCAGTAAGGAATAATTACAAAACACAGTTACAAAGTAACTAAGTAAAAATATCAGGAACGATGATTACGATCTCACAGAGCAATCATAAGTCATGAATAACGTAGTTATAAAAGCCGCATTCTCAGTGAACACGTAAAAGAGCTAAAGCAACAACACTCGTAGTTTCCGTCATATGTTGTTAATAAAATTACAAGCGAGCTGTGTTAAGCTTGCTATAATTATTCACAATGTAAGAAAACAAAATGTCAGTCGTTGTACAAAGTCATACCATCAGGTTGATAGATACATACCACTTATTATACAAGCAATGCGAAGTAATTACACATATTAAAAAAAAAGTATTTCGTCACACCGGTTCCCAGAACTCCTGAAAATAGACGTTGACTGTGGATATTGTATCACAGACACGGTCCCTTTGACTGTTCAGAGATGACACTAAACCCGCCCAAAGATGTAAACAACCATGCACGAGCAGCGCCTGTTTAAGGGAGGGGGTCCTTCAGCCGAGCAGTTCCAGTCGTTCCACAGGAAAGGAGGTACACAGCTCGTATTGTCTGTAGTTCAACCAAGCCTAGACGGTCAATACCACGGTTCGATCGCGTCCGCATTGTTACTTTGTGCCAGAAATGTCTCTCGAGAAGAGAAATGTCCAGGCGTCTAGGAGTGAACCAAATCGATGTTGTTCGGGCATGGGGGAGATAGAGAGAGACAGGAACTGTCGATGACAGGTTTCGCTCAGGCCGCCCAAGGGCTACTACTACTGTAGTGGATGACCGCTACCAACGGATTATGGCTCGGAGGAACCCTGACAGCAACGGCACCATGTTGAATATTGCTCTTTGTGCAACCACAGGACGTCATGTTACAGTCCAAACTGTGCGCAATAGGTTGCATGAAGCGCAAGTTCACTCCCGACGTCCATGGTGAGGTCCATCTTTGCAACCACGACATCCTGGTACACGTTGTCCCAACAACATGCAGAATGGACCGCTCAGGATTGGTATCACGTTCTCTTCACCGATGAGTGTCACACATGCCTTCAACCAGACAATCGTCGAAGACGTGTTTGGAGGCAACCCGGTCAGGCTAAACGCCTTTGACACTCTGTGCAGCGAGTGCAGCAAGGTGGAGGTTCCCTGCTGTTTTAGGATGGCATTCTGTGGGGCCGACGTACCCCGCTGGTGGTCATCGAAGGCGCCGTAACGGCTGTACGATCCGTAAATACCATCCGCCGACCGATAGTGCAACCATATCGGTAGCATATTGGCGAGGCATTCGTCTTCATGGATGACAATTCGCGCCCCCGTCGTGTACATCTTGTGAATGATTTCCTTCAGGATAACGACATCGCCCGACTAGAGCGGCCAGCATGTTCTCCAGACATGAACCCTATCAAACATGCCTGGGATAGATTGAAAAGTGCTTTTATGAACGACGTGACCCATCAACCACTCTGAGGGATCTACGCCGAATCGCCGTTGAGGAATGGGGCAGTCTGGACCAACAGTACCTTAACTTGTGTATAGTACAGGCACGCATCGATGAAAGAGGGCATGCTACTAGGTATTAGAGGTCTCACTGCATGGCGCCCTCAGATTTTCACCTTTTCCGCTCTATCGAACAGCCTTTCAGAATGAAAATGCGCTCCGAACATGGTTCGATGCGTTCTTCGCCTCAAAACCACATGATTTCCACAGTTAGGGAATCGGGAAGTTGCCCCAGCACTGACAGACTGTGGTAAATAGTGAAGGAGAATGTATTATTCATTAGAGTCTCTGTTATGTTTATTTATTGCGTTTATCAAACTTACGAAAAAACGCTACGATCTTATCCACCAGTCCAATACAATTCATTGTTATCAACGCCCTCGTCGGAATACAGCCATGGCCAATGGTGAAAATTAAGGTGACACGCTTTATCTTACGTTGTAGGTAATATTCCAATAACAGACACTGTCTTTGAAAATGAGTGCCCTACTACAGTATTCGGTCAAATGGATACGGCAAAGGGAGGTATAATGCAGTGCTAACACTGTGCATCCGGATGTTTCCATAATTTTGACAACGATTTGTGAAACCTGCGAATGGAAGAGATGGTCACACAGCGGTCCACAGCGTCCACTGGGCGGGCCGCAAGGCGCACATCAATCAGCTGGGCCGTCCGCAGTCGCGCACATCTGTTGGCCCCAATTCCGGGCCAACGTTTCTCGCAATTGTCGTCCGTTACTGGGAGGACGTCTCGCCAACCGACTACACCGACCAAACACACTCAACAGCGAAGCAGCGCAGTTGACACTTCCAATACGAATACAGCACAATTCAGGAACAAAGGCTGTTAAAGCTGGCAGCAGTTTCCAGTTGCTGATCGAGTGCAGGCGATGATCAGATCTCAGAAAATTGTGACAGATATTAATTTTGGAGAGCAAATGAAACTATATAGTTTCAGAGAACTTTTCAAACTTCAAAAAACTACGATGTATATGCAGATCGAAGCAACGAATGAAAATTTGTACCAAGGCCAGGATTCGAACCCGGGTTTCCTGCTCACCAGGCAGATGCCTAGTCAGTAGCAGACCCGACATCGAAACCCAGCTTTGGAATAAATTTTCATTTGTCAATTCATTCTGCATATATACTACTTTGGAGATCTTAAACATAGCTGAAAAACAGCAACTGTATAAATCTGAAGAGGTTGAAAAAAATCAGCCAACCAGTTGCAAGACCAAGGTTTATTAGCCCTTGACCTAGGTTTCGATATTTCTAAAAATATCTTCTTCAGAAGGAGTGGGCCTTGTGACATCACATGACATTAGAATATAATGTCCCACCATTTGATGTAACAAGGCCAACTCTTCTTGAAGAAGATTAGATTAGATTAGATTAGTTTTTCGTTCCATAGATCCGTGCTGAGGAGATCCTCGTGGATGTGGAAAGTGTCAATTTTTTTTAAAAGCTGAAATAACAATACTAATAGTATGAATATATACATCATTTGTTTCTATTAAAAAAATCGTCAATGGAGTAGAAGGAGTTGGCCACTAGTAAGTCTCTCAGGCTCCTTTTAAACTGATCTTTATTTGTAACTAAATTTTTTGTTTGCTGGCAAATTATTGAAGATGAGTGTTCCTGAGTAGTGGACCCCTTTTTGAACTAAAGTAAGTGCTTTGAAGTCCTTATGCAGATCATTTTTGTTCCTGGTATTGTATGTATGCATTGAGCTGTTTGTTGGAAAAAGAGATATATTATTTAGGACAAATTTCATTAAGGAGTAAATATACTGAGAGGCAGTAGTTAGTATACCCAGTTCTTTGAAGAGGTTTCTACAGGACGTCCGTGAATTTACTCCACAATTAATACGTATTGCACGCTTTTGGACTCTGAAAACTTTTGTTTGACTTGAAGAGTTACCCCAAAATATTATACCATATGACATTATGGAATGAAAGTAGGCAAAGTATGCAAGCTTTTTCATTTTTATGTCGCCTATGTCAGCTAACACTCTAATTGCAAATACAGATTTGTTAAGGCGTTTCTGCAGTTCTGTGGTGTGCTCCTCCCAACTGAATTTATTATCAAGTTTTAGTCCCAGGAATTTAAGACTGTCAACCTTTACTATCTGCTCTTCTTCATATTTTATGCATAGGCTGGGTGGAAACCTCTTACAGGTTCTGAATTGCATATAGTTTAATGCCAGTGAGTTGGCTTTAAACCATTTATTAATATCCATGAAAATATCATTAGCAGATCTTTCTAGAACTACACTCGACATACTATTTATTGCAATACTTGTGTCATCTACAAACAAAACGAACTCTGCTATTTAGAAATAGCGAAACTTAGGTCACAAGCTAATAAACCTTTGTTTTCAACTGGTTGGCTGATTTTTTCAACTTCTTCAACTTTGAGGATGTTTATAAAGACTTCCCCAGTAGAGTCAGGAGTCCTGAAGCCTCAACAGAAATCTAGGGCACTAGAAGTAGCTAGAAACTAGACTGTTTGGTTGATTTGGGGAAGGTGACCAAACAGCGAGGTCATCGGCCCATCGGATTAGGGAAGGATGGGGAAGAAAATCGGTCGTGCTCTATCAAAGGACCAATCCCGGCAGTTGTTTGAAGCGATATAGGGTGGCCGGACGCGGGTTTGAACCATCGGCCTCCCGAATGCCATTCCAGTGTGCTAACCACTGCGCCACTTCGCTCGGTAGAGACCTGGAAGTAAGTCTTTGCGCAGGTCATGAGAATGAATAAAGATAAAACTCAGACACTTTCTCGTACGTCAACTTCTTTACCATCACAGCGTTCAATTAAGATGATAGATTCCAAATACAGTTTCGTAACGTGGCGTAACAGTTAACTCCCCTGTACAGTCAATGATTATTACTTCGTGTCCTGGGAGAACTGCAACTAAGTACACCACGCTCATGAGGGCAAGACACTAAGGCGTGTTAACCATACGGCATAATATTGACTTCTAAAGGGTGAGTTGACAATGAAACATCGGTCAGTTGGAATCGCAAGGTTCTTTGGTCCTCCTCGCGGAGCTTGCAGTTTTAGCATTTTTCAAACTCACGAAATGTCATCAGGACAAGAACTACCGCAGGGCTCGCACCATTTATGGTAAACGATATGAGCTAATTTTAATAAGAAGGAGAGATTTTATTTCTACGTTGTCACGAAAAGACCCTAACGAAAAGGTCAGATAAATACGAAGATCTAAAACAAGAGAAAATTAAAACAAAAGTCTGAGACACCACATGCCAGAACAGTCATTGTGTAATGATATGTCTCAGTTGGACCAGCTACGACTCCAATGAATATATGCAAGTGGATAAAAAGAATCGTGTAGTGAGGTTGGTTGGTTCGGGGGAGGGGACCAAACAGAGAAATCATCAGTCCCATCGAATTAGGGAAGGATGGAGAAATAAGTCGGCCGTGGTTCAAATGGCTCTGAGCACCATGGGACTTAACTTCTAAGGTCATTAGTCCCCTAGAACTTAAAACTACTTAAACCTAACTAACCTAAGGACATCAGACACATCCATGCCCGATTGTGAGTCCAGCGTGTTAACCACTACGCCACATTGTGAGGAAATAAACTTGTCACAGATACGTATACACCAGTTGACAAGGAGCATCTACTGAGAACACTGCAATAGCGCTAATTCGTACGTAACACAAAAGCAATACAAAAGTCGAATTCAGTGTTAACTGTTTCGAACCACTCAATTAACTTTCAGAAAGTTCACAAAAATATATAATAAGGCATAAAACACAGATTTGGATGTAGCGAACTAACGAAAAGAAAGAGGCCAAACGATTGATGTTGTGCTTCTGCTTAACGCCTAAATTTAGCGGATAATTTTTTGACATGCTCTGACACGAGTGGTCTTAACAGCGTACAAGGAGAATACTGGAGGTCGACTGAAATTCTTGAAAACGCAAGTATCGCATTTCACAGATGCTGGCAAGTTCAGTGATAGTTGCACTGGCGTGCCCAAAATGAATACTATTACTTCGATTTATCCTACTGGATATTGCGAATAAACTAGGAATACATGCACTTGAAGACTTTCCTGCCGCGGGAGACTGATATATACTGATTACCTCAACCTTCCCGAGAGTGAAATAAATAAACAAACAGACAGGACTGTACCGGAACAGACAGCTTCAGTCCGGCGTCTAAGCACACTAGCTTATCTCGCGTTCCCTTCTGCTATCAATCCAGTTTAAGCGGCGAACGATTCCGATTCTACAATCGTTTTAGCGCTTGCAGACCCAATAATCTAGTAGCTTGTGGGATAACAGTATTCTACACAGCGTCTAACAGAAGCTCGGTGCTTTTGGGTACTTTCAAACTAAACAATAGGCCATTCCGAGGCCGAAGTGTAAACGTGACACGATGTCGCCGTCCCCGTGGTAGCCAGTGGCAACCCTGGTAGTAGAACGAATACTTATCATCCTAAACTTAATGGCAACGGGGTGAAAGACGTCTGCGCACAGCTCTTGATCAGGACGATATTCTGAGATAAATCTGAAGGTTGTCGTCAGGGTCTCGTGTAATATGGGCGTAAAGCATTGTTGGCAGTAAAGCGGCCGTCCGATCCAGCTTAGCTGGCCCGTTGGTGATTTTTGAGAGAAAGCACTGCGCCGCGAAACGTTCTAACGCACTCTCTTCACCCGCCCATCGAGCAACGACACAAACACAGTGGAGACAAGTTCAGAAGTTCCAGGTCTGGCAGGGAATGGCTTAAAATGCACTTATAATATCTACGTGGTTCCATTTTTAGATCGGCATACTTTGCCCAACGTTTCTCCGGAGTGTATGTTCGATTCCTGAAGTACTGTTCAAGAGAGTCAGTAAAATATGCATCGACGGCCGTCACGAGCTCTTCATTGTACTCAAAATGTTTAGATGTACGAACAAGTACACCTCAGGAAACCCAAATCTGATGAAAAGAGTGGCTGTCCCAAACAATTACCACTTCTTATCCCACAATACCCGCACTGTCAAAGCGTCTTTGTTATTTTAATTTTGCTACTCAAGTCTCTTCTCGCGTATTTTTTCATCGACTTAGTCCAAAAGATTTATATAATATTTGCAATTTATTTTTTAATGCTTGTCATAATTAATAACAAGCAGAATCCTTTCCACATCGCAATAAACACTGACAACCCTCTCCGACATGAAATAGATATCGATATCTTTTTGTGCAGAGCCACCGACTTGCACGCACTACTTCCACTACTGTTTCCCGTCTGGTGTAAAGTGACTTCTGTGGTAATAAACTGACGCAAAAAAATCAGTATCTTTCTTTTCGAAACGATTACAATATTGCTTAGAAATTAATTTCTCTCATTTACTTTTGATCAGAGTTCAACAAATAAGATATAGCAATAGTTTCTCGCAGTTAATCCTTGACGTAAAATCTACCGTATCCTTTCAGCTGGTATGTTTGTGGCTTCATCCGTTTCATATGCCTGTAAATGCCTGTAGTCGTCCTTCACCAAATTCGATATTGTGCACTTAATGTTTCAATCTACAAATAATATAGGATGTGGAATTAATTCTCCATTCTGAAGCTGAGTGTGCGCTGATATAAAACTTCTTGGCAGACTAAAACTGTGTGCCGGACCGACATTCGAACTCGGGACCTTTGCCTTTCGCGGGCGAATGCTCTACCGACTGAACTACGCCAGCACGACTCGCGACTCCAGGATAAAAAAAATTCGTTCTGGAAAGATCCTAGAGGCTGTGACTAAGCCATGTGTCCGCAGTATCCTTTCTTCCGTGACTGCTAGTCCTGACGTTTGGAGGGTAGGAGACGAGGTAGTAAAGGTGTGAGGACAGGTTGTGCGTCGTTCTTGAGTAGCTCTGTCAGTAAAGTACTTTCCCGCATAAGCAAATGGTCTGAATTTTGAGCCTCGGTCCGGCAGAAATTATTAATCTGCCAAAAAGTTTAATATAGGATACGGCAAACGTACCTAAGAGTGCGCAGTTAAGGAATAATCTTAAACATCTGGGTTGTTATCAACAGGAAAACAAAATCATTTTAGATTTACATTTATTAACACAAAATCCATATGTTCGGAAAACTACAGCAGCAGAGAGGTAATTTTTACAGAACTTTTCCAAAACACAAAAAAACAGGAAATGCGCACTCTTCCGTTCACTTACGCTATAGAGTACGCAAAACATTCCCAAAGAGTACGCATTTAGCAAAAGTCACAAATGAACGCAATATCACCCTCAAATGAAGAGTACTGTTCGTGCCACCATCTACCACACATAATGCACTGGATCCACTCCCCTGGAAACGCCAAAATCTTTCACTCTTTTCCTTCAAACAGACTCCTTCGTACCATGAGCAGCGGCAACCTAATTCGAAGTCATTCAGAAGCAAAACCTACCCTTCGGACTCCACAACATACTCTGAAGGTATAAATTTGCAATTGTGCCCTTAAGAGAAGACGACACACTTTGGGGATGTTGTATACGCGCTCTTTCGTACACAAACGATGTTTCCAAGCGAAGTCGACAGACGGCAGCGCATGTCACATTTACAAAGTATGTGGATTCATTGTGGTAGACCGCATGCCAGCCTTTCAAAATGCAATCAAGAATTTGTGTGTATTCTGTGTATAACTTATGCAATAGAGCACCAGAACTGCTCTTTATTTTGATCTTACGCAATGAACTCTACAAAGCATGAAAACGACAATGTATTCTACATCAGCGAAGTGCACCGTCACTACACTGTGCACCGTCACTACACTGTGCACCGTCACTACACTGTGTGTAGAAAAACGTCCCCCCATCTGCCCAGTTCCCCCCCCCCCCCCCTCTTCCCCCATCAGCCCACGGCTATGGCGTGTTATCTTTGTGCCGACATTTTAGTACAGTGTTTACAGTAAGTGTTCAGTGTTGTGTGTCTTCTCCGAAGTGTTGCGAACGGCCATCGTACTGTCGCTGGATGTGATTTTTATATTTCTTGCGAACAGAAACCAGACTGTCGCCATGTTTTTTTTAATTGTCTGTCTACTACGCTCCCTGTCCGACTCCTGTGTATTTTATTAGCTTTGCCAACCCTTTGCTTTAGGTTTAACTTTCCACAATTCTCCACCGTTTTACAATTTCAGTCGCCGTTTCATCGCCTGCTTTTATTGTTTCATATCTTCTTTCTCACGTTTTAAAATGTCTGTAGGCAGCAGAGCAGCGTAATAAGCTGCTGCCAGCTCGCCCCCTTCGGGGGGAATCGAAATACAACAAAGGAAAAGAAGTAGAAAAACGTTAAGAAACAAAGCAAGGTCAAAAAAAATGACCAGTGCTGACACCTTAAAATAAAGCGAAATGCGTCTGGTCTAATAAGACTTTACAGTAGCAAAGACAGAATATATTCCATATTATTCGTAGAGCTGCGTCTGCGGAAGAGAGGCATAAAAGACAATATATTTCCATTTACCATTGCAGTTTTGAGACATCCTTCACTTAGATTACCGTCAAGAGAAAAACGATTACGTTTTAATTCAACCATCCATTAATAAAATGTAGAAATGAAGAGCAGACTCTTTATTAAAAATGTAGAAATGAAGAGCAGACTCTTTATTAAAAATGTAGAAATGAAGAGCAGACTCTTTATTTATTAATTCTGGGTAATTTTCCTTTACTGGTAAACCACCCACAACTAAATTTAATGACGACAATGTATTCAACGTTATCCATTTGAACGAGACACGTACAACATGACAACTGTGAAAAGCTGTATAAACAGAACCTTTGTGAAAATTATGCTGGTAGGTGACTTACTTGGTACGTAAATACCAACATAACAACAATCAATCGAAAATCAGTAAAAACGAAACTGGGCGGAGGACGAAACTGACAGTTTTTTAACACCGTACTAGCGTTAGCGATTTTCTCCTTGCCGTTTAATGCGCCAATAAACTCCGTGGGAGCGTTTGCAGTTATTGTACGGCGAATGTTTGAGTCGCGCGGCAATGCTTCGCCGGCGGTGCGCGCGGCTGTACCGCGCCCTAATGACAGCTGACGCCGGAATGGGAATGCCTCAACGAGCAGCTCGTTTTCGCCGCCAGTGCGGGATGCTGACCCGCTTAGCGACTCGCCCAACAGCGTCCGCCTTGCCCTACACTGCGTGCGTACGCCAACAGCAGAGGAAAGTTAGCAAGCGCGCAGGCGCTCACCGTTACGAGCTTCTCACTGCACGCGGTCTGGTCGCTGACATGGAGCGCGTGGCCTGGTGGTGTCTTACCAGTACCGACAGGAAAGATTACGATTTATTTCTTCATGATTAAGCACAACTGCCTGGAATCACAGAGCGCCCGATATTTAATTCGTGTTCCGATTTACTTGCAACTTCGTTAAAAACTTAAAACGTAGCTCGTAAGTACGTTCTCAGTTAGAATCGAAGTGGAAAAATTTGTGATTCTGTTTTTATAAATATTACCCTACTGGTCATTAAAATTGCTACACCACGAAAATGAAGTGCTACAGACGCGAAATATAACAGACAGGAAGAAGATGCTGTGATATGCAAACGATCACCTTTTCATAGCATTCACACAAGGTTGGCGGCGGTGGCGACACCTACAACGTGCTGACATGAGGAAAGTTTCCAACCGATTTCTCATACACAAACAGCAGTTGACCGGCGTTGCCTGGTGAAACGTTGTTGTGATGCCTCGTGTAAGGAGGAGAAATGCGAATGCGATTTATCGTACCGCGACATTGCAGCTCGCATTGGTCGATATCCAATGACTGTTAGCAGAATATGGAATCAGTGGGTTCAGGAGGGTAATACGGAACGCCGTGCTGGATCCCAACGGCCTCGTATCACTAGCAGTCGAGATGACAGGCACCTTATCCGCGTGGCTGTAACGGATCGTGTAGCCACGTCTCGATCCCTGAGTCAACAGATGGGGACGTTTGCAAGACGACAACCATCTGCACGGACAGTTCGACGACGTTTCCAGCAGCATGGACTACCAGCTCGAAGATCATGGCTGCGGTTACCCTTGACGCTGCATCACAGACAGGAGCGCCTCTGATGGTGTACTCAACGACGAACCTGGGTGCACGAATGGCAAAACGTCATTTTTTCGGATGAATCCAGGTTCTGTTTACAGCATCATGATGGTCGCATCCGTGTTTGGCGACATCGCGGTGAACGCACACTGGAAGCGTGTATTCCTCTTCGACATACTAGCGTTTCACCCGGCGTGGTGGTATGGGGTGCCATTGGTTACACGTCTCTGCCACCTCTTGTTCGCACTGACGGCAGTTTGAACAGTGGACGTTACATTTCAGATGTGTTACGACCCGTGGCTCTACCCTTCATTCGATCCCTGCGATACCATACATTTCAGCAGGATAATGCACGACCGCATGTTGCAGGTCCTGTACGGGCCTTTCTGAATACAGAAAATGTTCGACTGCTGCCCTGGCCAGCACATTCTCCACATCTCTCACCAATTGAAAACGTCTGGTCAATGGTGGCCGAGCAACTGGCTCGTCACAATACGTCAGTCACTACTCTTGATGAACTGGGGTATCGTGTTGAAACTGCATGGACAGCTGTACCTGTACACGCCATCCAAGCTCTGTTTGACTCAATGCCCAGGCGTATCAAGGCCATTATTACGGCCAGGGTGCTTGTTCTGGGTACTGATTTCTCAAGATCTATGCACCCAAATTGCGTGAAAATGAAATCACATGTCAGTTCTAGTATAATATATTCTGCATTTCTTCTTGGTGTAGCAATTTTAATGGCCAGTAGTGTATATACGAGGGTAAGTCAATTATTGTCCTCAATGCAGTTATAAAATTCTATTGTAATCAAATAGGAAACTTACAAGAACATTTTTGCGACATAGTCTCCTTGCGTTTCAACGCACTTGGTTCATCGTTGTACAAGCTTCCTGATGCCCTCATAAAAGAAGGTTCTCGGCTGAGCTGCGAGCCAAGAATGCACCGCTTCTTTCACTGCTTCGTCCGAAAATATGCGGCCCTTTAATGAATGTTTGAGTGGACCAGACGAGTGATAGAAGGGACAAGATCCGGACTATATGAAGGATGATCCAGTACTTCAAATTTGAGTTTCTGGAGCGCTTCAGCAGTGTGCGGACGGGCATTGTCGTGCAACAACACAACACCTTTTGACAGCAATCCTCGGCGTTTGCTTCGAATTGCAGGCTTTAGCCTGGCAGTAAGCATCTCACTGTAACATACACTGTTTATTGTTGTGCCCCTTTCCCCACAATGTTCCAGTACTGGACCTTGTGCGTCCTAAAAAACCGTAAGCATCAGTTTCCCTGCGGACGGCTGTGTCTTGAACTTTTTCTTGCACGGCGAATTTGGATGTTTCCATTCCATACTGTACCGTTTACTCTTCCGTTTTGTAATGATGGATCAATGTTTCGTCACCAGGAATTATCTTGTCTAAAAAGTTGTACCCTTCGTTATCACAGCGATCCAAATGCTTTTTGCAGATGTCCAAGCACTTTTGTATATGCAACCGTGTGAGTTGTTTTGGGACCCATCTTGCACATAATTTATGAAACCCAAGTCTTGTGGATGATTTCGTAGGCAGAACCGTGACTAATTTGCACACGATGTGCCACTTCGACAATAGTTAGTTGTCTGCCTAAGAGAATCATTTCACGTGAACGCACAAGGTTTCTTCATTTGTGGCGGTAAACGGCCGTCCGGCTCCATTATCGTGCGTAACACTTGTGCCACCATTTCGGAATTTTTCAGTCCTTTCGTAGACACCTCGTTGTTGCAAAACACTGTTCCCGTACTGCACCGAAAGTCTTCGATGTATTTCGGCCCCTGATGCGCCTTCCGACCACAAAAAGCGGATCACTGAGCGTTGATTATTCTCTGGTGCGAATAGACAGCGGAGCAGCTATGACTAACAGCACAGCAGCAATAACGAAACTAACCTACCAGCTTGAAAATTGCAAAGATAACAACATATAAACAAAGCATGCGTCAATAACTTAAAACGACAGTACTACCAAAATAAACAGAAACATAACTAAATTGCGGATAATAATTGACTTACCCTGTACTTTGCCTTTAGAAGAGTATACGAGGCAATAAACATTTGTGAAAAGTTAAAACCGTATGTCAGATTATAACTGGCAGCCGGATCTCTGTCGATCGTGGGTAATCACACTACACGGACAAGCATTGTGGACTGGACTACGATCTTTAGGAGAAATCTTCGTAACCATAGCCTCAGGGATCATACTGAGATGGCATTTGTTTCACCATTAGCGGGGCTAACAATGTGATGTATATTTTGAGAAGCCGAAGCTTTGAGAGTCGGTCGTGAGGCGTTCTCAGACAGAACAACTACCTTTCAAATTCAGGGGCCATGGTTCAGTTCTCGTACGGCACACGTGTCCAGTCTCAGATTAGACTTTTACAGTGAGATCATGAAGCTGAAAATTTTAAGAAATGTAACTATTGATAATTTAAGATGTCAAAATATGTAATAAAAATTCCTGCATGGAAATATGTGTATGTGTTTCAGAACATTAAAGATGCTTCATGATAAACAGAGACGATACGCGTTAGGTAATTAGAAATTGCATATATTCGGTAACTTGAAAATCATCAACACGCAATTACCAACACTCGACGAATGACATCGACATATTTTAAATGAGGTTTCGGGATTGCAGCCGGATGACGTTTACATCTTGCCACGATATTTCGGCTTACAACCATTCAGCCGTCTTCAAGTGAGTGTTCTGTATTGGAGACTGCTGGTTGCACAACGCTCGTGTTATACCGAAAATTGAGGCGGTGGCGCATACGTCACAGTTACCTCTGCGTGAGCGCCCTCCGACGAGTTTAGCGCCCTCTTCGAATATTGCTCCATTATCTTCCGAAATGTCGTGGCAAATTGTCGACGTCATCCAGCTGCAATACCGAAAACTCATGGAATACTCATTACGCCAGGAATACTTCAGGAATCATATCGACATATTTGTCTGTTTGTTTGAGCAGGAAATTTCTGTGAATAGTTACGTTTGGATTTTTCTTATTCCTTAATGCGCGGGATGCAGTCTATACTTCATATCTGGTGGTTGGGTTAGCTGTCACGGAACGGATCACAGTGCCAATAAAAACAAAGTAGTGAAACTTCTGAGCACGAGGAAATTTATGCCTGTCGTCAACAAAGTTGTCGACATTTAACTTCTTTTACTTTAGATTAAATACTCGAATCCTAATGACCTAGGCATCGGGCGACTCCCCCCTAATTTGCACAATGTCAACTTAATTTTAATACTTTGCAAGATCGTTCCGTCTCCGTCTCCATCGGTACTGACACTATTTTCCTTTCTTTTGTTAATTAAGTCCATGAGCTTAAAATCTAAACATTTCGCCTCGTCACGAAGAGACCTCTCGTGATCATTTTTTATGCTTGCACTACGCACTACTTCTAACTGGAACATGGTTGTATCTTGTCATATGAACACGTTAGTCCCACCACAATATGCTATGTGGTGTAAAAAAAGACTTTAATCATAACATTTTTATTATTTTCCGGCTTAACCGCGATTTCAGTATTGCAGTTTGTATCAAACGCAGATCACACTACCGACAGGGACTTGACGTTCGACATGTAATTATAGACGACTTTATTATTCGAATATTAATAAGCAGAAAACCAATAACAACGTGGGAAGATCATTATTCCACACCCCTTATGCTTCCTACGATTCAAAATGATTGCCCTCAGCTGGATATCGTGGCACAAACAGTCACACTGTAGCTGTAATACAGAAAAGTAAGGAAGGTAGACTAAGGTTAACACTCCGTCGAGATGGAGCACACGTACGTAGAGGGGACAGAATGGGAAATCAAATTAGCCAAGTTCTTTTCAAAGGAATAATCTCGGCGTTCGGATTAAGGATAAAACCTGAATCTCGATGGTCGGGTGGAGATTCGAGCTTCCCTTTGCTCAAATACGAGTGCAGTGTTAACAACAGTTCGAAATGGCGCTCTAATCGCAAAGCCCGTCGACTGTGTAAACCGTTCAGTGTGCTAAAACCGGTAAAAATTGTGCCTAGATTTATTTTTCAACAATCGCATGACTCACAGAATGGCTTTGGCTCTAATGGTCCTCTGATAGCACGTACAGCAAGGTGCTCATTTTCGCGGTGAAATTGTTTTAGGCGGTCAGACAAGCGTTCCATCGAAGAACTTCGATACAAAACAGCTGTCTCAGGAGTGGGCTCACTGCAGTTTAGCACCGAAACCTGTAAAATCCCTCTAGACGTTTTCTTCGAAAGAGCTTGCGGTTACTGCGTCAATAAACGCACAGTAATGGCTCAGCGAAACGATAAAAGACCCGCGAAGAGCAATTCAAAACAAACGACGTGGCACGTTGAGATTAGCGTGATTTTGCTTCACGACAATGTCCGTTCCACACATTGCCACAGGCATCTGATCACCTTCGGCGTAGTCCCGATTTAAATCCACACCTGCATTTAAAGGGTCTATGAAACAAAACTGGGCCGGGAAATATTTATGAGAGGACTTAAGAGGCATAGACCCTGGTTAATGAACATCACAGACGATACTGAAGATGGCTACCGTTGATGATGATAGAGCGCTGTGCGTGATTTATCAAACTATGATACACGCGCCGCAGCTCTTCCTAAGGACAGCAGCAATAGCGATTTCATTGTTCGGTTTTAGCTCTTCCAATGTGTGATGTTTATGTGAGTACACTTTACCATTCAGTTTTCCTCACAGGTAAAAATCACAGGTGGGAGAGGGAGAGATCAGGCGATGGAGGTGGGCAGGATATTGCACTGCCTCTTCTGACTGTCCTATCCTCGCGAAACATCTCATGCACTGGCGACAGGGCTGTCACGGAGGTACAAGCTGTTGCTACGTCTTGCTGAAAAAAAAATCCATACTTTAATTCAACTTCTAAGCGCATATCCGCATACGAATTAATTTCTGGACATAACGGTTAGCATTAACAGTTTGATGTTACGATGACACTAGAGGTTGCGCACCAAACACCTCTTTGAGATTATATAACAGCTCTTCAAAGTATTAGTTGAGATTTTCTGATTTAAAACAGCATGTTCTGCGAGTTCACATAGCCTGGCAGGCCGAACTAGACGTCCGACGAAATGAGAAACTGATGATCTAAAAGCTCTGATTCCACTTCACTTAGAAACCACTGGCAGAACACGCGAAAGTTCGTCTGAACGTTTTAACTCGTGCGCAACAGCAAATTTGTAAGCATACAGACGTAGGTCCTTTTTGATGTTTCTAAACGACGATCTCTCAATTCCTACATGCACAGGTTAATGGTGTTCAGATTTCATCGGACTGTACCAAGTTTTCACACACTCGAGAAATACTTACAAGTGTTCGTAATGGCTTTTATTCGCTACAGATCCCGTTTCGCATCATTTTACGACTATGTTTTGCACTGCAGACTTTGCAAAAAAGCTTTTAGTCTTAAGGCGTTGCGCAAACAATTTCGCACACGTTTTCCACAAATTTGCTTCTCATAACATCCAAAAATAAATATGCGCTTTTTTTACCCGTCAGCACCATTTTTATTGCATTCTGCTGGTCACTAAAACAATTTTGATCTCCTCACTGACTCGAACGTAATGAGAGAGCAAAGTGCTCGGGACAGAACAACCGGAGATGCCTATGCATAGACCCATGTGACGACAACCGATTGCAGCATCGAAACCACAGTTCCCGATATCTTATGTAATGGGCAGTTCAAAAAATGTTAAAATGTGTGTGAAATCTTATGGAACTTAATTGCTAAGGTCATCAGCCACTAAGCTTACACACTACTTAACCTAAATTATCCTAAGGACAAACACACACACCCATGCCCGAAGGAGGACTCGAACCTCCGCCGGGACCAGCCGCACAGTCCAGGACTGCAGCGCCTCACACCGCTCGGCTAATCCCGCGCGGCTAGTGGCCAGTTCTACAGTTCATTAACAAAGGTCACTTCCACGTCAGTCTTACAAATACTTTCATGGTCAGTTTTATTTTGCCTACACTATATATCTATACTTCGCAGGTCACCTCACGGTGTATGGCGGATAGTGGTCCATGCAACCCTTTCCTGGTCAAGTCACGAAAGATTCGTGTGAAAAACGAATGTTGGTAAACCAACGTGTGATCTCGAATCCGTCTAATCTTACTTTCATGGTCTTTTCGTAATACATTTGTAGGAGGAAGCAATATGTTGGTCAATTCTTCTAGGAACTCGCGCTCTCTGCATTTTAACAGTAAATTACACAGGTATGCATGCACAACGACCCTCTTGTAGGGTCTGCCAGTGGAATTTAATCTCCGTGACGCTTTCGTGCTTGCTAACTGAACTTGTGACGAAACACGCTACTTTTCTTTGAATCTTGTTTGTCTACTTTATCCACATCTACATCTACATGGTCACTCTGCAATTCACACGTAAGTGTTTGGCAGAAGGTTCATCGAACTATTTTCATACTACTGCTCTACCGTTCCGCTCTCTAACGGCGCGTGGGAAAAAGGAACACCTAAATCTTTCCGTTCGAGCTCTGATTTCTCTTATTTTATGATGATGATCATTTCTCCCTATGTAGGTGGGTGTCAAAAAAAAATATTTTCGCATTCGGAAGAGAAAGTTGGTGATTGAAATTCCGTAATTATGGGAGAAAGGATAATTGGCCCTCATTTTATCGATGGCAATCTAAATGGTTCAATATATGCTGATTTCCTACGTAATGTTCTATCGAGGTTACTACAAGACGTTTCACTGCATGACAAAATGGCGATGTACTTTCAGCATGATGGACGTCCGGCACATAGCTCCCGTGCGGTTGAAGCCGTACTTAATAGCATATTTCATGAGAGGGGGATTGATCGTCGAAGCACCATACCATGACTCGCACGTTCAGCGGAACTGACGTCCCAGAATTTCTTTCTGTGTGGAAAGTTGAAGGATATTTGCTATCGTAATCCACCGACAACGCCTGACAACGTGCATCAGCGCATTGTCAATGCATGTGAGAACATTACGAAAGCCTGTTGAGCGGAATGTCGATAGACGTATTGCTAAATACATTGAGGTTGACGGACATCATTTTGAGCATTTATTGCATTAATGTGGTATTTACAGGTAATCACGCTGTAACAGCATGCATTCTCAGAAATGATAAGTTCACAAAGGTACATGTATCACATTGGAACAACCGAAATAAAATGTTCAAACATACCCACGTTCTGTATTTTAATTTAAAAAACCTACCTGTTACCAACTGTTCGTCCAAAATTGTGAGCCATATGTTTGTGACTATTACAGCGCCATTTATCACAAAGCGAAAAAAGTGGTCCAAATAAAACATTCATATTTCTTTACGTACTACACGAATATGTAATAAAAATGGGGGTTCCTATTTTTTATAAAAACGCAGCTGATATCCGTTTGACCTATGGCAGCGCCATCTTGCGGGCCAACCATAGCGACATTTGGTTTCTCCCTTCAAGCTAGACAAGTTTCGTTCTTTGTAGTTTTTTCGTTTGGCGCTTATTTTGTGAGATATTTGGCCCGGTCACGATCAATGGACCACCCCGTATAACAGCATCATCCGCGAAGAGCCAGCTGGAATTTCTAAGGGTATCCAGTACTGATTTGCACAGATCGCTCATTGGACAACAATGCGGAACCGTATCGGACGCCTTCTGGCAGTCTAGGAACACGGCGTCAACCCGGGTGTCGGTATCTAGCACCTTCTCAGACATGAAAAACTGGTTCACGTCACAGTGTTCTGCAAAGGACGAGGAGCTATATGACGCCACAGAATGGCGGTTGCGGTCGCCAGGGGCAAAATTGAGAAGCCCGTCTGAGGTATGAGCAGCGGAAGAGTATGCACACAAATGTGCGACGCGCGATGCGGGAGGCCTGGGCCTGCCCCACGCAAGGACACCTGCCGCCTGGCTGCTGCCAGTTGCGCAAGCAGCGTGCCGGCTGCGCCCACGCCACACGCGTCGCTCGCCATCCTCCATTCCTCTCGATTGTTTCCTCTGACCAAACAGAAACTCGCCTGATAAACTCTGCTCTAGAAAATAGACAGGGGCCTAACTATAGCAATCCTGGCAACAAGAGTTGGAAAAAGAAAAGAATAACACTACGGACTTAACAGGCTGCAAGCACTATTTGCAACACGGAGATGCAGAGGCATCAAACTTCACTCAAGAGCGACTGTGCAAAAGATAGCAACCATTTTAGAAAAAAATCCGTTCCTGTCACCGGAACGAAAGGAACAATTCCGTGTGGTAGAAGACGGTAAGTTGGTGAGAACTTGAGCTGGGCGTCTGAAGAGTTTGCGGAGATGATTGTATGGTCTGATGAGGCACAGTTCAAACTCAATGGTACAGTAAATCGCCATAACGCATCTACTGGGCCGCCGAAAATCCGAACGTCCATGTAGACAAAGGCGTGAATTTGCCAGGAGTAAATGTGTGGTGTGGGTTGTCTTACCGGGGCTTGATTGAGCCATTCTACTTTGACGGCACAGTTACCGGTGAGGTGTACCTTCAGAAGCTTCGGACATTCATTTTACCTGCCATCCGCGACTTGTATGGAGACGGAAGAGTTTACTTTCAACAAGATGGTGCCCCGGCCCACTGCCAAAATCGGGTTATGGCGTATCTCGACGAAAATCTACCAGGAAGATGGATAGGCCCTAGAGGTTCCTCAGACCTAACTCCTCTGGACTTTTACCTGTGGGGAACACTAAAGGACGTCGTTTATCGACAAAAGCCACGCCTATTGGATGAACTTCGAGAATCCATCGTGCATTCATGTGCAAATATCCAACTGAACACGTTGCAGTGAGTAGTTCGTGCTGCAGTTCGGCGGCATCGTTTGTGCGTGGATGTTAGTGGTGATTATTTCGAACACCTACAGTGATATCTTTAAGTTGGACTTTAAGCTAGACTTTCACCAAAAATGAGACAACTCCGTCAATTAATTTGCAAGTCATGGACTTTTAAACAGTGGATACATTTTTTTTGGACCCCTCTGTATTTCGATGAAACGCTATTAACGTAAAATTAGAGGCATTCGAGCTCACGCGGACACTTATGAACAACCTTTCTCCCTGCGCACCATTTGCTACTGGAACAGGAAAAGGTGGTACACACTACCACAAATCGTAAAACTGCTTGCGGAGTATAGATGCAAATGTAGAATCCACAAGACTGGTGCACATCATCTTAAACCTGGAGCAAGCACTGGTTCTTCACGAACCACTTCGTCAAAGGTCTACAGCCAGATCCTTCCCTGTCGTAAATCTGTCGTCGGCAGGGTCAGGTGTTGTCAGCCACGTAGCGAAAATCGGGATCGTCCATAGACTATCACGGATTTTAATAGCGCATAGACAGGTCACGGTATACCCGCCTGAGTAGCCGAGAGCGCTAACGCGCTGCTTCCTGGACTCGTGTAGGCGCGCCGGCCCGGCTCGAATCCGCCCGGGGGATTAACGACGAGGGCCGATGTGCTGGCCAGCCTGGATGTGGTTTTTAGGCAGTTTTCCACATCCCGCTAGGTGAATACCGGGCTGGTCCCCATGTTCCGCCTTAGTTACACGGCTCGCAGACATTTGCACTATTCCATGGATTACACTCGACACAGACAGTTGCGGTACGCTAATTCCGTCCCGGGGGCAACGGGGTGGCGGCAGGAAGGGCATCCGGCCACCCCTTAAACATTAACATGCCAAATCCGATTAACGATGCCCGTCACTACGGGACAAGGCTCAAGCGATAGATAGAATAGACAGGTCACAGTATAGTAGATCGATTGCCAAATCAGTGCTGGATAACAAGGTAGTCTATACGGAGTCACTCCGTACAGAACTGTTTCCAGGTTACGCGGCGCAGAATCCACCGGCACACATGCCAACCTACGTCAGTTGCACGACACACAGACACTACCACCACAGAAACACCACTAACGGCTTTTCCAAATGTTTACATATATCTACGACATTGTAAGACTGAATGGACGTATCTGATCGGCAGCGTATAGTTTATGTTGGTAGGTACTATCCTGTGGGAAATCCAGCGCTTTGTACGTCTTAAAGATGAGGGATACAGGAGAGAAATAGGGACATTTACGGTTGTTAGTTCGGTCACAGCGATGCGTTGGAGATCTGTACATTCAGGAAGGTTATGCACTAGATCCTCACCTCCGTTCTGTCAGAGTGGCAGAATGAATAGTAAATATACACGTCATACAGCTATCTATACTTGTGAATAGCGGACCAGTTCTGATAGTAGTGAAGCACTAAGGCTGCGCAATGCTTGCTGCATTTTGAGAACTCCGAGCCATAACACGTCTTTTCCGTCATCAAGGTGACAGATTATGTTACACTCTACAGAAATTGGCTACAATTTTTCATCAGGGATTTCAAATATGTCGTCTTTAGTATACCGACATATGAGCTTTCAAGTTTCTTGGAGTTTTATTGCTGAAAGTGCACAGTATTTCATGAAGACAGTAGACCCGCCAGGTTAGTCGAGAGCGCTAATACGCTGCTTCCTCGACTCCGGTAGGCGCGCTGGCTCCGGATCGAATCTGCCATGCGGATTACCGACGTCGGCCAGAGCCTGGCTGTGGTTTTTAGGTGAGCAACGTAAGGTACCTAACGACTAGAAAGAAGCGCAGGCCATTCCCGTTTTTAAGAAAGGCCGTAAGACAGATGCACACAATTATATACCTATATCGTTGACGTCAATCTGTTACAGAATTAAGGAAGATGTTTTATGCTCAAGAATTATGACGTTCTTCGAAAATAAACATCTGCCCTGTAAAAACCAACATGGATTCCGCAAACGGAGATCCTGCAAAACTCAGCTCGCTCTGTTCCTCCATGAGATCCACAGCGCAGTGAGCAACGGCGCTCAGGTTGATGCCGTGTTCCTTGATTTCAGTAAGGCATTTGACACCGTCCCGCATTGCTGCTTAATGAAAAAATACGAGCTTACGGAGTAGCGGAGCAGACTTGCGATTGGATTCAAGTCTTTCTTGCAGACAGGAATCAACACGTTGTTCTTAACGGAACTAAATCGGCCGGCCGTGGTGGTCTCGCGGTTCTAGGCGCGCAGTCGGGAACCGTGCGACTGCTACGGTCGCAGGTTCGAATCCTGCCTCGGGCATGGATGTGTGTGATGTCCTTAGGTTAGTTAGGTTTAAGTAGTTCTAAGTTCTAGGGGACTAATGACCACAGCAGTTGAGTCCCATAGTGCTCAGAGCCATTTGAACCATTTGAACTAAATCGACAGACGTAAAGGTAATATCCGGAGTACCACAGGGTAGTGTGATAGGACCGTTGTTGTTTACAATATATATAAATGATCTAGTAGAAAGCTCTTCAAGGCTATTCGCAGATGATGCAGCTGTTTATACCAAAGTAGCAACGCCAGAAGATTGTAAGAATTTGCAGAACGATCTGCAGAGATGTGATGAATGGCGCAGGCTCTGGCAGTTGACCCCGAACGTAAATAAATGTAACATATTGCGCATACATAGGAAAAGAAATGCAATGCTGTACAGGTACACTATTGATTACAAACAGCTGGACACAGCGTCTGCCATAAGATATCCAGGCGTAATTATCCAGAGCGACCTTAAGTGGAATGCCCATATAAAACAGACAGTGGGAAAAGCTGACACCAGACTAAGATTCATCGAAAGAATCTTAAGAAAATGTAACTCATCCACGAAAGAAGTGGCTTATAAGGCGCTTGTTCGCCCGATTATTGAGTATTATTCTTCTATCTGGGGTCCCTGTTAGGTAGGACTGGTAGAGGAGATAGATAAGATCCAAAGAAGAGCGGCGCGTTTCGTCACGGCATCGTTTAGCTGGAGAGAGAGTCTTACGGAGATGCTAAACGAACTCCACTAGCAGACGTTACAAGAGAGGCGTTGTGCATCACGGAGAAGTTTACTACTGAAATTTCGGGACAGCACTTTTCAGAAGGAGTCAGACAACATATTACTTCCCCCACATACATCTCGTGTATTGACTACGAGGAGAAAATTCGAGAAATTACAGCCAATACAGAAGCTTACCGACAACCATTCTTCCCACGCACTACTCGCGAGTGGAACAGGGTTGGAGTGGTCAGATAGTGGTACGGAAAGTACCCTCCGCCACACACCATTAGGTGGCTTGCGGAGTATGATGTAGATAAGTTAGTTCGTTGATGAGCGTGAGTCACTAACAATTCCAGATCAAACATTGATAGAAAATCTTTGTTGTTGAGCTACTACAACAGGTGAAATGATGCGTCCTCGATGAACAGCACAGATATGCTTAAATAAGAGTTAAGTCGATGATGAATAAACCATTCGCAGAAGTATACCCTGCTGATACTATCTGCACGAGGAAACAGAAGGTTATCATGTAACACACACCAGTCAGACATGTGGACCACAACAGCTACTCGTCTTACAATTATACCAGAGTCGTTGTCAACTGCATGAAGAACTGCCTGCTGTTGCGGCGACCTCGACCTTCTAGATCTCCACCAGTCGGAAGTAAGAGGCTTTAAAGTCACATGCTCCTTAAGATGACAACTGACTGCCTCAGAAGTCCTCCTGTTCAGACACCTCCGTGTTGGAAATCTCATTCGAAACATACCAAGAGAAGTATGGTCTTCACCGAAGACAAATTCACACATCAATTGGAAAACTGTCAACTCTTCATTAGTGTAGACTTCCACTGCACTGTACCAGAAACCAAGTCCGGGACGAATTATGTGCTGGCTATATGCGTAATGATAACCTAAACAGTTGGCGTTATATACAGTTATGTCAGAAACAGTCTGGAAACTCGTGAGGCTATTGCAGGGTAGGTTGAGCTGAGACATAACTGTTACGACAAAAAATCGATACGTTGCGTCGTTTTCTAGTTAATTATCAATGAAGTTAGCCAATCATGTCGTTGCGCTCGCAGATTCAAGCGACCCGCCACAGACGGTGTCGCCAAATGTATACTTCGTTTGGTTTCCTAAAACCGAACAAGAGATCGATACAAAAATTTGAGATGGAACGGTAGTAAAGATCGAACCCGAACGACAGCTGAGCAGTCTCGTGCTGTATAATCTACGCTATGAGAGCAACTGACTCCAATTGTACGAGGGTCACTCCAAAAGAAATGCGCACAATTTTTGTAAAAATACAGTTTTCATTCTGCATGTGTAAAAATTTACAGTGTGTAGATACATCCTTCCCGCTTGTTTTCAAACTTAGTTCAACCTGTTCCCGTAAGGTGGCGCCGTCAGAGCATGTCTTCAACATGGCTGCTACACTTGACGTTCGTCAGAAGCAACGTGCTGTCATAGAATTCCTGTGCTGTGAAAACGAGACGGTGGGAAACATCCATAAGAGGTTGAAAAGTGTGTATGGAGATGCTACTGTAGATCGTAGTACAGTTAATCGGTGGGCAAGCAGGTTACGTAATGAAAGCGGGCACGGCAATATTGAGGACTGTCCTCGCAGCGGCAGGCCTCGTACTGCACACACTCCAGACAATGTGCAGAGAGTTAACGAATTGGTGACTGCTGACAGACGCATCACAGTGAACGAATTGTCACGCTACGTTGGGAAAGGGGAAGGAAGTGTTTGCAGAATACTGAAAGTGTTGGCCTTAAATAAGGTTTGTGCCGGCTGGGTTTCCAGGATGTTAACAGAGGCTCACAGAGAAATAATAAAAACGGTATGCAGTAAACTTTTGGAAGAGTACGAGAATGGTGGAGATGAATTTCTTGGAAGAATTGTGAAAGGTGATGAAACATGGCTCTATCATTTTTCACCAGAGACGAAGAGGCAATCAATCGAGTGGCATCATGCTAATTACCCCCAAAAAAAATCAAAACCACACCTTATGCTGAAAAAGTTATGGTTATGGTGTTTTTCGATTCCAAAGGACTCTTGCTTCTGGACATCATGCCAAGTGGAACCACCATAAATTCTGATGCATATGTGACGACACTGAAGAAACGTCAAGCTCGACTGAGTCGTGTTCGACCACATCGGGCGAAAGCAGGATGTTTTGCTGTTGCAAGACAATGCACGGCCACATGTCAGTCAAAAAACCATGGGAGCGACCACAAAACTCGGATGGACAACACTGAAACACCCATCTTACAGTCCTGACCTGGCTCCATGTGACTTATCATCTCTCTGGGAAACTGGAAGACTCTCTTCGTGGAACAAGGTTTGAAGATGATGACTCCCTTGTGCACGCTGCCAAACAGTGGCTCCAACAGGTTGGGCCAGAATTTTACCGTGCGGGTATACAAGGGGCTGGTTCCAAGATGGCGTAAGGCAGTTGAGAGGGATGGAAATTGTGTGGAGAAATGAAAATATTGTTCCTAAAGGATGTATCCACACACCATAAAACTTTCAGACATGTAGAATAAAAGATGGATTTAAAAAAAAATAGTGTGCATGTCTTTAGGAGTTGGCGAGCCGCTAGACTTTGAGCGCGCAACAGCCTGATAGGCTAACTTCAATGCTAATTAACTCGGAAACGGCACAACGTATCGAACTTTTTTCTTAACAGTTATTTCTCAGCACAACTTAGCATGAACCATCCTTAGAAGCTTTTCAGACTGTCTGACCATCCTGTATAAGAAAGGAAGTGAAATGAGTCGCATGTCAATACGCGCAATGACGTAAACAGCATGTCAAATGGAACACAAAAAAGGGGCTGTGAAGCTAAGAACTGAATCACTTATTTGTGAGAGGGCATTAGTCAGTATTTGATGAAAGTAAGTTATTGATGGAAACCGTTTATTTCATTTGCCAACGCATCGTTTGCTAACGAAAGAACCTAAGTCTGACTCTTAGAACGATACGAACAAGGGTGGCCTTTTTTCGTTTATTTATGTAACATCATAAGTTAGCCAACAGACGCACCTTCATAAGTACACATTTTTTTAAAATTTAATCGTATGGCTAAAGCCCCCCGTCGGGCAGGCCGTTCGCCGGGTGCCGGTCTTTCAGCTTGACGCAGCTTCGGCGATCCATAGTCGATGACGATGAGAGGATGAGGACAGCATAACACCCAGTCCCAGGGCGGAGAAAATTCCCAGACATAGCCGGGAATCGAACCCGGGCCCCGAGGACTGACAACCCATCACGCTGACCATTCAGCTACCGGGGGGCGGACAGTAAACAATAAATTTAGCAGACACTTAGCCTGAATACGGAGTTGGCAATCTCATCACTTTCGTTTTTCAGTTGGATTACTGCTAATTCTGCTGCTTATTGTTTGACTGCTATGATAACGCTAACAGCATGGAACCCCCTACAAAAGATATTATCTTAAAACTCAGAAAAACAGATAAGAGGAATAAAGATTGGTGAATTTCATAAGGGTGTGACGATTAAAAAGGCCCGCATTCAAGGTGAACAGTACATAAACTACAAACACAAGTTTGTCTCATCTAAGGCTACAGCTGAGTATTGCATAAGTATATAACCTAAAACTGGCAATCAGTACTAACTTAATGTGACGAGTGCTACATTGCATGAAAACACTTTGTCATATACTGCACTTTATGCACTTAATATCCTAAGAAAATATTCATACATTACGGAAATATATATTAAAACCTAAAAACCGCATTTTATGAATATAACTCTTAACCTGTTTTCAGATGTAACAAGAAATGTTTCTACAAGGTGTATGTATGTTCCTCTGCAAGGAAATTACTTGGTATTATCCATTCATTTGACACAAAAATGAACAGGGTCTTTACCTTCAAGGATTAACTGAAATCGTTCCAGTTAAAAGTTTAAAGCAAAGAAAGGGGGAAGATTCAGAAAAACTAAGTTCATCTTTCTACCACCATGTAGTGAATGGAGAAAAGAGGCTGGAAGTGAGCAAAAATGCGTTTCTTCTAACGTACACTTTAATTGACAGGAGGATGAGGAGAATATAGACTTCATTATTCGTGAGAAAATCGCCTACGAACAGACGGGGCCAATATGAAAACAGGAAGGTAGTCAAAATAGTAGTTCTGGAACTAATTAAAGAGCATATACGTTCCTTTCCCGCAACCACCAGTCACTATACTTCAAGGGAAATTAAATATCTTCATTCAGCTCTGGATATTAAAGATATGTCTTACCTTCTCAGGGAAATGTTTCCAGATTCGCAGGTCAATAATTCATAGATTGCCTCGATTTACGTTTTAGTAAGCTACAAGCTGATGCTTGTGGCGTTTGTGAGCAACACAAAGTTAAAGAGTCCTTCTTTAAATGGCCCTGGAAAGCTATTGTAAGCTGTTGAATTAGCAGTTCAGGAAAGACAAGCTAAAAGGTTTTACAGCAGTGTGCAAGAGATTGAACAGCTATGTAAAAACAATAACATTATGGGGCTCACATTTGGCTACATGCAGAACACACCCCTGCCATGCATTCTTGTTCAAGAGATGTATTATTATAGTCAGGTTTCAGTTTTCCCAATTGCAGTATGTAATATCAGAACTGGAAGTGCTGATTTCTTTTCCTACCACGAAAGCCACGCGAAGAAAGGCACAAATACAATTCATTCATTTCTTTTCAGATATTTGAATGCCCGCTCTTCCCCAAATATCAGATAACTACATCTTTTTAGCGATTCCTGTGGTGGAAGAAACAAGAACCATTGCATGTTAAAATTCTTAGTAGCCCTCACAGACAGTCAGAAATTTGTCAAAATTATTTACAGCTTTCCAATCCGCGGTCACTCATTCTTATCGCGTGACCGTGATTTTGGTCTTGTAAAGGGAATACCTAGAAAGACAGAGAGATACTATGAACCGTTAGAAGCTTGTAAAAGGATATACTCTGCTGCAATTCCTGGTAAATTTAATTTTCACAGGGTTGCCTCAGATGATATACAGAATTTCAAAATACAGTCGCTCGAACTGTACAAGTGAAACTGCTTATCACAGGAATCTAAATCCATCGCAGTTCCACGACCCTAAAAACAATATTTAACCGTAGCTAGCTTAATTCAGTTAGAGTACAAACAGCCACGGAAGGCATAGTTACTGCTTCACAACACATACGGGGCTCAATAAATCACACTTTTGTACTAAGGCCAAGTTTCATATGAATGTCTCATTCGTAACGCCACCTGAAAGAGCATATGACAATGAAAAACTACATATTAACCACGATAAAATTAAAGACCTATCTAAAACCATGAAATACACACCAGACGACCATCAAGACTTTTACAGATCTTTCCTCAAATGGCCCACAAACAGTTCATTGGGGTGATTATGTTTTGTACGTTACTGGAATTCGTTAAATGACATTATATAAGCCTTATACTATTTGTTTATTCTAAAATAAGTGAAAATAAAGCATTATTAATGAGCCCCTAATATTATCCAATTTTTTTAAATATGTGTATTTATTTATCCAAAGGCGTCGGTCACGTAAATTTTCAAAACTTTAATTCTTTTGTAATTACACCTTCTCATTAAACCACGCTTTGTACAGGGTTCTAGGGATATCGTCACTTCAGTGTATCAGTTGTTTTTTCCCTTTGTCGAACAGTATTCCCACGAACACGTCACATAATTTACTGCCCGATGTTTTCAGCATAGTTGTAGCTGCGCCTGTCAGTATAGACTTATCTCTAACGTCCACGCCTGTTGCCCAGTGGGAAATAGACGTTAATGACTTGCTTGTGCCACACGTACTTGGAGGTACTAACCAACTTAAAAACATACTATTCGCAGTAGCTGTAATTATTAGTCTGAAAATGAAGTAAATGCTGAAGTAATATTATTCAGTACACTGTCCTCGGTTATCAACAGAGATATCTGCATTTACACCCCTAACACTCTGTGTATGAGGGAAGCGCGAGATAGCCGCCCGGTCTCAGGCGTCTCATCACGGTCCCCCCCCCCCCCCCCCCCACTCGGAAGTTCGAGTCCTCCCTCGGGCATGTGTGCGTGTATTGTACTTAGCGTAAGTTAGTTTAAGTTAGATTAAGTAGTGTGTACGCTTAGGGACCGATGACCTCAGCAGTTTGGTCCCATAAGAATTTACCACACATTTCCAATATTTTTTTATTTTCATTTCCCAAAACTTTATTATTCTGGATTATGCCCATTCACAAATAAGAGATTCAGTTAAGACGTTAATTTACTATGAGGAGTTGTACAAAATGAATAATAACACGGAAATGAAGCGTTTCCAGACCCAAGTAACATTTTCTTCTTCCATGTGCGACGTACGTATTCTGAATCTGGTGTAACTTGTGATTGAGCTAGAATGCACTTGTTTTATAACATTTATTTAATAACACACAGGGGCAATGTAACTCTTTGCCTATTTATTTATTAAAGACTCTTGTACTCCTAGGAACTACTCACGTAGAAGACAGATGCACGATCATTACTCAGTTTCTAAATGTCGGTTCTTTGTCATTCTGCAATCGTCCACAGTGGTCCACAACCGAAGAGAAAACTTCACGTTCCGAAACTACTACTTAACTGCGTACATCTATGCATATGTACATATTTTAGTTGATTCCAATACAGCACAGAGAGAGAGAGAGAGAGAGAGAGAGAGAGAGAGAGAGAGAGAGAGAGAGAGAGAGAGAGAGGGGGGGGGGGAGGGAGGGAGGGAGGGAGGGAGGGGGGAGGGAGAGGGATACAGAGAGAAAGAATTAAAGATAAATTCCAGTCCAATCTCGATACTTTCAACTTGAATGTCCCTGAATGTACGCACATTAACCGGTTATCGGCGCACTTGAAAGATAACGACGGTTTACTAATTGGATATGAACTTGGCGTCACGTGCCATGTTCTTTATTATTGACGCACGATCTCCGCCGATAAGAACTTATTACATAGTTTTCAAGACTCACTTTGTCTCTGCGCTGAAGTAGGGAAAGAGAACACTGGTTTCTTCGGTGTTGAAATTTTTCTCATCGTTCTCGCGATCAAAATTTCTCACTGTTTGATTTGAATAACATACTTCACGCGATTACCAAGCCAACGTAGACGATGAATTATTTCTTATGTATACGCAGGAAATAATGTTATAACGGTATATTAAAAACCGACAGCCATGCCCGAGGCGGGGAATTTCAGTCAGATAAAAAAATTTCTGAAGGTGCCCCCCAGAAGTGTTATAAGAACGTTACTATTAACGACATATATAAATTACTTGGTGATTAATGCCATGAGACAAGTTGCAGAGAACTCTGTCGTAGGCAGGGAATTTGCAATATCAGAAAACGATCTGCAGAGGATCGACCTTTGAGGCAAAGCCAGGCTGTTGACAGAAAACTTAAACAAATGTAATGTATTGCGTGTAAATTGACGAAAAGACTATTTGTTTGATTGTAGCATTGACGATAAAACGCGGGAAATAGTTATGACCACAAAATACCAAAGGGTGTGCATCTGTAGCGATCTAAGGTGTAATGACGAAAGGACAAGTTGCAGAAAAGACAAGCATTGGAACAATCCTAGGATTAGGCTGCATACCTTGCAGGTAGTATTTCTAGCGAATTAGAGAAGATCCAAAGGCGAACAGTATGTAGCGCCACGCGTTCGTTTAGTAAGTGCCAGCGAGTTACGGAGATGTTCGTGAAACTCCGGTGGCAAGTGAGCCACTATGCGTCGCCCTGAAGATTACAGTTGAAAATCAATGAACGCATGTTTTCAGATAGTCAAGATACCTATTACTTTCCATCTGTCACGAAATACCCATGACTGTAAAATCAGACACAATAGAGCTTCCACAGAAGCTAAACGGTGGACTTCCTGCCGCACATAAACAATCTAGGGAAAAAAGAAAATAAAAAACTAAGCACATAGAAGGCAAGGTTGAATGTCAATGCAACTTTGTACTTGTACACACCATCGGCGCGTAAGTGAACGATCGGAACTGAATTGTCTGAGACAGGTAGAGCGGCAATCAGAGTGCAGTTGTGTTGCTCGTGTTTAGTGTTGTTACCAAGCCTAGTATCCTATTAGGCTATAAGAGGACGTGATCAGCGTCAGACGTTGAGCGATCACTGAAGGACACGGAGCCGCCACGTACTCTTGTGAGACAGCATTATCTACACCTTACACTGTTTGAATGGGGCCTTATTGTTGGTCTCCATTTGGTCGGGAGGTCGAATCGCGCAATATCCAGATTTCTGTTGCATTCGGATGTGATAGTGACCCGATGTAGGACAGCATGGGAATGTGAGGGGAGGTGGTGTTATCAAGGTTCCGGATAACGAAGTTTGTCCACGAGGGAGAACGCTGTATCGTGCACCACGCACATCGTAATCCCACTGCATGGAGGAGAGGAAGATTAGTGTTTAACATCCCTTCGACAACGAGTTCATTAGAGACGGAGCACAGGCTAGGATTAGGGAAGGGTGGTGAAGGAAGTCGGCCGCACAGTGTTAAAGGAACGATAACGGCATTTGCCTGAAGCGATTTAGAGAAATTACAGAAAACTTACATCAGGATGTCCGGACGCGGGTTTGAACCGTCGTCCTCCCAAATGCGAGTCCAGTGTGCAACCACTGTGCCACCTCTTTCGGCCCCCCTCCACATCTGCGCCTGCCATCCGAGTACAGGTAATGGATCCCCTGTATCATCCTACACCTCTGGTCGGAGACTACGAGCAGCCGGATTATGGAGTTACCGTATCATGCGTAGGCTGACGTTAACATCTCAGCACAAACTTCTGCGTTTGGAGTGATACTGTGATTGGGGATCGCTGATGAAAAGCGTCGCCTTGTGTTCAGCGACAAACTGCGGTTCTACTTGACTCCGGATGACCTTCGTTGGCGAGTATGGCGGCGGTTTGCTATGAGATCCCATTCTTCCAATGTTTTGGGGAGGCACAGCAGTTTTACTCCTGGTGCCACGGTGTAGAGAGCCATCCGGTTTGACTTCAGGTCATGGCTGGTAGACACCGAGGAAACTCTGGCAACACAACGATACAACACAAATGCCCTACGTCCTCAGGTATTACATCTCAGTGCCACTTTTCAACAGGGCAATGCTCGCTCACACATGGCACGTGTCTCTACGGACTGTCTGCGAAATGTTGAGGTACTCCCGTGCCCAACAAGACCCTGTGTGGGACCATCTCGTACGCCAACTCCGTCCTAGTGCCAGCATCCGGTAATGGAGACAAGAATACTTGTTATTCCACGATACTTTAGTGAGTATTATAAATAAAATACGTACAACCAATGATATTTAATATTATCCGCACTGCAATATACTGTGGCTCGCTTTATAAAGTTTTAGATGTGGTGCAAGTCACTGCTGACGATGACCCGTGTCTCAGAACGTGAAGGTTTTCAAGCATATAGGATTGTGTGTCGCTAGCAGACTTCTCGTTCTTCATTCAGTTCCTCTCATACGCATCCATAACATTACATAACACTGCACAAGCAGTCATCACAGTCGCCCACAATGTAAAAGTAGACATTTGACGTTTCATGCCCTGGTCAGGGGGAGGTAAACGCGGATCATTCGCTTTAGAACAGGGTAAAAACACTGATCTCCCGCATAATTCCTAATCACTAGAACGTGTCCAGCGAGCTAGCTAGCGGGCGGTAGCCGCTTGTACGTTGGACTGGGGGTTCCTCGTCCGCTGATAAGACATTCCCACAAATGGACACCACAGCTTAAGCTTCTGCTTGCATCCCACGACGTTGAGAAGCGCGCTAATCAATGTTCTCCCAGCGCAACAGAACAGCGCCAGTCGATCTCGGCATTTGAGCTTATTACTTTCGAATGTTCTCGGATGGAGTGCGATTCATACTTCTCTGTTATCTGAAACGATTAACACAGAGCTAAATGAAGAAGTAAGGAAGATTAGTGTTTAACATCCCGTCGACGACGAGATCGGAGGAACGTGTAAGCCAGAATGGAAAAGGAAACTGGCCGTATCCATTCCAAAGGAGCCAAAACGACAGTTACCTAAATCGAATTAGGGAAAGGACGGAAAACATAGGTCGCGATGAAGGATGAGGATCTGAACCCCATGTTCCTGAATTCAAGAATGAATTTTCACCTTGCAGTATGTTGATTAGAAACTTTCTGGGAGGTGTAAAGTGATGCGGTAACTCAGCTGGTACAGTGTACGTAAAGATCATAGGTTTGGTACATCAATAACTTCTTTCCTTTCCATAAGTACTGGGAATTTAAACAAGAGCTATCTTCGTGCTCATCGAGGGAGGTGGCGCAGTGGTTAGCACACTATATACGCATGCGGGAAGACGACGGTTCGAATCCCCGTTTGATATACGGATTCACCTTTTCCATGATTTTCCTAAATCGCTCCAGGAATATGCGTCTATGGTACCTTTAAAAAGGCAACGGCCTATTTCCTTCCCCATCCTTCCCTAAGCCGAGATTCTGCCACGCTTGTAATGATCTCGAGGACGACGGAACGTTCCTTTCTTCGTGTTCCTCAGGCAGTAGCGTCGTCGGGGCTTCAAAAAATTGCAACGAAAGTTCTTTCAAAGTGCTGGCAGTAATTTTGATTGTACTCCTGAAAAAGTCGTTTCCACTTCACGCTGGATGGACTGTAACATTTTCAACACTCTGCACAGAGCGTTTTTTACTAGAAGTCAGTTGTTTTCCTCAGAGTCTTATGATTTTCTACGGAAAAAGGCAGCTCGTTATTATTCATTTCGTGACTGTTCTATTTGTAGTGTTATGAGCACAGCAACATGTTGAAATCAGCAATTTTAAGGATGACGTACAGGAGTACTGGAGGACGCTTATACGTGGCATCTGATCTTTCCTTGTATTTCATCTGTTGATCGCCTAAAATTCACTTATTGTCCCTAACTGTCTCAGATGATGCACAAAGAATTCAATCCATGCCAAGTCTCACAGTTGCATATTGTGCAGTTTGCTCAAAAAGTGGATGTCAACGGCACTGCTCAGCGCGGTTGTTTAGCTCCAATACAAATGGTTCAAATGGCTCTGAGCACTATGGGACTTAACATCTGAGGTCATCAGTCCCCTAGACGTAGGACTACTTAAACCTAACTAACCTAAGGACATCACACACATCCACGCTCGAGGCAGGATTCGAACCTGCGACCGTAGCATTCGCGCGGTTCCAGACTGTAGCGCCTAGAGCCGCTCGACCACTTCGGCCGGCGTCTACTATGACATTCGAAGCAAAGAAGCAATACCGGTACTCCAGTTTTATATAGAGAGAACTTCGGACTGCATTATGAAATGGTCTGTAAGACATTCTTTGTGAATTATTCATTAAGCTTGGTGAGAGCACAGTCCTCCGGTCCAGCGCACAGGTATTGCAGTCAAGTTCTCGCTTGATACAAACTAAGCTGTGCTGTGAAATGTCCACTGGAAGAAATCAAGGCGTAAGTTACACAGCCAATGCACCAGGCAGTGCGGTACTGCGCTAAAATATTTTGCTGGGAGTCACAAACTTCTACCAGCATTATACACTGAAGCACCAAGCAAACTGGTATAGCCATGCGTATTCAAATACAGATATATGTAAACAGGCGGATTACGACGTTGCGGTCGGCAACGCCTATATAAGACAACAAGCGCCTGGCACAGTTGCTAGATCGGTTACCGCTGCTGCAATGGCAGGTTATCAAGATTTAAGTGAGTTTGAACGTGGTGTTATAGTCGGCGAACGAGCGGTGGGACACAGCATCTCCGAGGTAGCGATGAAGTGGAGATTTTCCCGTGCGACCGTTTCGTGAGTGTACGGTGAATATCAGGAATCAGGTAAAACATCAAATCTCCGACATCGCTGCAGCCGGAGAAAGATCCTACAAGATTGGGACCGTCGACGAACAAAGAGTGCTTGTACACGAAACTACATGAACATTGTCACGTATAGTTAAGTTGCATCACAATGGACAAGCGATGTGGTTTCCAGGCACTGTGTCTTCGCCCTCAGTTTTCTAGGATGTAGATTTTTAAGCACCCTGCTTGGAACATCAGATACCTAACACACCATCGTAACTGTAATAGATTACCATACCTGCCTGACATCCTGGCTGAACTGCACAACACAAAGATTTCTTTCAAACACTTTTCTATTAATGCTATACACTGATGGAAGTAGTAGCATTGCAGTTTGTGAAACATCACTATATTGTTTTTAAGAAAATTCTGTAGCACATTCTGCTGTCTTCACAATATCAGTTTCCTAAGAACGCCGATTTTAAATTACATCCAAGATAAAAGCTGTACTGACGAGCTGCTTTGTCTTTGACATCCCGTATTCATTTGTTCTGTTGAAATAACTCTGTATGCAGATTTTATCTTACACATTTCAAGGGACCTTTACGAACCTCTCACGAAACACTACTGTTTCATAAAACACGATTCGGAAACCGCTGGCATGGAGTGCGAGATTAGATCACGCAGATCGCTCAGGCATTTATGACCACGTGAACGAAATCCGCCTTTAATTATATGTAGTTATTATGTAGTAGAGAACTTATGATTTTTACTTGTGTTTCTTTTTTAAATCAGTGACACGGCCACTCATGTGAAGGAGAGCACACAATTTGCGCGCACCCATGTTTATTTACTGTTTAACGTCCTATATGCATCGAGGTCATTACAAACATAGCGTTTCTCCACGGTTTACGCATCGCTTGGAGATGGAAAATGGCAGAGCTTTTGGTATGCAATCATTCAGTATGTGCCATTTGTGATGTATGTGCAAAGAGGCGGTTTTGTAAATGCAGTTGTTCCAGGTCACCGGGAACAACGAATTAACGAATTTGTGTTTATGCTGCTCGGTTAGTTACGTGGCACTGTACAAGAAATTTCTTTGTACAGTTTTATAAATTTAAGTCCACAACCGATTAGACGTTCTATGATTAACATCCAGTAGCAACGAAACCCTGATGAAAAATTATAACAGTGGATTCCGGGATACAAAACTTAATATAAATTATGCTGGGTCGTTCATTTGGTATTGTGAACAACATGATCGCCGAGGTTCAAAATTTTGTTCACAATGACTAAATATATCGCTAATTCTGTACCGCACCGATGTCCTATCGGCACTCTAAGCCGGATGTCTCTAGTTTCACGGTACAGATACAAATCTGGTCCTCCATTTCCTACCGCTCCAGGCACAACGGAGCTAGCCATACTGAAAGAAATAATTTCGCAAAGAATACCTCTTACACACCTTGAGTTTGTAGACCCCTGCACAATTAAATCTATCACACAGGAGCAAATTGTATGCCTGAATAACTGAATAAACTTTCAAAACGGGTTTCTTGGTAGATTTTTCTTTTAATTGAGAGAAACTGATTGCAGGTTCAATATGGCATAAATTTTTAATCCGCCTGGAAGATTGAGTTCAACTTTGGTGTATCTCAGACTGAGCACTATATTTTTACACTGAATTTTACAGTAAAAGTGATCCTAAAAATTTCTAGGCTCCTGAAAGTAACAAGGCGTGCAAGGCTGATTAATACTGTTGAAATTCGCTGAAAGTAAAAAAACATTCAATACAGATTTACTATCTGCGACTGATGGACACGGTAGTACAATGAACTGCACGTTTGAAAACCTACAAGAGCTAGAAAAGTGATTTCGTTATGAATGACATGCCAGAGGACTTTTCTCATGCCTTTCTGGTAAATTCGTCCTTCTAGGCCAAAATCCCTCCAAGTGTAAGCGAATTTGTTCGGTGTGACGTTCTTACTCATATCGAGAACAATATTTATGAAGAGCACAGTTGGATAACAGACATTTGCCACATACCTTTCGCACAATTTTGGAAATCTGACAGTTTCAACATGACACCCATTCATGCCACATGCCTATGTAATTTGATCCCTAGGTAGTACCAGCATCCGCCTGACAGCCTAAGTTAGATGCAGCAAGCATAAGAAAAATAAACAAGGATCTTAAAGCAATCTCGGTGTTCCACAACAACTTCTGCATTTACCTAACGATAAATCAGGATGCAAAAAATTGGTAACAGGATAATATAGACGCCAACATTTACGTCGATTTTACCGAATAGCTGTTTCTTCAACTACCACACGCTATTAAATAAAATGAGACCTCTAGAATGAAGGTTGAAAGGTAGGAGAGGAGGTACTGGCGAAATTAAAGCTGTGAGGACGGGGCGTGAGTCGTGCTTGGGTAGCTCAGTCGATACCGGTATCGTAGCTCAGCGTGTTCGGTCAGAGGGTTAGCTACCCTCTGTAATAAAAAAAAAACGGAGTGAACGAATCAATGAACAACCTGAACGGGTATCATGAGACGTCCGCCCCGAACATATACAACGAACAAAATAGAACAAAATGAGAACAACAAAGAATTCTTAAATAAAAAGTCGGTAGAGCACTTTCCCGCGAAAGGCAAAGGTCCCGAGTTCGAGTCTCGGTCCGGCACACAGTTTTAATCTGCCAGGAAGTTTCAAAATGAGACTTGTATACTGTAATTTTCATTGTTTTCTCCACGTATGGACAACTATGCAGTTTGCTTAAGGTTCATTCTCATGTGAACAGAATCCATAGGCATATACAATGTGTTCCAAGCGAGGTCAGCTCCGGAAGTGCCATTTCCGGACATTTACGCAAATAGAAAAGTACACCACGTAGCCTTAAGTGGTAATTAGGGAGACAAACCGAGATTGCCCGCAATGCAAAAATATATTCTATGTGGTTACTGTGTAACAAAATGTCACCATGTTGTATGCAAGTGGTACGTACATAATGACGTTCGTGACATACTTCTCTGAAAGTAGATATTTTAATTTTAAGCCTAGCGTGACCGTGTAAATGACTAGTACACTAATCAAACGAGATCAGTAACCAGTCACAAATGAGCTTACTAAAATTTCAAGGCGCGCTTCGACATTTCGTATTTAATACTGAGGGCTTCGTACATTTGTCTTCATTATTTTGATTGGTGTACACGTAGGTGACGTTACTGTGGCGTTTTGGTTGGCGAGTAAGGGTATCAAAGCCCGCCAGGTTGGCCGTGCGGTCTAACGCACGGCTTTCGGGGCGGGAAGGAGCGCCTGGTCCCTGGCACGAATCCGCCCGGCGTATTTGTGTCGAGGTGAAGCGGCCAGTCTGTGGGTGGTTTTTAGGCGGTTTTCCATCTGCCTCGGCGAATGCGGGCTGGTTCCCCTTATTCCGCCTCAGTTAAACACTATGTAGGCGATTGCGGAGCAAACACGTTCTTCACGTACGCGTACACCACCATTACTCTACCACGCAAACATAGGGGTTACACTCGTCTGGTGTGAGACGTTCCCTGGGGGGTCCACCGAGGCGCGAACCGCACAATCACCCTGGGTTCAGAGTGGGGCGGCGGAGGAGTGAAGTGGACTGCGGTAGTCGTCGTGGGGTTGTGGACCACTGCGGCTGCGGCGGGGACGGAGCCTCTCCGTCGTTTCTAGGTCCCCAGTTAACATACAATACGATACATACAAACGGTGTCCAAAACATATTCAGATGGGCATCCAATTAGATGTAGAGAAAATGTACCAGAAGGCGAGATATTAAGTCTCGGATGGTATCGTACAAACTGTTAAACTCATTTATTACTGTAAACATATTTCACTTTTTTTTAGCAATTTCCATTTCCAAACTTTGGAAGCACACAAGCAGATCATAAGTATTGGTACACCCCTATGTAATGTGGAATTGACCACTAGATGTCACGAGACGCAGACCCGTTCTGTAAAAAGAAGTAGGGTACTTTTTTGTGTGGTCAGTAGTGTAGTAACAGCAGAATCGCTTGGTCAGATGGGCTCCGTGGCCTTATGAGTCAATTAGTCATAGGCTGTGACGTGAGTAAGAAAACCATCAGGTACACACCAAACCTCCAAAAGCTGGCCAAGTCTACTATTGGTGATGTGGTTGTTAAGTGGAAAAGTGAAGGAAGTACCGCAGCTAAACCAAGACCAGGCAGTGATCAAATACTGATGAATGTGGACCGTTTTGCATTACGGAGGGTGGTCGAAAAAATCGCCTGAAAGCGGGGTAAGGAATCACTCGCGAGTTGCAACCTGGCACCCGCCTTACCGACAATTCTTTTTTTTTATCATTCCACTTCAAATCGTTCCGTACGCATACTCCCAGATATTTTACAGAATTAACTGCTACCAGTGTTTGTTCCGCTATAATATAATCATACAATAAAGGATCCTTCTTTCTATGTATTCGCAATACATTACATTTGTCTATGTTAAGGGTCACATGTCACTCCCTGCGCCAAGTGCCTATCCGCTGCAGATCTTCCTGCATTTCGCTGCAATTTTCTAATGCCGCAACTTCTCTGTATACTATAGCATCATCCCCGAAAAGCCGCATGGGACTTCCGACACTATCTACTAGGTCATTTACATATATTGTGAAAAGCAATGGTCCCATAACACTCCCCTGTGGCACGCCAGAGGTTACTTTAACGTCTGTAGACGTCTCACCATTGAGAACAACATGCTGTGTTCTGTTTGCTAAAAACTCTTCAATCCAGCCACACAGCTGGTCTGATATTCCGTAGGATCTTACTTTGTTTATCAGGCGACAGTACGGAACTGTATATTTGTAATGCCAACTGTGAAGCACGAGGTGGTGGTGATGTTTGGCATAGGGGTGATTTTCCGTGGTTAGGGTGTGGTTCCCTTCCGGCGCTTAAGAAAACGCTAAATGCGACGGGTATGAACACATTTGACAGCATTGTGTACTGTGTACAGTTCAGAGAAGCTGACTGTAAATACTTGACAATGAATCCTGTCGTATAGGAGCATCTGTTACGTAACGGTTTGTGACAGTAAAAGTCATGGAGTTGACTAGCTAGCCACAGTTCCGAGCTGATCCCAATGGAAAACCTTCAGGATGAGTTAGAACGTCGACTTTTCCCAAGACTCCAGCGTCCAACATCACTGTATTGTCTGGTTTCGGCTTTTGAGGAAGAATGGGCTCCCATTCCTCCACAGACATTGACACATCACTGAAAGTGCCTCAGCAAAGTTCAGGCAGCTGTAAAGGCAATGGTTGGATACGCCCCATATTACTGGCCACTAGCAGGTGACAGGTTAATATTGATCAGATATTGTTTTCATCCGTACACATACTGGTACCAAAATAATGAATACGAAGGTATGTTGCAGCCAGTGTGGTCTCTTTGCACAGTGGTTCACAGCTTCTGACAGACTGTTTTGTACATATTTGCATATCTTTGTCGTGTGTTGTGCAACGTCCTTCACCACACCTCCTCACTGTGCATTAAGAACGCGATGCAAGGACATGTAATGTTGCAGTACGATGGTGCATCGCAGTACTTCAGAAGATCGTGTGAAACTCAGCTCGCGCTATTCGTCCACGAGACTCAGAGGGCCATAGACACGAGTTCCCAGGTGGATGCCGTGTTTCTTCACTTCCACAAGGCGTTTGACACAGTTCCCCACAGTCCGTTAACGGACAAAGTAAGAGCATATGGACTATCAGATCAATTGTGTGGTTTGATTGAAGAGTTCCTAGATAACAAAACGCAGCATGTCATTCTCATTGGGGAGAAGTCTTCCGAAGTAAGAGTGATTACAGGTGTGCCGCAGGGGAGTGTCGTAGGACCGTTGCTAATCACTGGATAACATCGGAAATTCACTGAGGCTTTTTGCGGATGATGCTGTAGTATATCGAGAGGTTGTAACAATGGAAAATTGTAGTGAAATGTAGGAGGATCTGCAACGTATTGACGCATGGTGCAGGGAATGGCAACTGAATCTCAATGTGGACAAGTGTAATGTGCTGCGAATACATAGAAAGAAAGACCTTTATCATTTACCTACAATATAGCAGGTCAGCAAGTGGAAGCAGTTAATTCCATAAATTATCCGGGAGTAGGCATTAGGAGTGATTTAAAATGGAATGATCGTATAAAATTAATCGTCGCTAAATCAGATGCCAGACTGAGATTCATTGGAAGAATCCTAAGGAAATGCAACCCGAAAACAAGGAAGTAGGTTACAGTACACATGTTCGCCCACTGCTTCAATACTGCTCACCAGTGTGGGATCCGTACCAGATATGGTTGATAGAAGAGATAGAGAAGATCCAACGGAGAGCAGCGAGCTTCGTTACAGGATCATTTAGTAGTCGCGCAAGCGTTACGGAGATGATAGATAAACTGCAATGGAAGACTCTGCAACAGAGACGCTCAGTAGCTCGGTATGGGCTTTTGTTGAAGTTTAGAGAACATACCTTCACCGAGGAGTCAAGCAGTGTGTTGCTCCCTCCTACGTATATCTCGAGAAGAGACCAAGGGGATAAAATCAGAGAGATTAGAGCCCACACACAGACATACCGACAATCTTTCTTTCCACGAACAATACGAGACTGAAATAGATGGGAGAACCGATAGAGGTACTCAAAGTACCCTCCCCCACACACCGTCAGGTGGCTTGCGGAATCTAGGCGCTCAGTCCGGAACCGAGGGACTGCTACGGTCGCTGGTTCGAATTCTGCCTCGGGGATGGATGTGTGTGATGTCCTTAGGTTAGTTACATTTAATTAGTTCTAAGTTCTAGGGGACTGATGACCACAGATGTTAAGTCCCATAGTGCTCAGAGCCATGTGAACCATTTGGCTTGCGGAATATGGATGTAGATTGTATGCGACCAATGGAACAACGCCTACTGCTGGACGCAGAACAACATACGGTTTGATAGTCAATGACCGTCTTTGCCAGAGCTACCACCATTCTTGCGTTTTCTATAGAAGCTCTGACATCTTCCATGGCTCGGCTCTGCATATTATCAGTCACGCGGCCAGTACACCGAGACTTTTTTTTCTATGGCGACTGTTGATGAGATTAGTTTACACAACTGTAGCTGACAAAATAGAGTAGCAACATTTGTCGCTTTTGAAAGAATTCGACACAAAACCGACGGTTCGAAAGAGTTGTTCAATCACTGGTGCGATGGAAGCTGGAGTATCAGGGATTAACGTCCAGTTGACAACGAGTCATTAGAGACGGAACAACGTTCCAAATTCAACACAGGTGTAGAAAGAAATCGTCCACGCGCTTTTCAAAGAAAGCATCGCGATATTCGCACTTTGCAATGCGTGGAAGAACCAAATCTGGGCGTGGATCGGTGATGCGAACGCACGTCCTCCAGGCCGATGCCTTAACCTCTAAGCCCTCTCGCTCAGTTACCATTGTTACATCCGTGTAACTTTTGCCGTCAGTTTTGAGGTAGCCTCTTTGAATATCTGTCGCAGGCCATCCACAAAATTATTTTGACAATAAGCATGTGATTCACTTTGGAAAAAAAAAAGTTCAAATGGCTCTGAGCACTATGGGACTTAACATCTTAGGTCATCAGTCCCCTAGAACTTAGAACTACTTAAGCCTAACTAACCTAAGGACATCACACAACACCCAGCCATCACGAGGCAGATTCACTTTGCACTTACATATGTCAGTTCAGACTGCTGCTTCAAATTTCGTTTCTCATTGAATGATGCGTCTTGTTGCTACAAGAAAAAAATTCCTTCAGTTCTGTTAATAGACATATAAAACAAAACAGATTCGACGCGTACACTTTTTCCTAAGAGAACTAAATGATGTTCGGGTGGATAAAGAAGCACTTCGTAACTACTTGAGGAGCAATTTGACCAGCCCGCCTCCTTTTTCTTATTTATATTTTCCCCGGAGAGAAGAAGAGTACTGTACACAGTACAGTACTCTTCAGAGATGCTGTAACTCCATACGAGGAGATCTGAGGACAGAAAGGAAAAGGAGGGCTAGTAATGATCGTCCATTCCGCGATTAGGTCGTTAGAGATAGAGCAACTGAATGTATAGGTTGCTTAACAAAATATGATGCCCTGTGATGCATCTATCGTTCTTGCGAGAATGTCGTAGGGTCCTGATAGCCAGTGTACTCCCCCAACCCCCTTTTCCTACACCACAGATTTCCAATGCATGTTGCGTGTTCTTTCTCATAGCATTTTGCCACAAACCGACCTCCAGGTTGAAAGCTGGAGTCACAACAACACACTTATCACAATACCGCAGGCGCTACTTGTGTTTCTGTCACAAAAGCTACGTGCTTTGTTCGTTCCTCTCGACACAACCCATTCCAATTAGCGACCGCGTGCTCCCACGTAGAATATAAAGAGCTCGAAATGCTGTTTCATTTTCTTGTCTCTGGTTCGTGAGTAAATTTTTGAAGTTCCGTCTGCCATTTATCTTACCCAAGGCGCACTGTTGCCATGTGTTCGATACTTCTTGCTAGCACAACTGATAATGCGACCGATAAGTCGAACACGATAAACACTGCCCTCCGGGAAAGGATCTCCGTTTCCTTGAACTTACTATGGTCATGTCGCATTTCAGCTATACCAAAATGCTGACCTACGTTACTCAACACAACAATTACGTAGGACGGGAAAAACAGCACAAGGGGGATAAAGTGATTAAAAAGCGATGCATCGGTTTATAGGCTCACTTTAGTCATATCCACAACCATGCATCGTTCAATCGATATATACAACCAGAGTTAGACAGATTCTAAACATTTATGGGTAGGTTTATGAATAACAGTTTTTACTAATGCCTAACGCATGACACAATCTAACTAAAACGCAAGTTAAAGTGTATTGCTCCGTATATTAGACGCAATCAATATATGTAGACGATTTTTGCGCTTTTGTAGTATATTTTTTAACGAGGCCTTATGTTTACTAGTACATGTAAAAAGTGCTATCGAGAAACAACTACACAGTGGTAAGTTGCTATCTCAATAGAGAATAGTGTAATTCCTCCACGGTGTCATCTTTTGTTTACGCCGCAATTCACTCCAGGCAAATACAAGATTACTGTTCCTTAGTTTAGTGAAGCACAAGTGGCCTCTAGATCTAAGGTAAGTGTAGGGGGGCGCCATCTTCATGCCTGGAAACAACAGAAACAGACACTACAATCTGTGGTCCAGAAGAATTGCTTTGTTTACGGAACCGCATAAACGACTACGGTTGAGCTTTGGACGGACTGATAAGTAATTAGGAACGAACTGCAGGACAGGATGCAACGCCAGAGAAACAAAAGTGCACAACTCAAAGCGAAGATACTCAATGAACTTCGCGACGACAAATATTTACAAATTACTATTTCGTTCCTCGAAATTTTTGTAATTCATAATCTAAAGCGTATGAAATAAAAGCAATAATTCTTCCTTTCCTTGGCGGAAGGAAGGAAAGTTCACGAAATATCAGTAGCAAAACAATTCCAGCAGTGCTTATATTTTCCTTGGGACGTTAGCATATATTTAAAAGTTTCGATGTGATCGTCATCGCAGAAGAGTGTTATAGTCATTATGCGCTCATGAAACGCCCCACCTGGGTCATTAGCTTCTGCACCTTTTTTTTGCATTTTTTATGAGATTAATATGTTTTAAGAAAGACAAGTTCATATCCATATATACTGATCTACATGCATATGGTAAACAAAAATAGAGACAACGTAGTCTTTGTTAAAATCTCTCTACGTAAAGGGAAGTGAATAAAGTCAAAGTCGTAAAACAAATGTTTGAGTCGACTCTTAACGGATGAGAGAAAGAATGAAACAGCCACTTTCAGATATTGCAGTATCCTGCATAGGTGGCTATGAAGGAGTTAGCACAGCACACCAAACCATAAAAACCTTATCCACACCCATGTCATTGTAATTAAGGGCACGTCATTATCTACGCAAATCGCTGCCCGATTCACCCAATACAAAACCCAATCAAACTATGGAACACGGGAAATGGGTTGCTAAAAGCACCAACTGGTTGCTTCTTCCAAGGGAGGATGTCACCATCTGTTTTTAGTCGTATTAAAGCACCTCAGTGTGACTGAAGAGATTTTTGGCACCGCATAGTCGCTGACTTAACCTGCCTCAGTTTGTTGTTTTGTAACTTTAATCATTCATTCCCTCTCTGACACTCGGCTTATCTCCTCAGTAAGCTTAAGAGAACAGCACGTGAAAATGTGAAATTTGTTAAACGACTTCGTAATGGGAGCCTCCTGATCGGGACAGCTTCTAACGCAGGGTAGTGACATCTTGAGAGATGTTGGCTCGGCTACTAGCAGTGCAGCCAGCTGCGTCCTTGGTAGTTTGCGCTAAAACCAGCAAGTGGCGAAAGGCCGCATTCGGGCGCCAGCTGATCGCTGCAGACAACCAGTTTGCCTTCGCTAGCGGTACTGCCGGGGGAGGTCGTCGTTGCGCCGCTGGCGCCTCGGCTCGCTAATTCCACGTCCTCCGCTATAGCGTCTGCGCACGCAAAGGCTGCTGACCGCGCCGGAAATACGAGTGGCGACAGCGCTGAAAGTATGCAGGCGCGGCGTGGTACCGAGTATAATACATGGAGTAGGGACTGACCGTGGAGATACCGAATGCCAGGTCCTCTTGTCATCCCAGCGGTGTACTGCGCGGCTGCGCCAGCTGGTACGACGCGTCTTTAGCGGCCACGTGCCATTTTCGTGGTCGTTCGGCTGTAGCCGGCAGCGAACGTAGCGCGGGCAGCTCGACACCGCGGGACAGACTGGCGCGCCGCCGACGCCGCTCGGGGCGACATCTCTCGGGCCGCGCGGCAAACAGGCCTACTGACGTCCGCAGCGGCAGCGAGTCAGCTGGGCGTCTCTAATGGCGCGGATAACGACGCCCAGATATGACGCCGCACAGCAGCGGAGCTGGTGGCGACACCTTGCGGCAGCACGTGTCGAGCGCTCTGTCGCGCCTGCACGTCGCTAATCGCCAGAGATAGTCTCCTTAAAAACTCGAAACGTAAGGCTTTGATACAATTCCGCACCGTTGCCAAGTACTGAAACGGGTATGCGATCAAGTGAAAGAGAAGTACAAAGAACTCAGTAGCGTGATTCTTGAGTTTCTCCCGGCGTAATTGATAATCAAAATATCCACGGGTGTACTGCCGGTCTACAGTGTCCAACGGGCACAATATTTCGGCAATCATACATGTCGCCATCATCAGGCGTTGGACACTGTAGACCGGCAGTACACCCGTGGATATTTTGAAACTCAGTAGCGTGTTCGTATCGGAAAGACGCAACCACAAGAAAAAGCAGTGTCTGGCATACATCAAGATACTGCGATACGGCCGTTATTGTCCACAATTTACGAGGGTCACTAAAAAGAATGCACACTATTTTTTTAACTCCATCTTTTATTCTACATGTTTTGAAAGTTTTGCAGTGTGTAGGTACAGACTTTACGAACAAGATTTTCGTTTCTCCACATAATTTCCATCCCTCTCAGCTGCCTTACGCCATCTTGGAATCGGCGCCTGTATACCCGCAAGGTAAAATTCTGGACCAAGCAGTTGGAGCCACAGCTTGGCAGTGTGCACAAGGGAGTCATCATCTTCAAACCTTGTTCCTCGAAGAGAGGCTTCCAGTTTCCCAGAGTGATGATAAGCCACATGGGGCCAGGCCAGGACTGTAAGGCGGGTGTTTCAGTGTTATCCATCCGAGTTTTGTGAACGCTTCCAAGGTTTTTTGACTAACGTGTGGCCGTGCATTGTCTTGCAACAGCAAAATATCCTGCTTTTGCTGATGTGGTCGAAAACGACACAGTCGAGCTTGAAGTTTCTTCAGTGTCGTCACATATGCATCAGAATTTATGGTGGTTCCACTTGGCATGATGTCCACAAGCAAGAGTCCTTTGCAATCGAAAAACACCGTAGCCATAACTTTTCCAGCAGAAGGTGTGGTTTTGAATTCTTTTTCTTGGGTGAATTTGCATGATGCCACTCGATTGATTGCCTCTTCGTCTCTGGTGAGAAATGATAGAGCCATGTTTCATCACCTGTCACAATTCTTCCAAGAAATTCATCTCCACCATTCTCTTACTGTTCCAAAAGTTCTGTGCATACCGTTTTTCTTGTTTCTTTGTGAGCCACTGTCAACATCCTGGGAACCCAACTGGCACAAACCTTTTTTAACCCCAACACTTTCAGTATTCTGCAAACACTTCCTTCCCCTATCCCAACGTAGCGTGACAATTCGTTCACCGTGATGCATCTGTCAGCAGTCACCAATTCGTTAACTCTCTTCACATTGTCTGGAGTGTGTGCAGAACGAGGCCTGCTGCTGCGAGGACAATCCTCAATATTGCCGTACCCGCTTTCATCACGTAATCTGCTTGCCCACCGACTAACTGTACTGGGATCGTCAGCAGCATCTCCATACATCTTTTTCAACGTCTTGTGGATGTTTCCCACTGTCTCGTTTTCTCAGCACAGGAATTCTATGATAGCACGTTACTTCTGACGGACGTCAAGTGTAGCAGCCATGTTGAAGACATGCTGTGACGGCACCACTCACGACAACAGGTTGAAAACAAGCGGGAAGGATGTATGTACACACTGTAAAACTTTCACGCATGCAGAATGAAAATTGTATTTTTACAAAAATAGTTTGCATTTCTTCTGGAGTGATCCTCGTATACGAGGAAACGCGAATTCTATCGACAAAATTTGTAAGATTGGTGAGAGATATTTCCTGAAATATTTTTATGCGGCGCTCACCGTCTCTGGTGGCTTCTTGCAGAGTAATGAAGTTTATTCGGTTTTTTATCCTCCATTACCTTTGTGTAAGTGCAAGTAATTCCACAACTGTGATGTGCCTGTAATATGCAATCATCAAAATGTACACCACCAGAGTAATTCAACAACCCTCAGAGGAACACGTACACTTTTATCACAGAGTGTTCAGTTTGTTCTGTCATTGTACAGTACACTACGTATCAAATACAGAGCTGTTCTCTTGTAGATATCGTTCAAAATATAGACCACTATTATCATGGCATGCGGAAAGCGACGTAGCATCAGCTGCCTTACACGCTTTAAGTCTACCCGAAGTGCTGTGGATCACTGTTAATGCACAACCAACACTGCAGAAGAAACAAACCTGAGACAGAAAAAAACAATACTGAACGCATACTTGAAGGCGAAAATAAAGTGGGAATTAACAGCAAATATTGTGAGTGAATGGAACAATTTTCTTTCAAAACATGATCCGCAGCACATACCATTTATATTTGTACTGTTGTGCAGAGAGCCGGCCGAGGTGGCCGAGCGGTTCTAGGCGCTACAGTCTGGAACCGTGCGACCGCTAGGCTCGCAGGTTCGAATCCTGCCTCGGGCAAGGATGTGTGTGATGTCCTTAGGTCAGTAAGGTTTAAGTAGTTCTAAGTTCTAGGGGGCTGATGACCTTAAAAGTTAAGTCCCATAGTGCTCAGAGCCATTTTGTTGTGCAGAGACTATCACAGTAATAAATGTACAAAGATAACAAAATGCAATTATTCTGTGACAAACCACCAGATACTATGGAACTGTTATACTAAAATACTCGTTAAATATCCCTGAACAGCATCCTAAATTTTGTTAGTGGAATTCGGGTGCACCCACTTGTAAACGAACTAGGAGCCAAGTGGCAGTCTCTATGAGCTTGTTCGTCGTTAAAGATATAGGAATATGTTTATGACTAACGCTTTATAGGAGGGCTCACACTATACGCTCAACATAAATACAATCGTAAAATAAAGAACAACCGCCTCCAGTCACAACCGTGATTTGACTTCAGTGCATTGTGACTGAAGGTGGTTATTCTTTATTTTACGAAACTAATACCGTCACGGAAGAAACACTGACAGCAATGGATAAAAGTAAGATAAATGCAATCGATGATATACGCATAAGATTGAGGAAAAGAACAGATATTATTTGACCAAACGATCGGCGATCAGTCCGTAGAATCAGCCAAAGCTGATAATAAATCTGAAGTCATTTTGTGAAAACGATGATATAAATCTACCAGTGTGCAAGGCATATTCCGGATTGAGATTTACCACGATGGAGGTCGGTCATTAACTCTCGTTCGTTCGACCAGTTCCGGAATATTGTTCGTTAGCCTGGGAACACTGCCAAGCTCGTATAACGTAACGTAAGGGGGGAGGAGGGAAGGAGGAGGGGGAAGGAGGGAGGGTGAACGGGGGAGGAGAACATTGAAAGAAGATCTGCGCGATTCGTCACGGGTTTCTTTAGTCAGTGTGAGAGCGTCATATAAATGCATAACAAATACCAATGGGATACTAACTTGTGCACATTGATTGCGATATCCCATGTTCCAGTGCGAGTCAACAACCATGTAACTACTTCCAACGTACATTTCGCGTAGTGACTATAAGCGTAAAATATATAAATAGGAAGCCCATTAATTAAATAGATACTGGAATGTGTGTTGGTACTGTTGTCATAAGCGATTTATGCGTATGACGGCAATTACCAGTGTCCCGCTCCACACACTACTCTCTCCAATTGGTGTTATATGCTACGAACGAAGGTGGCCTCAAAATATGCACTTCCGCAAATTGCGGTTTCTGAACACAGGTGCGGCTCCAAGGTCAGTTGGAGCGGAATACTTCTATACTCCCGCTATCCTCTTAAATTGCCAACTTTACAATGTTTTTCAGAATGAGATTTTCACTCTGTAGCGGAGTGTGCGCTGATATGAAACTTCCTGGCAGAGTACTTGCCCGCGAAAGGCAAAGGTCCAGAGTTCGAGTCTCGGTCCGGCGCGCAGTTTTAATCTGCAGGAAGTTTTACAATGTTTTGTTGTCGGTTGCGTTATCACCGTCTGTGTTTGTTGCTGACACGGGTTAGGGTCTTATAAACGGCGCCTCGTGAACTACATATCTCTTTTCTTCAGTACTGTATAGCAAAAAAATGCGTTTCAAGGAACGTGTCAGTTTTAACTTTCCCGAGTTGGATGAAATTGTTAATCAGTGGATCGAGGACGGTGTCAGTGATACAGGTCAGGAAACGGACGACGATATTACAGTAGCCAACTATTTCAGTTCTGCTATCGAACAAGAGTATCATTCAGAGCAGGACTTTCAGGACGATTGTGACGGGGATCTGTCTGTTTCTCCAATTACATACTTAAAGTGTTCTGAGTGGTGATAAGAAAAATCTAGATCCCAACACTGAATGTCAATTTTGCAGACTTTCTTTCTGTAGCTATAGAGTGGAACTTATTTGGCAAATTTAAACCCTGGAATTTTGTTTTATGTTTATAGTACAATTTTTCAAAATGCAAAATTCAGTTCTGTAAGTCCATTTATATGTATTATTTAAAAGGCCACGCAAAAGTATGTTATTTTGTGTGATAAATAGCAAAATGTTGCAGGCCTTATTTACTGTAATAAAATAAACCAATAATTGTAAAAATAAATCTTATATAACATAAATTAAAACTTTCAAATGATTTATGTCTTAAATCTCAGTTTTAGCATACGAGTCCCAGAGACCCCATCTCGTAGTATACGTTACAGAAAAGTTACTTCGTGAGGTAAGGGATAGACTTGTGCTTTCCTCTGAATGAGATTTTATTTGGGTGATCAGGTCTATCCGTGTTGTAAAATTTCACACAGTGGTTGTAAGAAAATACGAGAGGCCTGACGGTGCTGTTGTAATTTCCCCGCAGTGCATCCTGTTCCATTTTTCTTACAGAAAATGCGATTTCTATAATTTTTTTTACTTTGATATAGAAATCCTTTATGCTTTGAATGATCATCGACAATATTAATAAAACAAACCCACCGACGAGAGTGCAATAGCACTGAAACAAGTCTAGGTCGAGAGTAAAACAGAAACAAGGGGCAGCCTTAAAATATTTTGTTACTGCACAAATACCGGAAAAAACTTAAAAGTACAATTACAACGTCCCACAATTCATTGCTATCGATCTGTAGCATCTTGTACATGGATTATCGTTCTCACACCGACGGAAATGGAAATATTACACGATGATCTCCTTGACCAAACGATAATCAAACTGACACTCCAATATTTCCATACCTGTGGGATATGTTGATTAAAATTTAATCCTTACACGAGGTTATTTTCAGCACAGAGCAAAGCCATTCCTACAATCGAATAAGCGTTTGTGTTTCGGATGTGTACAACGTTACTGGATCTTTTAAAATGTAAATCGCAACAAAGAAGTCCCAGAGGGTGTACACTTGCGGCTTGTTGTCATGTTTCGGATTTTGAGAAAGGTGAATCCTTGTCATGGGGTACATGGGAGCGTCATACACACAGATAGCACATACAGTGGGCTGTATTGTAATGACTACAGAACGAATGGCGACGAAATGGACTCAGGACAACAATATGACGAGAAAAGTAGGCATCCCACAGGACTACACGCCAGAAGATAGTAGCCATGTTCGACGGTCTCTGATGAATAGAAGAATGAGAACAACTGGAAACAGGTCAGAGTTTACAGACAAACAAGCACCACGAACCGTTAGGAACAGACTGGCCGAACTAGGTGGCGCACAGTGGAATCGCATTCGGGAGGGTACCGTTCGCATCTCCGTCCAGACATACTGATTTAGATTTTCCGTGATATTCCTACATCACTCCAGGCAAATGCAGCGATGATTCCCGGCACAGTAAATTTCAATTTCCGTCTCTAATTACATCGCCGTCGACGGGACGTTAAACTCTAATCTTCCTTTCCTTACAAACTGATTACTGGTAATTGGGTTGAGATTTCGAGTCGTCATGCGTCATTTACCGCTGACACCATATCACGGACAGCAGGGACTTGCACGATTTAGGTCCAGAATCATCTGAGACACCGAATGGCATTCTATGGTAATCCGCGCCGAGTCTCGTGTCTGTCTGTGGTGGTAAGATCGACTCCAACATGACCGTAAACGACGTGATGAAAGTCCACAGGTAAGAGCAATTCTCGAGTCCCACGCCTCTCCTGGAATCACTGAGTAGGGAGCCACTGGATATGGCAGCAAAACTAGTTTGGTAATTGATGAAGGGAGGATGAATGCTTGGCAGTATGTGCCAAGAATGTTAAACCCTATTGTCATACCCTTCATGAGCACAGTACCAAATAGCATGGCCGGCCGGTGTGGCCGAGCGGTTCTAGGCACTTCAGTCTGGAACCGCGCGACCGCTACGGTCGCAGGTTCGAATCCTGCCTCGAGCATGGATGTGTGTGATGTCCTTAGGTTAGTTAGGTTTAAGTAGTTCTAAGCTCTAGGGGACTGATGACCTCAGATGTTAAGTCCCATAGTGCTCAGAGCCATTTGAACCATTTTTGAACCAAATAGCATAGTCCAACAGGATAATGCAATACTCAACGCTGTAGTAAACACAAAAGAACGTCTCGGGGAAAATACAGATACCTGACTGGTCTGCTCAGTTCACTGATTTGTCTCGCATACAGCATATCTGGGACATGACGTGAAGACGTATGCTTTCCTACCAGCCTCCAGCCAGTTATCTTAGTCAGCTGACACAGATCTGTTTCAGGCACAGCAAGAAATTCCTCAAGATGACATTTGGAGACTGTTTGCTTCCATACCGCAATGAATATTAGTGTATTCGTGCTCGTGAGGGTCATTCCTCATATTGATGTTGATGATGATGGGCATCAGTTACGAATGGAATGCAAATCTGATCATTTACTGCACATTATGTGATGAACATCTCCACGAAGTTCGATTAATACTGGACTAGTGCTTCACAGGGTAAAGCTTTTCATTTCCGTAAGTTGAAAATAAAATTGTGGTAAGATCTTATGGGACCAAACTACTTAGGTCGTCGGTCCTTAAGCTTACACACTACTTAATCTAACTTACACTATGGACAACACACACACACACACGTGCCCGAGGGAGGACTCGAACCTCCGACGGGGAGAGCCGCGAGGGGTAGCCGTCAGTTGAGTATTTGTGAAATACCAGCAAAGTGATGGCGCATGATATGTAATTATGAAATTCGATTGCATCTATGGAAAAAATTCACAACCACATGTATAACTGGCGATTATCAAATTTTGAGAGCTTTCAGTGCTACATTCAAAATTTCTCCGCAATATCCTACAGAAGTAGAACGTTGTCCGTGGCCGAGAACGCAAAACAGATGTGATGCGGGTTGCCTCTACTCGAGGCAAAGTATACAAAGTTTATTCGTTGAAGCCGTGTTTGCTGATTAAGTCAAGTTTTAACAATCTTTCAAAAATTTATTACAGCCATTATCGCACATATGCCAAGATGACTACAAGCAAGTATGTAATACACGTGTATTCGGTTTGTGACATACTGACTGCTGTTATGCTGTGAAATGTTCTATTAGCCCTTCGTTCAAGGTGAAGAATAAAATTACATTTATTTCAAATACTTATTCTTTTGTTGGAGTTCTAGGTAGCACAAAAATGATCACAATGTCGCTTGCTGACAGTAAGGAAATTTATAACTATTCTGTTAGAGCCTATCGTTAAATTCCGAACCCAGTATTCTTGTAGTCCTTTAAAGAATTCGGTAACACACGTTTTGTGCCGCCCGGGATTAGCCGAGACGTCTGAGGCGCTGCAGTCATGGACTGTGCGGCTGGTCCCGGCGAAGGTTCGAGTCCTCCCTCGGGCATAGGTGTGTGTGTGTGTTTGTCCTTAGGATAATTTAGGTTAAGTAGTGTGTAAGCTTAGGGACTGATGACCTTAGCAGTTAAGTCCCATGAGATTTCACACACATTTGTACACCGGTTTTGTGCGGCTGCACTTCATAAATACGCTCCTGGAAATGGAAAAAAGAACACATTGACACCGGTGTGTCAGACCCACCATACTTGCTCCGGACACTGCGAGAGGGCTGTACAAGCAATGATCACACCCACGGCACAGCGGACACACCAGGAACCGCGGTGTGGGCCGTCGAATGGCGCTAGCTGCGCAGCATTTATGCACCGCCGTCGTCAGTGTCAGCCAGTTTGCCGTGGCATACGGAGCTCCATCGCAGTCTTTAACACTGGTAGCATGCAGCGACAGCGTGGACGTGAACAGTATGTGCAGTTGACGGACTTTGAGCGAGGGCGTATAGTGGGCATGCGGGAGGCCGGGTGGACGTACCGCCGAATTGCTAACACGTGGGGCGTGAGGTCGCCACAGTACATCGATGTTGTCGCCAGTGGTCGGCGGAAGGTGCACGTGCCCGTCGACCTGGGACCGGACCGCAGCGACGCACGGATGCACGCCAAGACCGTAGGATCCTACGCAGTGCCCTAGGGGACCGCACCGCCACTTCCCAGCAAATTAGGGACACTGTTGCTCCTGGGCTATCGGCGAGGACCATTCGCAACCGTCTCCATGAAGCTGGGCTACGGTCCCGCACACCGTTAGGCCGTCTTCCGCTCACGCCCCAACATCGTGCAGCCCGCCTCCAGTGGTGTCGCGACAGGCGTGAATGGAGGGACGAATGGAGACGTGTCGTCTTCAGCGATGAGAGTCGTTTCTGCCTTGGTGCCAATGATGGTCGTATGCGTGTTTGGCGCCGTGCAGGTGAGCACCACAATCAGGACTACATACGACCGAGGCACACAGGGCCAACACCTGACATCATGGTGTGGGGAGCGATCTCCTACACTGGCCGTACACCTCTAGTGATCGACGAGGGGACACTGAATAGTGCACGGTACATCCAAACCGTCATCGAACCCATCGTTCTACCATTCCTAGACCGGCAAGGGAAGTTGCTGTTCCAACAGGACAATGCACGTCCGCATGTATCCGTGCCACCCAACGTGCTCTAGAAGGTGTAAGTCAACTACCCTGGCCAGCAAGATCTCCGGATCTGTCCCCCATTGAGCATGTTTGGGACTGGATGAAGCGTCGTCTCACGCGGTCTGCACGTCCAGCACGAACGCTGGTCCAACTGAGGTGCCAGGTGGAAATGGCATGGCAAGCCGTTCCACAGGACTACATCCAGCATCTCTACGATCGTCTCCATGGGAGAATAGGAGCCTGCATTGCTGCGAAAGGTGGATATACACTGTACTAGTGCCGACATTGTGCATGCTCTGTTGCCTGTGTGTATGTGCCTGTGGTTCTGTCAGTGTGATCATGTGATGTATCTGACCCCAGGAATGTGTCAATAAAGTTTCCCCTTCCTGGGACAATGAATTCACGGTGTTCTTATTTCAATTTCCAGGAGTGTACATTATATGCAAAGCTAGAAAGACTAGTGCCTCGCCGATATCGAAAATGACGTTATTGTGGCGATTCCGACAGGTTACACAGTTGAGCAGAAGATTTTCTTGAGAGGGTGCTACGTGTCTTGAAAAGACAAACGTCAGCGTAAACAAAGGTCATCGTGCAAATGTATGATAGAACTGTGGCGGGGCCAGTCGTTCGTGGTTTTTATCCACAGGCGCGTTTGCAAGGAGACTAAATTTTACTAAAGGTCTTTATATACAGTGTGAGTCACGTAAGACGTAGCACCAGTTTTATTTCGTGAACGTTTGCACATACTGAAACGAGATTTTCAGCAAATGTTAGAGAGTCGAGGGGCTCATTTTTTTGTTTGGTTAGTGTTTTTAGCCGCCTGTGTCAACGGAGATATGGAAGCAAGTACGTTTTTTTTTGTAAATGGAACCGTATACTTTTTATAACTGCATTCGATAGCTCTTGAGAAGACAAATACAATGGTATAGCGTTTAGTAACGTTGACGTTGAAACCTGTCGTAAAACATTCGACAAATGTCCTATAATTTGAGAGCACGGTGGCCGGAATCGGTATTAGCGGTGCTAACACCGCCAAGCAGAGCTCTCGTGCTACACTGTGCGAGAACGTCAACACATTTTCTTGATTACTTGTCTGCACTGCAGGCCGTTCATTTTTGCTTCAACTAACATTGAACCACGCAGAAGCTTCTGTATACGCTTGGACATGTCGGATTATGAACTGCCACAGCATTTAAAAACAACCAGTCTGACTACTTGGGTTTCGCATGCACGAATGATGTACGTAAGTTCACACTTGCAAAGCAGTCATGTAGACGCAGATGAATACCTGATGTATCACCTAATTGTGAACCGCTCTTCTGTACACCAAATACTTTTAATTCCCACATAAATACAAAGCCTGGCAAGCGTGCATGCCATGGAAGTGGTCGGCTCCTACCTAGTTGCCTTTGATGTGGATACCAATCCACCACAATGGAACATTCACGTATCGCTGCACTGCAGCATTGCCCAGGTTGGGGTATACAACAAAGTAAACGGCATCGTCATCCAGCGTATCGAATGGGTTCTCATAAAGTGGTTGTACGACGCAGATGCTCGGTTCTATACGTCAATTGATAGTATATCAAAGCGGAACCCTGTGGTATTCAATCAAGTCAATAATAAAACGGATACATTCATTACTACACCGAATAGTACAGTTCCTTTTGAGTAAACGTCTCTGAATGCTATCGGGAAACCACACAATGCCGGACATGTGTTGACGTAACACGTCCGATACGTTGTATCTTTGGGAGATGTGGACACAAGGCTGACTCTCTTTGACAGCTTCCTCTTACTGGGTGAAGGGTGTACATATAAAATGTTTTACGCTCAGGTCGACAGGGAACAATATCTTCTGCTATCGGTCACAAAATGACAGAAGATCTTCCTTGATTAGTGAGTCCGTGGGGCTGATATATGATGTCACAATGCCAACCATGGTGTGAATCGTCACTGACATTGCCTCCATGGAACTGAGGGCCGGTAGCATTTTCACGTGGTGTCGCATCGAGTTCCGAAAGAAGATCGTCCTTCCTCCGCCGTGCCGGTCAGGCCTGCCGGTACGGTATGCTTGCATATTGCGCAGTTGGAAGATGACCGTGTCTTCTAAGTGCTTCTCCGTAACCATCGCCACGTCCGCGCGGTGCCGTGATAAAAAGTCGTTAAGTTCCGTTTTCTTAGTACGAAAGCCATTTGCACTGGAATTCAGGAATTTGAGGTGTCTCGTGTGACACTTGTGGTCCGATTTAGGGCGGTACGAATGCCTCTGACGACTCCTTCGACGTGCCCGAGGAAGGAGTTGATCTTCTGTTGAAGCGATGTAAGAAGGCCCACGATGTGAGTACGCGCTTGTGAAAAAGACTGCACGTTGCTAGCGTCAGCAGAGATAGGTGCTGTTGTGCCTGGTCTGTTGTGGAAAGCGTCCGAGAAAGTCCTGTTGGGTTGTCGCCAACCTGTCGTTGAAAGGCTGGAACCATATGTTGACGGTTGCGCCTTATCAGGTGGTGTGATTAGCGCTGGCGTGGACGCCAGTCACCAGTTTCCTATTCCTGCATTTATGCAAGAGCTCCTGGTACTTCTCGCAGTCACGCCACCGAGGCAAGGTGGCCTCCTTCGCAGTTGGCGTATTTCGTCTTGGACATGTGCGACGATGTGCAGTCTTTGGAGACATGGTAGTGGCACAGCGGACACTGCATGCGGGAAGAGAGCAATAGTTCGCTGTATGTTCGAGCCGCTGGCACCGTTTACAGTGAGCTGGCTCTTCTTTGCTCTTGAATGTTTCGACGGGACATTGAGTGAGCAAAAAATGGTGTACACCGTAAATCTTGTCGTTGTCTTTCGACTTAGGTAGATTTACCACAAATGCTGGTGAGGTGAACCCTTTTTCCCTGTAGTGCTCGTGCAACGTTGGGCAGTGGTACTTGGTCGGGTAGCCGTCTTACGATCACCTTCAGCTCTCTTGCCTCTGGAGGCTAGTAAGCAGGATGTTGTATTGTTCGAAGATCTGAATTTCCCATTCGTGGTCCCCGTAAAAATCGAGAAGATACGTGATTCGGTCTCGTTGAAATATCGCCTTGAGAGAGCCTTGCAATTGTTCCTTCAAGACGTCCTTGAGTGTCACGTTGTTCTGCGTGCAGTGAACCGTGATCGGCGGTATTTGCCTGGCGGTGTAGGTTTAGTCACGGGTTCCTGTTGGTTGGCGTGGGCGATGACCAAACCATGCTTGTGCCTAACACTGCTCGGAGGTTTGCTGGGCAACGGATGGAAACGATTTGCATTTCCCCCTCTGCCTTCCGTTTCCTCGGACGTTGTTCTGTAGCCAGTTATGGCCGCTCTCTACGTTTGTTTTGGATGGTTTCAAGAGCAGGGTCCCGCGTTTTTTGCCCTTATGGATCGTCATCCGTATCCTGGTCGCTCGGAGGAGATGAAGAAGCGTCAGGCGGATGGTCCTCTACCGTGTTGTGGTATGGTATTTGGTCCACTTCTGCGGACGCATGCTGAATAGCGTCGGAAGTTCCATGCGGCTTTTCGCGGATGATGCTGTAGTATACAGAGAAGTTGCAGCATTAGAAAATTGCAGCGAAATGCAGGAAGATCTGCAGCGGATAGGCACTTGGCGCAGGGAGTGACAACTGACCCTTAACATAGACAAATGTAATGTATTGCGAATACATAGAAAGAAGGATCCTTTATTGTATGATTATATGATAGCGGAACAAACACTGGTAGCAGTTACTTCTGTAAAATATCTGGGAGTATGCGTGCGGAAAGATTTGAAGGGGAATGATCATATAAAATTAATTGTTGGTAAGGCGGATACCAGGTTGAGATTCATTGGGAGAGTCCTTAGAAAATGTAGTCCATCAACAAAGGAGGTGGCTTACAAAACACTCGTTCGACCTAGGCTTGAGCATTGCTAATCAGTGTGGGATCCGTACCAGGTCGGGTTGACAGAGGAGATAGAGAAGATCCAAAGAAGAGCGGCGCGTTTCGTCATAGGGTTATTTGGTAAGCGTGATAGCGTTACTGAGGTGTTTAGCAAACTCAAGTGGCAGACTCTGCAAGAGAGGCGCTCTGCATCGCGGTGTAGTTGCTGCCCAGGTTTCGAGAGGGTGCGTTTCTGGATGAGGTATCGAATATATTGCTTCCCCCTACTTATACCTCCGGAGGAGATCACGAATGTAAAATTAGAGAGATTCGAGCACGCACGGAGGCATTCCGGCAGTCGTTCTTCCTGCGAACCATACGCGACTGGAACAGGAAAGGGAGGTAATGATAGTGGCACATAAAGTGCCCTCCGCCACACACCGTTGGGTGGCTTGCGGAGTATAGATGTAGATGTAGAACCGGTAGCAACTGAGTATCTTGGAATGAGCCTTTTCCGTTACTGGGTTGTTGGTGAGTGGTAGCAATACGAGCACCGTCGGCGGTCGTGAGGTATTGTGTTACTGTCTTATCGAATGCCATGTTCGTAGCCTGTGTTGTCATCGGCGCGGGTCCTCCTGCCATCCCCTGGGTCGTCGTAAACGCAGCGGCCGATGAAGTTGATGGCGGGTCTAGACCCGCCGCCCGACGATCGGAGCGGCTGAGGCTGCCTCCTGCGAGATCGCGTACTCGAGTGTCTGACAGGTCGTGAGGTGATAATCTATTTCCAAACGTTCTACACGTATTTCTGATTCACCCTGCCCATTTAATACATCAAGTATGTTCTCACTAAAATAAATCTGCCCCGTACTTTTTATTTCAAGACATAATTTCACAATCAACTGGTTGACTGGTTTACAGTCCCCGTCCTTCAGTTTCCTCCGCCCTCAGCTAGTGTCGCGATAGGTGATGCAGTCTTTGTCGCGAATCAGTTGGTCAACGTACTTAACAAGGGAGCCACACAACAGTCGGATGTTTGTAATTCTTTATAATTATGGTGCGTGATGGTCAGAACTCGGATACACCTCTCTCGAAGCATTTTGATTCAACTTTCAAAAATTCTCGTGAAAACGACTTTTAAGTTTTACGACCATGCTTAATATACTAAAATTATGGAGGTCTTTGTCAACAAGCAGTGCGGCTCTGTGGCAGTGTGTCCACGCCCTGTGTTGGGGGTCTGGGGTGTCCCGTGCTGCCCCCTCCCCCCCCCCCCCCTCTCTCTCTCTCTCTCTCCTCTCTCTCTCTCTCTCTCTCTCTCTCTCTCTCTCTCTCTCTCTCTCTCTCTCTCTCTCTCTCACACACACACACACACACACACACACACACACACACACACACACACACAGAGAGAGAGAACACTAGATCGCGTGTTAGAGAGAGAGAGAGGAGAGAGAGGAGAGAGAGAGAGAGAGCGAACGCTCTGACACACAGCAACATTGCTTGTCGAAAATATATATTACAGCATATTAAAGTTGGTCGGAAAACTTCAAAGTAGATTTTCTCGAGAATTCTTGAGAGGTGCATCGAACTGCTATGTCAGAGATATATTTTATATTTGAGTTCTCAACTTCTTGTACTATAAATATAAAAAAATGGCAAAAATCCGATTGCCGTGTGGTCCCCTTGTAATGTCGTCCCATACTGCTCTGCCACTTTTCTCCTAGAATATTTCGCCTTCCCCCCCCCCCCCCCCCACACACACACAGCCACATTTTTGGGATCGATTTCGCACTTTCTTTCCAGCATTATACCTGCTGGTTCAAGTTTGTGTCCACCATATAATTTCTCAATGTACTGGTGTCACTTCTGGGTGTTGTGTGATGTCCTTAGGTTAGTTAGGTTTAAGTAGTTCTACGTTCTAAGGGATTGATGACAATAGATGTTAAGTCCCATAGTGCTCAGAACCATTTTTTTTTTTGTGTCACTTCCTTCCTCGATTTTCTGTTGTTCGTAGATCTTTCTTCCACATTTTCTTTAAGCAACTGCATCTAGCAATAGTGTTTTGCTATACTTTCAGCTACATCCAGTTTATTTAGACTCACGAGATTTTCCATATCTTGGTAAACCCCGCCCCCCTCCCACATTGCTTCCCTGTCCTGCCTGTTTATTTCGTTACTGAGAGTTCCGTATTATAGCTGTCGTTTTATCTTTCTTAGCGTTTACCCCACCGTGTGAGGTCCGCTGTTTTCGTTATTTGTCGAAATTAATTATATTATATCTTTGTGGCAGGACACCCTTGTTGCCGCCACTGTTGTCAGTTAACCTAAGGGAGGCAAGTCGTGTGCGCCATGTGTGCATCGTGCAAACTTTGTTCGGTGTTTTATCGTGTTTCAGCTGTTCGTGCTTCGTATTTTTTGAGCACCAGCACTGTATTTGTCTAAAAGAGTGTGGAAAATCGCGTAAACCCCACACTCAGGCTGGTCGGTGTACCATAATAAAAGGCGTTAAACCGTTCGAATCGGGTGTCTCTCACCTCTCTGTACCACAAGGTAGGACACTGTACTATAAACTACACGAGCAGATCATACCACAGCCCTCTTAACAATCTTTTATCTTAATGCTACCCGTTGCTTCCTGCCATTCTATTCTTGCCTACACGGAATTTCTTCACTGTTGTCCGCACTCTTATTCTACAGGATGTTACAAAAAGGTAAGGCCAAACTTTCAGAAAACATTCCTCACACACAAATAAAGAAAAGATTTTATGTGGACATGTGTCCGGAAACGCTTAATTTCCATGTTAGAGCTCATTTTAGTTTCGCCAGTATGTACTGTACTTCCTAGATTAACCGCCATTTGGCCCAACTGAAGGAAAGTAATGTTGACTTCGGTGCTTGTGTTGACATGCGACTCATTGCTCTACAGTACTAGCATCTAGCACATCAGTACGTAGCATCAACAGGTTACTGTTCATTACGAACGTGGTTTTGCAGTCAGTGCAATGTTTACAAATGCGGAGTTGGCAGATACCCATTTGATGTATGGATTAGCACAGGGCAATAGGTGTGGCGCGGTACGTTTGTATCGAGATAGATTTCCAGAACGAAGGTGTCCCGACAGGAAGACGTTCGAAGCAATTGATCGGCGTCTTAGGGAGCACAGAACATTCCAGCCTATGACTCGCGACTGGGGAAGACCTAGAACGACGAGGACACCTGCAATGGACGAGGCGATTCTTCGTGCAGTTGACGATAACCCTAATGTCAGCGTCAGAGAAGTTGCTGCTGTACAAGGTAACGTTGACCACGTCACTGTATGGAGAGTGCTACGGGAGAACCAGTTATTTCCGTACCATGTACAGCGTGTGCAGGCACTATCAGCAGCTGACTGGCCTCCACGGGTACACTTCTGCGAATGGTTCGTCCAACAATGTGTCAATCCTCATTTCAGTGCAAATGTTCTTTTTACGGATGGGGATTCATTCCAACGTGATCAAATTGTAAATTTTCACAACCAACATGTGTGGGCTGACGAAGAATCCGCAAGCAATTGTGCAATCACGTCATCAACAAAGATTTTCTGTGAACGTTTGGGCAGGCATTGTTGGTGATGTCTTGATTGGGCCTCATGTTCTTCCACCTACGTTCAATGGAGCACGTTATCATGATTTCATACGGGATACTCTACCTGTGCTGCTAGAACATGTGTCTTTACAAGTACGACACAACATATGGTTCATGCACGATGGAGCTCCTACACATTTCAGTTGAAGTGTTCGTACGCATCTCAACAACAGATTCGGTGACCGATGGATTGGTAGAGCCGGACCAATTCCATGGCCTCCACGCTCTCCTGACCTCAACCTTCTTGAGTTTCAATTATGGGGGCATTTGAAAGCTCTTGTCTACGCAACCCCGGTACCAAAGGCAGAGACTCTTCGTGCTCGAATTGTGGACGGCTGTGATACCATACGCCATTCTCCAGGGCTGCATCAGCGCATCCGGGATTCTATGCGACGGAGGTTGGATGCATGTATCCTCGCTAACGGAGGACATTTTGAACATTTCCTGTAACAAAGTGTTTGAAGTCACGCTGGTACGTTCTGTTGCTGTGTGTTTCCATTCCATGATTAATGTGATTTGAAGAGAAGTAATAAAAAGAGCTCTAACATGGAAAGTAAGCGTTTCCGGACACATGTCCACGTAACATATTTTCTTTCGTTGTGTGTGAGGAATGTTTCCTGACAGTTTGGCCGTACCATTTTGTAACATCCTGTATACCATTGCTGCTTCTCATATACAGAGTGTTTCCGTAAGAGGGTACAAAAATGTAACAGGACATAGAGGATGCTCCACTGAACAATTTGAGGTAGGGAATCTGGGGTCGGAGAAGCCATATTAAAGAGATATGGAAGTAACTTGTCTGCGCTTTGTCTAGCATTACTGTTTTCGAGCTTATTTACAACAAACATGCGTGCAAGGTTACGCGTACTCTCTTGTTTATTTAAATGTACATTTTGTTTATTTCTTGCAAGAAAACAAGGAGGACGAGCCAGAGTACTTGGAAGTCATGATGCAGCAGGATGTCTGAATGGCCGTCTGTACTGGAGGTCCGTGCAAAGTTGGAGAACGTACCCCTGGTTGATAGTGGGAGGGTGTGGACACAACGCCGGCCGCGGTGGTCTCGCGGTTCTAGGCGCGCAGTCCGGAACCGAGCGACTGCTACGGTCGCAGGTTCGAATCCTGCCTCGGGCATGGATGTGTGTGATGCCCTTAGGTTAGCTAGGTTTAAGTAGTTCTGAGTTCTAGGGGACTGATGACCACAGCAGTTGAGTCCCATAGTGCTCAGAGCCATTTGAACCATTTTTTGGATACAACATGACGGTGCACCGCCTCACTTCGGTGTGGATGTCAGCAACCATTTCAATCCTGAATCCCTTTGGTTATTTCCTATGGGGATATCTAAAGTCACTTGTGTATAAGACCCCAGTGGATACGGAGATGCAATTAGGTGCCAGAATTGTAGCTGCTTGAGATGTGATACGGAACACACAGCGCATATCTGTCAGGGTTCGTCTGAATCTTGTTCACCGACGTCATTCTTGCACTGAGTATGACGGCCGTCAGTTCCAGCAAATTTTGTAAGACACATTACAAATGGAACGTTCATTGTATCAGTGAGATTATCTGCAGTTAGCTGTAACTAAGGTAAATAAAAAGGCACACAGTAATGAGTTTTTATTCCTATTACGTCCTTAAGCTGGCTAGTCCGACCCCAGGTTCCCTACCTCAAAGAGTTCAATGGAGCATACTCTGTGTCCTGTTCAATTTTTGGACGCTCTTAGGAAACACCCTATATGTCAGTAGCCGTCTTTTTACCTTGTAAATTTCAGAAAAGTATTTTTGGGATCATTAAAATTTCTAATTATTCATCAGTTACAATAAGTAATTTAACTCTAGCCAGTCAACCTTAGTGTTCACTCAGACAACTCCACTGACAATGATACGAGTGCTTACACTGAATGACTGTCTCTTTCAGACGAATAAATGCCCAAGGTGAATCGTACACTGATTCCAGACCACGTACACCCCTTCATGACGATCATGTGTCACAGCGGCAGTGGCATTTTTCAACAAGATAACGCGCCATGTCACAAGGCCAGGAGTGTGATGGAGTGGTTCGAGGAAGACAGAGGCGAGTTCCAATTGATGTGCTGGCCACCTCAACTCGCCAGTTCCAAACCCGATCAAACACATCTCAGATGCGGTTGAACGCATCTTCGAGATAAATAATTTTCAAAGTTATTTGTTCTACCATTCATGTTTCGCTTACAACAAGTGTCTTACTTTTTGCCCTATTTTCAGATGGACCCCTGATAATGTCTGCTCAGTCTCAGAAAGGAATTGCTGTAGCTGTCCGCAGCTCGTGGTCGTGCGGTAGCAATCTCGTTTCCCGCGCCCGGGAATTTATGGGAATCAGATGACTTACGTGTCAGATGTGGCGCCAACTCCCTCCAGCGATCTACCAAGGCCTCATTGCTTCCAGGGCACGACTCGTCGCCGCTGTTATCCGTGACAAAGGTGGTCATATTGGCAATTAGGTAGGTGGTCGTGGTGATAATGCTCTGATTGATCAGTGTATGTATGTTCAACAGGTCGTCCCAGCGACCTACAGACACGGGACCATTCATACCAAGGAAAAGGGCTCTCAGTAGACCTCACACAGTCCACACGTCAGATATGGAAGAGCGAGTGCAACGACAAGTGGGAGATGATCCTGAAAAAGGCGAGACAAGATGCGTTCATTTCTTCACTAGCGGGTACTGTATCAAAATTATTATGTGTGCAAGCTTTTGAACCGTAAGACTACAAATGGTTTCTAAGATGGATAGCTGAGGGTTCGAAGTTGACACCTTGCCTTTTATTTACGGATACTGCGGGGTTCACACAGAGATCGATAATAAAGTATCCCAATAATCACGTTTGGGCAAATGCAAATCCTCGAGTGAGCGTGCAAACAAAGAATCATGTTCGTTTTAGTATCAATGTGTGTGTGCAGGGACTGTGGGTAACAAATTCATAGGACCATACATTTTACCGGACAAACTATCAGGTGATCTTTATCACCAATATCTGCCGAGATAAATTACCCGCGCTACTGGAGTAAGTGGTTTAAGCACACCGGCGGACACCCTTTGTTATGCGCCTCTATGGCAATATTTAATATAGGATGGATTGGTTGAGGAGGCTCATTTTACCTAACTGCAGTCAGTAAGACTTATGGCTCTGGGGGCAAAGTGTATTGAGAACCCGTCGGTTACGTGTACTCGTTACAAGAGTGTGTACCGCACGCCTGTGACCAAATCTGTGGGCAGCCAGGTATTTTCGCACGAGTCCGTAAGTATTCGAGAAGGAGGAATATGTAATAATGAGTGGTGGTGGTGGTGGTTAGTGTTTAACGTCCGTCGACAACGAGGTCATTAGAGACGGAGCGCAAGCTCGGGTTAGGTAAGGATTGGGAAGGAAATCGGCCGTGCCCTTTCAAAGGAACCATCCCGGCATTTGCCTGAAACGATTTAGGGAAACCACGGAAAACCTAAATCAGGATGGCTGGAGACGGGATTGAACCGTCGTCCTCCCGAATGCGAGTCCAGTGTGCTAACCACTGCGCCACCTCGCTCGGTTGTAATAATGAGTGATAGGCTTATTGAACACCTCCTGTAGTATCAACAGACAGATGGCTGTCACAGGGCAGAAGCGCACATACCCCAACAAGTTTTTGTTTCCGGTCGTATCTTAATAGGATCTTTTTGTAGTTTTGACAAGTACTATCTCCTGTAAGACCGTAGGACGCTTTTTATAATTACCCCGTATAGGTTTTGACACAAACTGACAAAACCATTTATAAAAGCCAAAGGAGTCACTTGCTGAGATCGTTCAAGTAATTATAGAAACGTTGTACCTATCTGGTAGATGGCTATTCGCCTCTTAAATCTCAAATTTTGCAGGACTTTGACTCGTTTAGCCACTATTATATACACTCCGGACACACTATTGCAAACTGTGTGTGTGCGGCATCAGGCTACACATCTGATGAAATACAAGTGTAGACACAACAGGTACTCGTTGCAAACAACGTCTCAGTGTATCAGACTAAACCTACTTAACGATGGCGTCTTGTGTGATGCCGAAATGTCGTCTCACTTCGAGACTTACACCAGACGACGTATCCGAATGTTCTTTCTTCAGTACGGTTGGAGGGTAGGACTTCAGTTTCACACTAAATGAGTTATTACTGTTGGAACGAGTCGACGGAGAATAATGAATGAGTTCACGTGGACCATGATTCTAGGGGCCCCAGTGAGTCTTGGATTTTTTCCGTCACTTATCGCTTCTTTCACTTCCGGCAATGATTTGCTGATGTGACCGCGGTTCTGAGCCGAGGTTAAACACAAGTCCCCCAATTACTCGCTGGGTAAGTCAGATCAAATATCGAAAAAAAAAGACAAGGTATACCATTTCCAATATTAGTAAAGCTCCACGGTACACAAACCAATACTTGGTTGCGAACAGCTTTAACTTCTTTATATGTCATAAAAGGGAAGTAGCCATTTACGGTGGCACAATTCTTTTGAAACATATTTGGCTAGGAAAATGATATGAATTTGTGTTTTGCAAAACCAAGTGGAACCTATGCCTGTATCTCCTTTTACCGGAATGGCTACTTTGAAAAACCACAATCCGAAGGATGGTCATCTTTAAATTTGTATCGAAACTGTGAACTAGTTCATACAAAGGAATTTTTTACATTTCTTAGTTTCACAAGTCATGTAACTGTTACAAGAATAATCTTACTGTCAATTTCATTCTACGCTGTTCGCGGCCCCAGAGCTTAGGAGCTCATCCTCAAAATAAGCATGAAAGCTTGTTTTCTCTTAGTCAGAATTGGAAATTAAACGCTTCAAAAGGGGCGCATGAATATTCAACTGTGTGTCCGTAATGATTACACAAACAAGCACTTTTCATGCGTTGATGCTACACCTCCCGTCAATGTTACTGCCACATCTTTATCCTATGACTGCTAGTGCTCCTCTGTATTGGACGACACAACAACCAAGTAGATTGCACTCAACTTCGCGCAGCTTAGACGTAGATAAACAATAAAAGTGCAAAAGAATGTTCAAATGTGTGTGAAATCTTATGGGACTTAACTGCTAAGGTCATCAGTCCCTTAGCTTTCACACTACTTAACCTAAATTATCCTAAGGACAAACACACACACCCACGCCCGAGGGAGGACTCGAACCTCCGCCGGGACTAGCCGCACAGTCCATGATTGCACCGCCTGAGACCGCTCGGCTAATCCCGCGCGGCAATAAAAGTGCAATAACAAATTGTAAACTGTAATGACACTGTATCAAATGTGGGAGTGTCAGGGGATAGCAACAACAGATAAATAAATTAACCGAAATTGATCGTGATTTTGTGCGCTCAACTACGGCGTGGGAGAATATTTAAGCTTATTCACCATGTAATACGTCAGAAGAGAATTTTAAAAAAAAAAGAGTACACAAAAGTCTTCGCATATTTGCTAATGGCTAAACGCATAAATGGAACCATTTACTACTTGTCATAATTTCGGTTGTTGCCACTGTGTACTAACAGCTTATAAGTAACATCTTAATAATATGCTTGCAATTTGAGGTTGGGTAGGCAAAGCGCACTGAAAATGGACACATGTTTACGACTTGTAGTCACATATATTATTCTGATGGAATACTTTCTGCTCATTTTACTATGGCTCGGCGGCTGAACGGACGTCGGATTACAGATCTATAAGATCATAGTTCTATCCCTGGTCAGTCTCCATATGTTTTCTGCCATATGTCACTCGTTTCCCCGCTGGCGTGATTTTTACATGTAAAACATTGAAAGCTGCACTGTGGTTACGAATTCCCTTGAAACTGAAGGTCCCGTATAACTAACTGTGTAAGTCAACTCACAGAAAGATAGGGATACCGTTATCAATATGATCATGTCTCGTAAGGTACTGTGGTGTTAAAACGAAAATCTGGATTCAGAACAGCTTTATTTATGAAATAATAACAAAAAACCTATTTATATATCCTTACAGAAGTTTCCGTCTGAGGGCGTTGTTGCAGCGTCTATGCTACGTAGCTCCACTCCGATGCGAATATATAGGCACCGACCTGTAGGCAAGAGATCAATGCTCCATTCGTGTCTTTCCGACGTGCGTGCGGTAAATCCGGAAACGTGAACTATGGCGATTATTACCAAATGCGTCCGAACACGACCAACGTGCTGTTATTATTTTCTTGGCTGCCGAAGGACAAACCCTGGTATAATTCGACTGGAGAATGAAGAACGCGTAAAGGGCAGCGTGTCTGTTGAAAACGACAGTCGTGGGATGGTGCGACAACGGGTGCTTCTGCTTCATGATAACGCACGTCCCCATAGCGTAAATGTCGTGACGCAGAAACACTAAGTGGGAGGCACTGGGGAATCCACCCTATAGTCCTGATCTCTCCCCACGCCTTCAGTCACTTACAAATGGGTTTCGAAGGGACGACAATTCCTGTCGCGGGAGGATGTGCAAAAGGCAGTTGCGGTGTTTTTCACGCACCAGGACACAGTGTTTCACCAAACAGGTATCTTCAATATGGTGCGTCGGTTGGGAGATTGCCTCAATGCTCACGGCAATTTTATTTAACTGACATACCGATCCTCAACTGTAAGGCCTTCGAACGGGAACTTTCACAAACAAGTAACAGGATTACTGTCCACCATCATTTGAATTCAGTTAACCACGTCCTTGGTACCTCTTTGGTGATGAAATTTAGAAGACTACATAAGCGTAGGATTTGGTGCCCTATTTACTACGTATTGTTGTTGTTGTGATCTTCAGTCCAAAGACTGGTTTCATGCAGCTCTCAATGCTTCTCATCTCCGACTAACTACTGCAACCTACGTCCTTCTGAATCTACTTAGTGTTTCCCTCTACGATTTGACCCTCTTTGGCCCTCTTTGTGCAAGATATACAACTGGCTCTAGATACCGGCTCCTAGGTTGATGCCATATTTCTTGACTCACGAAAGACGTTCGACTCAGTTCCGCACTGTCGCATGCAACAAAACGTGCGCGCTTACGGTCTATCCGACGACATATGCGGTTGGATAGAAAGTTTTCTAACGGACAGGGAGCAGTATAACGTCCTGAATGGCGTGACTTCAACAGAAACAAGCGTAACATCAGGTGTGCCCCAGAGCAGCGTAATAGGTCCTCTGCTTTTCACGATTTACATAAACGATCTGGTTGATGGTATTGAAAGCGGCCTTACACTGTTCGCCGATGATGCTGTAGTCTACAGGAAAGTACACTACAGGCCATTAAAATTGCTACACCAAGAAGAAATGCAGATGATAAACGGCTATTCATTGGACATATATATTATACCAGAACTGACATGTGATTACATTTTCACGCAATTTGGGTGCATAGATCCTGAGAAATCAGTACCAAGAACAACCACCTCTAGCCGTAATAACAGCCTTGATACGCCTGGGCATTGAGTCAAACAGAGCTTGGATGGCGTGTGCAGGTACAGCTGCCCATGCAGCTTCAACACGATACAACAGTTCATCAAGAGTAGTGACTGGAGTATTGTGACGAGGAATTTGCTCGGCCACCATTGACCAGACGTTTTCAGTTGGTGAGAGATCTGGAGAATGTGGTGGCCAGGGCAGCATTCGAACATTTTCTGTATCCAGAAAGGCCCATACAGGACCTGCAACATGCGGTCGTGCATTATCCTGCTGAAATGTAGGGTTTCGAAGGGATCGAATGAAGGGTAAAGCCACGGGTCGTAACACATCTGCAATGTAACGTCCACTGTTCAAAGTGCCGTCAATGCGAACAAGAGGCGACACAGACTTGTAACCAATGGCACCACATACCATCACGCCGCGTGATACGCCAGTATGGCGATGATGAATACACGCTTCCAATGTGCGTTCATCGCGATGTCGCCAAACTCGGATGCGACCATCATGATGCTGTAAACCTGGATACATCCGAAAAAATGACGTTTTGCCATTCGTTCAACCACGTTCGTCGTTGGGTACACCATCGCAGGTGCTCCTGTGTGTAATGCAGCGTCAAGGGAAACCGCACCCATGGTCTCGAAGCTGATAGTCCATGCTGCTGCAAACGTCGTCTAACTGTTCGTGCAGATCGTTGTTTTCTTGCAAACGTTCCCATCTGCTGACTCAGGAGTCGAGACGTGGCTGCACGATCCGTTGACCGGCGTTGCCTGGTGAAACGTTGTTGTGATGCCTCGTGTAAGGAGGAGAAATGCGTATCATCACGTTTCCAACTTTGATAGAGGTCGGATTGTAGCCTATCGCGATTGCGGTTTATCGTATCGCGGCGTTGCTGCTCGCGTTGGTCGAGATCCAATGACTGTTAGCAGAATATGGAATCGATGGGTTCAGGAGGATAATACGGAACGCCGTGCTGGGTCCCAACGGCCTGGTATCACTAGTAGTCGGGATGACAGGCATCTTATCCGCATGGCTGGAACGGATCGTGGCCACGTCTCGAACCCTGAGACAACAGATGGGGACGTTTGCAAGACAACAACCATCTGCACGTACAGTTCGGCGACGTTTGCAGCAGCATGGACTATCAGCTCGGAGACCATGGCTGTGGTTACCCTTGACGCTGCATCACAGACAGGAGCACCTGCGATGGTGTACTCGACGACGAACCTGGGTGCACGAATCGCAAAATGTAATTTCTTCGGATGAATCCAGGGTCTGTTTATATCATCATGATGGTCGCATCCGTGTTTGGCGACATCGCGGTGAACGCACATTGGTAGCGTGTATTCATCGTCGCCATACTGGCGTATCACCCGACGTGATGGTATGGGGTGGCATTGGTTACACGTCTCGGTCACCTCTAGTTCGCATTGAAGGCACTTTGAGCAGTGGACGTTACATTTCAGATGTGTTACGACCCGTGACTCTACCCTTCATTCGATCCCTGCGAAACCCTAAATTTCAGCAGGACAATGCACAACCGCATGTTGCTGGTCCTATACGGGCCTTTCTGGATACAGAAAATGTTCGACTGCTGCTCTGCCCAGTACATTCTCCAGATCTCTCACCAATCGAAAACGTCTGGTCAATGGTGGCCGAGCAACTGGCTCGTCACAATACTCCAGTCACTACTCTTGATGAACAGTGGTATCGTGTTGAAGATGCATAGGCAGCTGTACCTGTACACGCCATCGAAGCTCTGTTTGACTCAATGTCTAGGAGTATCAAGGCCGTTATTACGGTCAGAGGTGGTTGTCCTGGATACTGATTTCTCAGGATGTATGCACCCAACATGCGTGAAAATGTAATCACATGTCAGTTCTAGTGTAATATATTTGTCCAATGAATACCCGTTTATCATCTGCATTTAATCTTGGTGTAGCAATGTAATGGCCAGCAGTGTATTAACAATTCAGAGAACGCATTTTCTTGAGACACTCCAACAAATGTGATGTATATGCTTCAGTTTTACTGTCATTGTTGCATGATACAAAGTAAAAAGTATGTGGTTGTCTTCATCACTTAGTGCGTAGTTCACTTTGACACGAATATTAGAAATGTCTTGGTATTTCAATATTCGAACAAAAAACTAACATAATTAAATTCTGAACAACATCTACATCTCCTGAACCACGGACTACGCGATTAAGATGTTCTTCATATATTTAATTTCGTTGTTTTTTGTGTTGTTTTTTTTCTTAAATTGTACGGGGGTGAGTCAAATAGGTCGCAAACTGGGATGTACCAGCCTGAAACTTATTTTCTTTTTCAATATACTTCTTTTGTTAACTTAAACACTCATCCCGTCGTTTGACAAGGCGTTAAACGTTTGCAGTATAGAATTCTTGTGGCAGCGTTCGCGTTAACGAGCGACCTCTTGGGTTATAAATTGTTTATGTGGTTCCTTACACTGCTGCAACCCGCAAGACCGATGTGTTCTGAGGCTAGCGAAATACGCCTATACGGGGAAACTAAGCCACTGGATAAGCTGCGCGCCCAGAACGCTTCCAGCCTGTGGTATTTTCTTGTCCTTTGCTGAATTCAAGCATCTCACTGAACACAAATTTCCATGAAATAAAGTTCTAACAAAATAATGGACAGTCCATCGGTTCGCAAAAATCGCGTTGTGCAAGTTGGGAACGCACTTCTAGCACACCCGCCACCTTGGTTTGACTGTAGATCATTAAGCATTGGTCGAGACATAATGTGTATCGTTTACCTTCCACGCGGCATGTGCTCCACCTTCTAGATACGTAGAATCGCGAAATTTAAAACGATTCGCGGTATTCTGGAGTTTGCGACTTATTTGTTGACGCACCCTTTTAGTAGCAAGACATTACCCCAGATTGGGATGACTGGGTGTTGTGTGATGTCCTTAGGTTAGTTAGATTTAAGTAGTTCTAAGTTCTAGGGGACTGATGACCATAGATGTTAAGTCCCATAGTGCTCAGAGCCATTTGAACCAGATTGGGAACCACAGCTCTACGGAGTGACGACATGTTGCCTTGTCCTGTTCGATCACCAGATCTGTCTCCTGTGGAGCACATATGGGACATCATCGGACGACAACTCTAACGTCATCCACAAACAGGGTTAACCATCCCTGTACTGACCGACCGAGTGCAACAGGCATGGAACTCTACCCCACAAACTAGCATCCGGCACCTGTACAAGACCGGTTATTAATGAACTAGCATTTCACATTTGAAATGGCTAATCTCGCGCTCACAATAACCTATGATCTTGTGATATTTATCACTTACATATGGTACCTAGACAAACGTATTTCCTACATTTCATTACTCTCCATTAATTGCTTTTTGGTGCTGCGATTTTCTTCTGTCAGTGTATACTGAGTCGCTGAAATACGACTCAGACACAAAAACAATGTCTTCTTTTGGGAGTTTGAACCAGTTACCTTCGCATCAAGTTCCCCTGACTTGGGCCGCTCCTATTTATAAACTGTAACATTTTGTAAGTATTCTGCTACGTGAATTAGTGATAATGAACGCGAGATTTGGTTCGAACACTGCTGTGTCTTATTAGACATCGCAGGCTTTCCTCCGACTTTTGAACAGAGGTACCGAGAGAGTTGCAGGAGGACCTACAGTTTAAATTGGATTTTGTACCACGCTGCACCTTGGCGCATTTCACTTATGACATTCAATTTGCCAAAGAAGATTTATTCTGCATTGGTATTCTTCGCCTGGCTGTTCGCGTGTGCACAGAAGAATGCGATGTTTTGTGGGTCCACCAGATGAAAAACATCTTTTAGTTTTACTCAAGGAAAGTTATGCGATGTTCCTTTATTATTAGCGCTTTTAATTTTGAAACACTAAAGAAATCGTTATATATGAACAATGAAATGTTGATAGCATTATGTTCTACTATTTTTTTCTGTCTTCAGGGGTCACCAAACGATTACACATTGTGTATCATAATACATGCTATTTGTAAGATGAGCATTTACATTTTTCCTAAAACTGTGGCCATTCAAAAGAAAAGAATCTAGACCCGTAACTACAGAATGATGCATGTTTTTGCTTAAGGTTCCCCTAAACATTCCACTACTGTCAATTTCGCATTTTGTAATTTGGAAGTTAATTAACGTCAATAGTTCATTTCAGTTCGTTTCGTTTAAATCACATTTACATCATAAACTATTTGGTGACGTATGAGAAAAGGTATTGACACACTTTAACATACAATGAGTAATATAGTATAACACAAAGTAAATTAAAATCGTTGTATATCTAAGTGTTTTCTACGTTTCGTAGAACTGAAAGCCCAGGGATGATAGGTAAACTTCGCTGAAACTAGTATGGGCAAAATAAAGTGTTCTCATTCCAAGTGGACAAAAAAATATGACCTTTTATAGTTCGACCATTTGGCCTTAAATACACTGGAGCAGTGTACCTTTAACATACCATCATTAATGGGTTGGTGCGAGCTGGTTTTCCTGTATTGACAACGAAGGAAAATAACTTAGCAAAGAAGGAAAATAACTTAGCAAACAAGGAAAATATTAAGATAATTTATTTTGCCTCTATTTGTATTTGTGATTAGGTGCAGTGAACTGGTCCTAAGATTTTCGAGAGCTGGTTACCTGAATCGGCAGGTAGCATCCGTCGGCAGCGCACGTACATTGCATCGATGTCTGCCCTCCACATGAACAGCCGCGATGTTGCTCGCTTTGCGGAACACAAATCAATGCGGGGACAGGAAAACAGCGTGATACGCTTGTCAGCAAACATTATTACGATTGACGAAATGCTCCACACAGACGTCACACCATCCCGTTTTATTGAAAGCCACTGCGCGTGAGCCGCTGTAGAATGTCACGGGCAGTAATACGTTAACGAAACTAGACGCAAACGGACATTCCTTACTAACACTAAACCTTAATTTCGGCTTTTTCCTTGCAACGAAGAAAACAAGAGACACTATTTGTACATACGACGGAAACGGTCGAGTGGACGTTGTATCGACGTGCACAAGTGTTCGACAAAGCAAACTATAACACGGGAGTAGCGGGTATTAACTCGGAATTAACTTTTCAAAAAGAGTCGTCGAGCAGATGTGCAAAACTATAGGCCTGTATCTCTGACATCGATCTGTTGTAGAATTTTAGAACATGTTTTTTGCTCGCGTATCATGTCATTTATGGAAACCCAGAATCTACTCTGTAGGAATCAACATGGATTCCGGAAACAGCGATCGTGTGAGACCCAACTCGCTTTATTTGTTGTTTAGATACAGGCTCCCAGGTAGATGCCATTTTCCTTGAGAAGGTGGGTGAGATTAAGGAGTTGTCTTCCTTTAACTTTGTTTTTGATTGCAAGGAAAGGAATTATATTGCACTGTCTGTTAGTCTCGTGTAAAACGCAAGTATATACTTTTTGTGATGGCGAAATATTAGCAAGGAACTACAAGGTTTTCGGAAGAGATTCATCCGATTTCACAAAAATATATCTTCCTCATTAGTGAAGACAGAAATGTGAGATTAAAAAGTTTATTTCAGTCCCATTTGTAATAAATTACTGGTTACTGTGGTTGCCGGTACAGGTCTCCCTAACCTCTCGCTCGCTCGTTATCCAACCAGTAACCCCAGGTTCTTTAAAAAATCGAACTCCAATGTATAAAACACCTTGAAAGGTCTGATTACTTTACTTATGAATTAATGTGATAAATATATGACGTTAAGCATCTAAGAGAATAAAAGGTTAGAGAAGGTTTGAAAAGAATGTTTCAAATTACGCTTGAAGTTTGTTGGAAGACGCTAAGTGCTCTCATTATGTAACACTGGATGAATATACCTTGGTTAATCTGTGCTCCATTTTAAACAGAAGCTAGTTTTTCATGCATCTCGACGTTTATGACATCTTATGTCGTGACCTATGGGTCGCATAATGATATAATTTTGCGGGTACTCAGCGGTATACAGGGTGTTACAAAAACGTACGGCCAAACTTTCAGGAAACATTCCTCAAACACAAAGAAAGAAAATATGTTATGTTGACATATGTCCGGAAACGCTTACTTTCCATGTTAGAGCTCTTTTTATTACTTCTCTTAAAAAAACACATTAATCATGGAATGGAAACACACAGCAACAGAACCTACCAGCGTGGCTTCAAACACTTTGTTTACAGGAAATGTTCAAAATGTCCTCCGTTTGCGAGGATACATGCATCCACCCTCCGTCGCATGGAATCCCTGATGCGCTGACGCAGCCCTGGAGAATGGCGTATTGTTCAAATGGCTCTGAGCACTATGGGGCTTAACTTCTGAGGTCATCAGTCCCCTAGAACTTAGAACTACTTAAACCTAACTAACCTAAGGACATCACACACATCCATGCCCGAGGCAGGATTCGAACCTGCGACCGTAGCGGTCACGCGGATCCAGACTGAAGCGCCTAGAACCGCACAGCCACACCTGCCGGCAATGGCGTATTGTATCACAACCGTCCACAATACGAGCACGAAGAATCTCTGCATTTGGTACCGGGGTTACGTAGACAACAGGTTTCAAATGCCCCCATAAACGAAAGTCAAGAGGGTTGAGGTCAGGAGAGCGTGGAGGCCATGGAATTGGTCCGCCTCTACCAACCCATCGGTCACCGAATCTGTTGTTGAGAAGAGTACGAACACTTCGACTGAAATGTGCAGGAGCTCCATCGTGCATGAACCACATGTTGTGTCGTACTTGTAAACGCACATGTTCTAACAGCACAGGTACAGTATCCCGTGTGAAATCATGGCGGTGAATCGAGGAAGTACAGTACATACTGACGAAACTAAAATGTGCTCTAACATGGAAATTAAGCGTTTCCGGACGGATGTGCACACAACATATTTTCTTTATTTGTGTGTGACGAATGTTTCCTGAAAGTTTGGCCGTACCTTTTTGTAACACCCTGTATGTACATACTGTATGCACACTGTGTTACGATCCGAGAGGGTAGTAGAGAAGTAATAAATTAAAATGTCATACCCAACGCTGAAGTTTGCCTGCATGAACAGCGAAACTTTAGGAAACGAGTAACTGTTTTCCTTTCATCATTTTGTAGAAGACGTCACCGAGAAGTCGTTTCGTAAGGATTTTAAATTACGCACAAAGTTTGTTGGCAGTTGTTAAGTGTTCTCATTCCCTAACACTGGATGAATTTAATCTGTGTATCTGCACGCCGTCAGGTGCGCTGCCTCATTAGAAACGTAAAGTTTGTAACTGTGACACTTTTCCTACTGCATTTAACTTTTAATATGAGAGTATACCTGTTAATGAGTAGATTAACAAAGCATTTTAAATTTTTAAATTCCGTCAGTAACTAAGCGAAATATTGAAATTTATAATTTCGTTGTCCGTGGAAGCCGTCAGATAGGCAACCTGCAAATGAAATGGGATTCCGGGTCAGTCGCTTAGTGAGACACACGTGATCGAGTCGAAATGACGATAACACACGAACAAAAGGCATTCTGCGTTCTCTGTTCCAACGGGCGCAATTCAGTCACAATCGTGCGACGTGATTTTCGTCGTGAGTACGGGACTGCGATTCCTACACGGGCGACTTTCTGGTCAAAATCGACGACTCGAAGAGTGTGCGCCTTTCGTGCATACGTGTAAATCAGCAGCCAACCACGTCGCCAGTGCGTCCATGACGTCGATGATCTACAGATTGCGCCGAGTGTGGAGTTCAACATTTTCGTGTATACCGCACATTGCGCATGCACAGAAACTGGGGACTATGGCAGCGCCTCCTAACATCGGAAGTTACCCTACTCCGGCCGAGCTCACTCTTGATACAGTAATGAATTAATTGCTTTCGTGTCTTCTTAATCTTGCTTGCTTTGCCTTCATGACACATTGTAAAGGTTGCACGACATCCTGGTATTTTTCTTACTACAATTTTCTGAAAGGGAGACAAAATAACTGAAAGCACACAGAAAGTCCCCGCTGCGCATAAATAAGAACATAAACAGATAAACGTGTTTTAATGAACATTATTCGAACAACAAAAAAGTCACAATGATTTGATGAGAAAAATAATGTTCGATGTAATGTGGCACTTAGCAAGAAAACAAAATACAAAGGATAAAATAAAAAGGAGCTGTTTACTGCATTTGAGATATTGTTTGATGTGTTTTCAAATACATATTTTCTCTAGTAAATAAATGTGTTTGTTTTGAAATGTTTGAACGACACTTTTCCTATTTTGCCGGTTCTCAAGAGTGTACAGAATTCACCACACGATCTTTGACAAGAACATCTACCACGAATTTTGGTGTGGTCATTAATGAACTCTCTGCCTCGTGATGACTGGGTGTTGTGTGATGTCCTTAGGTTAGTTAGGTTTAAGTAGTTCTGAGTTCTAGGGGACTGATGACCATAGATGTTAAATCCCATAGTGCTCAGAGACATTTGAACCATTAATGAACTCTATTATTATTATTTCTTTCCTTTCTCAGACGTTATGTCTGGTTAAAAATGGAAAGTGACGCGGACTTTGATCAAGCGTGACTTCCTTTTAACTGTACGGTATATGTTACATTGCATTTAGGAACTTTCGGGTACTTGAACATGTATCAGTAATTACAGATTTCTGTAGTTGTATATATACGTTTGGATGTAGCTGTATGGTGTTGATGTACTGGTGGATATTGTGTGGTATGACTCCTGTAGTTGATAGTATAATTGGTACAATGTCAACTTTATCCTGATGCCACATGTCCTTGATTTCCTCAGCCACTTGGATGTATTTTTCAATTTTTTCTCCTGTTTTATTCTGCATATTTGTTGTATTGGGTATGCATATTTCGATTAGTTGTGTTAATTGCTTCTTTTTATTGGTGAGTATGATGTCAGGTTTGTTATGTGGTGTTGTTTTATCTGATATAATGGTTCTGTTCCAGTATAATTTGTATTCATCATTCTCCAGTACATTTTGTGGTACATACTTGTATGTGGGAAAAGTGTTGTTTTATTAGTTTATGTTGTATGGCAAGTTGTTGATGTATTATTTTTGCTACATTGTCATGTCTTCTGGGATATTCTGTATTTGCTAGTATTGTACATCCGCTTGTAATGTGATCTACTGTTTCTATTTGTTGTTTGCAAAGTCTGCATTTATCTGTTGTGGTATTGGGATTTTTAATAATATGCTTGCTGTAATATCTGGTCTTTATTGTATGATTCTGTATTGCAACCATGAATCCTTCTGTCTCACTGTATATATTGCCTTTTCTCAGCCATGTGTTGGATGCGTCTTGATCGATGTGTGGCTTGTGGCTGTGTTAGATGATACGGGTGCTTGCCATGTAGTGTTTTCTGTTTCCAATTTACTTTCTTCGTATCTGTTGATGTTATGTGATCTAAAGGGTTGTAGAAGTGGTTATGAAATTGCAGTGGTGTAGCCGATGTATTTATATGAGTAATTGCTTTGTGTATTTTGCTAGTTTCTGCTCGTTCTATAAAGGATTTTCTTAAATTGTCTAACTGTCCATAATGTAGGTTTTTTATGTCGATAAATCCCCTTCCTCCTTCCTTTCTACTTAATGTGAATCTTTCTGTTGCTGAATGTATGTGATGTATTCTATATTTGTGGCATTGTGATCGTGTAAGTGTATTGAGTGCTTCTACGTCAGTGTTACTCCATTTCACTACTCCAAATGAGTAGGTCAATATTGGTATAGCATAAGTATTTATAGCTTTTCTCTTGTTTCTTGCTGTCAATTCTGTTTTCGGTATTTTTGTAACTCTGTCTATATTTTTCTTTTAGTTCTTCTTTAATATTTGTATTATCTATTCCTATTTTTTGTCTGTATCCTAGATATTTATAGCCATATGTTTTTTCCATCGCTTCTATGCTGTCGCTGTGGTTATCCAATATGTAATCTTCTTGTTTAGTGTGTTTTCCCTTGACTATGCTATTTTTCTTACATTTTTCTGTTCCAAAAGCCATATTTATATCATTGCTGAATACTTCTGTTCTCTTTAGTAATTGGTTGAGTTGTTGATTTGTTGCTGCCAGTAGTTTCAGATCATCCATGTCTAGAAAATGTGTGATTTAGTGTTGGTATGTTCCAGTAATGTTGTATCCATAATTTGTATTATTTGGGATGTAGGATAGTGGGTTCAGAGCAAGGCAGAACCAGAAATATTATTATTATTGTTACTGCATGTTCCTACATTTTTTACTTAATTTTTTCTTAAAAAGGTTAGTCCCTCATAACCTCTCCCTTACGGTTTAGGTGCCGAATTGCACAGCAGACACCTCTCAAAACACATTCAATTTTGTTGCTGATGCGTAAACGTAAAAGCTACTCGAGACAGACGGGACTCAGTACATGAGTGTAGTTGACTCACTTGTCTCGATTAATCTGTTCAGACACGAAAGTCGATCGTGAAAAAGAAGTTTGAGAGGCCTCCAAGGTCGCCTCGTCTCACGTTATGTGATATTTTCTGTGGGGGATTTTGAAAAACTCCGTCTTCGTGTCTCCCCTTCCATCAACCTTGAGTAAACTCTAACGCCGCATAACGGCAGTGAATGTAGTAACTCCATACATGCTCGTAAACCATACGGGCAGTGCAACCATATTTGGAGAACCATAGTCTGTCAGCACGACGATCGTTGTAGCGGCTCCTCCCTCGATGTAGCAGCAGGTCCAACGTCAATACTGGACACCAACGAATCCCGGTTCCGCAAGTAGCGTTATGATAGACGTGTCGATGTGTGTAATCTCCGAGGAGAATGGACGTTGCCAGATTGCATTCATCATCATCAAACAGATCCGGCGCCTGGCGATGCGGTACGGAATACCGTTGCGTACAGAACACGATCACCTACATTTCGCATACCACCTAATTTGGACAGCAGCCGTTATATTTCTGGCGTGTTAGGATCAGTGACTGAGCCATATTTTCAAGATCTTGGTGACGTTATCTTCCAACAAGATGATGCGAAACCATTAGTTGTCCATACTGTCCTGACCTGTCTCGACAGAGAATGTGTCGATCTGCTGCGCTGGCCAGCAGGTCATCCACATCTCTCATTCACTGAATACATCTGACCGTGGGTTGTCCAGAACTGGCAGCACACGACCACTCGCCAGCCACTACGATTGATGAACTCTGGCAGAGCTGAAGCAGCACGGAATGTTGTACCTGCAACTGTCATCGGTGCGTAGGTACCGGACGTTAGAGTTCTTGGTGCTCAAGTGATTACCGTTCGAGCTTTGTAAGACGAAAGTGTATGACGCGACGGTTGGACCCGAGCTCTAACTCAACTATAGGCTCTGAGCACTATGGGACTTAACATATGAGGTCACCAGTCCCCTAGAACTTAGAAATACTTAATCCTAACTAACGTAAGGACATCACACACTTCCATGCCCGAGGCAGGATTCGAACCTGCGACCATAGCGGTTGCGCGGTTCCAGACTGAAGCGCCTAGAACCGCTCGGCCACACTGGCCGGCTAACTCAACTATTAAACTATTAACATGATTTTTTCATCACTGGTCATATTATATAATCTATATGAGATTTGAGAGGTAATTCAATGAAAAAAAGAACACGTGTATTAGCCTGACGTTTAAATTTATGATTTCCATTTCTGTATGACAAATACTACTATTCAACGTGTGATATCGAGAGCACATCCGACGAGTAATTTCACATTGCTCTTGTGGCCTGGCACACTGTGACTTACTATACTACTGCTTGTAAATAACATCATTCGCATAATTATTTATAGAAGTTTAACTTGAAAATTTAATTACAAATACTAAATAGTCAAATAACATATGAAATTCACTACAACTTCGAGAAAATTCACGTGGTTTTCTTTCATTACATTACTTATCAAATGTCTTATAAATTAAGTACTATGACCAGTGAAGAAAAAAATATAGATTAAAAAGTAAATGTTACATGGGTTCGGACCGTCGCCTCATCCACGACCCTCTGGCAACACTAACGCTAACCACTTGACCTTAATGACTTCTTTGACCCGTTACCTTCGCACAAGTACATCAGTGACGTAACAGACGCGTAAAATTTCTCTTGCGATTTTCTCGGAATTGCCAATGTAGTGCACTATAGTACTTACACATTATGTTGTTTTTATGGCCTACTAAAGGTGTGCCGCGCGGGATTAGCCGTGCGGTCTGGGGCGCTGCAGTCATGGACTGTGGGGCTGATCACAGCGGAGGTTCGAGTTCTCCCTCGGGCATGTGTGTGGTGTGTGTGTGTGTGTGTGTGTGTTTTGTCCTTAAGATAATTTAAGTTAAGTAGTGTGTAAGCTTAGGGACTGATGACCTTAGCAGTTAAGTCCCATACGATTTCACATACACACTAAAGGTGTTCAAAGTTTGAAGTAAATCCGTGATTACAACGTCGCGGCCTCACCTTGTCAGCGCTGTACTGAATTTCGCACCTTGTTTACCCCAGTATCAGCTACAAATTTAATTGTGTATTTTTCCTACCATGCTTATCCGCACAATAAGTAAAATTTCGTTATTTGCTATCCTTCTCGGTGTTGCAATTTTAATGGCCAAGAGCCATAGGCAACGATGATATCTTTCATAACAATATCTTCAGATGAGACCAGTATGAAATGTTACTCTGCAGAGGAGTGTGCGCTGATATCAAACTTCCTGGCAGCTTAAAACTGTGTGCCGGACCGAGTCTCAAACTCGAGACCTTTGCCTTACGCGAATAGTACTGTACCGAGTGCGGTGCGCAAGCACGACTCACGACCCGTCCTCATAGGTCTCAGGTCCCAGGTTCGAGTCTCGGTCCGGCACACAGTTTTAATCTGCCAGGAGGTTTCATCTTCAGATGGGGCCTTGCTCGGGAAGTAACCTACCTAATGGAAGGAAACTGTGCTGAAGAGAATCCTGAGATCCTTGTAGGTTAGTGACTGATGTGTGATGTAAGTAATTTATGGTCTCCAACGACACCGTACAGAGTCACCGACGGGTTTCTTTCCACCATCCGATGGGTACAGTCGTGTCCCCAGGGTAAAATCATACACTACTGGCCATTAAAATTGCTACACCACGAAGATGACGTGCTACAGACGAGAAATATAACCGACAGGGAAAAAATGCTGTGATATGGAAATGATTAGCTTTTCAGAACACTCACACAAGGTTGGCGCCGGTGGCGACATCTACAACGTGCTGACATGAGGAAAAGTTTCCAATCGATTTCTCATACACAAACAGCAGTTGACCGGCGTTACCTGTGAAATGTTGTTGCGATGCCACGTGTAAGGAGGAGAAATGCGTACCATCACGATTCCGACTTTGATAAAGGTCGGATTGTAGCCTATCGCGATTGCGATTTATCGTATCTCGACATTGCTGCTCGCGTTGGTAGAGATCCAATGACTGTCAGCGGAATATTGAATCGGCGGTTTCAGAAGGGTAATACGGAACGCCTTGTTGGGTCACAACGGCCTCGTATCACTAGCAGTCGATATGACAGGAATCTTATCCGCATGGCTGTAACGGATCGTGCAGCCACGTCTCGATCCCTGAGTCAACAGATGCGGACGTTTGAAACACAACAACCATCTGCATGAACAGTTAGGCCACGTCTGCAGCAGCATTGTCTATCAGCTCGGAGACCATGCCTGCGGTTACCCTTGACGCTGCATCACACACAGGAGCGCCTGCGGTGGTGTACTCAACGACGAACCTGGGTGCACGAATGGCAAAACGTCCTTTTTTCGGATGAATCCAGGTTCTGTTTACAGCATCATGATGGTCGCATCCGTGTTTGGCGACATCGCGGTGAACGCACATTGGACGCGTGTATTCGTCTTCGCCATACTGGCGTATCACCCGGCGTGGTGGTATGGGGTGCCATTGGTTACACGTCTCGGTCACCTCTTGTTCGCATTGACGGCAATCTGAACAGTGGACGTTACATTTCAGATGTGTTACGACCCGTGGCTCTATCCTTCATCCGGCCCCGAAACCCTACATTTCAGCAGGATAATGCACGACCGCATGTTGCAGGACCAGTACGGGCCTTTGTGGATACAGAAAATGTTCGACTGCTGCCCTGGCCACCACATTCTCCAGGTCTCTCGCCAACTGAAAACGACTGGTCAATGGTGGCCGAGCAACTGGATCGTGACAATACGCCAGTCACTACATTTGATGAACTGTGATATCGTGTTGAAGCTGCATGGGCAGCTGTACCTGTAAGCGCCATCCAAGCTCTGTTTGACTCAATGCCCAGACGTATCAAGGCCGTTATCACGGCCAGAGGTGGTTGTTCTGGGTACTGATTTCTGAGGATCTATGCACCCTAATTCCGTGAAAATGTAATCACAATACAATGAATACCCGTTTATCATGTGCATTTCTTCTTGGTGTAGCAGTTTTAATGGCCAGTCTTATGTCAAAGCGGTAGGTGGATCAAAACAAAATGTCCAGACACTCTGTGACCAAAATGGTACTGAAACAGAGGATGACAGACTAAAGGCCGAAATACTAGATGTATTTTTCGAAAGCTGTTTCACAGAGGACGACTGCACTGTAGCTCCTTCTCTAGACTGTCGCACAGATGACAAAATGGTAAATATCGAAGTAGACGACAGAGGGATAGAAAACAATTAAATCGCTCAAAAGAGAATAGACTGTTGGACCTAATGGGATACCAGTTCAATTTTACGCAGAGTAAGGGACTTCGAACAGATGTGCAGAACTATATACCTATATCTCTAACGTCGATCAGTTGTAGAATTTTGGAACACGTATTATGTTCGAGTATAACGACTTTTCTGGAGACTAAAAATCTACTCTGTAGGAATCAACATGGTTTTCGAAAGAGAAGATCGTGTGAAACCCAGCTCGCGCTATTCGTCCACGAGACTCAGAGGGCCATAGACACGGGTTCCCAGGTAGATGCCGTGTTTCTTGACTCCCGCAAAGCGTTCGATACAGTTCCCCACAGTCGTTTAATGGACAAAGTAAGAGCATATGGACTACCAGACCAATTGTGTGATTGAAGAGTTCCTAGATAACAGAACGCAGCATGCAATTCTCAATGGTGAGAAGTCTTCCGAAGTAAGAGTGATTTCAGGCGTGCCGCAGGGGAGAGTCGTAGGACCGTTGCTATTCACAATATACGTAAATGACCTTGTGGATATCATCGGAAGTTTACCGAGGCTTTTTTCGGATGATGTTGTGGTATATCGAGAGGCTGTAACAATGGAAAATTGTACTGAAATGCAGGAGGATCTGCAGCGATTTGACGCATGGTGCAGGGAATGGCAATTGAATCTCAATGTAGACAAGTGTAATGTGCTGCGAATACATAGGAAGAAAGATCATTTATCATTTAGCTACAATATAGCAGGTCAGCCACTGGAAGCAGTTAATTCTATAAAATATCTGGGAGCAGGCATTAGGAGTGATTTAAAATGGAACGACTCTATAAAATTAATCGTCGGTAAAACAGATGCCAGACAGATTCATTGGAAGAATCCTAAGGAAGTGCAATCCGAAAACAAAGGAAGTAGGTTACAGTACGCTTGTTCACTCACTGCTTGAATAATGCTCTGCAGTGTGGGATCCGTACCAGATAGGGTTGATAGAAGAGATAGAGAAGATCCAACGGAGAGCAGCGCGCTTCGTTACAGGATCATTTAGTAATTGCGACAGCGTTACGGAAATGATAAACTCCAGTGGAAGACTCTGCAGGAGAGACACTCAGTAGCTCGGTACGAGCTTTTGTTTGAGTTTCGAGAACATACCTTCAGCGAGGAGTCAAGCAGTATATTGCTCCCTCCTACGTATATATCGCGAAGAGACCATGAGGATAAAATCAGAGATTAGAGCCCATACAGAAGCATACCGTCAATCCTTCTTTCCACGAACAATACGAGACTGGAATAGAAGGGAGAACCGATAGAGGTACCCTCCGTCACACACCGTCAGGTGGCTTGCGTAGTATGGATGTAGATGTAGAAAAATGGGTTAAAATCCCTGTCTTTCCATCCCAGGTAACGTTCCCTGGTGGTTCGTAAATCACTTGGATGGAATACTGGAGTGCTTCCTTCAAACCTGTGGTCGATTCAGTGCTTTGTCCTGCCTCATCTAGGCTAGTGTCATCCGCTGGCGATTTGAGAAAAGAGAGAAACGCGAGAGTACTCACCCGGCTCAGTGAGGATCTTCTTGGTGGCCGTGCGGCCTTCGTCGTCGGCGGCGCGTCGCTTCTTCTTCGGAGGCCCGAGGGTGACGAGGCGCACGTCGTTGGTCCAGGGCAGCAGGTCCACCGAGTCGACCGACAGTCCGTCCTGCGCGGCCAACACTCCTGCCGGACTCGCTTCCGTCAGCTCGCCTGTGTCTTCAACTGCGGCGCACTCGTCCGCGAACGGCAGGTCCATTATCTTAATCACGTCACGCAGAATCATTTGCAGTTCCATTCCTCGGGGAGCAGTCGAGGGGCCTGCTGTGCGCCGGCCCCCCAGCACCGAAAACTTCCCTCGGACGCGATTAGACGGTGCGGTCGCAGGCGACAAGCAAAAGCACACTACTACCTACTCTAGCACACGCGGGAGGGGATAAACTGTATTACCTAACTCGGGGCGAAACTAGAATCTCCTCTATAGATGACGACTTCTCTCGAGCACGGTAATTTCCTTAGCACTCAGAGCCAGGAGGCGGCACTGCCTTCCTACAGCACACTTCAGATACAGAGCTATACCGGAAACGAACATAAGAAAATTTATAAAGGTCTGTGGAACGGAACTGCTGCTGCTGAAGCACTTGTTAAACCATTTCTGCTCGGAGACATAGCGGCCGGAGCAATGCATTACCGAAACGGTAGTCGGCTGTGCCTAACTTATGAGCAGCGAATGCCGACCGGGCTCATGGGAAGAAGCGGCGTCGCAGCCGCGTTGCGCGCTGGGGCGGGACCTCTTGCGTTCGCGCTTGCGGATCCAATAGCAGCTGCGACGGTGGCTGTACGTGAGGGTCCCAGGCTTCTCCGCTGGCCCGACCAGATACATTCAGCGTTCCTGAAACACACAAGCACAGAGCACTCAGTAAATGCCTAATTAATTATCAACATTTTTAAGGCGACAGTCTACTGCGTGAATATATTTTTATAAAATGTATGTTAACTTTGCTGTACTGAATTTTACACATTTATTCTGACCGGTTTCGGTAGTCAGCCATCATCCAGAGAAAAGCAAGAAAGAATACGAATGTTACATTTCATATCTCATGCTACAGACTAATGCTATACTATTTATCTAATTATCTATCGCTTGAGCCTTGTCCCGCAGCTACGCAGGATCAGCCATCGTCAATCGGATTTGGCATGTTAATGTTTAAGGGGTGGCCGGATGCCCTTCCTACCGCCACCCCGTTGTTGTGTACATAGTTCCGCATAGTCAGCACGTACACAACATCCCCACTAGAGCGCGCCCCGCTAAGCACAACAGTGCAGGCGCAGCGCTCGTCCGTCTCCGCACTACGAGATGGCGCTGCCTTAGAGACGGACCAAATTCTGCTTCCGCCGATCCGCGTATTAATATGTAACGCAGCCAATGAGATTGCTGCTAACATAAAACCTTTTCTCCTCGCGGATCACACTCGCGCAGTGACACATGAACGAGCGAGATGTTATAACGAGTGTACAGACCTCCAATTAGTCAGTCTGCATTTGTCTGCACCAGCCTGTACCAGTTTGCATTAGTCTGTACCAGTCTACAGTAAAGTTTCAGTCTGCACCTAAGAAGATTATCATATTCCTGTACATAGGCATGAAGATAAATGTATAGACACTTTGTCAAGTATCAGAGATATGTGAGAATAAGATTAACGTACCAAGACCAAAGGAACTTCAGATTGTCAATTGTAATTAGCATCCAGAATCAAGTTACGTAAAGTTTATGCTTGTTATTATTTTAATAAATGTGTGTGAAAAAGTTCTGTTTAAAGTTGGTCACCGTCAATCTTCTACTCTAAGTGTGCAAGTGGCATTTATATCGTCTGATCTAATGGCAGAACGCCACAATAAGACCACGAGACATATTGCTGACACTCGCCTACTTCGTTAGAACGACAAGTCAAATAATCTGATGGTGTCTGTACCGAAGGTCTTACAGTACACACACCACACCCGTAACCCCCCCCCCCCCCCCGGACGGAATTAGTGCACTCCAACTGTCTGCATCGAGTGTAATCCATGGAATAGTGCGAATGTGTTCAGATGTCTGAGAGCCGTGTAAGTGAAGCGGAAAATTGGGACCAGCACGGTATTCACCTACCTAGATGTGGAAAACCGCCTAAAAACCACATCCAGGCTGGTAGGCACATCGACCCTCGCCGTTAATTGGCAGGGCGGATTCGATCCGGGGCCGGTGCGCCTGCCCAAGTCCAGGAAGCAGTGCGTTAGCGCTATTTTTTTATTTTCATTTTTATTTTTTATTATGGCATAAGCTCTACCCATCTAATTTTTTTTGTAATTGGAAATTATTTAAGCTGCCAACCTTTTTTTTAATATGGACAAAAGGCGTCTTTCAGTTACGACAAACAAAATTAGGAAATTACATCCCTAGCAACAACAGAACAAGAGTTCCTTCTAAACTATGAAAAAGAGTTTGAAACTAATAGTGTGATGATAGATAATAAAGAAAGAAAAATGTAACCAAATCCCGCAAGCCATTCCATTTGCATGGCCCATTTTCGTACAGATTCCATGTTCCAAATTGGTACAACATTCCGCAGCGTGTGGAGCCCCATGAAGGCGGTCATCCTCTGCCCGGTACTCCCCAACTGCGAGGGGGGTTATCGAAGACACTGCGCAAATAGTTCGCAAATAGTTGTCGGTATCGGGGTGTACACTTAAGTGTGCTATTACTGTCCTGGAGAAATTGCCAGTAATCAAGTACCATTTTCTCATCATCTCGAAAGAGGTAGTATATGGACATGTCTTTAGACCATGTGAGAGCGTAAGTCTTCGCAGGTGGGAAATAAGTATCCTCTGGACAAAGGAGGAGCCGTGGCTCAATTGTGCGAGGCGCGATACGTAGGTAACAGGCGAGGATCTTCTGCACTAGCAGCCATACCTCTAACGCCGATCCACATGTTAAGCGGTGTTCGTCAGTATCCACGAGGTGGCAACGTGAGCAAAAGGGGGGGGGGGGGGAAGCCGTCATCCCAATAGCGTGCAGCCTTTGTCGTGTTACAACCTTCCCGTTCACCACCTGGTACCACGCAGCTCGTACCCGCGTGGGGAGGAACGGCTTCTGGACCGCTCTCCACACTGCAGGCCATAGGGTCGTAGGGCTCTTCCTCTCAATCACATTCCGAGGGATGGACCTTAGCAGCAGTCTGTAAACGTCTCTCGCCTTGGGAGTGCGGTTATTGGGAAGGTCTGGGTGCACGTAACTATACTCAAGAATAACTGCCGAGAGGTGCGAGAGTGAAGGTGTAATGTGCGCAACCGTGACAGGTGGCAGAAGAGACGCCGGCAGCAATTCCTACAACAGACGTCCCGTAAGGGAAGGATCTTTGCGGGTCCACAATTTCATCATTGTGCACAAGTATAACGCTGTAGCTCTCGCTCGTACATTTACAAGTCCCAGTCCGCCATCACGCGGAGGGAGGCACTCTCTGCTACCCTGGCGGGTCATACTAATGCTATACTAAAGGGCATATTACGATAAACATCAACAGCTACCAGTGAAATACAACTCAAATACAGAGCAGTATATCATAATATGTCTTGTAGTATAATATTCGTCTGTAGCATGATATATGAAATGTGAAAGTTTTTTTTTTCGTTTCCCCTGGATGTTGGTTGACAATCGTAATGAGCTACAATAAAAGTGTAAATTTAGTACAGTAGATTTTCTAAAGAATTATTATTAGCAAAATACGCAACAATGAGAAACAAACAACTCTACAAACAAAATGAAATGCGAAGATTACGCCTACGTAAGTATGGGAATAAGTCAAATCGAAAAAAAGTCACGTAATCAATTTTTGGTTTATTTGCAGGTACACCTTTGCAGCCCTGATACACACTGAATTTCTCGCGCGATTGGACCCTAGCGCCGGCCGGGCCGAGCGGTTCTAGGCGCTCTAGTCTGGAACTGCGCCACCGCTACGGTCGCATGTTCGAATCCTCCCTCGCGCATGGATGTGTGTGATGTTCTTAGGCTAGTTAAGTTTAGGTAGTTCTAAGTCCTAGGGGACTGATAACCGCAGATGTTAAGCCCCATAGTGGTCAGAGCCATTTGAACCATTTTTTTTGACCCTAGCAAACCAGCAGGGGAGTCATAACGAAAGGGAGCATCCCGGTGATAAAGTGGAGTACCGTACAGCAAAAAGAGCTCCAAGATACTGAATATACAGCTATGCGAGGAAATGGTGTAGAGTGCTGGGAGTAGTATCATTCATTTGCTGTGTATGTTCCAGTGTCAGTGTCAGCTACGACTTAGTCTGGCAGTCATCGTCCGTAAGTAGTCAACTCGGTAAACGCTATCAGCGATAGCGACACAGCGCTCTTTCCGCGTTCACTTTGCGTATGGTCGACATTACCCCGTTTCGGATAAGAAAACTATTCATACATGGACTCTAAATTTTAGAGAAACAAGTTCTGCTTTCAAAAGAAAAACTCCTGGCCAACTTCTAACTGCAGCACGACCGTAAAAATGTGGCTTTAGTAAGGCATTCAATTCAGCAGTCTTCACGGTGCTCAGGACGAAAACACGCGACCGATCTACACTTATCTGACTGAACTGTTCGCAGAATTTTTCACCGCGTCCTAAAGCTGCGTCCTTATAAGGTTGTGACGACTCAAAACTGAGTGACAGACTTCGAAACACATGCGTGATTGTGCCATACATTCTTCAAAACGTGTGCAGCACATACGTCTCTCTAGATACGAAACCAATTTATTCATCTTTCGGGTGCAGTAGTCCTCATATAAATTATATAATATGACCAGGGGTGAAAAAATCGTGTTAATAGTTTAATAGTTGAGTTACCCGGCCAGTGTGGCCGAGCCGATCTAGGCGCTTCAGTCTGGAACCGCGCCACTGCTACGGTCGCAAGTTCGAATCCTGCCTCGGGCATGGATATGTGTGATGTCGTTAGGTTAGTTAGGTTTAAGTAGTTCTAAGTTGTAGGGGACTGATGACCTCAGAAGTTAAGTCCCATAGTGCTCAGAGCCATTTGAACCATTTTTTTCGGGTGCAGTAAAGAAACAAAATTTCAGATAATGGTTTGAAAACAACACCCGAGAACTACTTCAACGTCCATTTCTTAGTCCGAAAGTACCAGTTTGGTATGCAATTTTCAATCTGGTGTGTTGGGTTCCTGCTTTTTTGAAGATGCAAACAGCAGTTGCAGTAAACACTGATCGTCATTGTGCGTAGTAGCAAAACCTTCTCCAGCCAAAAGTGGACGATGTTATCAGTGAACGCGGAGCTCAAAACTTTGAGCTTCAAAAATGGTTCAAATGGCTCTGAGCACTATGGGACTTAACATCTATGGTCATCAGTCCCCTAGAACTTAGAACTACTTAAGCCTAACTAACCTAAGGACATCACACAACACTCAGCCATCACGAGGCAGAGAAAATCCCTGACCCCACCGGGAATCGAACCCGGGAACCCGGGCGTGGGAAACGAGAACGCTACCGCACGACCACGAGATGCGGGCAGAGATGTTTCCTGGGCACGTTGTTTCCTTCAGAGGTGATATCGGGTGGCCTTTAGCCTCACCCGACATGACATCCCGCGACTATTTCCTGTGGGGATACCTAAATTTCAAGGTGCTTCAACATCTCCCCGATACCCTGGAAGCTCATAAGGAAGCGATATCGAACTAGGTTACTACTATTACGCCCGAGATGAATCGCAGTCACGAAAACCTCCACAGAGAGACTTGAGTAGTGCGTCAGGCCGCCATCTGAATGATGTGCTGTTCAAAAACCGTAAATGTGTTTAGTTAGTGCATATGGCATTTTGTTTACTTCATTTCAATAAAAAGTATCGGTTGGTATCTCAATGTTTTGATTTTATTCATTCTAAAAATTGGAAAGGTCTCTATCGCACCCTGAAAATCTGAAGCCGAACAACTCTACAACAATCCATGTTGAGTTGGAAGTGAACGGCAATAACGCATCATCGTACTTGTATGACACAAGTTAGACGGCACAGACGCTCTGGTGTGGTCAAAAAGTCTAAATGACGAAGAAGGAGGCGGCAAAAAGTGTCTCTGTGAAACGCTGCGAGCCGCAAGAAGATTGGCGAATCACATCGGTTTTCCCGATCTCCATTGAGCCACCTTCCATGAGCACCTCAACAGTGACGGGTTTATTAGTTGTTCTGTTTTAAGTGGTTATTAGGGCCAACTTCGGACTGTTGAGTGACTATTCCTTTGACTGTTCTGTCGCACTAGAGGACTGTACACTTTCTTATTCACTCTTTAAAGCTCTAAGTGGTTTTTACGCATTGTTTGCACGGCATGTTTTGGTTCCAACACATAGAACATGGCTATCCAAAAACCACGTCAGAATTCTCTAGCACCGGCCTTCACAGATATAGACTGTCTGAGACATTCTACATCCAGAATTTCACATACGGGTAACTTGTTTCAATACTGATCACTAAGTGTAACATGATCACACAATAAAAATTAATAATAATAATAGTTATTATTTTTATTGCTAGTTACGTTGTGAATATTAAATCATTTAACACAGCTTATGTATTAATGAGAGTTAACAGTGCGATTGAATTAATGATAACTGAAATCACTGTATAACTAACGACGCAATATGGACGTCACATCAATGTAGATGTGCGTACAAGACAGATACTTTAATATGAATGGCATTGACATCCATACCTGTTGTAATTGCAGGTACTTCAAAATGGCGATTAAGCCGAGACAATCTGTCGTACATAAAGATTATTTATTATAAGCAGCTATTTGGGTTATTTGCCCTAAAATCATGTCGGTATAAAATATTCTCACTAAAATCGCGTCAGATTTGCAAATATTACAAGTTTTTGACAATACATTCCATTTTCTTCTACAGGTAAGCAGCCAGATGTCACAAAGATAATCTGAACTGTAAGACGTGAAAGCAGTAAACGTGCCCCCTGCAGCCTGCGTCTATACGTGGTGTACAGACACAAGTGAGTTGTTTCCCTGATAAAAATAATGAAGAATACTGTCAAACGCCTGAAAATTTAATCAGATTAGAAGTGAGAAAATTTATACAAGAAAAACGTCGCGAAATACTTAGTCGTTAAAAGAAAAGGATCATGTAACACGAGAAATCCAAAAATCACGTACGAGCTGAAAGCGCCCTCTTTCAACATGTAGGACCGTGGCGTGCGAGCTCGCATACAGCAGTGACGTCGCAAGAGTGGTGAAGCTCTGAACAGGATGCAAGACACAGCTTCGATTTGTAGCTCACACTGCCGTCACGCTGTCATCGTGTGAGATGCCTGTTTCCGAATCGCTCTAGTTGAGAATCAGAAATTTCTGCAACTATTACCACCTTAGCGACTACAGCGTGTACCACAGGTTAGTGCGCACCTTCATACAGTATGGTCGTCCAAATGCTAACTTGCTGCATTGGCAGATTTCTAAGCCTGCCGACCGTTAAAAATGTCTGATCAGATAGGAGTTACTGCTTCATATAAGGGCACTGGAACGTTTATTACGATCGTCGTCAAGATAATACGAGACGACTGCTTCGGTCCACATCGTCTCAGTTCATCACATGTCATCTTGATAAAGAGTCCATCGGCCAACGTATTCACCACCTTATTATACAAGGTGTATCACAATTCATGAAGAAAACTGACTCGGTTGAAAGTATACAATAATAGAAGCAAAAACTTACCAGTAAATTTAGGTCGCTAAACGAGCCGTTTGCGAGGTAACGGCGAATGTGTTGTTACTAAACGCCACTGACTGCAGGATAAAATACTGTCAGAGTTACATCTACATCTACATAGATACTCTGAAAATCACATTTAAGTGCCTGGCAGAGGGTTCCTCGAACCACCTTCACAATTCTCTATTATTTCAATCTCGCATAGCGCGCGGCAAGAATGAACACCTATATACTTTCCGTACGAGCTTTGATTTCCCGTATTTTATCGTGGTAATCGTTCCTCTCTATGTAGGTTGGCATCAACAAAATATTTTCGCATTCGGAGGAGAAAGTTGGTGATTGGAATTTCGTGAGAAGATTCCGTCGCAAAGAAAAACGCCTTTCTTTTACGATTTCCAGCCCAAAGCCTGTATCATTTCTATGACACTCTCTCCCATATTTCGCGATAATACAAAACGTGCTGCCTTTCTTTGAACTTTTTCGATGTACTCCGTCAGTCCTACCTGGTAAGGATCCCACACCACGCAGCAGTATTCTAAAAGAGGACGAACAAGCGTAGTGTAGGCAGTCTCTTTAGTAGCCCTGTTGTTTTCTAAGTGTCCTGCCAATAAAACGCAGCCTTTGGTTAGCCTTCCCCACAACATTTTCTGTGTGTTCTTTCCAATTTAAGTTCTTCGTAATTGTAATACCTAGGCATTTACTTGAATTTACGGCTTTTAGATTAGACTGATTTATCGTGTAACCGAAGTTTAACGAGTTCCTTTTAGCACTCATGTGGATAACCTCACACTTTTCGTTATTCAGGGTCAACTGCCACTTTTCGCACAATTCAGATATTTTTTCAAAATCGTTTAGCAGTTTGTCTTGATCTTCCGATGACTTTATTAGTCGATAAACGACAGCGTTATCTGCAAACAACCTAAGACGGCTGCTCAGATTGTCTCCCAAATCGTTTATATAGATAAGGAACAGCAAAGGGCCTATAACACTACCTTGGGGAACGCCAGAAATCACTCCTGTTTTACTCGATGACTTTCCATCAGTTACTACGAACTGTGACCTCTCTGACAGGAAATCACAAATTTATCTGAAATGTGAGCTTTTCGATTAGATCCCCATCCAAAAGGGTTCAAATCTGAGACACATACTGTTCATAAATCAGCATATCAACAACGCTTCTCACAAATATGTGGTTCAGGATGCTAGGTGACAGGATCCTAGGGCCGCCCATTCCTACAAGAAAATTCGATGGTCGAGGGTACATTCGATACTGCAATGAGATATTCCAGGAACGCTTGAGCATATTCCCCTTGCGCAACTTATGGGAATCTGGTACATGCATCATGCGGCACCAGCAATTTTTTTCACCTCATCTAAAAAAAATGATCGTGTGGCACTGATGGCCGAGTTGCAAGTCTTATTTCAGGTGAGGCCACATTGGGCGACCTGGGTGTCGGTGATGATGATACGATGATGAGGACAACACAACACCCAGTCCACAAGCGGAGGAAATCTCCAACCTGGCCGGGCATCGAACACGGGCCCGGTACATGGTAGGCAAACCCGTTACCATTCAGCTAAGAAAGCCGACACCTCATCTAAGAATACATCTAACGCACCACTATAGCCCAAGATGGATAGTTCGAACAGGACCTGTACCTTGGCCTTCGTAATCACCTGACCTCAATCCTCTGAATGTTTCTGTCTAGGGTCATCTGGAAAATGAAGTGTACTGCAGCCCCGAGGATACAGTTGACGAACTGGAAAATTGAACTGTAGATTCTTGTCAAGTTTTGCGAGATTATCCGGAAGTGCTAGAAAGAATTCGTAGCTCACGGCAGAGGCGAGCGCAGTATTGCATCTAGTGCGACAGCGACTCAAGGAACACCTATTTTAACAGGTACGAGTGTACACTAGAATGTTAAATTAGCATATCATTTCTTGTTAATGTAGGCTATGGGTGAAATTTAGACCTAATTAGATGGAGATTTAATCGAAACGTTTATATGTCCAATACATTTGTACTAAACAGAACAACCTTACGTATTGAAGTCAGTGACACCTCGCTTGCAAACCCATGTTTACTGGAACGTGTTTGCTTCTATCATAGTATACTTTTACCGCTGTTAGTCTTTTGAAATTAATGATACAGGCGTTTTTTTAGGTTTTTCGCTGGAAGATGTTATCGCCGTCGAAAAAGGTATCAAGCTTGAATCGATACAGGTGGACCGCTGAAATGTCCACGTAACCCATAACTGTCATGATGCCTTCCACTACTACCACATGTCCCATGAAAGCCCAGGTCAATGTCCCGCACAGCATAATACTGCCATCACCGACCTGCTTCCTTGACGTGGTGCATGTTTTAAGCAGTCGTTCGCCTGAGTGACCGACGTACCCGAACGCTACCATCGACCTGGTGTAACAAGAAACGTGATTCGTCCTATCAGGCGACGCGTTTCCACTTATCCGCGATCGAGTCTCGGCGGTCGCGTGCCCACTGCAGTACTAATTCACGATTTCGGTTGGGTGAACACGCGAACACGAAGGGGTCGTCTGCTGCCGTGTCCCATGTTCAAATATGTGTGCTGAACGGTGTGCTCCGAGACACAGCATTGCACTCTGTCTTCACACATGCTACAGATCGCTGCCTATCTGCTTTACAGAGCGAGCAAGCCTCCGACTTCCATGTTCTGTGATGAGGCGTGGACGTCCAACATCGTGTCGCCTACACGAGGTTTCACCGCCCTTCCGACAATAACAAGCGAACAACCGTTTGCAAGATGCTCGTTCCCAGGTTCCTGGCTATAAAAATCTGCTCTTTGTCACAGTAGCCTACGTCAGTGGATTCTTCGTCCTCCCCCCCCCTTCTTCACCAGCGGCTCGCTTAATCACTAGAATGATTCCACACTCATTTCTGTTCCGATACGAAATAGCAGTGCCTTTGTTATCTACACCTACATCGATACTCTGCAAATCACATTTTACTGCCTGGCAGAGGGTTCATCGAACCACCTTCACAATAATTCTCTCTTATTCCACTCTCGAATAGCGGGCGGAGAAAACGAACACCTATATCATGCCGTGAGAGCTCTGATTTTCCTTATTTTATTATGGTGATCCTTTCTCCTTACGTAGGTCACCGTCAACAAAATATTTTCGCATTCGGAAAAGCAAGTTGGTGATTGAAATTTCCTGAGAAGATTACGTCGCAGCGAAAAACGCCTTTTGTTTTAATGGTGTCCATCCAGTGACATTCTTTCTCCTATTTCGCGATAACATAAAATGTGCTGCTCTTCGTTGAACATTCTGGATGTAATCTGTTAATCGTATCCGGTACGGATTCCTGACCGCGCAGCAGTACTTCAAAAGAGGACGGACAAGCGTATTGAAGACAGTCTGTTTAGTAGATCTTTTCCATTTTCTCAAGTGTTCTACCAATAAAGCGCAGTCTTTGGCTTGCCTTACCCACAAGATTTTCTAGTGTTCGTTCCAATTTAAATTGTTCATAACTGTATTTTCTAGGTATTTAGTTGAATATACGGCCGTTAGATTACACTGTTTTTTTGTGTAGTGTAATCGTACTTTAACGGATTCCTTTTAGCACTCATGTGGATGACGCTCAAACTTTTCATTATTTAGGTTCAGTTGCCAGTTTTCGCACAAAGTACGATGCAATGCATACACGCATGTCCGAACAAACATTTAGTAGTACTTCTTAATAACACAGGCACTGCTGTTTCGTTTAAGTGGTTCAAATGGCTCTAAGCACTATGGGACTTAACGCCGGAGGTCATCAGTACCCTAGACTTAGAACTACTTAACCCTAACTAACCTAAGGACATCACACACATCCATGCCCGAGGCAGGATTCGAGCCTGTGACCGTAGTAGCAGCGCGGTTCCGGACTGAAGCGACAAGAACCGCTTGGCCACAGCGGCTTTCGGTTTTCTACAGACATGTTCTTTATGGGCGGAAATATACGCAGCGGAAGAGTGCAGGTTGTGGTTTGTGGATGACGACATACAGAAGTTTGGGTCTGGCCGTGATTCGTGCACGGATAGCCGAAGCGCTTAAGGCGACCGCTCGTCTAAAGCGGGAAATCCGCGTACGATTCCCTGTGCAGCACAAATTTTCACTGTCGTCATTCCAATATACAGCCTGCCAGCAACGCCACCAGGCGGGATTCAATCCCGTGGTAGGCACTGGTCAAAATATTTTGGCTCAGATTAAGTACGTCACCGGTGTTTATTTGTCTACAACTTCTCAATGGATAAGCAGGCACAGCTTCTAGAAAAGAGAAAAGCCAAATCATCTGCCCACGATCAACGTCGCTTTAATGCTAATACGGACGTATTAGTAAAAACCAAGTCCGCCCCATTAGCTGAACGGTCAGCGCGTTGGATTGCCATGCACGGGGGCCCAGAATCGATTCCTGGCTGGGGAAGGAGATTTTCTTCCCTCAGGGACTGGGTGTTTTGCTGTCCTCATCATCATTTCATCCCCATTGTAGACGCGCAGGTCGACCAATGTGGTGTCGCACTCAATAAGACCTGCACTTGGCTCCCGAACTTCCCGACTGGGAACTCCCGGTCACCGACGCCATACGTTCTTTTCCAGTAACGACCATCCATTCAATAGTCCCGCAACCCGTGGCGCCCGAACACAGCAGTTCAATTTTAAGATGGCCAACACCGTTGATGTCTGCAGGTTTACATCTGCTCTCTCATTATGCTAGAAGGCGAGAGTTAGTGGTATTAAATAGCCAGACCCATCGTGGAGAAATAAAATCATCTCTTACGCAGTCTATGGGGAGAGGAACTGCATAGTAATTACACATTTTTCAGTAGCAACGAATTAGAGAAAAAGCTATTAACAAGAAGAGGAAGTAATGATCTTCCCGAAAGAGAATGACGGAGTACACTTAGCTTTTCTGAAAGATCAGTTTCGTCATCGAAGATCTTAACACCTAGCAACGGAGATGTACTGTGATTCAACAATTAATGACGCAAGCAAATACAAATTAACAGTGATTCATTCAGAGAAAGGATACGGATGAAAAACTTTTAAATGCATATGTTAAAACGTGTACCAAATACGACTGTCATCAGGCTTTCGTTCAATACGATCATTACTTTGACTCCTTTCAAAACCAAGCGCCCATGAGGCGCTAACTTTTCTCGTAAATTCTTTGCTAGACTTGAAATCTAATTGTGTCCACTTAAAAGGACGGAGCCTTTATATAATTAGTACCTACGTTACTACTTCGTCGCACTTTATCGAAGGAATTGCTGTCCAATAGCACATGCTGCATCTTGTCCGTTGAATACCTGTTGTGACCACATTGTTTCTTCACTTTCTTTGCAGTAGAAATTCTAATCCCACTCCATGGGTACTATGTTATTCCTTACAACATGTGCACATTATCGAGTTAATTTTATTAGTTTGGAAGCAAGTTCCACCAATGTCTCCACTGAACGGCGACTGTTTCCCCCTTTGCATCGTCCGTAATTGAAATGATTTTTTTGCCATGTGCTTGAGTGCGAAACATTTTCTGCGGTCACTTTACTTGCTTATACCGCGAGGTAAACGTGCCTTTATTTATACGGGATGAGTCAGGAGGAAAGGTACATGCTTTAAGGGCTGACAGTATAAGTGATTCTGAACAAAGAACTTCATATGGACACATGACATATTCCGAATGGTTTCCGAGATAGAACACATTTAATGCACATTGTTATTTATTTTCTGTATTATTCAAACATTGTCATTGTTTATAACGTACCATAGTAATGTGGAGGAAGTCGAGACGAACACATTCATACAGGACGCCTGTAGTATATCTAGTCAAGAAAGTAACTCAAATTGACCTTCAAAAACCACCCAAGCTGTAGCGAATGGACGTCCCACCAAAATTTTCAATATTCTTGCGCTCTCTTCGCGCAAAGTGTTAGTCCTAGATAAAAACTGAATGGGACCTTTTTGTAGAAAAGTAAATGAACTTTAACTGTGTACTGCGACAAGTTTTTGCTGTAAGGTGCGGTTTTCTAGTCATTCAAGGAAAATTTACAAAAGTGGTTAAATGTGTTCTATCTCGGAAACCGTTCGGAATACAGCATATGTCCATATGAAGTTTTTCAGAATCACTAATACTATCATCCCTCCAAGTATGTACCTTTCCTCCCTTCTCGCCCTGTATATCCGTCACGAGAGATATGGTGCCTCCTCTCCTTTCAAAGATACGCTATCTGATCAAAAGTATCCGAGCACCCCCAAAAACAAACGTTTTTCATATTAGGTGCGTTTTGCTGCCACCTACTGCCATGTACTCCATATTAGTGACCTCAGTAGTCATTAGACATCGTGAGAGAGCGAAATGGGGCGCTCCGCGGAACTCACGGATTTCGAACCTGGTCTGGTGACTGGGTGACACTTGTGTAATACGTCTGTACGCGAGTTTTCCACACTCCTAAAAATCCCTATGTTCACTGTTTCCGATGTGATAGAGAAGTGGAAACGTGAAAGGACACGTACAGAACAAAAGCGTACAGGCCGCCCTCGTCTGTTGACTGACAGACCGCCGACAGTTGAACAGGGTCGTAATGTGACATCTATCCAGATCATCACACAGGAATTCCAAACTGCATCAGGATCCACTGCAAGTGCCGGCCGGAGTGGCCGTGCGGTTCTAGGCGCGCTACAGTCCGGAACCGGGCGACCGCTACGGTTGCAGATTCGAATCCTGCCTCGAGCACGGATGTGTGTGATAGCCTCAGGTTAGTTAGGTTTAATTAGTTCTCAGTTCTAAGCGACTGATGACCTCAGAAGTTAAGTCGCATAGTGCTCAGAGCCATTTGAACCATTTTCCACTGCAAGTACTATGACAGTTGGGCGGGAGGTGAGAAAACTTGGATTTCATGGTCGAGCGGGTGCTCATAAGCCACACATCACGGGCAGACCCCTGTGGCCGAGCGGTTCTAGGCGCTTCAGTCCGGAACCGCACTGCTGCTACGGTCGCAGGTTCGAATCCTGCGTCGGGCATGGATTTGTGTGATGTCCTTAGGTTAGTTAGGTTTAAGTAGTTCTAAGTTCTAGGGGACTGATGACCTCAGATGCTAAGTCCCATAGTGCTTAGAGCCATTTTTTTTTTCATGAAGGGGGCTTAAACCTCTTGTTGTTTTGCGTGGCTTCATCACAGCAAGGACCTACACTGATGTTTTAGCCGGCCGCGGTGGTCTCGCGGTTCTAGGCGCGCAGTCCGGAACCGTGCAACTGCTACGGTCGCAAGTTCGAATCCTGCCTCGGGCATTGATGTGTGTGATGTCCTTAGGTTAGTTAGGTTTAAGTAGTTCTAAGTTCTAGGGGACTGATAACCACAGCAGTTGAGTCCCATAGTGCTCAGAGCCACTGATGTTTTATGCTCTTTCTTGCTTCACACTGTTGAAGAGCAATTCGGCGATGGCGATTGCATCTTTCAACACGATCGAGCACGTGTTCATAACGCACGAGCTGTGGCGGAATGGTTACAAGACAATAACTCTGTAATGAACTGGCCTGCAAAGAGACCTGACATGAATCCTACAGAACACCTTTGAGATGTTTGGGAACCCCGACTTCGTGCCAGGCCTCACCGTCCGAAATAGATACCTATCCTCAGTGCAGTTGTCTGTGAAGAATGGGCTGCCATTCCCCAAGAAACCTCCCAGCACCTGACTGAACATATTCCTCCGAGAGTTCAAGCTGTCATCAAGGCTACGGGTAGGCCAACACCATACTGAATTCCACCATTACCAATGGAGGGCGCCACGAACTTTCAAGTAATTTTCAGCCCGGTGTCCGGATACTTTTGGTCACGTAGTTTATACTTCCGCATTCTCTAACTCACCGATAGATGTTTCTGTTGTTAAACTATCGTCGTGATTGCGGCTGAAAGTCTAGTAGGCGAATTAAAGCAGCAGCTTATTATATGTTCCGCTGGTTTATACATTGCAAATTTGGAAACTACTGTTGTCTTTTCTTTCTCTGAAAATGAGTACTTCCAAATTCATACTCGTTATTTACATAGTGATATGTATTACAGAAAAGTAATTATGGAGAAGATTCCCAACTGCTACATAAATCTGTTGGTTATGTGAAGTACGTTCTAATTTCAGAGAAAACTTTATATTCACTGTCAGCAAAGGTAACTTCTTCCTATGCATTTGAAAGTAACAGGAACTAGAAGAAGAAACACCGGCAGTAACATTCCTACACCAGTACCAGAATATACACACCTCAAAAGAAGTTCGCTTCACCTCGGTTCCGAGAGTTCCGGAACCTACAGAAAATTAGAACAGAGATAAACATCATTTCCGACCTTTTCACTGCTCATGAAAACCACTCATTGCATGTTGTACCATCATACAGCGAGACCTTCAGAGGTGGTGGTCTAGACTGCAGTACACACCGGTACCTATAATACCCAGTAGCATGTCCTCTTGCATTGATGCATGCCTGCATTAATAATGGCATACTGTCCACAAGTTCATCAAGGCACTGTTGGTCTACATTGTCCCACTCCTCAACGGGGATTCGGCGTGGATCACTCAGAGTGATTGGTGGGCACGTCGTTCATAAACAGCCCTTCTCAATCTATCCCAGGCATGTTCGATAGGCTTCATGTCTGGAGAACATGCTGGCCATGCTAGTCAAGCTATGTCGTTATCCTGAAGGAAGTCATTCACAAGATGTGCACGATGGGGGCACGAATTGTTGTCCATGAAGACTAATGCCTCGCCAAAACGCTGCCGATATGGTTACACTATCGGTCGGAGGATGGCATTCACGTATTGTACAACCATTACGGCGCCTTTCATGACCACCAGCGGAGTACGTAGGCCCCACATAATGCCATCCCAAAACAGCAGGGACCCTCCACCTTGCTGCACTCGCTGTACTGTGTGTCTAAGGTTTTCGGCCTGACTGGGTTGCCGCCAAGCACGTTTTCGACGATTGTCTAGTTGAAGGCATATGGGACACTCATCGATGAAGAGAACGTGATGCCAATCCTGAGTGGTCCATACGCTATGTTGTTGGGCCCATCTGTACCGCGCTGCATGGTGTCGTGGTTGCAAAGATGGACCTTGTCGTGAACGTCGGGATTGAAGTTTCACACCATGCAGCCAATTGCGTACAATTTCAGTCGTAACACGACGACCTGTGGCTGCACGAAAAGCATTATTCAACATGGTGGCGTTGCTGTCAGGGTTCCTCCGAGAGAATCCGTAGGTAGCGGTCATCCACTGCAGTAGTAGCCCATGGGCGGCCTGAGCCAGGCATGTCATTGACACATCCTGTCTCTCTGTATCTCCTCCTTGTCGGAACTACATCGCTTTTGTTCACTCCAACACGCCTGGACATTTCCCTTGTTGACAGCCCTTCCTGGCACAAAGTAACAATGCGGACACGATCGAACCGCGGTATTTAAAGTCTAGGCATGGTTGAACTACAGACAACACGAGCCGTGGTGGAATGACTGGAACTGATCGGCTGTCGGACACTCATCCGTGTAATAGGGTCTGCTCATGCATGGTTGTTTCATCTTTGGGCGGGTTTAGTGACATCTCTTAACAGTCAAAGGGACTGTGTCTGTTATACAATATCCACAGTCAACGTCTACCTTCAGGGGATCTGTTAACCAGGGTGATGCAAAACTTTTTTTTGATTTGTGTATTTCGTCTGCAAATGTATTTTAATTGAAAATGTTCTTGTATGGAAAAGAAGTTTTCTAGGACAACTAGCTTGTAAATTTTCCTTTGTACTTTTGTAGACAGCTGAGACTATGTTACCTTTTAATTATTTTTCACGTGTGTCAGTCTTTTCTACGTTTTTTATTTCAGTGGTAGTTTGTTTTATCAGATAATCATTTTCGTGCTTCAAGCTTAATCAGTACATTATTGACAAAGACAACTCACTCCTGAGAGACCGCTCTCATATGTACGTGACATGGACTACTACAGAATATATTTCTATTAAATTATAAGAAAAGTCCCCGAATCTTTCAGAAACGCGAAGATGAATAATACAAATTTCTGCAGCTAGCGGGACGCGAATCACAGTTTTCGAATTCGGTACTCCACGTCTACACCCACTACATGTACCAATTACGACTTTGTTCTGTATCACAGAACACCTGAAATCTTTAAATGCCAGTAACTAATTACCTGGCATTTAACTGCAATAATCTGTACCTTTTCGAGAGATTCTCAATGTGTTAGTGTTTTGGAGAAGCATATATTCGTAAGACGCAATTTAAGACAGAATGTAGAACAAACCATATACATGCTTGGCGAAATATAATAAGGCGTCTGCCCGGTGCTTCAAAGTACGAGGGCTATTCGGAAAGTATGGTCCGATCGGTCACGAAATGGAAACCGCAGAGAAAATAAAAAAAAATGGTTTATTTACAACAGTTAGCGGCACCTACTAGCTACCCACCAACATACTCCCCTCTCCGACATAGAAATTTGTAATAGCGTTGTATCAAGTTTCAAACATCACGTCAAACGAGGGGCACTCCAAAAGAAATGCACACTATTTTTGTGAAAATACAGTTTTCATTCTGCATGTGTGAAAGTTTTACAGTGTCTAGATACATCCTTCCCGCTTGTTTTCAAGCTTAGATCAACCTGTTCCCGTGAGTGGCACCGTCACAGCATGTCTTCAAGATGGTTGCTACACTTGTCGTTCGTCAGAAGCAACATGGTGTCATAGAAATCCTGTGCTGTGAAAACGAGACAGTGGGAAACATCCACAAGAGGATGAAAAAGGTGTATGGAGATGCTGCAGTCGATCACAGTACAGTTAGTTGGTGGGCAAGCAGGCACGGCAATATTGAGGATTGTCATCGCAGCGGCAGGCCTCGTACTGCACACACTCCAGACAATGTGCAGAGAGTTAACGAATTGGTGACTGCTGACAGACGTATCACAGTAAACGAATTGTCACGCTACGTTTGGATAGGGGAAAGTAGTGTTTGCAGAATACTGAAAGTGTTGGCGTTAAGAAAGGTATGCGCCGGAAGGGTTCCCAGGATGTTGACAGTGGCTCACAAAGAAACAAGAAAAACGGTATGCAGTGAACTTTTGGAACAGTACGATAATGGTGGAGATGAATTTCTTGAAAGAACTGTGACCGGTGATGAAACATGGCTCCATCATTTTTCACCGAGCGGTGCTAGGCGCTTCAGTCTGGAACCGCGCGACCGCTAAGGTCGCAGTTTCGAATCCTGCCTCGGGCATGGATGTTAGTGATGTCCTTAGGTAAGTTAGGTTTAAGTAGTTCTACGTTCTAGGGGACTGATGACCTTAGAAGTTAAGTCCCATAGTGCTCAGAGCCATTTGAACCATTTTTGAATCGTGTTCGACCACATCGTCAAAAGCAGAATGTTTTGCTGTTGCACGGCCTCATGTCAGTCAAAAAACCATGGAAGCGATCACAAAACCCGGATGGACAACACTGAAACAGCCGCCTTACAGTCCTGACCTGGCTCCATGTGACTATCATCTCTTTGGGAAACTGAAAAACTCTCTTCGTGGAACAAGGTTTGAAGATGATGACTCCCTTGTGCATGCTACCAAACAGTGGCTCCAACAGGTTGGTTCAGAATTTTACCATGTGGGTATACAGGCGCTGGTTCGAAGATAGAATAAAAGATCGATTCAAAAAAGGTGTTCATCTCTTTTAGAGTGACCCTTGTAGAAGTCAGCCGCTTATGCTTTCCTCCAAATCTCTACGCTGGTCCACAGCTCGTTGTCTATGCCAATATGATGATGTCATATCCAGGGCTCACGTGAGCATAGATGAAATTCAAGTGGAGACAGTTACGGGCTGTATAGTGAGTGATCAAACACCTACTATGGAAAACGCTGCGGGAGCATCTTCATTGACCCTGCAGAATGCGGCCGAGAATTGCTATGAAGAAGGAAATGCATGACATAGTATGAAGGCTTTCACGACCGGATGACATATCTTCTGGTAAACCTTCCGAGTTGGCAAGACTCACCGGAGGAGAAACACTCCTCTGAAGATGTCCAGCGCAACTCTGGACGAAACGTTAGGAGCTGAAGTGTTTCATGGAGTACAACCTTACATCCCGGAAGGTTTAGCAGAAGAAATGCATGACAGTTATGTTATACGGGCTGTATGACATCAGGCGAAATCTCTCACCAGGTCCTTAAACTTGCCGGGGCACTCTTTGTTTTCGAGGCATCCTTCTCGCTCACTGTGCCCAATGAAGTGAAAAAAATGACGTGGCGCGATCGACGGGCATGTCAGAGACACTCTTCAACACATCTACGCAAAGCGTCATCGGATTTTCACTGTGTTTTCCATTTCGTTCCCAAAGGGATCTTACTTTCCGAATATCCCTCGTATATTTCCGAATGAAGCAGCGCCACAGCACCTCTCGTAACGTATATGTAAATCAAGGCCCGTCTAGGCAACAACGGGAGCTACTTCGAAATGAAACTGATTCTGCTACTCCCGGAACTACAGTTTGCTTTGTCTATTTACACCTAAGACAATTAAGATTATACAGAGGTCGTGATCGAATTAATGCCTATTTGTGTTCAGGCGCAGTCAACACTGAGATAAAGCAGATCGAACACACACTATTTCTCTCATTTTTACAATGTCGTCCTGTTTATCGCGGTATTATTTAATAATGTCATGGACTCCCAAACATTTGAGTCACTGCTATATTGCCAGTCATCTACACTACTGGCCATTAAAATTGCTACACCACGAAGATGACGTGCTACACACGCGAAATTTAACCGAAGGAAGAAGATGCTGTTATATGAAAATGATTAGCTTTTCAGAGCCCTCACACAAGGTTGACGCCGGTGGCGACACCTACAACGTGCTGACATGAAGAAAGTTTCCAACTGATTTCTCATACACAAACAGCAGTTGACCGGCGTTACCTGTGAAACGTTGTTGTGATGCCTCGTGTAAGGAGGAGAAATGCGTGCCATCACGTTTCCGACTTTGATAAAGGTCGGATCATAGTCTATTGCGATTGCGGTTTATCGTATCGCGACATTGCTGCTCGCGTTGGTCGAGATCCAATGACTGTTAGCAGAATATGGAATCGGTGGGTTCAGGAGGGTAATACGGAACGCTCTGCTGGATACCAACGGCCTCCTATCACTAGCAGTCGAGATGACAAGCGACTTACCCGCATGGCTATAACGGATCGTGCAGCCACGTCTCGATCCCTGAGTCAACAGACGGGGACGTTTGGAAGACGACAACCATCTGCACGAACAGTTCGACGACGTTTGTAGCAGCATGGACTATCAGCTCGAAGACCATGCTGCGGCTACCCTTGACGCTGCATCACACGCAGGAGCGCCTGCGATGGTGTACTAAACGACAAACCTGGGTGCACGAATGGCATAACGTCATGTTTTCAGATGAATCCAGGTTCTGTTTATAGCATCATGAAGGCCGCATCCGTGTTTGGCGACATTGCGGTGAACGCACATTGGAAGCGTGTATTCGTCATCGCCATAGTGGCTTACCACCCGGCATGATGGTATGGGGCGCCATTGGCTACACGTCTCGGTCACCTCTTGTTCGCATTGACTGCACTTTGAACAGTGGACGTTACATTTCAGATGCGTTACGACTCATGGCTCTACCCTCCGTTCGATTCCTGCGAAACCCTACATTTCAGCAGGATAATGCACGACCGCATGTGGCAGGTCCTGTACGGGCCTCTCTGGACGCAGAAAGTGTTCGACTGCTGCCTGGCCAGCACATTCTCCAGGTCTCTCACCAACTGAAAACGTCTGATCAATGGTGGCCGAGCAACTGGATCGTCAGAATATGATAGTCACTACTCTTGATGGACTGTGGTACCGTGTTGAAACTGAATGGGCAGCTGTACCTGTACACGCCATCCAAGCTCTGTTTGACTCAATTCCCAGGCGTATCAAGTCCGTTATTGCGGCCATAGGTGGTTGTTTTGAGTACTGATGTCGCAGGATCTATGCACCCAAATTGTGTGAAAATTTAATCACTTGTCAGTTCTAGTATAATATATTTGTCCAATTAGTAGCTGTTTATCATCTGCATTTCTTCTTGGTGTAGCAATTTTAATGGCCAGTAGTGTATGTTTAGGTGGTCAGCTTCATGCGTAGAAATCATCAACACAGCACAGAAAAATCCACTTTTAAGTGATTCTTGTTAACTATGTAGAGAATAAAGTAGTGCTGGAACTTTTTTCATACAGACTAAAATGTATCTGCCCGGCACTGGTCACGAAAAGTGCCATGAAATGTACGCAGAAAGCTGATAGAAGCTGATACATCTGCAAAGAAACAACACGCGCTTCCCAGTACGAAGAAAAAGAGAGTATTCAACGCTCGTGGCTTAACCTGTTTGCCGACTGATTAACAGTTTAAAGAAGCATAACAAAGCAGCCCTCCACGTGCAGGTACAAGTCATCACCTCGAATAGGTATCTTGACGAAACTTCGAACGCTGTCTGCCTTGCGCCAGCTCACCATAAACGTTTTTATCAACGGAGGAGATGCTCCTTGTTGGTGTTGAACATGGGACTACGTGCCATATCGCCAAACAACTCTCTGGGACTTTCTGTACAGCTGACTGTCAGAAAGTCTTGCAGAGCTGATGAGGCGGTTGTTTATGTTCGAATCCGGGCCTGCGTTTCAAAGCAATACATATTTCAGCATAACGTTCGTTCCCAAATAAGGTTTGTAGCTTTGAAATCATAGCAAAATTTTTGTCACCCTAACGCTTACTAAAAGTTGAAGCTTATTTTACGAGGATTTTCCGACCCGTTAGGACATTAAACCAGATTATGTACATGAGTACCATGAAGCAATGCTGCAAATCCCAGTAACGATCGATTCTCAACCTGAGCGTGGTTTTTATACACTTTTAAATATCTACTTCGTCATACACAGAGCCAATTTAATATCCTCTGTTTCAGAAGATAGCCTTTGTGATTGACCCGCTACTGTGGCAATCATCAAAGACAGGGAGACGCCACATTAAACCGGCCACAACTGGGAGCAGCTATCAGCTACAGAAATGCGAGAAAAATGGAAGAAAATAGAAATTCATTATCCACAGTGACCCTGATTTCGACAATATGTGGTTCATCCAAGAAGGAGCTCGACCCCATCGAAGCAGGAGAGTGTTTGATGACCTGGAGGAGCACTTTGGGGATCGCATTCTCGTTCTGGGGTACCCACAGGTCACTGGCATGGGCCTCGATTGACCGCCATATTCTCCGGATCTGAACACATGCGACTCCTTTTTATGGGGCTATATTAAGAACAAGACGTACAGCAATAACCCCAAAACCATTGCTGAGCTGAAAACAGTCACTCAGGAGGTCACCGACAGCATCGATGTTCCGACACATCTGAGGGTCATGCAGAATTCCGCTATTCGTCTGCGCCACATCATCGCCAATGATGGCAGGCATATCGAACATGTCATAACCTAAATGCGAATAACTGTAGTGACGTTTACATGTTGAGTAAAGAGTGTGCACGCCGTAGTTTGTAACTAATTTACGTTTTTTTTATATAGTTCAACAATTGTCATTCTGTATAAACAATTACATATTAAGATTTTCCTGAAAATATTTTGTTTTGAAGTATACCCGCTACAACGTATATAAAATAGGAGTTTGATATTCGACATTAAAAGACTCTTCGTTTTTTGGCGGGTCCCATCCCAGATGCGGGCGTACAATGCTGTTCAGAATATTTAACCTCATTTAAACGCAATCGCAATTAGTTTCTACATTTGGTAATAGAGAAAAGTGTCTGCAAGATGGGTGCCACGGCAGCTGACTCCTGAAACGAGAAAACGACGTGTTGGTGCCTGTGAAGAACTTCTTCGGCGCTTTGAACGAGAAGGTGATGGCTTCCTTGCAAGAATCGTTACTGGGGACGAGACCTGAATTCACTTCCACCAACCGCAAATGAAGAGAGCGAGCAAGGAATGGCACCATTCCTCACCACCAAAACCAAAGAAGTTTCGAAGAGAACCATCAGCAGGGAAGGTTATGCTGATTCTCTTTTGGGACGTGAAAGGAGTCATTTTGGAGCATTACATGAGTAGAGAGACCACTGTCACCAGTGCATCATACACAGATCTCCTAAAAAATCATCTGCGGCCTGCAATCAAATCAAAGCGACGTAGATTGCTGTCAGCAGGTGTCCTTTTGCAACATGACAATGCAAGGCCTCACACTGCCCGTACAACAGTTGCAACAATCACAGACCTGCATTCTGAGTGTCTTCCTCATCCACCATATTAACCAGACCTTGCCCCAAGTGATTTCCATATGTTTGGACCACTCAAAGACGTAATAGGAGGAAAGAAGTTCCGTTCTGATGAATAGGTACGCGACGCAGTGCATGAGTGGTTGAGCGAACTACCAAAAGAATTTTTTTTAAAGGAATTTATGCACTTTGTAAACGCTGGAGGACTTGCATTGAGCTTGGGGGAGATAATGTTGAAAACTGATACAGCTTTGTACCACTTCTGCACAATAAATAATATTTAAAAAAATATTTAAGGTTTTCATTTGACTCACCCTCTTACAAAACGCAATACCAAATGTTGCCCATGTTGTCCTGGCCTACCTCGATACAGAGGATGTTCGACTGTTGCCATAGCCAGCATGTTCTCCAGATTTCTCTCCTATTGAACACTTCTGGTCACTGATAGGTTAGCGACTGCCATGTGACCACTCGCCAGCCAACAGGGTTGAAAAACTCTGGCATAGCACTAGAGCAGCATGGAATGGCGTATACGTATCTGTCATCCGAGCTCATACTAAATTTCGCAACCCGTACACCCCCAAATCAACAGGGTTGAAAAACTCTGGCATAGCACTAGAGCAGCATGGAATGGCGTATACGTATCTGTCATCCGAGCTCATACTAAATTTCGCAACCCGTACACCCCCAAATCGCCTAAATCTTTAATAATATATTCTTCCTCCGAGTTCAAAATTTCAAGTACCTGCGTTCCATACTGGTTAATACAAGTGAAGTGATGAAGGAGTGCATCAACAAATAATACACGCCTGTCGCACGTTGCTTAGTCTGAAACAACTGATTCAAGTTACGACTGATATCACAGAAGAATAAGATCCAGCTGTACATGACACTAGCACAGTCAGAACTCTTATATGGTAGTGAAACCTGGGCGACATCAGCAACAACCCAAGAAGCAATCTGTGGTAAGGTCTTATGGGACCAAACTGCTGAGGTCGTCAGTCCCTAAGCTTACGCACTACTTAATCTAACTTAAACTAACTTACACTATGGACAACACACACAACCATGCCCGAGAGAGGACTCCGACGGAGGTAGCCACGCGGACCGTGACAAGACACCCTAGACCGCGCGGCCAAGCAATCTGAGCCTTCGAGACAAAGGTACTTCGAAAGATCTACGGACACCTCTACAATAGTACAGAAGGCAAATGGGAACGAAGAAGAAAAGAAGACTTGTACCACACATTGGCTTAATATAAGGGCGCGAGAGGTTACAGTGGTTTGGCCACATCCTTCGAGTTGACAGATCCCACTCATACCGAGTCCTCCATTCTCGACCTGCTAGAAAACGCCCAAGGGGACGTCTGAGGACTCTATGGCAGGATCGAGTATTAACAGTCCTTAAACAAGCCGAGCCGACGGCGGTGGAAGACGAAGCTAGAGACTAGCAACGATGGACTAGCATCTGCAGTAGATATCTTCTCTGTTGTGTCTGACAGACTTTTTTTATTGTGCTTTTCGTAACGTATTCGTTTGTAACTTTTTTACAGTGTTTTTTTTCTCCTTTTGCAATGTGGCTATTTCTTTTGTTTTTCTGCTGTAAGCGTTAGACGCCCGTTAATGCAATAAATGATCATGGTGACAGTGATGGTGATGATTATTCCTAGTATCTGTAGACGCACAACAAATAAAATTTCATTTGTAATTCTTCCTGGTGTTGCAGGTTTTAATGGTTAGCAGTGTATAAGCGAGAAGAAGTGTGGACTGTATACACAAAAAATATTTGTCGGCAGAACAATGCATCAGCCCAGAGAGACGTGTTTTAGCAATTGGAAAATTGGGGTTTGAATTGCGAACTGTCAGAATATCCACCACCTTCACCAGATTTCGCACCTTACAGCTTCCACTTATTTCAACACGTAAAGAATTTTGCATCCGGAAATAGTTTGGAGTCAATGAGGAGATTATGGCAGCCGCTGATTGGTATTTGTAGAGCTTCGGAATCGCACTTCAGAAGCATATCTAACAAGTAATAAAACAACGCTGAAGACGTCTTCACCTAAACAGGGGAGTAAGTCGTAAACTAGGAGCATCTTGACCTATAAACCAGTCTTCCGCTCCCGGGCCGACGGACCGAGAAAGTTTAATATGTCCCTGTATAGCCTCATGCTACATCTTTTTTTTTGGTAGCTCAGAGAATAAACTAAATTCGCTGTGCCCGACTATATCAGATACTTTACACCACGTGCTTCCAGTACATCATTTGTTTCCATTTCTGCATGTTCCCAGTAGGTGGCAGCATCTGCTTAAAGAAAGCTGTTTATCGTAGTGACAGCGTGTCTTCGAGAAATAAAGGTAATTTCTCTTTTTTTTTAGTAATTTTAGGCTAGAATGTGTTTTAACATGCAGTAATATACTAGTATACCCTACACTATTGAATAAGTGATTGTTACTTCATCACAATGATACAGCGATGTTCCACTCGGTAGCGACCTATACTTCACATTCCAGTGGCATTGTTCTCAAAAGTTTTAGGTGCTTAATATTCACTTTCCTGATTCTGCCGAGTCACACTAATTTTTTAAAATTTATTATTTTATCGTCTTTTGTCCCAGAAGAATGCATTGACCACCAACAAAAACCGTGTTTAGGAATGAGGAGAAAAAGAGAGTAGAAGCTCCAGACGCAGTGGTGATGCTGCAGACAGCAGGACAATCCATAGCTTGCGCAATGCACCAGCAAACGGCCGGCTCACGGCCGGCGTGCTCTACTCAATTTATCGGCCAAGAGGACCAATTGACGGAGCTGACATTCTGGTGCGTCTCCTTTCTCGGAATGTTCGTTAAGAAGTTTCCTTCTAGAAATCTGCTTTCGGAAAAAAAATCCTCAGGAAATTATTCAACGTATGATTCGCAATCTTAAGAAACACGGGTTTCTTAGAAAATGGCGGTAAAAGTAAATTTGTATCCACATATTAACAAAAAAAAATAAAAATAAAACAGTAGCGTGTAGTACTACACAGAAAACATGTACGAATTAGACTTCAGAACTAAGTTCGATTAAACGTTGTCCAAAGAGCGATAGAACTGACAAAACAAAATAATCCTAACACGTGGGAAGCAACGATCTAAATCTACGTTTGGTTATGTATTTGATACTTCACGTGTCAAGTAGTAGAGCCGGTGCGCACTGGATGCGTTGTTCTATTTATTTCTCAGGCTTAAGGAACATCACTAAACTACTCCTAAATATCACATCACTGTTTTATGTAAGGCGAGTAGCGGTTTCCAAATATTTCAGGATACACCCAAGGAGAAAAGTAAACCTACGGAACGCTGAAAACATGTCAAGTTTAGCGCGACAATCGGAAACTATAATTCCATCGAGCATGGCCCTTGTCAGCCTACCGCAAAGATGTTATGTAATATGTGAAGCGCTTTAAAGTTTCAGCATAAAGCTACGGATTCACGTAAGCATGCACTTTGGTAATGGTAGATGTAAACCTGTTGGGAAGAGGACCTTGAAACTAATTATTTTAAGTTCACTGAGACGATACACTGAGGTGAACATCCAGCCTCACAGGATAACATAGTTCTTGTATCATGTTATCTACTGTTCATAAGCCCAGTTGCTATACGTAATGGTTTTCATAAACGGGCGACTGTAAAAATTATCAATCTGATTTTATCAACGAAAACCGGAAATTTCGAAACTTTACGTAAAGCCGTTGTGGAAGATTCTTTTGGGGGGGGGGGGGAGGGGGGTCTTACGCTCGATTCATAGTACCTCGTCTTCGAAATAGGGAATGAATTTTTCTCTGATGGAAATTCATAGTGTAAATTTTCGAAACTCTTGCAAATTTTAAAGTGTATCACAGATTTACCCATGGTTACGTCACAAGCACATGAAGGCCATTATGAACAGGATGAAAGTGAACAATACGATAATGTTGCTCAAGCAAAACTACAGCCCCTAGGGCATCCATATGCTGCCTGTAATCCAGTACTCATTATTTTGTCTACTGCAGAGGTTCAATGGCTCTGAGCACTATGCGGCTTAACTTCTGAGGTCATCAGTCGCCTAGAACTGAGAACTAATTAAACCTAACTAACCTAAGGACATCACACACATCCATGCCCGAGGCAGGATTCGAACCTGCGACCGTAGTGGTCGCGGGGTCGCGCGGTTCCAGACTGTAGCGCCTAGAACCGCACGGCCAACTATCCTGAAATTCAAGTTATGTTAATATAGCAACAACCAGTTGCATGTCTAGGAAGAATTTTATTTCTAGCAAGCAAAATTGATATCGGGCATTTCTTGAATTACTTCCGATGGTTACATTAATGTGACGCAGCCGGCACTTCAGTTTGCCTCCTATATTTGTTACCAGCAGCTTAGGAAGAAACTTTATTCACAGTATGGCTGAACCCTGTCATCGCAATTTCGCATACTGATAGGTTAATGTATCGTGTTGTACAACCGAAGTGTGTCCATGACATACAAAAAATAAATAAATAAAACCCATAATAAGATAAACAAGAAATGCTCAACATCGTTCACGGTTTCAAGAAATAAATTTCTTCCAACACTGATTACTGTCATCCAAACAAACCTGTATTATAGTGCACATCATCACGAACGCAACAAATGATCACCACAGGTACAACTAACACTGAACTGAAAATAGAGCGCCCTACAAAATGTACTTATCTAAAACAGCAAAGGTGTGAACACACTGTCACTGACTCTGCCACCGATGATGAACATTTCACTATCGCAAAGCAAATTAAGAAACACAAACACAAGGTACCACGTGACTTCAGTATTTCGCCGTCGTCAACACTGTAAACAATGCGGAGGATCATACCAAAAATTTAGAGATTCGTGTTGAAAAGCAGCGGTAAAGTCCTTTCCGTAGACGCGTTGTGGCTGTCTTCTACTGCGGCTGAGTCCCGAGAACGAAGACGGAAGAAAGGAACAGTCGCACCCGCACCAGCAGAGGCAGACTTTGCACCTCCTGTCTGAACAGCCGCGAGCAGACTGCGAGGGCCCCGGACACGTGAGGCGGCGGACGAGCAAGATTGCAGTTATCTGGTTAGCGCGAACGTTGCCGAAACGCGTCTGGGCGCGCCAGCGCTGCAGCAGCTGTCGCGCGCCTTGTTAATAAACTTGTTTACTTGTCGCTCAACGAGAGATTGCTTCACTGCGCGGATCACTAGCTCCACGCAATTCGGCCGTTCTTGAAGTACAGCGCGCTTCTGGCGGTAGGCACGGAAACCCGGCTCGGACCCAAAGGCTGGGTGTGTTATTCCGCTTCCTTCCGACATAGCAGTCTTAAAATTTTTATAACACTGTAAGCTACACTGAGGTGATACACGTTACAGGATACCTCCTAATATCGTGTCGGACCTCGTTTTGGCCGGCGCAGTGCAGGAACTCAACGTGGCACGAACTCGGCAAGTCGTTGCAAGTCCCCTGTAGAAATATTGAGCCATGCTGCCTCTATAACCGCCCGTAATTGCGAAAGTGTTGCCGGTGCAGAATTTTTTGCACGAACTGATCTCCCGATTATGACCTATAAATGTTCGATGAGATTCATGAAGGACGATCTGGGTGGCCAAATTATTCGCTCGAATTGTCCAGAATCAATCGCGAACAATTGTGGTCTTCCATCGTTGTTTGAAAACAAGAAGTCCATGGACATGCAGAGAAATGCAGGAAGATCTGCAGCGGATAGGCACTTGGTGCAGGGAGTGGCAACTGACCCTTAACACAGACAAATGTAATGTATTGCGAATACATAGAAAGAAGGATCCTTTATTGTATGATTATATGATAGCGGAACAAACACTGGCAGCAGTTACTTCTGTAAAATATCAGGGAGTATGCGTACGGAACGATTTGAAGTGGAATGATCATATAAAATTAATTGTTGGTAAGGCGGGTGCCAGGTTGAGATTCATTGGGAGAGTCCTTAGAAAATGTAGTCCTTTCTCTGCCCCGTGATGACTGGGTGTTGTGTGTTGTCCTTAGGTTAGTTAGGTTTAAGTAGTTCTAAGTCCTAGGGGACTGATGACCATAGCTGTTAAGTCCCATAGTACTCAGAGCCATTTATTTTTATAAATGTAGTCCATCAACAAAGGAGGTGACTTACAAAACACTCGCTCGACCTATACTTGAGTATTGCTCATCAGTGTGGGATCCGTACCAGGTCGGTTTGACAGAGGAGACAGAGATCCAAAGAAGAGCGGCGCGTTTCGTCACAGGGTTATTTGGTAAGCGTGATAGCGTTAAGGAGATGTTTAGCAAACTCAAGTGGCAGACTCAGCAAGAGAGGCGCTCCGCATCGCGGCGTAGCTTGCTGTCCAGGTTTCAAGAGGTTGCGTTTCTGGATGAGGTATCGAATATATAGCTTCCACCTGCATATAGCTCCCGAGGAGATCACGAATGTAAATTTAGGGAGATTCGAGCGCGCACGGAGGCTTTCCGGCAGTCGTTCTTCCCGCGAACCATACGCGACTGGAACAGGAAAGGGAGGTAATGACAGTGGCACGTAAAGTGCCCTCCGCCACACACCGTTGGGTGGCTTGCGGAGTATAAATGTAGACTCAGATGTAGATTGCTGCACATAGTCTCCAAGTAGCCGAACATATCCGTTTCAAATCAATGATCGGTTCAGATGGACCAGAGGAACCAGTCCACCCCATGTAAACACAGCCAACACAGCTTGCACAGTACCTTGTTGACAATTTGGGTCCATGGCTTCGTGGGGCATGCGCCACACTCGAACCCTACCATGAGCTTTTACCAACAGAAATCGGTACTCGTCTGACCAGGCCAAGGTTTTGCAGTCGTCTAGCGTCCAACCGATATGATCAACAACCCAGGAGAGACACTACAGAAGATGTCGTTCTGTTAACAAAGACACGTCGGTCGTCTGCTGCCAAAGACCATCCTAAAGGATACGTTCGTCGTACGTCCCACATTGATTTCTGCGCTTATTTCAAGCAGTGTTGCTTGTCTGTTAGCACTGACTGCTCCACGCAAAGGCCGCTGTTCTCGGTCGTCGGCCATGCATTGTCCTTGGTGAGAGGCAATGCCTGAAATTTGGTATTCTCGGCACACTATTGACACAATGGATCTCGGAGTATTGAATTCCTGAACGATTTCCGAAATGGAATGGCTCATGCGTGTAGCTCCAACTACCATTCGGCGTTAATTCCCGTCGTGTGGTCATAATCACGCCGGAAATCATTTTACATGAATCACCCGCGTACAAATGGCAGCTCCACCAATGCATTGCCCTTTTATACGTTGTTTACGCGATACTACCGCCATCTTTATATGTGCATATCGATATCACATGACTTATGTCACCTTATTGTATTACGTTCATAAACAGACGATAAGGCTGACTACCTCTACGATCGGCATTGAGTCATAGGAATCCGTCAAAATCGCAAGAAAAGTTTTAAGCGTCTATTATTTACCTGTGCGCAGATGCCGGACGTCAGAGTTTATGGTGGTCATATGATTAGCATTCGAGCTCGAAAGACAAACTTGGATGAAGCGATGGTGCGACTCCCCCACAGACTTGATTTTTAATCTATTCTTTTTTTCATCACTGGTCGTGTTATCTAATTTGTAGGACATTTGAGAGGTAATATGATTGAAAAACTCTCCAGTAAACTGGCACTATACATATATTTGCATCACATCTTCCCGAAATCGGACATTTTGCTTCCAGCAACTGAACACAAAGATACTTCCTCAACAACAGATGATACAGGGTGACAATCATTGAAATATATAAAAAAACGTAAATTAGTTACAAACTACGGTGCGCACACACTTTATTCAATATGTAAACGTCACCGCAGATATTCTGAATTAGGTTATGACATGTTTGGTGTGCCTGCCATCATTGACAATGATGTGACGCAGACGAATAGCGAAATTATGCATGGCCCGCTGAAGTGCCCGAACATCGATGTTGTCGATGAGCTCCTGAATGACTATTTTCAGCTCAGCAATGGTTTTGGGAGTACTGCTGTACACCTTGTCTTTAATATAGCCCACAAAAAATGGCTCTGAGCACTATGGACTTAACATCTGAGTTCATCAGTCCCCTAGAACTTAGAACTACTTAAACCTAACTAACCTAAGGACATCACACACATCCATACCCGAGGCAGGATTCGAACCTCAGCAGCGCGGTTCCGGACTGAAGCGCCTAGAACCGCTCGGCCACAAAGACCAGCTCGAGCTGCGTCTTGCATGAACCACATCTTGTTGAAATCAGGATCACTTTGGATAATGCGGCTGAAATCATCTTCCCAAAATCTTCACGTACCGTTTGGTAGTCACCGTGCCGTCAAGGGATATCGCAAAGATTATTCCGTGACTGGACACTGCATCCGTTGAGGGTGAAGACACTTCTCGATCGCGAATTGCGGATTGTCAGTCCCCCAACTGCGCCACTTTTGCTTACTGACGAACCCACCCAAATGAAGGTGCGCTTTGTCGCTAAAATAAACCATACTAATTCCCATCATGCCCAAACCATACTAATTCCCATCATGCCCCGCGGCCAACCGTGCAGTTTGAACGTCCTACCGCAAACCGTTCAGAAGTTGTGGCGATTTTATTTCATATAGTTCAAGAATTGAAACCCTCTATCTTCCTTGCGACAAAAGAAAAACTCGTTTATCATCTTACTTCCTTAGCCAGTTCATGCGTATCTACCATATCTACTTTTTCTACTTTTAGCGAGTGAAATCTCTTTACCGATGCCGAGAGTCTTCTCTGGGAGGACTAGAAATGACAGCCAAATGTAGAAACTATTTTGGACTGTGTCGACTTTACATGACGCGCATGCATTCCTTCAAACATTTGTGAACGGGTACACAACGATTAATGGTGATAATACACTGATATCTTCTTAAACTGTAGAGTAGTCCAAAAAGAAATATGGACCTGTGACTCATGTAAGGGTTTCGCATTAAAGAAGTTTTTTCGCTTGTTACATATGTTGTGCACAGTGTGATCATAATCATATATTCATAAATACTGTGGACAGCTTGTTTTGGGAAACAATTCCGCTATTTTCTACAGCCTACATTAGCTAAAATGCAGTTCTACAGTTGTACTTGAAGGCGATCATAGATATGTCGGTTATCGTCTAGGGAAGTAGATCTCAGAGATACTTTCACTTGTTGTCGCAACTGATCAAGGGACTTTGTATCGGACCAAACGCCGTCCCATCATGTTCTGTACATATTCTTTTGTGGGGGGAGTCCGTTAGGTATGATGTTCATGTTGACCATAGGAATTGGTGAACATATTGGAAAACAGGTGGAGTAACATAGTAAGTGTAAACAAGGGCTTTGCCCTGTTGGATAACAGATCTCAGTGACTTTCTACCGACGGCGACAGAATGGGTTGGGTTATATGTGTGCACCATGGACGGCTGAGGGTTTACCTACCAAACCCATGAGGTGTACGATCATTGTAGGCTATTGCTATTATGGTTATGCTCGGTATTGGCCGTGGACGACACTGCCCGATAAATTCACTGTGTTGATTTACATCTTCTGGATGACTATCACTTACACCGTGGCAGAATCTGCTTTCATTGCGAGACACTTTGAAGGATACTGCTGTAGATTCCGCTAATTTAATGCTGTACAGACAGTGCAAATATATAGATAATATTCGAACATAATCATCTTATTACCAGATCATATTCATTTTATTACCAGATCATATTTTGAAAGCGACATTCCTTAACCGTTGTTCAGGTGCAGCGTATTTCTTACTTGTTACAGTAATTTCACGATGAACAAATAAAAACATTAAGTTGTCGTTTGCATAGCCCCAGTTGCCTGTAGCTGAGGAATAATTGGTGACACTTCTCACATAGTAAGTTGATTACCTGTATTTGGAAAAGAGTTACTGTCTTGTATTTCTTGCTTGTACAGTAATGCCTCCTTTCTGACATAGCAAAGATTCCGAATCTTATCTCTTTCCCTTGAGCAAATTAAAGCGGAGAGCGTTTACTGGAAGCGTATCACATTTTAAGTGTCTCGCAAATGATTACGTAACGATATGACGGCAGAATTCAGCTCAGCTCACTATCTTATTTTCGCATGTTTCGGCAAACAAGAGTGACTCCACGGCTGTTTCAAAGATACGCTACTAGTCTGCGAACTAATACAAGTATTGTTTTCTTTTTTGAGTGAACTTACCTTCGTCAGAATTTTATTGCATACTGCTTTCAACATTTAAAAATATATAAAATTTGTTGTTACATAAGAAACACCGCTAGAATTTTTTTGTGTATTTTAACACAGTAAATTATGATGTGGTTATATTTCACATACAGTCTTAAGTAAAAGCGTGATTGCCATTACACACAGATGGTAAAAGATATCGTCTTAATTCTTTCACAACGCAATAGAAGGAACAATGTCTATAAAGCTTATTTGGAAATGTTTCTCAAAATTGGCTTTCGGTAACTTGCACGTGTTCATCGACAATTTAAATGCACAGAAGATGTTACAGATTTATCAAAGATGCTTGATGTCGACTACCAAACGTTGGTTTATCGACAAAAATGAATATTGGATACTACAGGAAGGCAACGATCCGAAGCACCGCAGCAGGCTTTGCAGCGACTGGAAAAAGAAGAAAGGTGTGCAGGTACTGGATTGGCCCTCGCAGTCGCCTGTCGCTAATACTATTGAAAATATATGGTCTTACATCAAAAAGAAGTTGCAAGGAAAACAGATCTTCACTTTGGAACTGCTGTCAACGCAATGCGTACGTCTATTCCACGCGAATAGCGGGTAACTTGATTTCAAGCATGCCTCGGAGATGCCAAGAAATTATCGACGCTGTGGGTAATTCGACGTATTATTAATTCTAATTGAATTTTTATTTTAGTTTGTTGTAAAATATATTTTTCTACTGATTAACCCGACCACGATCTTACGTAACAGACTGTATATACCATAGTACCTATGTATTGTTCTGCTCACACGACAACATGTATAGTCACGCGGCCAGTGAAATTAAATCAACAACCTATTTAGAAATTTTTGAACCGTGGCTTTCGATCTCGGAACAGTGTTTCATAGGCAAGTTCATGTGATTTTCAGTTCTACTCACTTGACAAACATAGATTAATATGGGAATATATAATTTGCGTGCTCTCTGACGTGTTATAGTGCTACTTACCAGCAGTCTGCATAGTTGAGTGCCTCGTTTGCTTCTTAGGGGAGTGTCCACTACAGGCGCGCGTGATGTTGACGTTTGACAAACAGTTTACCAAGCTAGCTTTGCCAAGTAACCACTGCACTCAGGCTGGGTCCATGGGGCCGTCGCCTGTCTGCTAACTACCATCAACCCAAAAGGGAGCTGTTACGTAATGTAAGAGAGATCACTGTAGTACACACACGCGAAGACCTAGCAATAACTGTTACACTGAAATTTCTCGTATCTGTCCCTTCATGTCTTTTATGAATGTGACGAAAGGTATTCTCATATATTTGGTAAAGGAACTCTATAAACTGCGCGAACCCTTCTTTTTTTCACGTACAGCTTAGAAGAATTACTAGGAATTCCTTACTGAAATAAATCCTGCTGAGATAAAGCCGTGGTGCTAAAGCTGACAGCATTAGCGTCTTGTGTGCAGATCATAAATATTTTATTTTGTTGCTATTGTTTCTCCAAAGGAAGGCGGTCCATTAAGGTATGCACGAGAACCTCTGCGGGTTTCGGAAAAATAAGAGTGCGGTACTGGCTTATGTCGCTGCGAGCAGGCCCGAGAGGCGTACTCGGGTAACTGAGTCGTTGCTCCCATGTGGTACACAGTTTTAATCTATCACGAAGCTCCTAATTTTAAATACGTAGAACTAATACGATGATAGTTAAATCATACTTCTAGTACTGCTACTAACTGTTCAGTCTCTGATACTTAATCTCCATTAATTTTTGGATGAAATCTAATCAAATTATTATTATTATTATTATTATTATTATTATTATTATTATTATTATTCCAAATTGCCCATTTCAGGGTCACGTGAAACAGCCGACTTATAACATAATACTGTTTTCCGTTTTTTGGATTCAGAAAACTTCTCAGGTGTTCACTTCTTTCTTATGTGTATGTTCCCTCCTCGGTTCTTTTGTGTGTTCTTCTGGAAACTCTTGACGTTTTGTACCTTTTCTCCGAATTCGTCTCTTTTTTCTATACCCCTGTCTACAATAACCAGGTACATCTTTCTCAGCTTCCTTAAATCTTCAAATGTGGGTTTGTATCAAAGAAGTCGAACTTTTTGTCTCCTGGTTGTTATCCTGGCGATGAAATGCAATCCTCCGCTTTCTCATTGTATCTAATTAAAATATTTTTAAGAAAACGATTGATTGGATGTATTGTGTGATATGGCAATGATCAGTACACACGAAACAATTCCTTCGTTCGTTACTAAACAATTCCTGCGAGGACACACAATGACAACCCGGTTCTGGTTAGCAAACTGTCCCACACCCGATCTTTTCAGTAGCGATTCATCCTAAGAGCCCGCATCTCGTGGTCGTGCGGCAGCGTTCTCGCTTCCCACGCCCGGGTTCCCGGGTTCGATTCCCGGCGGGGTCAGGGATTTTCTCTGCCTCGTGATAACTGGGTGTTGTGTGATGTCCTTAGGTAAGTTAGGTTTAAGTAGTTCTAAGTTCTAGGGGACTGATGACCATCGATCTTAAGTCCCATAGTGCTCAGAGCCATTTGAACCATCCTAAGACAATACGCATTTCAGCGTCCCGCGATCCAGAGGCAGGTGTTGGCCCTCTCTGCCTGCGTTAGGTAAGATTAGATCTTAATTGTCGCAAATCATAAACCATACAGAAATAAAATAAATGTATATCTGTAGAACACAAGCCACTGTACGGTATGTGACGGAGGTAAATATTCTGTCACAATCTTTTCCCTCCATTCCTATTCCATTCACGTTGGGTACGCTGTAAGAACGATTGTTGGTACCTATCAGGGTTGACAACACGTGAGATTGACGAGGGCTATTCAGAAAGTAATGTCCGATGGGCCGAAAAATGGAAAGCAATGCGAACATCAAACCATACAAGGTTATGCCTCCCCACACTATAATACATAGACCACAAGAACGATCATGTTTGAGAATGTTCCTGGGTGCATTGCGTGCTGCCACCTCACGCCATATGAGGCTACGCAAAGCACTGTCAACTTGGTATTTCTGGTGGTCCTGGTGTTACGGTGTGGGGAGGCACAATGTTGCATGGGCATACTAACCTCTTTATCTTTGGACACGGTACATTCGCCTGCCGGTCAACCTTATTGTGATGATGATGAGTTGGGTTGAGGGGGCGCTCGACATCATGGTCATCAGCGCCCTGACGAAGAATCAGCATGAAATCTCATGGGTGGGGACGAAGGCTGTCCCCACATGCAGACCAGTTTATAACGTACTAAAGTCTGCCCTCTTTCCACACCAGTTTACGGATGAGGCCTGATAGTTCACAAAATTTCACCACTCTGTTAACACTGGTATCGGTATCTGTGAGGACGGTGGGCAGATCTCCAGAGAGACCAAGGGATCCCTGTTATCAGTATACAGAATACACGTACCCACAGTATGCTGAACTGAAAGCGGCAAGCCACAAACTTCACAGAAAGGTGGATCCTCCCACTAGAGGAGGAAGCTATGTGTGAAAGGGCTATGCCCGATGCGTAGCGTGGCAAGCAAAACCTCCTTCCAGCGGCGAGGTTGACACGAAGTCTGCCAAGCTTTTGTGGCCGGTTTGAGTGACCGCAGTTTGTTATCTGACACCTCCAACCATTCAGTATCCCACTGACACATGATGCATCTGTTAGAAAATGAGATAATGGCGTGCAACGGGATGGGACATTGATGGACAGCACCATCCCAAAATGCTTCCTTGGCAGCTTTATCAGCCATGTCGTTACTCTGTATCCCAACGTGGCCACGTGCCCAGCAAAAGATCACCAACTTGTCAAGGCGTTGGAGCCGCTGTAAGCAGTCATGCGGTCAACCTTATTATTACACTGCACTGTTTCCCCATGTGCGTCTTTTCAGGATAACAACGCGCGACGACATAGAACTGCGCAAGTGGAGGAGATGGCGGAACGAGAGGATGTCTAAATGGACGTCTTGCCCGTCCCTCCGACTTAAATCACATAGATGACGTGTGGGATGCGCTGAGGAGACGGAGTGCAGCACGTCCACATTCACCAATGACCATCCAGTGGTTGTCAACCACGTTGGTGGAGGAATGAAACGCCCTCCCAGAAAAACTTTTTACCAACCTTGTGGCCAGCATTGGTGCACATTGCAGAGCACGCACTGCCGCCCGTGGTTACCACACAGCCTAGTAAGAACCACATGCCGCCTTTCGTAATGCCCAGGCAAGTATCATCAATCGCGATGACTTCAGTGTAATTATTATCAAGTGTCATTTCTGTTCGTCTCATTGCGAATTGCTTTCTTCTGCACTACACTGTAGCAGTTCTTTCTATGTATGCTCAAATTTTCATCGAGCTTTGTTACTTGGCAGCGACACATAATGCGAAAGTTACTTTTAACTTAATTTTTTTTCAAGCCAGTGTATTTTGTGGCTGTGACTGCATCCGATGATTGTCGTGTATTTGGGTAATCATACAAGAAAGAATCTTTTTGTCTATGGTTGGTTAGTTGATTGGGGTTGAAGGGACCAAACAGCAAGGTCATCAGTACCTTGTTTCAAATGTGGTCCATTCAGACAGGTTGACATCTTAGAAAAGTCAGAAAGATAAAAGGTAAAAGGCTAAAAAACGTACAAGTGCTATCGTGTTGTCAATGGTAAAAACAAAATAAGGGAAGTCAGCAAGAGAGCAACGCCAAGGCTATGCTAGAGGCAGGAAATAAGCTCTGAGCACTACGGAACTTAACTTCTGAGGTCATCAGTCCACTAGAACTTAGAACTAGTTAAACCAAACTAACCTAAGGACATCACACACATCTATGCCCGAGGCAGGATTCGAACCTGCGACCGTAGCGGTCGCGCGGTTCCCGACTGTAGCGCCTAGAACCGCTCGGCCACTCCGGCCGGCAGAGGCAGGAAATATCCCACCTCTGATGCAGTAGAGACAAGACCACCTGCTATTTAAAAGCGTTCAACTGCTAGAATGTAGAAGTGCGTATTGTAAAAGGAGACTAACAAATTCTAAAAAGTGATGAAAACAGAATAAAAGGGAACAAATATAGGAGCTTGGCCAGGAAGGGGAGTCAGGAATCTCCAAACAAATTCGCCCAATAATTGCAGGAAATACTGAAAGTCAGATTTTTGTTGCCACTGGAAGCCATTAGAAAGGCAACATGCAACTGTACTGGGTTCCGATTTAGTAATATACTGCACAGGGTGATCCATTGACAGTGACCAGGCCAAATATCTCACGAAACAAGCATCAAACGGAAAAACTACAAAGAACGAAACTCGTCTAGCTTGAAGGGGAAAACGAGATGGCGCTGTGCTTGGCCCGCTAGATGGCGCTGCCATAGGTCAAACGGATATCAACTGCGTTGTTTTAAATAGGAGCCCCCAATTTTTATTACATATTCGTGTAGTACGTAAAGAAATATGAATGTTTTCGATGAATCACATTTTTCGTTTTGTGACAAATGGCGCTGTAATAGTTACAAACGTATAAGTACGTGGTATCACGTAACATTCCGCCAGTGCGGACGGTATTTGCTTCGTGATACATTACCCTGTTAAAATGGACCGTTTACCAATTGCGGAAAAAATCGATATGTGTTTATGTATGGCTATTGTGATCAAAATGCCCAACGGGCGTGTTCTATGTATGCTGCTCGGTATCCTGGACTACATCATCCAAGCGTCCGGACTTTTCGCCGGATAGTTACGTTATTTAAGGAAACAGGAAGTGTTCAGTTACATGTGAAACGTCAACCACGTCCTGCAACAAATGATGATACCCAAGTAGGTGTTATAGCTGCTGCCGCGGTTAATCTGCACATCACTAGCAGACAAATTGCGCGAGAATCGGGAACCTCAAAAACGCCGGTGTTGAGAATGCTACATCAACATTTATTGCACCCGTACCATATTTGTACGCACCAGGAATTGCATGGCGACGACTCTGAACGCCGTGTACAGTTCTGCCACTGGGCAGAAGAAAAATTACGGGACGATGACAGATTTTTTGCACGCGTTCTTTTTAGTGACGAAGCGTCATTCACCAACAGCGTCATTCACCAACCGGCATAAAATGTACTATTGGGCAACGGAAAATCCACGATGGCTGCGACAAATGGAACATCAGCGACCTTGGCGGGTTAATGTATGGTGCGGCACTATGGGAGGCAGGATAATTGCCGCCCCCCCCCCCCCCCCCATTTATCAATGGCAATCTAAATGGTGCAATGTACGTAGCGATGTTACTACAGGATGTTTCACTACATGACAGAATAGCGATGTACCTCGAACAAGATGGATGTCCGGCACATAGCATATTTCATGACAGGTGGATTGGTCGTCGAAGCACCATACCATAGCCCGCACGTTCACCGGATCTGATGTCCCTGGAATTCTTTCTGTGGGGAAACGCGAAGGATACGCCTGACAACATGCGTCAGGGCACTGTCAATGCATGTGCGAACATTACGGAAGGCGGACTACTCGCTGCTGAGAGGAATGTCGTTACATGTATTGCCAAATGCATTGAGATTGACGGACATCATTTGGAGCATTAATTGCATTAATGTGGTATTTACAGGTAATCACGCTGTAACAGCATGCGTTCTCAGAAATGATAAGTTGACAAGGGTACATACATGTATCACATTGGAACAACCGAAACAAAATGCTCTAACGTACCTACGGTGTGTATTTTAATTTAAAAAACATACCTGTTACCAACTGTTCGTCTAAAATTGTGAGCCACATGTTTGTGACTATTATAGCACCATCTATCAGAAAGCGAAAAAAAGTGGTCCAAATAAAACATTCATATTTCTTTACGTACTTCACGAGTATGTAATAAAAAATGGGGGTTCCTATTTTAAAAAACGCAGTTGATATCCGTTTGGCCTATGGCAGCGCCATCTAGCGGGCCAACCATAATGCCATCTGGTTTCCCCCTTCAAGCTAGAGGAGTTTTGTTCATGGTAGTTTTTTCGTTTGACGGTTATTTCGTGAGATACTTGGCCCGGTCACGATCAATGGACCACCCTGTATACTGTTTGACTAACTTGAGCCCACTATACTACAGTGATTCAAGGGTCAGTTCTTTGATAAATATATGGGCTTAACGCTCTGATGCGACTGATCCCTACGGCACTAAATCTCTAGAAGCTGATGGCCTTGGTCGTACACTGCGCAGACCAAGAAAGAATTGGGTGGCTTCACCTGGATATGGCTTACCGGAACAAAGTCGTAGCCTTCTTCCTCGTCATGTTAAGATCATTATCCACGCCAGAGTCGGTGTTACACGGTATTAACGTGATGTGTTCAGGGGGTATCTAATTTTTGTCAATTTTGCTTACTAAAGAAACTCACACTCTGACGTCCAGCTGTCTTGTCGGCAGTTAAACTTAGATCTATAAGGTTCAAGAGGGAAGCAGAAGTTGTCTCGTCCACATCCATCTCATTACAGACGGAACATTAACACGGCTGGAGAAGGATACGGTACTCATCGGCGTCGCCTTGTTGAAGGAACTCGGAGAAACCAGAGCGGCCGGATGGGAAGCTGATCCCCCTCTCACGCCCGGAGTCCAGCGCTGCAAACTCAGCGGTACCTCGCTGGTTATCCATACAGGAAAGGGTTTCACGGCCAGTGTCGTTAGAAACGAACGACACGCGGTCGAGATTATACGACGTCGACTCAGCACGCGCCAGCAAGGACGCGCGCTGCACAATAGAACAATCGCAACGGTTAATGACGGATGATGGTCAGCGTCTGCCCGCTGAGTCGGCCAGGTAAAATCTCGGTCGATCAACTGGCCATCACTTCGTTTCCCAGGACTACGACACCGATATTTTTGACACGGTGTACACTTAAGCTTAAGACATGTTCTTACTAAATCAAACATGATCACGTAGAGTTACACTACTGGCCATTAAAATTGCTACACCACGAAGATTACGTGCTACAGACGCGAAATTTAACCGACAGGAAGAAGATGCTGTGATATGCAAATGATTAGCTTTTCAGACCATTCACACAAGATTGGCGTTGGTGGCGACACCTACAACGTGCTGACATGAGGAAAGTTTCCAACCGATTTCGCATACATGAACAGCAGTTGACCGGCGTTGCCTGGTAAAACGTTGTTGTGATTCCTCGTGTAAGGAGGAGAAATGCGTGCCATCACGTTTCCATGATAAAGGTCTGATTGTAGCCTATCACGGTTGCGGTTTATCGTATCGCGACATTGCTGCTCGCGTTGGTCGAGATTCAATTACTGTTCGCACAATATGGAATCGGTGGATTCAGTAGAAATACAGAACGCCGTGCTGGATCCCAACGGCCTCGTATCACTAGCAGTCGAGATGCCAGGCATGGAGGGGCATGTGCAGCACACCGCTCTCCCGGCTGTATGTTCGTTTACGACACCGAAGCCGCTACTTCTCCATCAAGTAGCTGCTCAGTTTGTCTCTTAAGGGCTGAGTGCACGCCGCTTGCCAACAGCGCTCGGCAGACCGGATGGTCACCCATCCAAGTGGAAGCCCAGCCCGACTTCGGTGATCTTATGGGAACCGCTGTTACCACTGCGGCAAGGCCGTTGGCACAACATAACAATACATCCTGAATAACGACTATAAAAAACTTACTTTAACTGTACCTTTATTTTACAAATATTCGTATTAATTAATACTATTAATTAAACACTGGTGAAACTGTTACTATCAACTGTCTTGCACTGAGAAACTTTCTACTCATCTTCAATGAGATAAACGTTATGGTGATCCAGTTGCTAAGATTGTACGCTGAAGTCTTCTTTTTAAATGAATAACCCACTCCTCTCAAGCAATAATGACAAGTTATTGATGTAACAACGCGTTTTTTTTGTTTTGTTTTCAAAATAATCTGTGAGCGTTTTCGTGTCTTTTCATCTTATGGTCTATATGTTCTTTCAATGGCAGCTGTGAGTTTTAATTTACACAGTATGAAATTTTTTGAAACAGTCAGCTTATCTGGTTTTCTTGGCTATTAAAAAGAAGGAGTTGGTCTACAAGGATGCATAAGTAAAAGGCTTTTTTTTTCTCGTTCAACTTTTGGTACAACACAAGCCATCTGCCGTTTGCTGTCCTAAGCGCAAGCAATAAATCCCGTAATCTGTTCAAGAGCGTGTTATCTTCATCCGGTCGCACTTGAATTTTACCAACGTAAAAATGCTTAAAACGGAAAACAAATTTTACTTTAACTTTGGCTTTGCTCCGCATATAAGAAATACTTCAGAGCCCTTGTGATTGCTACAGTTTCATACAATCTTTTGGTCAAGCTCCTTTCTTCTGCTGCATGCTTATAACTTGTCACATAGAATAAAGTGACTGCTGGGGTATTTCTTTCAACAGACTCAAACAATTGGAAAGTAGTTAATATTTGATCATGTTGTGATTGTACGGCTGATTAATATGAATGTTAAGAAACCACGTCAATTGTTATATTAGTTGCATTTATTAAACCAAGACCAGTTTCATTCTACATGAATACCTCAGTTGGAGCAGTGGGAGAAATGTTGCGATCTCACTATTTAAAATACTCAATCGTCCAATAAAATGTTGAAAGACACATGTTGTAATACGACAAGTAAAATGTTTCACTTCGTTGCCTGCGCTTGGCACCTGTCGTTCTCCAACATACGCCTTTCAATATTTTAATGGGCAATTAGGCATTTTAATAATGACAGCGGTACGTATCTGCCACTCTGTCATCCCCCCAGCACATGTGCTTAATGAGTCACACACTTACTCACTAAACTGCTTCTCTTTGTCACTCCAGTTCTTTACTAATTTTATCTCAACAATATGTGATTTACAGTGTTAATAGAAGTGAATATTTTAGTTTTATTACATATTGGTGGAATATATTTTCTGTAAACATAAGCTACAGCTAAATTAAAAGTTATACAGGGTTGTCATAAACAGTCTGAGGAGCTTATAAGCGTGTTGTAGGTCAGACTGTGCTAAGAAATAATTGTAAAGAAAACAGTTTGATATGTTGCGCCGTTTCCGAGTTAACTAGCACTGAAGTAAGTAATTTAGGCGGCTGCGCACGCAAATACAATCGGAAACCCAGAGACGATGATACCATACGCAAGCTTCGTTTGGTTTCCTAAAACCGAACAAGGGAGCGATACACAAACAGGACACGGAACGATAGTAAAGGATCCAACACGAGCCAAAGTCTGAGCATTCTCGTGCGCTATCATCTACGCTATGGCAACAACTGACACTAATCGTGTCTGGCGGGCCGCTTGAATTTGCGATCGCAACAGCCTGATTGCCTAACTTCAATGCTAATTAAATCGCAAATGACGCAACGTATAGATTTTTCCTTAAGTAAGTATTCACCAGCATAACCTACCCTGCAACAGCCTTGCAAGCTGTTCAATCTGTTTCTGACCACCCTGTATAAAATGAAAAGTACATAAAATCCCTCACATTACTCATTTCAATTGTCTCATGGGATCGATAACTCAGTTCTTAAAATGTTAAACCAAAGTGTGCTTAACTATTACACATTAATTTCACTTTAGCTTTAATTTTATAGACGAGCTTGCAAGCAAGGTGCAGTTGTACAGTTCGCAATGCAAATTGCAGTCAAGTGAAATTTATTTTAGTATGTTCAAATTGAATACAATCAATAAATTTGGCAAACAGATTGTGTATGATTCACATGCACTTTTTCTTCGATACTAAAAATTCCCTGGTTCGAAATAACGAACTAAAAAATTTTGTTTGGAAATAAATTGGAATGTAAATGCATATGATCAAACAGCACATATTTTTAAAGTTTACAAGAAACTGAATCAAATGGTATAAATTTCATATCTGTAAGTCAAATAGTTTTTGAGATTTGGCCATTTTAAGGTTTCGAAACGCGACAATACTCGCACAATCTTGAGAACCTTAAAAATTAATAAGTCAAAATCGGAAGGTCCTAAAATCATTAATATTGTAGAGTTTACCTTATTTTTATAGGGAGAATAAAATGCAAAAAATTTACGAAAGTCTACATCAGAAAGGTTCAACTTTATTTTATTGGTAGACTTCCGCGTGAAATGAGCCTGGAAAGTTTACGTCTGAATGAATTCTTTCCGGCTGCGAATCCATTACCTTAATATTGTGCCAGGACAATAGGTACCAATCCGCTGTACAACGTGAGTCATCTACGCCAACCTTAACATTTCAGTATCGGAAAAATTATCAAGGTTTTTCACAAATTATAGTACGCGAAGGGGACAAGTACTCTGATATTCAGTTACTACTCCGAAGTTTATCTAACGAGATAGTGAAGGAACTGTTCTTTCTTTATCTGATCAGCTTTATTTTCTAACGCCCTTTCAAAACCAAATAAAAGAGTAAATAAAAACAGTAAAATATTTCACAAAATTGTACTAAATGTGAAGCCGAAGTCTTCCAGCATAGCGCAGACCCATCAGGCTATGTTAACGAGATCGTTAAGAATGGCGCGGCTAAATTCAAATGTGGACTTAGTTGTCTTGGAGACAAATGCGTAATATGATGTTGGACGATCGTCGGTTAATGGCGTATGAAATAAATAACACCATAATCGTCTCGGCAGAAAGGCCACAGTGCATTTCACGCGAAGAATCAACTATGGAAAAGTTTTCTTCACGATGGTTGCTGTGTTGTTGGAGTTATGATCAAAAGGAAGGGAGGAAACGGATTTTTCTGTAACATTTTTTGAAAAGAATATAACTGAAGTTGTGCACTCATTTGTAACTGTATATCCCACTTGTGCCCATCACGTAGCATCTGAAATGAAACAGCAAAGTAATGGCATGAAGCCGGTACTACCACAGCAGAAAGAGTGAATTCGATTTTATATGTCGGGAGTGTGTTTTCTGGGATGCGAAAGAGACTCTACTCTCGATTTCTTTTCAAAAGGTAAAACAACAACTAAGGAACAATAGTCCAGTCTTCGGAACCAGATGTATGAAAAAATGCGTTATATGAGATCTGGGCTGGAAAAGAGGAAAATGCCATCTGTGATCAGGACAACACACTGCCCGTGGCGAAACACGGATTTAAAGAAGAAAAAAGTTTCGAATGTCATCTACCGATTTGCATCTATTTTAAAATGAAATGAGTGGGTAGTTTACATGTGATTCCCAAAAAAGTGAACTTTTGTCTTGTAAACACAATTTTTAAGTGAAAAGCTGAGAAAATTTAACCTTGCTTACTTAAATTACGTTGAAAATTAAGACCATTTACGGAGGATGATGGGAAGTGTTTGAAGTTCGCGGAGCACATCCGTCGCGCACTTTCCAACGAAAGTGCTCAAAACAAAGGATTATTTATAACAACAGTGTCCTCCTCGTTGTTACTGTCCAAAAGCTTTATTCAAGTGTCGTCGGTGGCCTCGCTGACCTGTACTGGGAGTAACTCAAGAGATGTTAATGAACTGGTTGCTACGACAGCATGTGCCCGGCACCGAACAAGTTGGGTGGGTTGCCGAGAGAGCCGCTTGCAGGCGCGACCTGTAGGCTACCAGAGTGGAGTGCTATTGTTTCTCTTTCCTGGAACTTAGTAATCTCGTGGGTAGTAATTTCCGGCCTGCGAGCATGTGCGCCACGCGCCACAGCAACTAGGCGTGAAGACACTTTCGTTTCACTTGTCCTCTTAAGTTCAGCACTTTAAAAAATACGCTCATTTTTCCCGTTTCTCTGCCAGTCCAAAGCGTTACAACTTTCTTCAGTCGTTGCATCAATTACATGAACCACTTCCATACCGGAATGCTTTAAGTTAGCACAATGAATAACTATTTTAAACGTTACCTGCCCTCCTTTTCAGTTTATACAAGTGCCCATTTTTATTTTGGAGCTGTGGTTAAGGTACAGGACTCGCATTCGGAAGAGCGGGATTCAAATCCTCGCTCACCTATATATCCTTAGGTGTTCTACGGTGTACTTGAATGATTCAAGGTGGATGTTTTGATGTTTTCTTTAAAATAGGGCACTGGCTGATTTTAACCTCCGTTCTTTTTCATTTCCAGATTGTGGCCCGTCCCGAATAACCTTCTCGTCGATGGAACATAAAACACTAATCATCCTTATTTCTTTCTGTAACTACATTTACGAGGGTCGGTCAAAAAGTAATGCCTCCCATTTTTTTTCTACTTAAAAAAATTAAGTTAAGTGAAAAATTTGAATTTGGCGCCATTCCTCAAACCTTCTGCAATCCACTGCAGTAGTAACTTTCTGTGTCAACAGGTGGCAGCACAGCAGAAGTTTGTAAGATGGCCGACATCGATGTTCGTTTGAGACAGCGTTGTGTGATTGAATTCTTGAATGCAGAAGGTGAAACGCCCATACGCATTCATGAAAGACTGAAGAAGGTGTATGGTGTTGTGACAGTGGATGTCAGCACTGTTAGACGATGGGTTCGTCGTTGTAAGGAAGCTGAAGGGCAAACACCGTTGACTGACGAAAAGCGGAGCGGCAGGCCGGTGAGTGCAGTGACTCCACACAACATTCAGCAAGTTGATGACATCATTCGTGGTGACCGTCGGGTGACTGCAGATGAAGTGTGTCGCATTATTTCTCTTAGTAAAGGCAGTGTGATCACGATTATTAAACAATTGGGGTACTCAAAAGTTTGTGCACGGTGGGTTCCAAGAATAAAGAGGCAAGGAAAACAATAGCCTCCCAACACTTGCAGCGCTTCCGTTTGGAGGGAGATGAGTTTCTGAAAAAAATTGTGACCGCGGACGAAACATGGGTGCGTTTTTTTGAACCCGAATCAAAGAGACAGTCAATGGAGTGGCGTCACACAAGCTCGCCGAGGAAGAAAAAATTCAAAACTGTGCGATCGGCAGGGAAAGTTATGGCAACAGTTTTCTGGGATACAGAGGGTGTGATTCTGGTTGATTTTTTGGAGCAGGGATGCACAATAAATTCTGTTCAATACGTCACAACCCTCAAAAAACTTAAAGCACGTCTTCAGCGAATTCGCCCAACAAAATCAATGGCAGATGTTCTTCTTTTGCATGACAATGCAAGACCACACACCAGTCGTCACACCTCTGACGAGATTGTCAAAATTGGATGGGAAGTTTTGCCTCATCCCCCATGCAGCCCTGACCTGGCACCATCAGACTTCCATCTGTTCGGGCCACTAAAAGAAGCTCATCGTGGGATTCATTTTGAAGATGAGGAGGCCGTCAAAACATCCGTGCGTCATTGGCTTAGGAAGCAGAGCTGTGATTTTTACCGTGCTGGGATACATGCCCTTGTTCAAAGATGGACCAAAACTGTAGAGATGGGCGGAGATTACATTGAAAAATGACAAAATGATCTTCAATGTTGTGGTTTTCAACCTATGTAATTGCATTTAAATTTCCTGACAATTAAACGTAGAAAAAAAATAGGAGGCATTACTTTTTGACTGACCCTCGTAGTTCTCATACAATGTTTTCGCCTTGCCCGTTATATGTATTGCAGATTGCATATTCTTTTCGAAAAATTCTAAGTGCGTGTTTAAACAAGTTTCTTTCTGCTACTCGCTATGATTTTGTTTGTATTTCACAACAAAAGCTTGCTTCTTTTCTAAGACCTATACTCCCTTCTGTGTCAAAGAAGTCAGACTTTGGAGTTTGGTTCAGTTCTTTGATAAATGATACGTTGAAGTTAGCCATGACTTCGGTGTTGTTACGGATATGAAAACATTTGCTCGGAATATTTGCGATGTTGAAAATTACGCTATGGACTCGGTTTTGAATCAATATCTCCGATTATCTCTAACAGCAATCTTTATGCTGGACTACATACGCTCACCCGATGGAATCAAACCTTCAAACTTCCATGCCCCTTCTAATTACCTTCCAGTTTTCTTGTTGTTGTCCATGCGTGACGAGGGAAGAGAAAAGGGTGCATTAAACAATGTTATCTGCTCCTGTGGAAAGGATTAATCAAGCTTTTCTGTTTCAAAAGTTTTCTGTTATATTTTTTATGTTAATTCTCTAGCGCAAGATCGTCCTCTTTGGATTTCGTATCATTGGTTTCGAAGGTTTTTTCGTGTTGTCATTAGTGTCACCGTGATACGAATCAGAACCGTAAGCACTTTTAGCGCAAGCACACTTATCTTTCCGCCAAATGAATCATTATCCAGAGCCTTCAATACAATATTTACAGAGTCTTCCTTTAGAGTATTAACTTTTTACAGTGAACTAACACGAAGGAGAGGTCGTAACTAATATACGGAAAGATATGTACGCATTCATAAACATAGAGCTGAAGGTGTAAGTCGTTTCTGAACATAGTATGTTCGGAGTATAAAGGAACAATGAATGTTTTACATTTGCAGCTATAATCCGTAAATCAATGTAGAATGCATGACAGAGGTTACTTCATATGAATATTATACGCTCTCTGACCTATTCCATTCGTGTATGGTGCGAGAGAATAATGATTGTATCCCTCGGTGTGCACCCTAATTTTTGCTGTCTTATTCTTCAGAGCTCTGCACAAAATACGAATGGAGGAAGAATGATTGGTGCACAGCCTATTGCGAAAATCGCTTCTCTAAACTTGCCAAACAGAGTTTCGTGAGAGCAATGCAGCTTTCATTCCAAAGATTTACGTCTAATTCCATCCCCCTCCCCCCCCCCCCCCCCAAGAACCATGGACCTTGCCGTTGGTGGGAAGGCTTGCGTGCCTCAGCGATACAGATAGCCGTACCGTAGGTGCAACCACAACGGAGGGGTATCTGTTGAGAGGCCAGACAGTAGCTGCAGGGGCAACAGTCTCGATGGTTGACTGATCTGGCCTTGTAACATTTACCAAATCAGCCTTGCTGTGCTGGTACAGCGAACGACTGAAAGCAAGGGGAAACTACAGCCGTAATTTTTCCAGAGCGCATGCAGCTTTACTGTATGATAAAATGATGATGGCATCCTCTTGGGTAATATTCCGGAGGTAAAATAGTCCCCCATTGGGATCTCCGAGCGGGGACTACTCAAGAGGACGACGTTATCAGGAGAAAGAAAACTGGCATTCTACGGATCGGAGCGTGGAATGTCAGATCCCTCAATCGGGCAGGTAGGTTAGAAAATTTAAAAAGGGAAATGGATAGGTTAAAGTTAGCTATAGTGGGAATTAGTGAAGCTCGGTGGCAGCAGGAACAAGACTTCTGGTCAGGTGAATACAGAGTTATAAATACAAAATCAAATAGGGGTAATGCAGGAGTCGGTTTAATAATGAATAAAAAAATAGGAGTGCGGGTAAGCTAATACAAAAAGCATAGTGAACGCATTATTGTGGCCAAGATAGACACGAAGCCCATGTCTACTACTATAGTACAAGTTTATATGCCAACTAGCTCTACAGATGACGAAGTAATTGAAGAAATGTATGATGAAATAAAAGAAATTATTCAGATAGTAAAGGGAGACGAAAATTTAATAGTCATGGGTGACTGGAATTCGGTAGTAGGAAAACGGAGAGAAGGAAACGTAGTAGGTGAATATGGATTGGGGCTAAGAAATGAAAGAGGGAGCCGCACAGAGCACAACTTAATCATAGCTAACACTTGGTTCAAGAATCATAAAAGAAGGTTGTATACATGGAAGAAGCCTGGAGATACTGACAAGTTTCAGATAGATTTAGGAACCAGGTTTTAAATTGTAAGACATTTCCAGGGGCAGATGTGGACTCTGATCACAATCTATTGGTTATGAACTGTAGATTAAAACTGAAGAAACTGCAAAAAAGGTGGGAATTTAAGGAGATGGGACCTGGATAAACTGAAAGAACCACAGGTTGTACAGAGTTTAAGGGAACAATTGACAGGAATGGGGGAAAGAAATACAGTAGAAGAAGAATGGGTAGCTTTGAGAGATGAAGTAGTGAAGGCAGCAGAGGACCTAGTAGGTAAAAAGACGAAGGCTATTATAAATCCTTGGGTAACAGAAGAAATATTGAATTTAATTGATGAAAGGAGAAAATATAAAAATGCAGTAAATGAAGCAGGCAAAAAGGAATACAAACGTCTCATAAACAGGATCGACAGGATGTGGAAAATGGCTAAGCAGGGATGGTTAGAGGACAAATGTAAGGATGTAGAGGGTTGTCTCACTAGGGGGAACATAGATACTGCCTACAGGATAATTAAAGAGTCCTTTGGAGAACAGAGAACCACTTGTATGAATATCAAGAGCTCAGATTGAAACCCAGTTCCAAGCAGATATGATACTGCGTGAAGAGTTCGACAGAGCACTGAAAGACCTGAGTCGAAACAAGGCCCCGAGAGTAGACAACATTCCACTAGAACTACTGACGGCCTTGGGACAGCCAGTCCTGACAAAATTCTACCATCTGGTGAGCAAGATGTATCAGACAGGCGAAATACCCTCAGAATTCAAAAAGAATATAATAATTCCAATCCCAAAGAAAGCAGGTACTGACAGGTGTGAAAATTACCGAACTATCAGTTTAGTACGTCACAGCTGCAAAATACTAGCAGCCGAATGGAAAAACTGGTAGAAGCCGACCTCAGGGAAGATCAGTTTGGATTCCGTTGAAATATTGTAACACGTGAGGCAATACTGACCCTACGACTTATCTTAGAAGATAGATTAAGGAAAGGCAAACCTACGTTTCTAGCACTTGTAGACTTAGAGAAGGCTTTTGACAATGTTGACTGGAACACTCTCTTTCAAATTCTGAAGGTGGCAGGGGTAAAATACAGGGAGCGAAAGGCTATTTACAATTTGTACAGAAACCAGATGGCAGTTATAAGAGTCGAGGGGCATGAAAGAAAAGCAGTGGTTTGGAACGGAGTGAGACAGGGTTGTAGCCTATCCCCAATGTTATTCAATCTGTATATTGAGCAAGCAGTAACAGAAACAAAAGAAAAATTCGGAGTAGGTATTAAAACCCATGGAGAAGAAATAAAAACTTTGAGGTTCGCCGATGACATTGTAAATCTGTCAAGAGACAGCAAAGGACTTGGAAGAGCAGTTGAACGGAATGGACAGTGTCTTGAAAGGAGGATATAAGATAAACATCAACAAAAGCAAAACGAGGATAATGGAATGTAGTCAAATTAAATCTTGTGATGCTGAGGGAATTAGATTAGGAAATGAGACACTTAAAGTAGTAAAGGAGTTTTGCTATTTGGGGAGAAAAATAACTGATGATGGTCGAAGTAGAAAGGGTATAAAATGTTGACTGGCAATGGCAAGGAAAGCGTTTCTGAAGAAGAGAAATTTGTTAACATCGAGTATAGATTTATGTATCAGGAAGTCGTTTCTGAAAGTATTTGTATGGAGTGTAGCCATGTATGGAAGTGAAACATGGACGATAACTAGTTTGGACAAGAAGAGAATAGAAGCTTTCGAAATGTGGTGCTACAGAAGAATGCTGAATATTAGATGGGTAGATCATATAACTAATGAGGAGGTATTGAATAGGGTTGGGAAGAAAAGAATTTTGTGGCACAACTTAACTAGAAGAAGGGATCGGTTGGTAGGACATGTTCTGAGGCATCAAGGGATCACCAATTTAGTATTGGAGGGCAGCGTGGAGGGTAAAAATCGTAGAGGTAGACCAAGAGATGAATACACTAAACAGATTCAGAAGGATGTAGGTTGCAGTAGGTACTGGGAGATGAAGAAGCTTGCACAGGATAGAGTAGCATGGAGAGCTGCATCGAACCAGTCTCAGGACTGAAGACCACAACAACAACAACAACAACAACGTCGTATTTCCCTGACCATTTACGCTACACGTCCGTGTATGCTGTACGACCTGGAGCGATCCTAGCACAGATTCTCTCAATTCCTTCGAAACCTACTGTTAGACGAGGACACTATGTACAGGAGATCTCTTTTCAGATAATTACGGTTTTTATACGCTTCAGAGGCAATTTCGCGCCATCTTACCAGAAAGTTTTGCATTTCAGATTTTGTTGGACGTCTTGTCAAAATGCTTATGGTCTTTTGCTCTTGTGCAAACAGTTCGGAATAATACTCGACAATGAACACGCGTTATTTTATTGTGAGCTCCAATTTGTGTTGCATTCAACTATTCACTAAACGCATCTTCTCCTCTAACTCACTCAAACGCAATGGAACAGCAATGTTCTCGAGACAAAGCGCTCGGGAGATGCGCATGCGCAGACATGTGACAGCATACGAATGGTTTTATTTATTTATTCGTATGGCCTACATGCAGTTTGGAAATACAGGTGTATAACATTTGTATATGTATATAACAAAAATACAGAAAGACAAAATTACATATAAAACTGACTAAATATCAATATCAAAGTTCCTAATCAAATGGGGGGAGGGGGGGGGGGGGAATCAGTGCTTGGGTCACACCTGTTCCTTATTTATATAAATGATATGCTCTCTAGTATTACGTGTAACTCTAAAATAATTCTGTTTGCTGATAACACTAGCTTGGTAGTAAAGGTTGTTGTGTGCAACATTGGCACTGTCTCAAAGAGAGCAGTTCATGGCATGTAGAAAATAAACTAACGCTAAATCATATTAAGACTCAGCTTTTACAATTTCTAACACACAATTCAACAAAGCCCGACTTTTTAATTTCACAGATTGGGGATATGACTGGTGAAACTTAACAGTTGAAATTTCTACGTGTTCAGATAGATAGTAAACTGTCGTGGAAACCCCATGTGCAGGACCTTGTTCAAAGACTTAATGCAGCTATTTTTACTATTCGAACCGTATCTGAAGTAAGTAATCGTTCGACACGAAAATTAGGCTAAATTAGTCTACTTTGCTTATTTTTATTTGCTTATGTCGTATAGTATTATATTTTGGGGTAACTCATCCCATTCTAAACGGTTATTTTTGACTCAGAAACGGGCAGTTCGGGCAATATGTGGTGAAGTTCGGGAACCTCTTGTCAACCACTGTTCACTAGTCTGGGTATTATATATATATTCTTCACTGTTGTTTCTCGTTAACAGTATCAGCTTATTCCCAAGAATTAGCAGCTCTCACTCAGTTAATATTCGGAAAAAATCCAATCTGCATTTGGATCGCACTTCCTTAACTCTTCTGCAGAAAGGTGTGCAGTATACTGCTGCATCAGTTTTCAATAAGCTACCACAGGAATTCAAAGATCTTAGCAGTAATCCACGCGCTTTTAAATCTAACTAAAGACTTTCCTCATGCGCCGCTCCTCTGTCGAGGAGTTCCTTGAAAAACTAAGCTGATTGCTGTGTTACATTGTTGATTCCGTTTACATAAACTTATGGCTTGTCTTTTTTGGGCACATAAACATTTTATTTCATCTGTTATTACTTTTATGTAGTAATTTCATGTACCGATACGTTTAATGATCTTCGAGATTTGCTGCTCAATTTGGTTCTACGGAACTAGACGAATAAAATAAAAAAAACTTAAAATATAAGAGCTGTATCATCAGCTTTCATGAGGTCGCTCCAACTCCTCTGATAGGAATGCAAGAGGCAATCAACTCTAATACGCATGACTGTCTGGTTCGGAGCCCCACAGTCACAAACCTGGTACATTGTAGCACCCTGTTCGTCGTCCATGCCCAGCGTGAGCTCTGTTCAATTTGACCCAAAATTTCCTGTCGAATTCTGTACCAGCAGTATCACAGTTAAGCTTTGGGAACAACTCACGCTCTTCTCGACTTTCAATAAGTTGACAGTTCTGATCCCACAGGTCCCTCACCCCGATATTACTGGCAACTTTCTGTTCTGCTTGCCGTAATGGTGGGTTTCTTGAACAGAGTCTACTTCGTCATAGACTCCGAATGTTGCACTCAAATCACGCTTTTCAACATTTTCTTCGATGAGCAGTTCTCCTGTTCATTAACGAGGGTCTATTCCGTGTCAGCGTGATAAATATTTTGCAGGACAGTTTCATTTTTCCCACGCGGTACTTGTATGTTTAGAGGATGTACGTCTCCGCTTGCTCTACTGCTTTCTCATGTATATGGAGAAAATAACGAGTCAGCAGCAGCACTGCTCAGAGTAATCAGAGTGCAGAGGTCTTATAGCATTTCCTGACTGGGACATCGGTGTATACTACAGCAGTACTGTACTCTAGGCACATGCGTCTTATGTGTAGTTTTATGAACATTTCTTCTCATAATCCTCCCAAAAGTTCTAACTCTTCCATTACCCTTCTCCATTTCCTGTTCGCTCCATTTCATAACGCTTCGTACCACCTGCCCTAGTTATTTAAACCATGCTGCAGCTTCCGAAGTTATCACTGACAGTGCAGTCGGATAGTACCAGTTTATTTCACTTATTAATGGGCACTACCTTGAATTTATCCATTGTTGGAGTGTAGTGTCCCCTCAACGTTGAGATCAAGGGGCCGTGGCATATTCAAAAATGCATTCCGCCATTCGCTGGGAAAGCAATGAAAACTAACACACGGTTCGGGAATATGTACCCTCTGGCGTTCACATATAATAACATTACTCGGTATTTATTGCTGACTTGGCTACGGATCCGAATTCCCAGAACGTTACGTTTGGATGTTGTAGTAAGCTAGCAACCGTGAAAGAGAATGCAATTGTCTCTGGGCCACTGTATACTTAAGTACGGCCACATGATGCAAACATTTCCTCCTAACATCCGCGATAGAGGGCCGTTAGGCGTGATTCCCCGCATTAAAGTGGCATTAAAGACGCAATAAGCACTGTCAACAAAGTAAAACCTCACAGTGGTTATGAGTTGTGTTCGAATAGCAGCTTCTCTACATCACAATAGATTACCACGACGTAAAGCAACTTCTAGGAATTCCACTTGTGGCTGGACAACAACGAAGAGTAGGAACACGAATTAAGTAGATTTAGTGCGCAATGCGAATTAAGGGACGTAAACCGACCGAGCTCTGGCGTCATAACAAGTTCTTATACTCTCGTCTCCTGTTACAAGATGTTTCAGCCTCGCTATGCTGTACAGAAATTGCAGGCGCAAGCCAACTGCATAGCATCATAAAGAATACTAAAGGATGACTGCAGTTTCTCTACAAATGACTACTTTCTCCGTAGTCGTTAGGTTTGCGGTCATGTAAATATAAGACATTGATTAATTAGTCTTGATGTAGATAAAAGGAATATGCTAGGAACGCAATACTGTATCTTGTGCGGAGAAAGTCCAAATATATTCCTTCAACAAAGAGTAATCTACATTTACAAGCAGCTATTATGTTATATTTCAGAATAAATGAAACAGAAATTTACAATATGTTTCTGGTAAGTTTCCCACTGTAGAAAGTAATATTTAAGTTTTTTGTTTTAAAAGTTATTGTTAATAATTTTTATGTTAATTTGCTACCCCAAGTTTGTTCTTGTAATTTACGGGTTGTCATTTCCTAATAACAAACAGCAAAAAATGTATATGTATTTCAGTTACCTGGTAAATGTGTGCCGAGAGGGATGAAAGCTTTTCACGAGAATGTTTATCGAGAACGTCGAACACTGGGCTTAGTTCTTACTAATGTAAATATACAATTCTTCAGAATTCCTGTTTCGTGTCGCAGACGCAATTATTAGTCAGGTGACACGCGAGCATCAAATGCTACTGTGAACAGGGACTCAACGAAGGTTATGATTGAGAAATTAATGTTACGTCAGTTTTCAGACTACTGTATCGTCTTCCGGTTTTTAGACGCAAAATGTTTGTTACAGCCATCGATTCACTTTAACTGAGTACTAAGCGTAAATTCGTATCTATTTTTGTTCACTGAGACGAGAATACACGTGACGTGAAGGAAAAAGGCCATAGCAATATCCTGTCAGGATCTACTGGTCAAAAAAGCTGTGGAAGTATGTCTGACAGCCATTCTTATCACCTTGGACGACGGTTTTCATTTTAACAACACACGTGATCCGTATACTATACATATCATCTTCGCTCTCACAGGTATGTGTGATAGGAGTTCTTGCTGCTTAGACTCCGATGCAGGCCACCAGTTTTAATGTAGATTCGTCAGGCTCTTCAGTATTGCGGATTTGCGGTTTCTAATAAGCAGCTTCGTACCTGTTGTACTGAGAACTGAGTTTCATTTGCGATACATTTCTCGTTAACCCGCGCTAATACCGAGCGAGGTGGCGCAGTGGTTACCACACTGGACTCACATTCGTGACGGCGACGGTTCAAAGCCGCGTCTGGCCGACCTGATTTAGGTTTTGCCTAAATCGCTTCACGCAAATGCCGTGATAGTCCCTTTGAAAGGGTACGGCCGATTTTCTTCCCCATCCTTCCCTAATCCGAGTTTGTCATCCGTCTCTAGTGACCTCGTTGTCCACGAGACTTCAAACACTAATCATCTCCTCCTCTTCCTCCTCCTCCTCCTCCTCCTCCTCCTCCTCCTCCGCGCATGTGTCATCTGCGAATTACACAGCGTATCGTTGCTGCACGTGTTCTCTGTTTTTCGAGGAATATATCGAAAAAGAATTATATCCCGGCCACATGCCACAAAACTTATGTTATATGTCTTAACACCATTACACACAGGTGAATGACAGATATCCAAATGGGGACTTTCGTGGTTTCAATGTTTTGACGTTACACGTAGACACTACAAGATCGAAGGAGGAAGTACGTGTTAGTGGATGATTTCCGGAGTATCATATACATTGACGCGTGAGGTATACAGGGTGGTCCATTGATCGTGACCGGGCCAAATATCTCGCGAAATAAGCGTCAAACGCCGCGCGGGATTAGCCGAGCGGTCTGAGGCGCTGCATTCATGGACTGTTCGACTGGTCCCGGCGGAGGTTCGAGTCCTCCCTCGGGCATGGGTGGGTGTGTTTGTCCTTAGGATAATTTAGGTTAAATAGTGTGTAAGCTTAAGGACTGATGACCTACCTGTTACCAACTGTTCGTGAGCCATATGTTTGTGCCTATTACTGCGCCATCTATTACAAAGCGAAAAAAGTGATCCAACTAAAACATTCATACTTCTTTACGTACTATACCAATATGTAATAAAAATGGGGGCTCCTATTTAAAAAATCGCAGTTGATATCCGTTTGGCCGATAGCAGCGCCATCTAGCGGGCCAACCATGGCGCCATCTGGTTTCCCCCTTCAAGCTAGACAAGTTTCCTTCTTTGTAGTTTTTTTCGTTTGATGCTTATTTCGTGAGATATTTGGCCCGGTCACTATCAATGGACCACCATACATAATGCAGTGCTGTTGAGCTAATCGTGTGTTAAGTCATCTTGCAGTAAAGGCATAAAGGTGCACTATAATCAAACAACAGAGCACAAACAGTAGCCAATTATCGGACCTCTTAGAGAGCGTAATGTCATAACTGATTCAAGGCGCCAATCGAACAGAATCAGATGTCGCAACGACACGTGACAGCTGGTAAGAAAGACGCTTCAAGCTTTTGATAATGTCACCGTTATAGCATGCAACATTAACCATTGCTGAATATTGAATTTAAAGCTAAGAGAAAGTCCATCATATAGAAGTTGGGTTTTTGATTCAGCTTTTAGAAAACATTGGTGACATAGTTCCAGTCACCATGCGCCATGCCAAAATTTATGAAGGATTCTGACAAAGCTTCTATGGTAATATCTATAAGCTGCAGAGGACAGAAGGAACACAGAAGCGCTGCGAAAAAGTCAAAGACATCAAAACACTTCTACAGAAAATTATTACAAACACAGAACAACTTCGAAAAGACAGATAAAACACACTTTTTAGCTCGTTCCTTGCAACTTGTCCTCTTCCTACTAGCGACGTAGCCTCACACAACAAAAGACGGAACCGGATAACTTAAGCAAGAGTGGTAAAAATAGTTTAACACTGGACCAGGTCACTGTTTAAATTACGAAGGTGAATGCTTAACGTGACGTGACATACAGTGCGATTAATTACATCGCTACAGTTCTGCTTGTGTGGAGAATAAGAGTTGGTTGGTTGGTTGGTTTGGAGAAGGAGACCAGACAGCGTGGTCATCGGTCTCATCGGATTAGGGAAGGATGGGGAAGGAAGTCGGCCGTGCTCCTTCAGAGGAACCATCCCGGCATTTGCCTGGAGTGATTTAGGGAAATCACGGAAAACCTAAATCAGGATGGCCGGACGCGGGATTGAACCGTCGTCCTCCCGAATGAATAAGAGTATTAGAGCGGGTAGCACGTAGTACATTCTATCTTTCCCCACGGACGCCTTCCCCGTTTCTCTCCCCAAATTATTTAAATGAGAAATGTACTTTTTTTAAAGTAGATAAATGCACTTTTCCCATCTATTTTCCCGTTGAGTGTGTACGTTCACTCAAGTGTGGTCACGATTTTCATAACTTCTTCATTAGATCCAATAAGTTTTCCAGTCACAGACTTCTTTAGATGTAGGAACAGGTGGTAGTGAGAACATGCCAAAGTAGATGGATCGCTCTGGTCAATATTTTGTTTTGTTCTCGCGTACTTGTATCTAGCTGATCGAGAAGTTGCTACAAGGCAAGGCAATTAATAAAAATAATTCCTTTTGTGTATATTTGTGCGTGTGTGTGTGTTTTTCTTTCCCGGATGCCCAACGGCGAGGCTTTCAGCGCCCTTATGAAAACTAGTAGAAACGAATGTTCGAATGTTATGAAATGTCTAAAACATTATCAAACTAGAATTACACTGACTCTGTGCCAACTCCACTCACGTTCATCTGCACATTCACTCTATCTCAACTCCTTTAAGATAGCGCAATTACGGTCAGATGTTCTAGAAACTGTCATTTAAAACATTAGCAGTGAAACAGGAAAGCTGAAAGAATTACACAGGAATATGTGGCTGACTAATCACTCACGAAAAACACGGATGAGCCTGACAACACATTATAAAGTTCTGCGTAAATTTTTTGGGGGAACAAGTCGCATATTTCACAGAACCTCAAAACTTTTAACACATTTGTGTCACTGTCGGTTACAATAGAGGATAAATCTGTATGTAAATTAGCTGTTACCCTCTTGTATGAATATAAAACTCACGCAACTAAAATGTGATCCGTGAGCCAGAAGCATCACGTACGGGAGGATACTTCCGCCAGAGCGAGAAGCCATGAGTTATAAGGATGTGTCCTACGTGATGTCGGAAGGGTGTGTGTGTGTGTGTGTGTGTGTGGGAGGGGAGGAGGGGGGGAGGAGGAGGAGGAGGAGGAGGAGGAGGAGGAGGTTACGGGCGCTCAGCGATGAAGTGAAAGGAACCTCATTCCATCTATGTGGTTGGAATGAGATACGCCATGGCCAAGCTGTTGACTTTACTAGACGCAGGTTACTGTCTCTCTCTTCTAGCGAGATTTCTTCCCATTTGCGCGTGACTGTACCTCAACAGTCAGGTGACAGCCTGTAGGGGGATGGCACACTCAACTATATGACTATCGCAATACGCCTCCTTGGCTGCTACATTTGCTTTTTCGTTTCCCTTAAAACCAGTGTAGTACCCTGGTGAAAGACAACTTCTGCTCCAGTCTCTGTAGGTGAAGGAGGACGTCCTGGATATCCTAGACTACTTTATTTGCTGGATAAAAGTGTTTTCAAAAGTTAAGGGCACTCAGCGAGTCGGAACTGACGAGGAATGTAGCCTATAATCCGGCAACAAACACAGTGAGAGCTTGAGATAACCAATTCTTGAGGACACGAACAGTAAAAAAACAGAGCAGCCAAGGGAGTGCCCCTATCTACAATGAACCGTGAACACAGATACATTGTTGTGGCGCTCATTTATAACGTCTTAACACTGTGATGAAAGCAGAGGCAGGAGTGCGGTTTCTCCTGCACCGCACTAAATCTAAAATTACTCTAGGTCTTGTAGTAACCTGAGAGCCAGCCGGTTCCCGGGGTGGTCTAGCGGTTCTAGGCGCTCAGTCCGGAACCGCGCGACTGCTACGGTCGCAGGTTCGAATCCTGCCTCGGGCAGGGATGTGAGTCATGTCCTTAGGTTGGTTAGGTTTAAGTAGTTCTAAGTTCTAGGGGACTGGTGACCTCAGATGTTAAGTCCCATAGTGCTCAGAGCCATTTGAACCAGCCGGTTACAACTTAGGATTCGGTTTTGTACTTGCCCCACGTCAAGTGACGCCCACTCATGCTTCACACGGATGCCAAACGGTCTTGTTGCTCGTGAACGACTAGAAAAAAGGCGTTCCATAGCTGCACCGGCAACAGTACGGTTGGTGTTGTTGTTGTCTTCAGTCCTGAGACTGGTTCGATGCAGCTCTCCATGCTACTCTAACCTGTGCAAGCTTCTTCATCTCCCATTACCTACTGCAACCTACATCCTTCTGAATCTGCTTAGTGTATTCATCTCTTGGTCTCCCTCTACGATTTTTACCCTCCACGCTGCCCTCCAATAATACATTGGTGATCCCTTGATGCCTCAAAACATGTCCTACCAACCAATCCCTTCTTCTAGTCAAGTTGTGCCACAAACTTCTCTTCTCCCCAATCCTATTCAATACCTCCTCATTAGTTACGTGATCTACCCATCTAATCTGCAGCATTCTTCTGTAGCACCACATTTCGAAAGCTTCTATTCTATTCTTGTCCAAACTAGTTATCGTCCATGTTTCACTTCCATACATGGCTACACTCCATACAAATACTTTCAGAAACGACTTCCTGATGCATAAACCTATATTCGATGTTAAGAAAATTCTCTTCTTCAGAGACGCGTTCCTTGCCATTCCCAGTCTACATTTTATATCCTCTCTACTTCGATCATCATCAGTTATTTTACTTCCTAAATAGCAAAACTCCTTTATTACTTTAAGTGTCTCATTTCCTAATCTAATTCCCTCAGCATCACAAGATTTAATTTGACTACATTCCATTATCCTCGTTTTGCTTTTGTTGATGTTTATCTTATATCCTCCTTTCAAGACACTGTCCATTCCGTTCAACTGCTCTTACAAGTCCTTTGCCGTCTCTGACAGAATTACAATGTTATCGGCGAACCTCAAAGTTTTTATTTCTTCTCCATGAATTTTAATACCTACTCCAAATTTTTCTTTTGTTTCCTTTACTGCTTGCTCAATATACAGATTGAATAACATCGGGGAGAAGCTACAACCCTGTCTCACTACTTTCCCAACCACTGCTTCCCTTTCATGCCCCTCGACTCTAATAACTGCCATCTGGTTTCTGTACAAATTATAAATAGCCTTTCGCTCCCTGTATTTTACCCCTGCCACTTTCAGAATTTGAAAGAGAGTATTCCAGTCAACATTGTCAAAAGCTTTCTCTAAGTCTACAAATGCTAGAAACGTAGGTTTGCCTTTCCTTAATTTTCCTTCTAAGATAAGTCGTAAGGTCAGTATTGCCTCACGTGTTCCAACATTTCTACGGAATCCAAACTGATCCTCCCCGAGATCCGCATCTACCAGTTTTTCCATTCGTCTGTAAATAATTCGCATTAGTATTTTGCAGCTGTGACTTATTAATCTGATAGTTCGTTAATTTTCACATCTGTCAGCACCTGCTTTCTTTGGGATTGAAATTATTATATTCTTCTTGAAGTCTGAGGGTATTTCACCTGTCTCATACATCTTGCTCACCAGCTGGTAGAGTTTTGTCATGACTGGCTCTCCCAAGGCAACAGTACGGTATGGTGGTGAAATGGGAACAGCGAGGATCTTATGCGCCTGACGCACCATAAGGAGCTGCCACTGGGTGGTGAGTGGTTGTTCCAAAGACTCAGCACAGAGACTGGGTATGGGACTGGACCTGCAAGCACTCCTGCCTAGCCTGATCCCTCATGGTGGACAGTATCAGTATCTTCAGGTACGGTCTCACTGTACCGCACACTGTACCCCCATAGTCAATCCGTGATCTCACGAAAACTTAGTTAGTTAGTTGTTTGGGAAAGGAGACCAGACAGCGTGGTCATCGGTCTCATCGGATTAGGCAAGGATGGGGAAGGAAGTCGGCCGTGCCCTTTCAGAGTAACCATCCCGGCATTTGCCTGGAGTGATTTAGGGAAATCACGGAAAACCTAAATCAGGATGGCCGGACGCGGGATTGAACCGTAGTCCTCCCGAATGCGAGTCCAGTGTCTAACCACTGCGCACGAAAACTCTATCAAACTGGAGCAGAGCTCCCCAAGACCAGTGGGTAAGGCACTATAACCTTCTGGTTAGCAATTTCTTTTGCATTCATGGAAAATCAGTTAGGCTCTAGTTAATACTGGCCAACTATTCTTACTCACATTTTCTCTTCATCAGCGTTCAACGAATACTGCATCTTCCTTCATGACGCCTGGACTGTAAGAATTCGCCACGTAAAATGCACCACATTTTTTGTGGTGTGTCTATTTCATCCATTACTCGCTGTTTTCATCTGTTTTTGCAGCTTTCGGACGTACTTCACGCGAGGAACTATTACTGCGTCTCAGTTCAGCCATCCGGTCCTTAACTGTTTAACACACTCTTTATACCCTTCACTAACTTCCTATAGGTATCCGTTGGCCATAAACCGTCCAAAAATCAAGAATATTATGAAGGCACGGCATTTCAGTTTATCCATTTGAACGACACACAAACAACACCACTAATTTAAAAAGCAATATAAACGAAAACATTAAGTGGACGAAACTGACAATTGTGCACCATATTATCAACGTAACACAAACAAAATTTCACTGTACCAACACTATTTCTGTTTCAGGTCGTGAAATTGTTTTGTCCTCGCAAGTTCACTCTCGTCAACTGTGAAAGCAGCATACAGCGGCCACTGTCCGTCGGACTCTGCTGCGCACTTAATGTAATCAGTAGGAAACAGCGTCTTTTAAGTTAACACGCATGCATACGCCTCGGGAGGAAGCGGCGTGGGTGTGTCTTGTTAAAGTAATCTTTCCGTTGTACACGTGCGGACAAGTCCCGACGACCAAGCAACCGGATATCACAGTAAGAGGATGTTATGTGGGTTACACTCTCCGTCTACGCAAATTTTTCTTTTAATCACAGCAGTGTGAATGGCGAGAAATAGCTGCCATCTTCATTATTTGTCCACGCCCTGATTCTATAATTCGCAGATACTGCGTGGATAAACGAGTGCCTGGACGATTCGCGATGTAACCTAACACCTCTAGTTTTATTGTGTCCTTGATCAATACGTACCTAGCAGCCTCTGAAAACAAATGCACGCTGAATTCCTTGTACAAGGGCTTGCTGAAAAGTAATGCCTCTGAATTTTTTATGCGAAAACTCTTACAGTTTTTAAAATAAAGCTAACGTTATTATCATTCTACATCTTTATTCTCCATCGCTACGTATTAATTTCTCAACATATTCAGCCTGACGACGAACACATTTCTCCGAGAGACCAGTTTGTTGATAGCGTCACTGTAGAATGTATGACTTTGTTGACGGAGCCACAAACTCACCTCCGCTTACACCGCTTCATCACTATCGAAGCCACCACCACCGAGCGAGGTGGCGTAGTGATTAGCACACTGGACTCGCATTCGGGACGACGACGGCCATCCTGATCATCCTGATTTAGGTTTTCCGTGATTTCCTTAAATAACTTCAGACTAATGCCGGAATGGTTCCTTTGAATGGGCACGGCCGGTTTCCTTCCTCATCCTTCCCTAATCCGATGGGACCTATGATCTCAGTGTTTGGTCCTCTCCCCCGAATCAACCAACCAACCAACCAAAGATACGCCCTCGAAGGTGTTCTTTAAGTTTTGGAAACAGATGAAAATCGGATGGGGCCTAGTCGGGACTGTATGGGCGATGATCGGTGACAGTGAATACAAGGAGTCGGATTGTTGTAGATGTCTCAGCGCTGGTATGCGGTCTGGCACATTCATGCTGAAGGAGAGCGTGCTTCATGTGTGAGCAAATTCTTTCTGAGGCTAGAAACTAGATTACAGCATGCCAGAATGAGATTTTGACTCTGCAGCGGAGTGTGCGCTGATATGAAACTTCCTGGCAGATTAAAACTGTGTGCCGGACCGAGAATCGAACTCGCGACCTTTGCCTTTCGCGGGCAAGTGCTCTACCATCTGAGCTATCCAAGCACGACCACTACCTCTGGCGGAAGTAAATCTGTGAGGACGGGGCGTGAGTCGTGTTTGGATAGCTCAGATGGTAGAGCACTTGCCCGCGAAAGGCAAAGGTTCCGAGTTCGAGTTTCGGTTCGGCACAAAGTTTTAATTTAGATTGCAGCCTGTTGTTTCTCACGGACCGACTTAGTTACGTTACACACCGCCATATTAAACGCTACAATTCGGAGCCCATAGCAGCAGAGGCTGCAAATATGTAGACATGAAGAATAAAGAAGTAGAATGATAAGAACCCCTCTTAGGTCTCCCGTTCAGTTTTGTTGGGTGTTTTGCCCCTGGAAACACCCGAACACGAATACCCAACGTTGGAATATACCAAAATCATGTAAGAGAGTACTGTCACAGTTAAGTTACACCTCCTCAGAATTATTCCTGCGATACTACTTGAGTCCCATGATAGTTCCGACTTATAACGCTACCATCGGTCACTACCGTCAGTTACTCGAATTGCCGCCGACATTGTACTTTGACAATATCGAGTAGCTCTTTGAACGAGTTGGATTATGTAGTCTGGTTATACTGTATAGCTGCATAAGCGTTGAAGAGGTACTTAGACAACATACTAAATAGGATCCACACTGGACAAAGTGTTGTTCTGTTCTGCACTGACTACGCATTATTTATAACATGAACAGTTTTAACTGTAAATGCAAACATCCTCTAGAACAGTACGTAATATGTACTTCAATATTCCCCGGGAGTAGGCAACATTCCATTAGAAGTACTGACAGCTTTGTGAGAGCCGACCGATACGGTCGCAGGTTCGAATCCTGCCTCGGGCATAGATGAGTGTGATGTCCTTAGGTTCGTTAGGTTTAAGTAGTTCGAAGTTCTAGGGGACTGATGACTTCAGATGTTAAGTCCCATAGTGCTCAGAGCCATTTGGACCATTTGAACCTTGGGAGAGCCAGTCCTGACAAAACTATACCATCTGGCGAGCAAGATGTATGAGACAGGCGAAATACCCTCAGACTTCTAGAAGAATATAATAATTCCAATCCCAAAGAAAGCAGGTGCTGACAGGTGTGAAAATTACCGAACTCGGCTGCAAAATACTAACTCGAATTCTTTACAGGCGAATGGAAAAACTGGTAGAAGCCGACCTCGGGGAAGATCAGTTTGGATTCCGTAGAAATATTGGAACACGTGAGGCAATACTGACCCTACGACTTATCTTAGAAGATAGATTAAGGAAAGGCAAACCTACGTTTCTAGCATTTGTAGACTTAGAGAAAGCGTTTGACGATGTTGACTGAAATACTCTCTTTCAAATTCTGAAGGTGGCAGGGGTAAAATACAGGGAGCGAAAGGCTATTTACAATTTGTACAGAAACCAAATGGCAGTTATTAGACTCGAGGGGCATGAAAGGGAAGCAGTGGTTTGGAACGGAGTGAGACAGGGTTGTAGCCTATCCCCAATGTTATTCAATCTGTATATTGAGCAAGCAGTAACGGAAACAAAAGAAAAATTCGGAGTAGGAATTAAAATCCATGGAGAAGAAATAAAAACTTTGAGGTTCGCCGATGACATCGTAATTCTGTCAGAGACAGCAAAGGACTTGTAAGAGCAGTTGAACGGAATGGACAGTGTCTTGAAAGGAAGATATATGTTGAACATTAACAGAAGCAAAACGAGGATAATGGAATGTAGCCGAATTAAGTCGGGTGATGCTGAGGGAATTAGATTAGGAAATGAGACACTTAAAGTAGTAAAAGAGTTTTCGTATTTCGGGACCAAATAGCTGATGATGGTCGAAGTAGAGAGGATATAAAATGTAGACTGGCAATGGCAAGGAAAGCGTTACTGAAGAAGAGAAATTTGTTAACATCGAGTATAGATTTAAGTGTCAGGAAGTCGTTTCTGAAAGTATTTGTATGGAGTCAGCCATGTATGGAAGTGTAACATGGACGATAAATAGTTTGGACAAGAAAGGAATAGAAGCTTTCGAAATGTGGTGCTACAGAAGAATGTAGAATAATAGATGGGTAGATCACATAACTTATAGGGAGATATTAAACAGATTTGGGGAGAAGAGGAGTCTGGGACACAATTTGGCTAGAAGAAGGGATCGGTTGGTAGGACATGTTCTGAGGCATCAAGGAATCACCAATGTAGTATTGGAGGGCAGTATGAAGGGTAAAAATCGTAGAGGGAGACCAAGAGATGAGTACATTAAGCAGATTCAGAAGGATGTAGGTTGCAGTAGGTACTGGGAGATGAAGAAGCTTGCACAGGATAGAGTAGCATGGAGAGCTGCATCAAACCAGTCTCAGGACTGAAGACCACCACAACAACAACAACAACAACAACAACAACAACGCCGACGACAACAACATATACAGTGATGCGCAAAACTTAAGGATGAAGTTAACTTTCGCATGATGTGTCACCGCCAAGTAACACAGCACGATGAAACTTGTACCTTACATAGAAATAACTGCAACAGTGTAGCACCAAAGGAAACTGAAAGAACCACGAAATGACGTGAACAGAACTTAGACCTTTATTCAATGACAGTAACTGCACTGAAGTCATGGCGATTCGTAATGGTCCCCTGAACATCAAAAACGGCGGTACATTGTTCTTAATAGTGTGTGTGATCAACACGGACGGCAATAAACGCCGTGTAACATGCTCCGATGCAGGCAATAAGGATGGCAAGGAATTCTTGTGGAAGGATGTTCCATTCCTCCATCAGCGAGCTTGACAGCTGCTGGATAGTCGTTGGCGTATACGGACGTACTGCATAACGTCTATCCAACGCACCCATACAGGATCTGAGTGGGGGACCGGGCAGACCGGTCCATTCGCCGAATATCCTCTCGTTCGGAGAGTTACTATCCCTGCGATGTTCGATGGTGTCGCGAACTGTCATCCGCAAAAATTCAGTCATTGCCGAATGCACCACCAAGAAGACGCACATGGGGAAGGAGTATAGTATCACACTAGCGTTGACAGGTGAGTGTACCGTATTCAGAGATTTGGAGGTCAGTACTCCCATGCAACATTATGCCTCCCCACACCACAAAACCTGAACAACCAAATCGATAGTGTTCGAAAATGTTCGACGTACCCTCATATGGCGAGAGGTGGGAATACGTAGTGAACCACAGAACGACCGCTCTGATGGAGGAATGGAACGTCCTACCTCAAGAACTGTACATCAACCTTGTGGCCAGAATGGAAGCAAGTTGCAGAGCACGTATTGCCGTCTGTGGCGATCACACACCCTATTAAGAACCATGTTCCGCTTTTGTAATTGTCGTATCGATAGCTACGATGCCACGGCGTAGGTCCAAGTTCATAGGTGGGCACTACGACACCGACACCGACGACAGCGCCCTCTAGCCAGCGCTGTACAGCTCATCGAGCGCCGCTGCAGATTCTACCCATTTGATCAAGAGCAGACGGTCGGGAGACTTCCCTTCAGCTTCGCTTCGTATAGAGACTTTGCTCTACTTACGACGGGTCTAAGGCTTCGCACCTACGTACAAAGTTATGTATGCCTCTGTATATATTCATCACCAGTAAACCACTTTTACTTACTTGCAGCACCGACGTGTTTTACCTCACCTGCTCCTACTCGCTTCCTTCATTCGGCCAACCTTTCAGTTTTCAGGAGCAGACCCACTCGCCGCCTTCCAGGAGCGATACAAAAGCAGGAGGAGTTTGAAATTTACAAAGCAAAAAATAAAGAAACCAACAACACTGCTTAACTGGCAGAGCGACTTTGTGCCCAGTGCCACCAGCTTTTGTATCCCGCCTTGAAGGCGGCGCGTGGGTGTGCTCCTGAAAACTGAAAGGTTGGCCGAATGGCTGTGAGCACTATGGGACTCAACTGCTGTGGTCATCAGTCCCCTAGACTTGGAACTATTTAAACCTAACTAACCTAAGGACATCACATACATCCACGCCCGAGGCAGGATTCGAACCTGCGACCGTAGCAGTCGCACGGTTCCGGACTGCGCGCCTAGAACCGCGAGACCACCGCGGCTTGGCCGAATGAAGGAAGAGAGTAGGAGCAGGTGAGGTAAAACACGTCGGTACTGCAAGTAAGTAAAAGTGGTTTACTGGTGCATGAATATATACAGAGGCATACATAACTTTGTACGTAGATGCGAAGCTTTAGGCACGTCGTAAGTAGAGCAAAATCTCAAGCTGAAGCGAAGTGTCCCGGCCGTCTGCTCTTGATCAAATAGGTAGAATCTGCAGGGGCGCTCGTAGAGCTGAACAGCGCTGGTTAGAGGGCGCTGTCGTCGGTGTCGGTGTCGTAGTGCCAACCTACGAACTTGCACCTACGCCGGGGCATCGTTAGCTATCGATACCACAGTAATGTCCAGGGGATCATCATAAATCGCGGCGACTTAGTGTAACTACTGCCTTTGAATAAAAGTGTCATTTCTGTTCGTCTCGTTGCGTTTTATTTTAGTTACCTTCCGTATTATATCGCAGCACTTCTTTCTATGCACGGTCCAAGTTTCATCGATATGTGTTATTTGGCAGTTGCACATTGTGCGAAAATTACTTTTGTTCTTGAGTGTATAATGGACAACATTCTTACAGAGTTGCAAGAGAGAGCGTTCACTTACACGTGTGTTTTCTACTGTGGTTTATTTGTAATCTGCCAACAGCCCATATCATTTGAGGCGTAGACAATATTTACCACGATCGGTGTATAGATCAAGGTGGGTCTGTGGGACTTCGCACACTGGGTCTCGACTCGCTACGGCGACATCATGAGTTTGGTTTACGTTATTCGAGTTAACACTGTTGTTGACTTGCAACATTCAGTTACTTACGCGTTAGTAATATACCTAAAATGCTAGTAAGAGTAATGTTTTCAATGACGCGGCGCAGACTTAATACTGGAATGTCTATAATGCATATCTAACAGATAATATGAAACGTTGAGCCTCAAACTAGTACGAGAACAGACTGTACCAAACGTACCAACGACTACTATTCAGAAACAGAATGATTTTAGGCTTCATGTTGATAAAGATATCTTTACTCCTCTTAAACCCAAGAATACCCTTCCGAAGTTTATACCAAAATATAATTTCTCCTGTTCGTGAACGGCAGCTCCAGCAGCACCTTGTACCCCGAGTATTTAAAATGACGACGATACAATACCAATTCCGTCTTCCCAATTAATAACAATTAGAAAAAACTAGATTTTGTTCACATTTAGAAGGGAAAGAAGGTGTCCTTGATCGCGAATTACTCCAACATTTACCGCCAGTTGAAAAACTGGAATACAGTACGGCAGTAGTCAGAATGAGACTCTCTTCTTGCAGCGTCGTAACCTCTGCACCACCTTGCTCGGCAGAGATAAGACACTGCTAGAGCAAGGCCACAAAGAGAAAGATGATAAGAAGCGATAAATCCAGTACCCATGGGCACGCAATGGGCTGAGAGAGAACGCCACGAGGTCTTCATGCAATACAATCAAACATAAAAATGAGCCGCTAAGGAGATTTTTGGCGGGGAAAATGTATAACTAAGTGATGGCTGGTGCGGCTCGATGGTTCACAGGCAAATGCCAGTCTAACACTCTAAAGTACTGAGTTTCGATCCCCAGTCGGTTCTATGATTTTTTATCGCCCGACACATCTTCCACCTTACGGCATTGATTTGTTTATGTGAAAAACGCCAATTTGCACGGTGGTTCGGAGTCCACCTTAACCTGTGGTTTGGGTAAGTCAACTCGAGGGAAGGGCAGTCATATCTATAGGCCCATTCATAGTAAATCACTGCGATGCTCAACCCATCTTTCATGTTGAGGGCAGCTTTACTACTTAAGTAAAAGAAAGGATGCTTAAAACTGCACGAACCCACAAAAAATTTGGTTCTTTGGTTTCAGAACACTGCTTCCATATTAACACGCTTCAGCTGCGGGTGTTCCATGATCGCGGAGAACCCTGATGTATCGCAGTCTCTTACGACCAGATATTACATCGCCGCCAACGATGTGATTACTTTCTCTCTCAGGGCTGCACAGAGTACCATCGGCACAGGGATCTAAAACAAGCGATGGTCGGCCACAGAATCAGGAACAGACATAAAATCTTTATTGATCAGGCGCGGATTAAGGCCCACGCTTCGTATTAGTGGAATATCACTGAGATACTGGAAAAGTTAAATAGTTCGTGGCTCCCAATCTGTGAAACACTTTCGATAGCACAAGGCTTTCAGATCACTTTCACTGTTTATTTTTTTTTGGGGGGGGGGGGAATTTTAGATGTACATCCCTAGGCTGAAAAGAGGTCGCTTCAAATACACTGATCAGCCAGAACATTATGACCGCCTACCTAACAGCCAATATGTCCACTTCTGGCACGGATAACGGCGGCGATGCGCTGTTGCATGGAAGCAATGAGGTCTCGGTAGGTCGCTGAAGGGAGTTGGCACTACATCTACAAACACAATTCGCCTAATTCCCGTAAATTATGGGGAGGGAGGCGATGAATTCTGATACCACGTTCAGTCACATCAAAGATGTGTGCGACCGGGTTCAAATCTGACGAGCAGGGGGGGCAGAACATCAATTGGAACTCGCCACAGTGTTCCTCGAAACACGCCATAGTCGTGAAGGGATGTACGTCGTCTGCAACTAGTGTATGATGCGCGTTGGGTGTTGTGGCACCTTGCACTACCTCCACAGGGCCCATGGACACCTACGTGAATGTTCCACAGTGCACAATGGAGCCGCCACCAGTTTGTCTTCGTCCGCTGTACAGATGTCAAGGAGCTGTTCCTCTGGAAGACGGTGTACATCGGCATGATGCACAAGGTGTAGGAATTCATCAGACTATGCAACGCTCTGCCACCATTGCGCCGACGGACACGTAGCCATTTCAGTGGTAGTTGCCGATGTCGTGTTGTTAACATTGGCACATGCATGGGTCGTCGGAGCAGATGCCCATCGTTAGGAGTGTTCGGTGCGCTGTGTGTCCAGACACACTTGTACACGGTCCAGCATTAAAGTCTGATGTTGCTTCCGCCACAGTTCCATGCCTGTCCTGTTTTACCACTCTGCCCACCCTACGACGTCCGACATCTGTAATAACGGGTGGCCGCCCAACCCCAAGACGTCTGTAAGTGGTTTCGCCTTAGTTTCGGCCCGTGTTGAAGACACTCACCACAGCACTCCTCGAACACCCGACAATTCGTGCTGTTTCCGAATCGCTCGTGCCGAGCTTCCGGTGCAAAATGGTTCAAATGGCTCTGAGTTCAAAATGGCTCTGAGCACTGTGGGACTCAACTTCTGAGGTCATCATTCCCCTAGAACGTAGAACTACTTAAACCTAACTAACCTAAGGACATCACACAAATTCATGCCCGAGGCAGGATTCGAACTTGCGACCGTAGCGGTCGCGCGGTTCCAGACTGAAGCGCCTCGAACCGCTCGGCCACAACGGCCGGCCCGAGCTTCCGGTCCATCATAAATTGTCCTCAGTCAGACTAAGATAGATCGTGCGCCTTCCCCATTCTGCACACGGACAGCACGCTCACGGATATTACATGCACTGTGCTTGTGACTGACTAGCAGTCATTCCTCGCCAGGTGACGCTGCTATCGCCTGTACGGGTTTATATTGACAGTAATGCATCGGTGGTCATGATTTTTTGGGTGATCAATGTACACTTAGCACACAAAAATCTGAGGCGATCTCCGGGAATAAAGACGGGGACATGAGTCAACAGCTAGTGACTCTAGCAGCTATATCACGGAGGCGGTGACCTATGCCCGTAATAAACGGTCCGTGCTCAGCAATTAATGCCAATGTGCCTTTGATATAGGGACACTACAGTGCATTAGCCGCATATTTGACATCGTGATACGATCAGTTACGCTGCAGAGTATGTAACATTGTCGACACTGATGTAATATCTTGTCGCAGGGCCGCGCGGGGTAGCCGTGCGGTCTTAGGCCTCTTGTCACGGCTCGCGCGGCTGCCCCCGTCAGAGGTTCGAGTCCCCCCTCGGGCATGGGCATGGGCATGGGCGTGTGTGTGTGTGTGTGTGTGTGTGTGTGTGTGTGTGTGTGTGTGTGTGTGTGTGTGTGTGTGTGTGTTTTGTCCTTAGCGTAAGTTAGATTAAGAAGTGCGTAAGCATAGGGACCGATGACCGCAGCAGTTTGGTCCCATAGTCCTTACCACAAATTTCCAATTATCTTGTCGCAGGACAAAACAACATGATTTCCTTCTCTGGATTACCTTTCTGTCTGTGAAAGTAGTTGCTTTCCTGACGTAGAAAATGGTGAACGTTGTCTAAATTTTGGTTTTTACCCACTTTTAACATCAGTAGTCATTAAGGACACTGGAGACAAAAATCCCTCGCGAAAGTCTTCGTGACCACTTAACACAATGTGTTTGCTTGTCAGTAACTTTTTCAGCCAATGTGAAATCAATATGGAAGCTTGTTACCTATCTGTGGGGCTTAGAGGTAATACGGAAGAAATGATGCTTCTATTGCTTACGCTGTGGTGTTGCAGACAGGAAAGTGGTCGAATTAAGTTTCGTTAGTGAGCCATATAGACGGCTGTCGGCTGTTTAAGTGGATGAATCCAGCCCCTAGCAAAGCTCAAACTGACTCCCTCCCACCTCCACTCTCAAGATAACCCCTTCCCACTCTCATACCCCATGAGCAATTTCCATATTTCTAGTCGGAAAAAGCCAAAATGGAGCATTTAGCACACTTGTGCCATGTTCAATTAAAGGTGGTGGAAATAGGTCAATTGTCCTAAGTTACTGCACAATGGCTGAATCGGCATTACAGAGGGTGGTCAGGAACGGCCTGAAAAGCTTGTAAGGATGCTGCAGGGTAGGTTTTGCTGAGAAATAATTGTTAAGAAAAGTACTCGATACTTAGCGCCGTTTCTGAGGTAATTAGCAACGAAGTTAGCCAGTCAGGCGGTTGTACATGCATATTCATGCGATCTGTCAGATATAATTAGTGTCAGTTGTAGTAGCATAGATGATAGGGCACAAGACCGCTCAAGCTTACTGCAGTCCCACGTCCAATTTTTGTATCATTTTTCCTTTGCGATTTTAGGAAACCAAATGATGTACACTTTTGGTACCACCGTCTCTAGTGGACCACTTTAATTTGCGCACGCAGTGGCCCGATCAGCTAACTTCAATGCTAATTCACTAGGAAATGGAGCACTGTATTCCGTTTCTTTCTTAACAATTATTTCTGAGCACAACCCACTCTCCGAACCCTTACAAGCTTTTCAGACGGTTTCTCAGCACCCTGTATATCAACTAATACGTTGGAGATACAGAACTTTTGCTACTTTAATTTCAGAGTGCTGCAGCTCTGCTACAGACAATCTGGAGTTGTGCGCCCTGTTGTTATTATTATGATTAATTTATAAATACTTTCCACATGGGCACTGGAGGAAGCAGCGTCTGCCCCGCAGTATATGTTACGAGAGAGAGCTATCAACTGCGACCACACTTGCGGCGAGCGGAACAGCCGGCTTACTAGTTGAACAAGCTTCCTGCAGGTTTTGACTGGTTCACCACGTCTACATCTACATCTGCTTTCACACTCCACAAGCCACCTGACGGTGTGTAGCGGAGGTACTTAGAGTACCTCTATCGGTTCTTTCTTCTATTCCAGTCTCGTATTGTTCGTGGAAAGAAAGAATGTCGGTATGCTTCTGTGTCGGCTCTAATCTCCCGGATTTTATCCTTATCGTCTCTTCGCGAGATATACGTAGGAGGGAGCAATATATTGCTTGACTCCTCGGCGAAGGTATGTTCTCGAAACTTCAATAAAAGCTACTGAGCGTCTCTCTTGCAGAGTCTTCCACTGGAGTTTATCTATCATCTCCGTAACGCTTTCGCGATTACTAAATGATACTGTAACGAAGGGCGCTGCTCTCCGTTGGATCTTCTCTATCTCTTCTATCAACCCTATCTAGTACGGATCCCAAACTGGTGAGCAATATTCAAGCAGTGGGCGAAAAAGTGTATTGTAACCTACTTCCTTTGTTTTCGGATTACATTTCCTTAGGATTCTTCCAATGAAACTCAGTCTGGAATCTGCTTTACCGACGATTAATTTTATACGGTCATTTTATTTTAAATAACTCCTAATGCCTACTCCCAGATAATTTGTGGAATTAACTGCTTCCAGCTGCTGATCTGCTACATTGTAGCTAAATGATAAAGATCTTTCTTTCTATGTATTCGCAGCACATTACACTTGTCTACATTGAGATTCAGTTGCCATTTCCTGCACCATGCGTCAATTAGTTGCAGATCGTCCTGCATTTCAGTACAATTTTCTATTGTTACAGCCACTTGATATACTACATCATTATCTGGAAAAAGCCTCAGTGAACTTCCGATGTTATCCACAAGGTCATTTATGTATATTGTTAATAGCAATGGTCCTACGACACTCCCCTGCGGCACACCTGAAATCGTTCTTACTTCGAAAGACTTCTTTCCATTTAGAATGACATGCTGCGTTCTGTTATCTAGGAACTCTTCAATCCAATCACACAATTGATCTGATAGTCCATACGCTCTCACTTTGTTCATTAAACGACTGTGGGGAACTGTATAAAACGCCTTGCGGGAGTCGAAAACCACGGCAACCACCTAAAAACCCGTGTCTATGGCCCTCTGAGTCTCGTGGACGAATAGCGCGAGGTGGGTTTCACACGATCGTCTTTTTCGAAACCCATGCTGATTCCTACAGAGTAGATTTCTAGTCTCCAGAAAAGTCATTACACTCGAACAGAATATGTGTTCCAATATCCTACAACTGATCGACGTTAGAGATATAGGTCTATAGTTCTGCACATCTGTTCGACGTCCCTTCTTGAAAACGGGGATGGCCTGTGCCCTTTTCCAATCTTTTGGAACGCTACGCTCTTCTAGAGACCTACGGTATACCGCTGCAAGAAGGGGGGCACCACAATTCCCCCACTGGCTCGTTTAAACAAGCTCACGCTAAGTTTCAACTTGTTCATCCCCTCTTACCACCACTGCTCTACGTTGTAGCATATATTACACTCGGTCAGTTTCAGTTCTCTCTATCACTGTGCAATACCTTTCTTCCTCTCACATGTATGTGGCAGCCATCTGTCCGTCTGCTCCACGATTGGCGGGGGTTTTGCAGAGTTGTTGTTTCGGTTTTGCGCAAAATATTTCGAAGACCAACCCAGTTATATTCTGAATTTTCACACAGAAACGTTTAAGTTACATGTCGATCAGGCAGGGAATTTTGTTGGGTGAAAAAGTAAAAATTTTGCTTGTAAAGTTATATAGAAAAATGTTAGTTTCGCATTCTCACTTCAAGATGCTGCTGCATCATGCTGGATGAGTAATTTTGGTATTTGGCTTTGCATTTGCGTTATATCTGATCTTTTCTTTGTTTTCACTCAGGCTATGGCCTACTGGTTGCGCGCTTAAGTTTCAATCCTGATTCTTGGCTAGTTTAGCTTTTCGGGTGAACAAGCCATTCTTTCACAAGCTTAGTCTCACATTCGGTTTTGCAAGGATGATCTAATGACCAGTGTGGCAGTACATTTTCACTTTACATTATTTGTCAGATTATCAGTTCCAGACATATCATCAATGGGGAGTACTATTAAAGGTTACGTTCCATTATACATTACTGGTCATTAAAATTGCTACACCAAGAAGAAATGCAGATGATAAACGGGTATTCATTGGACAAATATATTATACTAGAACTGACATGTGATTACATTTTCACGCAATTTGGGTGCAGTACCCAGAACAACCACCTCTGGCCGTAATAACGGCCTTGATACGTCTGGGCATTGAGTCAAACAGAGCTTGGATAGCGCGTACAGGTACAGCTGCCCATGCAGCTTCAACACGATACCACAGTTCATCAAAACGACGTATTGTGACGAGCCAGTTGCTCGACCACCATTGAAGAGACGTTTTCAGTTGGTGAGAGATTTGAAGAATGCGCTGGTCAGGGCAGCAGTCGAACATTTTCTGTAGCCATCAAGGCCCGTACAGGGCTCAAATGTAGGGTTTCGAAGGGCTCGAATGAAGGGTACAGCTACCGGTCGTAACACATCTGAAATGTAACGTCCACTGTTCAAAGTGCCGTCAATGCGAACAATAAGTGACCTAGACGTATAAACAATGGCATCCCATACCATCACGCCAGGTGGTACGCCAGTATCGAGACCCACGGTTCATCACACAGTCAGTTGTTCAACAGTTGCACGTCTATTCGCCCATACGCATCTCTGCAGCCATCGTTCATCACTGTTATCTATGGCCCAGAGTGCCCGCAGTTGCCTCGGCACAGGTTTTGGATAGTGCCATTTTGCTATACACAGTATATGTTGAACGCGGTAGCACATGGACAGTTTACAAAATTAGCTGATTTGAAAATTCATATGCCCTTGGGTAAAATGCTATATGGATATCAGATAAGTAGGTCATTTCCAAATTACGACAATGACTGTATTATTTTTAAAAAAATGGTTCAAATGGCTCTGAGCACTATGGGACTTAACTTCTGAGGTAATCAGTCCCCTAGAACTTAGAACTACTTAAACCTAACTAACCTAAGGACATCAAACACATCCATGCCCGAGGCAGGATTCGAGCCTGTGACCGTAGAGGTCGCGCGGTTCCAGACTGTAGCGCCTAGAACCGCTCGGTCACCCCGGCCGGCTTATTTTCCACATCTCTCCACTGTTAGCGCTGGTACCTGACGTCTGTGAGTGGTATTGCACACTGAAGTCGAACATAGGTGGTGGTTACATTGATGTGACTGGACCGTGTATACATTCCCCATTCTGGCCCAGATGCGGCAATCGTCACCAGCCGATTGCTCTGTCATCCGTAGCCAATGTCATTATTTAGATGTGGTGCGGAGGGACGTGGCGTCAGCACACAACTCTCCCAGACATTGTCGACTTGGCAAAACTTGGACCCATTACTTCTCACTGACGTAGCTCGTCAGTTGACATCAATTGGAATCACGAGGATGAGTGGACCCCACTCCAGTTTTTTCACCAACGGAAAATCCCTGACAGTACAAGGAATTGAGCTCAGGTCCTCCGAATGGCGTCAGCCACACTTCACTCAGCTATGCAGCTAGTACCTACTGAGTATTTGGTTCAAAATCTTTCGAGTGTAAGTATGACTAATGGACCTCTCATAAAGATGCATACGGGAAAGCCTATATTGGCAAATAAGCCGCGAGTCACCTAAGCACTCACGTGTCAGTCGGTGACACTGAGCAGATACAAAGTCTAACTCCTGTAGGTTTAGTATTTTTTAGAATGAGCATTCATCCAGTAATAGCACTAGTTAACTGGAATTTTAATTTAACTCACCAAACCTGCTAAATTCCAATCTGAAGGTGTGAACTCTCCTTTGGCTTTCCTTCGTTTGGTATTCTTGATAATACGTCAGCTATTACTTCAGCTCTGTTATATATCTTAACCTTTACTTGGCACTGTACAGCAGCTGATCCCCTATTTAATTCTGTGTTCGCTCATCCTCTTTCGACCTGTATATTATATAAATCGATCTCCCTGATGCAGCTGTCCTATCTGTTCTTGTCTGAAAATCTCTCATCTGAGAATCCCAACAACATTATCTGTTTTTGAAAGAAAATGTATCATTAACCAAGTCCCTTATAATCTCAGTCCTAATTAGCATGTTTCAAAATTCAGCTCACACATATATTTGCTGAGAAAATCAATTCCTCTACCTACCTTACTAGGCACCATGTCTTTATACTTCACTGCTTTGTGTAGATTTCCCATTGCACCGAATATCGTATCTACGTCCATCATCATGAATTTTAAGTAGCACAAGGAATAAGCTCCAAAATAACAGGAGAACGAGATTTTCACTCTGCAGCGGAGTTTGCGCTGATATGAAACTTTCCTGGCAGATTAAAACTGTGTGCCGGACCGAGACTCGAACTCGGGACCTTTGCCTTTCGCGGGCAAGTGCTCTACCAACTGAGTTCGAGTCTCGGTCCACCACGCAGTTTTAATCTGCCAGGAAAGTTTCAGGAGATATAGAGTTCACATTTAAATTCCACCCATTGCCGACATCTTGGGTTTTTACACCAACAATCTCCTGCCATTTTAACTTAGGACAAGTGACCTATTCCTGCCATGCTGAATTTTACCACATACAGGGAAAGCAGAAAAACCTCATCCGCTCAGTCACAACGCGTACGGAACAGTGTGTTGAGTGACCGTGATGATTATGTTTGGTTCGTGGGACGCTGAACCGCGCGGTCATCGGCGCCCGTACAAAGTCACATTTTTTTCACACTCCAATGTTTTACACAGTCCAGTCTAGCCATATCACGAAAGATGATGATATGATGAGGACAACACAAACACCCAGTCCCCGGGCAGAGAAACTCCCCATCCCGGCCGGGAATCGAACCCTGGACCCCGTGATCCAGAGGCAGCGACGCTAACCTCTAGACCACGAGCTGCAGACTTGAGTGATCGTGATAGGTCATCGAAGAGTGCTGTGACGAAAAATGAAAGGACGACAGCTGCAGAAGTCGCTGCAGAACTGTATGTCGCAGTCACGAACCCCGACGGCAGCAAAACAACACAAAGGGAGCTCCATAAGGAGAGAATTTCAGGGCTAGCTGGAATTCAAACACAACACATGAGTGATGCAAATGCCCATAATAGTAAAACGTCGTACCGAAGCCATAAAAACTGGACTATGGATCATTGGAAGAAAGCAATTTGGTCGTATGAGTCTTGTTTCACACTGTTTCCAACTCCTGGCCGAGTTTACGTCCCAAGAGCAAAACGGGACAGGGGTTCAGAGATTATTTGGGCAGCCATGTCATGGTATTCATGGTATTCCATGGGCCCGACATGTACCCTGTAAGTGTGCATTACTGCCAAGGATTATGTGACTTTTGACTGGTCAGGTCCATCCCAGGGTACAATGTTTGTTCCCCAACAATGATACTGCGTTCCAAAACAACAGGGTCTCTGTTCACACAGCTCATGTAGTCCAGAACTGTGTTTGTGAGCGCGAGAATGGATCGTCTCATCTCCCTTGGTGACCAAACTTACCAGATGTCAATATTATTTTGTCTTTGTGCCCTACTTTGGAGAGAAGGGTACGTGATCACTATCAACATCCAACATCGTACCTGAACGTGCAACTATTTTTCTGGAAGAAAGGTATTAGATTCCCTTTAAAACCATACAGGACATGTGTCTACCCATTCCGAGACGACTGAAAGCTGTTTCGAATGGTACTGCTTTTACTATGCTTTATTAGGCGTAGAAATGTGTTGTGCTTTTGGCATTTCAGTATTTTCGTCCAGCCCTGGTGCTGTCTCAAGTCAAGATAACTATATCAATGAAGCAAACTTACGTACATAACATATTCACCCCGCTGGTGACTTGGGTTTTAAGAGGAAACTTACCACATACGGTTTAAATATTTTAATGATTGGTTCTTTAGTCTTAAATCATTTACTGTGGTCAGAATTACGGTCACGTGATTAAAAGTTATGAATCATACTCCAACAATGTCAAATCTGTAGCTTTCGGCACGAATATAAATAACAGTATTTCATAATACCTCGAATGCTGCAAACAACTACACGAATTGCCTTACCTACAGTTGTTATCGCAATTTTCCGATTACATAATAATTAACGTGAATGGGAAGCGTGTAATATTTAACAGAACTGGAGTAATAAAGAATGGTATGTCAAACACCAAAGTTTTGTACCATGTGACAACGTGGTGTTAATACCGGCTTGTAGTACATTTAAACGTTGAACAATTCGAACTATACTCGAGCAAATAAAATACTTCGTATGTAGAATGACAACGTTCGTAGCGTTAATGCTGAATGTTGATATAGGATGAATGAGAGCACCGTCTAGCACATTTTACGATCGACGATGTACTTTACATTACTATGTGACATTATTACCTGAAGCCCTTGATTTTATGCAGGCTAGTATGATGATGTAAAATGCTTTTAGGAACCTGATCATTGTCTGTGGACCGAAACGGTTTGTTCAATGAAGAAATTTTATCAGCTGGAGGCAAATCATTACGTTCTCCAAATTTATTACGAACTTTGGGGCATCACTTTCTGCAAATGTATAAAATACATCCCACGGAGCTACTTCGGTGACTGGTTCTCCACGTAGCCCTTTACATGTGGGTTAATTCGGGAATTACTCACCTTCGAGATGCTTTTCAGCTTTTAGAAAGTAAGGAAAGTGAAACGGAGAGAATATGAAGGTTAGCTGTCAGGCCTGGAATGTGGTAACTATCAGAAGAATTTCTGCAGTGTTTGGAAAAGTGTGCTGTCGTTGTGGGTTTGCCACGAGACACAATGTTGCACTTCAGTGTGCGACAGAGTGCAACAAAATGGTTCAAATGGCTCTAACCACTATGGGACTTAGCATCTGAGGTCATCCCCGTAGACTTAGAACTACTTAAACCTAACTAACCTACGGACATCACATATATCCATGCCAGAGGCTGGATTCGAACCTGCGACCGTAGCTCCCTCGTGGTTCCCGACTGAAGCGCCTAGAACCGCTCGACCACAGTGGCCGGCAGAGAGCAACAGATATAGCAGAATTTCCTCTTCGTTATTAGTGTTTAACGGTCGTAAGAATACAAGGTGTTTCAAAAAGGACTTTACAGCTTTGAAAATTTCACATAAATTAATTCACTATACCTACAGAGGTGATTGTAGTATCAATTTGTAGGGAAATACATCAAGTTTTGTCTCCCGTAGTTCGCTAGTGCCGAATCGCACCTTAAGGAGCGCTACAGGCAGCTGTGTTAAAGATGGCTACCTTCAATGGACACGAGCGTGCTAGCTGTGTGGTTTGGTTTGAAGAATCGAAGTCGACGACAACAGTTCAGCGTATTTCCGTACCAAGTACAGCCTACAATTTATGAGTGGCTGACGTCAGAGATCTTCTCTGTGACTCCTTTCCAGGGGAATGGATTGGCCGCAATGCGCCAATTGCACCGTCTCCACATTTCCCAGACCTGACACCACTCGATCAAAGATATACCTGAACCCAGCGCAAGAATTTATGCCGCAACTGAGCAAGTTACACCTGCAATGCTACAGCGACTTTGGCAAGAAATTTAGTTCCGATAGGATGTGTGCAGGATAACCAATGAAATCCAAATACAACATCTTTAGTTCAAGGTACTAAAACCTTGATGTGTTTCCCTATAAAATAACACTAAAACCAGCTCTATCTTATTTCAATAAATTTATATGAATTTTTAAAGTTGTAAGGCCCTCTCTGGAACATCCTATATAATGCGTGTTGTATGTAAACGACACAATGACGAAAGTTTATTTATGAGTAAAGAACTGGCAGACTCCGTTCATAGGTGGAGTACCGTGAAACTGTACGTCGGAACTCTGCGAGGCACAGTGTTGTGTGCGACCGAAGGTATAAGGAGCACCTGGGTCATTTTCCTCCCCTTCATGTTACAATCTTTACTGATACAGAGAAACAAAAATTCGTTGTACCCTTCTGTGTACGCTAGAGTTTTAGTTCACTCTCGAGATCATTACGTGCCATGTGCTTGAGAGGAATAAATATGGTTGGTTCATACTGGAGAACAGTCATTCCGGATTTCGAGAGTAAGGACCCCTGTGGTGCAGAACGTTCCTCTCGTACTCTCCTATTGCGGTTTCTTGAGCATTTTTGTGACGCTCTTATTATGACTAATCAGTACTAAAGAACTGGTCGAACGACATTTTCTTGACGAGTCTCCTTCCTGGAGGGAAAATTGTACTTATATGCAGGAGGATCAGCAACGAATTGACGCATGGTGGAGGGAATGGCAACTGAATCTCAATGTAGAAAAGTGTAATGTGCTGCGAATACATAGGAAGAAAGATCATTTATCATTTAGCTACAATATAGCAGGTCAGCAACTGGAAGCAGTTAATTCCACAAATTATCTGGGAGTAGGCATTAGGAGTTATTTAAAATGGAATGGTCATATAAAGTTGATCGTCGGTAAAGCAGATTCCAGACTGAGTTTCATTGGAAGAATCCTAAGGAAATGCAATCCGAAAACAAAGGAAGTAGGTTACAGTACACTTATTCGCCCACTGCTTGAATATTGCTCACCAGTGTGGGATCCGTACCAAATAGGGTTAATAGAAGAGAGAGAGAAGATCCAACGGAGAGCAGCGCGATTCGTTACAAGATCATTTAGTAATCGCGAAAGCGTTACGGAGATGATAGATAAACTCCAGTGGAAGACTCTGCAGGAGAGACACTCAGTAGCTCGGTATGGGCTTTTGTTGAAGTTTCGAGAACATACCTTCACCGACGAGTCAAGCAGTATATTGCTCCGCCCTACGTACATCTCGCGAAGAGACCATGAGGATAAAATCCGAGAGATTAGAGCCCACACAGAAGCATACCGACAATCTTTCTTTCCACGAACAATACGAGACTGGAATAGAAGGGAGAACCGATAGAGAACCTCCGCCACACACCGTCGGGTGGCTTGCAGAGTATTAATGTAGATGTAGAATTACTCTTCCGCTAAACCTGTGTCGCATTTGCCTTCCTCGCCACAAAATTTATACAGTCCCTACAACTCAAATCGCTTCTCATACTGTTGACTGGTCCCCAATATCGAGTTTCTTCGAATGGTCCCCAAAATCGGGCTTCTTCGCCTATTTTCGCACAATACATTACACCTTTTTTGTCGAGGGTCAGCTGCCAGTGTTTTCTCTAACGGTTGATCATTTGCAAGTCTTCCAGCACTTGTTCCCAATTTACTGGCAAGGGCATTAGGAAAACGCGATCGTAATCCGCGAGCATGGTTGCCACGTGGTTCGTGGTACACAGAGAACGGTCCTCACGCAGATTGGTGGGTCGCAGATGTAGGCGTAGTGAAAAAAGGCAGACGGCGCGAGGCGTGCGGTGCTCACTGTTGGGGCCAGCTGGGCTCGTGGCATGGAGCCAGCCGGCTCTGGCCTGCTGCCAGTCGCTTCTCAACCACGCCGCGGACGGCCAGGTCGTGGCGCGTTCCCGCTCGTCAAATACCGCCAACACTTCAATGCAGTACACAGTGGTTTGGCCAGCGGCGGACGAGGGATCGCCTCTAAACACGGTCCAGACCGCTGTCATTTCTCGATCCTACATTGACCTCACGTTACTTGCCAAAGCTAAGTCAAATTACGGCCTTAGCGGGAACTAACTTGACCCTTGCAGTCACGTTCTAGTCAAGAACCAAGAGGATGGTGGTAGGGAGATGCAGAGGGGGGAGAGAGGGGGGGAGAGGGAGAGGTAGAGGGAGGGAAGGAGGGAGGGAGGGAAGGAGGGAGGGAGGGAAGGAGGGAAGGAGGGAGGGAGGGAGGGAGAGAAATGTGTGTGAAATCTTATGGAACTTAACTGCTAATGTCATCATCAGTCCCTAAGCTTACACACTACTTAACCTAAATTATCCTAAGGACAAACATCCATGCCCGAGGGAGGACTCGAACCTCTGCCTTGGCTAATCCCGCCCGGCTTGAGAGAGAGTGAGAGAGAGAGAGAGAGAGAGAGAGAGAGAGAGAGAGGGGGGGGGGGGGAGGGAGGGGGCTGCAGCCATGTCCTATATGTCATGATCTTCCCCGGCTCAAGAAACATTTCGCTTTAAGCGCTATATTTTTACATACAAGGTGTTACAAAAAGGTACGGCCAAACTTTCAGGAAGCATTCCTCACACATAAAGAAAGAAAATATGTTACTTTCCATGTCAGAGCTCATTTTATTACTACGCAGCAACAGAACGTACCAGCGCGACTTCAAACACTTTGTTACAGGAAATGCTCAAAATGTCCTCCGTTAGCGAGGATACACGCATCCACCCTCCATCGTATGGAATCCCTGATGCGCTGATGTAGCCCTGGAGAATGGCGTATTGTATCTAAGCCGTCCGCAATACGAGCACGAAGAGTCTCTACATTTGGTACCGAGGTAGCGTAGACAAGAGTTTTCAAATGCTCCCATAAATGAAAGTCAAGAGGGTTGAGGCCAGGAGAGCGTCACCGAATCTGTCGTTGAGAAGCGTACGAACACTTCGACTGAAATGTGCAGGAGCTCCATCGTGCATGAACCACATGTTGTGTCGTACTTGTAAAGGCACATGTTCTAGCAGCACAGGTAGAGTATCCCGTATGAAATAATGGCTGTGAGTCGAGGAAGTCCGACTGCACTGAGGAATGACAGTGTGAATGGAATGACAACATTTCCAATATGAAGAACAGCACATCGGTTGCGCTAAAAAACAATTTTTAAAGTAACTAGAGTGTTATTTCTTCACATCAGCATTCTTCAGTAACATTTGCCGGAAATGATAAACGATGAACAAAGATCTAAATCACAAGATTGGTCTTCGTGGTGGGTGGGAACGTGAGACGGTAAATGCTGACGTAATCGGCTCGTTTGCAGAAATGAAAACACAGAAAAGTCGAGATGAAAGTATTCTGGACAAATCCAATATGTGACGAAACCGAACCACGGACCCATCAGACCCGTTTTTTTTGTGCCACGTACATATAGTTATCATTGTTAGCAAAGTGGATATCACCAAGCGTGAACGTGCAATGTTTTCCCCCCAATTTTTCCTCTAACGGAGGTACGCAGGGTGCTAGCTTGTTGATATACAGAATACCTAAAGATAAATCACTACCTAAATATACAGCGGTTGTAGGCGCGTGAGTCTGGAACCGCGCGACCGCTACGGTCGAAGGTTCGAAGCCTGCCACGGACATGGATGTGTGTGATGTCCTTAGGTTAGTTACGTTTAAGTAGTTCTAAGTTCTAGGAGACTGATGACCTCAGATGTTAAGTCTCATAGTGCTCAGAGCCATTTGAACCTAAATATACACCTCCAAAACCGGCAGTGCATTTACAACGTGCAGCCGACATTTTTATAGACCGTGGTGTCGATATTTTTCCCTTTGCCATATCGATATTGAAACTATGTTTTGATACATAGAGGGCAGAGAGTAACATTATTATAAATATCGATATACCGGATTCGCGATAATTTTAAAAATATCAACAGTCCTAGTCGAAATGCGCCGCTGTACGAGTTCAGCCGTTTTCGTGGTTGAATCTCAAGGTGCCTCTAACTGCTAGGCTGTCCTAAGAGTTTAGTACTATGATGTGTATTCGATTTCCCATGGTTACACGCCTGTGTAGCCGAGGTCACGAATGCTGTACAGTGGCACGTAGCCGATGCGAATACTGGAGGTGGAGAGATTTTCACCGCCAGGCCGGCAGGAGGAGGAAAGATGATAGCGAGAAGTTCCTGATATGAAACAATGGGTCAATTCCATAGATTACATTCCAAACCTCTCAGCAGTGCGTCTGGAGAGAGGGTTTGTGACACAGTTGATGATGATCCGCCGGCCGGTGTGGCCGAGCGGTTCTAGGCGCTTCAATCTGGAACCGAGCGACCGCTACAGTCGCAGTTTCCAATTCTGCCTCGGGCATGGATGTGTGTGATGTCCTTAGGATAGTTAGGTTTACGTAGTTCTAAGTTCTAGGGGACTGATGACCTCAGATGTTAAGTCTCATAGTGCTCAGAGCCATTTGAACTTGAACTTGATGATGATCCTGCCACGAATGGGGACGTTAAACTCGGCTGTCCCCTTCGTGCTATTCGAGAGGAGTAGACTATGTGCCGGCACAACATTTCACCCTCTCGCTTCTATCATTATTACACAGCATAAATGTGACACTGCCTGAATTTGTCGATTCTACCCACCACTACTTTGAGCTGTAGAGTGTTCGAGCGCCGAAATGTAAGAGGTGTACAAGGCAGTAATTGGCTCTGGTGCGAATCGAGCTCTTCCTTTCGTGTTATTCGATAAATGGTATTATTAGTGTGTAAGCTGGGCCCTGCAGAGTGGCATTCGGGTGCAGAGAATGGTCGTGTAAGACACAGACAGCAGCATCGTTTCGCGTAGAGCGCGGCGCGCTGAATAGCCTGTGTGTGCGGCGGCATTGGCAACCTTGTCACGCCACGAGCTGGCCGCACATGCCTCCGTGGTTGCCAGCCACCCGCCCACTCTTCTCACGATTCCACTTCATACCTCACCTGCCGCGCTTTTTACCTTCTGAAGCACGCTTCGTAATATGAGGGTCATTCGATCAATACAGAATGGGTCTCTAGCCCCTGTGGGTCCATCTCCAAGGGATTGACATCACTAGAAAGCTATCCGATCATATTTAACATAAAATAACTAGCTACAACGCAATACAGAAGAGAGTCGATTATCCGAAACAACTCGTACGGGAGGGGGAAGCTGTATTATCTGATAACAGATCATTTACGAAAATATGAAAAAAATTGTACCGTATTTGAAACGTATAAGCCAACCGTTAAAAAAATAAAATTACAGCCTTGTTTCTTGTTCATTTCAAAATAATGTTCTAATGTGTGTGAATTCTAATGGGAATTAACTGCTAAGGTCATCAGCCCCTAAGCTTACAAACTACTTAACCTAAATTATCCTAAGGACAAACACTCACACGCCCATGCCCGAGGGAGGACTCGAACCTCCACCGGGATCTTGTTCATTTCAAGGCAGGACCGAATCGACAACATTTCTACACGCAAGTGATATATTATCAATTGGCGCCCCTACTTCTCTCCCCCTCCGCCCTCGCCACCCACTCTCTACCTCTCCTAACTCTGAAATCATTTACCTTTTTTTTTTGCTAACGCTAAGGTCACTGAAAATGTTACACTCTCAGCAAGATGAAATAATGGATTAATTACCACAAAATTTATTGCACACACTTACACTACTAGCCATTAAAATTAATACACCACGAAGATGACATGCTACAGACGCGAAATTTAACCGACAGGAAGACGATGCTGTGATATACCAATGATTAGCTTTTCAGAACATTCACACAAGGTTGGCGGCGGTGGCGACACCTACAACGTGCTGCCACGACGAAAGTTTCCAACCGATTTCTCATACACAAACAGCAGTTGACCGACGTTGCCTGGTGAAACGTTGTTGTGATGCCTCGTGTAAGGAGGAGAAATGCGTACCATCACGTTTCCGACTTTGATAAAGGTCGGGTTGTAGCTTATCGCGATATCGGTTTATGATCGCGACATTGCAGCTAGCGTTGGTCGACATCCGATGACTGAATGGAATCAGTGGGTTCAGGAGAGTAACACGTAACGCCGTGCTGGATCCCAACGGCCTCGTAAAACTAGCAGTCGAGCTGACAGGCATCTTATCCGCATGGTTTTAACGGATCGTGCAGCCACGTCTCGATCCCTGAGTCAACAGATGGGGACGTTTGCAAGACAACAACCATCTGCAGCAGCATGGACTATCAGCTCGGAGACCATGGCTGCAGTTACCCTTGACGCTGCATCACAGACAGGAGCGCCTGCGATGGTGTACTCAACGACAAACCTGGTTGCACGAATGGCAAAACGTCATTTTTTCGGATGAATCCAGGTTCTGTTTACAGCATCATGATGGTCGCATCCGCGTTTGGCGACATCGCGGTGAACGCACATTGGAAGCGTGTAGTCGTCGTCGCCATACTGGCGTATCACCCGGCGTGATGGTATGGGGTGCCATTGGTTACACGTCTCGGTCACCTCTTGTTCACATTGACGGCACTTTGAACGGCGGACGTTACGTTTCCGATGTGTTACGACCAGTGTCTCTAACCTTCATCCGACCCCTGCGAAACCCTACATTTCAGCAGGATAATGCACGACCGCATGTTGCAGGTCCTGTACGGGCCTTTCTGAATACAGAAAATGTTCGACTGCTGCCCTCGCCAGCACATTCTCCAGATCTCTCACCAATTGAAAACGGCTGGTCAATGGTGGCCGAGCAACTGATTCGTCACAATACGCCAGTCACAAATCTTGATGAACTGTGGTATCATGTTGAAGCTGCATGGGCAGCTGTACCTGTATACGCGATCCAAGCTCTGTTTGACTTAAAGGCCAGGCGTGTCAAGGCCGTTATTACAGCCAGAGGCCGGCCGGAGTGGCCGAGCGGTTCTAGACGCTACAGTCTGGAACCGCGCTACTGCTACGGTCGCAGGTTCGAATCCTGCCTCGAGCATGGATGTGTGTGATGTCCTTAGGATCGTTAGGTTTAAGTAGTTCTAAGTTCTAGGGGACTGATGACCTCAGATGTTAAGTCTCATAGTGCTCATAGCCATTTGAACCATTTCGAATACGTTCACACGTATTTGCTGGGAGCTACTTTACAAATTGGCTCACATTAAGATAAAATATCGAGAAACATAACACTAACTTGCACGTAGGATGGCCGAAGTATCTAGAGGAGGAGCGCTTCATACTGACGTGGCAGTTGTTTTTCCTTTTCCTTCTTTTTCCTGCCCTTATTTCGTATCTTTCGTACCCTATCTGTTTGCAACTAGTATTACCTAATGGATAAGTGAGAAGGAGTTTACGAAATGTTTGCGAATCGTTTAATTCATGCAGGAAGTGGGTATGAGCCAGATATTCACCTATTCGGATGTAAGAATCACTGACGAGGAAAAATGCTTGTCTTAATCGTGAAATAGTCTAAGCTCTGGAGAGTTGACCACCTTCATCGTCTAATGTTTACCGTTGCTGGCTACAAACGCAGAGGTCCTTCACATTGGCCATGTTGGATTTTTCAGAGATGGGATGGTCTAGAACTGGCCTCTTCACCGATCTGCTCGTGCGACCTGTTTCGTGCTCTCGCCTGAGCAGTGAGCAACGGCTGGCTCACGGCAGTAATGGTGGCGGGGAAGGGAGGAGAGGGGAGGAGGAATCAGAAAACAGTCGCTCGGCACGACAAAAAGTGCTGTCAACGAATCCATTCTACAGCTGCTAATCGTTTTACGGACATCTATTGCTTCATGGCGGCTTATTACTGTTGCACTGATGAGAAATGATAATGAAATTAAGCTTACATGTATTTTATTTGACGAGGCAAAGAACATAGTGCATAGTGTTACGGTCTCATGATAAATGTTCTCGGGCGAAATTTTAATTGAAATCAACATGTAATTTGTGAGTATTTTATTCACACTTCAACACAGAAACACTGCATGACAATGAATACTATTAACTTTGATTTCCACTAAAGCATCAGTGTCCTGTACCACTTTACGAGCACTGCCAATTCGAAGATAAGCTTAGAAGAAGAAGACTGTCAGTGAGCATGTGTAGATAGGTACCGTTCTCTTCATTGAAGAACAAAATTCTGGCACATGTATAAAGGTTCAAATATCGATATAGGCGTAGCTGCAAATTTCTGAAGTAGTGGGAATTTATGTGTAAGAAAATTTTTATATAAATCTATAAAAATTATTTGATTATGAAACTTAATACTCAGTTCCTTGTCACATTGTAGTTCTGTAAGTTCTAACAGTAGCTAAGAATACTGTACTTACAAGCTACGAATTTATAATATTGTATCTGACCTTCGCTTTGAAGTTCCTAACCCGGTCATAATGCTGCTATTCGTCTATTTTAAAACAGGTACTCTCCACTTTAAGCACTGTGCCATCAAAAATATACGCTTGCGTTTCCATCCAAGGCGAACTTAACACATTGTAATTGCTCTTAAGACAGAGCACAGTTCTCACTTTTCCTGCGCTTCGTAATGACGTCTGACAGCCACATTCCACCGTGAGCGCTCACTGCTCCAGCGACGAGAGAGCGTGATCGCTCGTGCTTGCCTAGCCACCTCCTGAACAGGTCTGGTGTAGAAGTAAGTCCACTCAGCCCCGTGAGGTCAAACAGGAAGCGTCTCGAGTAAAACGGGAGCAAAATAAGCTGCGGAAGTGACTTCAGTCTACAGGCATTCACCGGAAGGCACGACCGAAGGTTAAGGTTTAACGTCCCGTCGACGATGAGGCCATTAGTAACGATGTACACCCTCGGATTGGGGAAGGATGGGGATGGAAATCGACTGCGTCCTTTTCGAAGGAACTATCCTATCATTTGCCTTAAGCGATTTAAGGAAACCACGGAAAATATGAACCGCCATTCTCCAGAATGCAAGTCCAGTGTCTTAACATTGCATCACATTGCTTGCTACGCACCGGGTAGGAGCCCTACGACATTTAGCTATTTAGTTTGGGGCATTTAAGGAAGCTAAATAGTTGTGCTTCACAAAATGACACGAAATTTAGCACAAATTGCCATCACAGATGAAAATAAGTCAAGGCTCACGAAATGGCACTGAAATAGTGCTTAAAATGAATCAAACGGGTCATTGTCAAACACCCCGGCATTTTCAAATATAAAGTGATCAAGAACAAAATAAAAGCGCATAGCACGGTATGACACTAATTGGCGTTATACAGAGCTCCAAAACATTGTGATCAACATTATACGGACGGCACGTGATCCTAAATTGAATATTTTGAGATAAGAAATCAATGGTCAGAAGGCCATACACCAAACGCCTCCCACGTGAGGTCATCCCTGGAATTAATAAAAGCAGACTTTGCTCCTCTCATCCATTTTTACAAGGTGCAAATTTTTTTGCGGACAACGGAGTAACAACAACGGACCTACGGACAGAAAAGTGGCAGAACAGTGCTATCCCAGAACAACTTAAGGTGCCCTACATTTCGTCTAGGCCACCAGGTTTAGAAGGCCACACCAAGAACTAGTCTTTGCTCAACACAGTAAGGACAAACAGCAGAAGATATGCTGGCTCAATCTACACTATTGGCCATTAAAATTGCTACACCAAGAAGAAATGCAGATGATAACCGGGTATTGATTGGATAAATATATTATACTAGAACTGACATGTGATTGCATTTTCACGCAATTTGGGTGCATAGTTCCTAAGAAATCAGTACCCAGAACACCCACCTCTGACCGTAATGACGGCCTTGATACGTATGGGCATTGAGTCAAACAGAGCTTGGATGGCGTGTACAGGTACAGCTGCCCATGCAGTTTCAACACGATACCACAGTTCATCAAGAGTAGTGACTGGCGTATTGTGACGAGCCAGCTGCTCGGCCACCATTGATCAGACGTTTTCAATTGGTGAGAGATCTGAAGAGTGTGCAGGCCAGGGGAGCAGTCGAACATTTTCTGTATCCAGAAAGGCCCGTACAGGACCTGTAACATGCAAGTCGGGCATTATCCTGCTGAAATGTACGGTTTCGCAGGGATCGAATGAAGGTAGAGCCACGGATCGTAACACATCTGAAATGTAACGTCCACTGTTCAAGGTGCCGTCAATGCCAACAAGAGGTGACCGAGACGTGTAACCAATGGCACCCCATACTATCACGCCGGGTGATACGCCAGTATGGGGATGACGAATACGCGCTTCCAATGTGAGTTCAACGCGATGTCGCCAAACACGGATGCAACCATCACGATGCTGTAAACAGAACCTGGATTCATCCGAAAAAAACGACGATTCGCCATTCGTGCATCTAGGTTCGGCGATGAGTACACCATCGCAGGCGCATTGTCTGTGATGCAGCGTCAAGGGTAACCGCAGCCATGGTCTCCGAGCTGATAGTCCATGCTGCTGCAAACGTCGTCGAACTGTTCGTGCAGATGGTTGTCGTCTTGCAAACGTCCCAATCTGTTGACTTAGGGATCGAGACGTTGCTACACGATCCGTTACAGCCATGCGGATAAGATGCCTGTCATCTCGACTGCCAGTGATACGAGGCCGTTGGGATCCAGCACAGCGTTCCGTATTACCCTCCTGAACCCACCGATTCAATATTCTCCTAAAAGTCATTGGATCTTGACCAACGGGAGCAGCAATGTCGCGTTACGATAAACCGTAATCGCGATAGGCTACAATCCGACATTTATCAAAGTCGGAAACGTGATGGTACGCATTTCTCCTCCTTACACGAGGCATCACAACAACGTTTCACCAGGCAACGCTGGTCAACTGTTGTTTGTGTATGATAAATCGGTTGGAAACTTTCCACATGTCAGCACGTTGTAGGTGTTGCCACCGGCGCCAACCTTGTGTGAATGCTCTGAAAAGCTAATCATTTGCATATCACGGTGTGGTGTCACCCTCAGACACCACACTTGCTAGGTGGTAGCCTTTAAATCCGTCGCGGTCCGTTAGTATACGTCCGACCCGCGTGTCGCCACTATCAGTGATTTCAGACCGAGTGCCGCCACACGGTAGGTCTAGTCTAGAGAGACTCCCTAGCACTCGCCCCAGCTGTACAGCCGACATTGCTAGCGATGGTTCACTGTCTACATGCGCTCTCATTTGCAAAGAAGACAGTTTAGCGTAGCCTTCAGCTACTTCACTTGCTTCGACCTAGCAAGGCGCCATATTCAGTTACTATAATGACTATCTTCAAGAATCTATTCTGAACAGATAATATTGTGAATCATGTACCGTCAAGAGCTACGTTCATCATTAATGGATTAGAGTTAAGTATCAAACTAATTTCGTCCGCTTTCTGAATTCTCATTACCTATCATGTTCCAGACCTCACGTCAGTATAGTTATTCCCTCCTCGCGCCAGCCTGCGTGTGCTAAAACGCGCGCATTTCGGCCTCCACTCGTAACACGGTGTTGACTCTTCTGCTAACACGAAACACAGCATGTTCTTCCTGTCTGTTAAATTTCGCGTCTGTAGCACGTCATCTCGTGGTGTAGCAGTTTTAATGGCCAGTAGTGTACAAATATGGATCAACCACATCATTGCCAAGCTGTGATTGTGGTGCAGAATGGGAATCTGTTCAGCATATCGTACCCGTGTACCCAAAACGATCAATGCCTGATGATCTGGAGGAGCTCCTGATGGCAACAAAGACATCAGTTGACTATGTTCAAACTAGAGACGGCCAACGATCTCTTCAGTGCAGATGCACACCAGGATCGAACTCTTATGGGAACCGGCGAAATGCCGTAAGTAATGGGGATAATGGACAAGGCGTACTGCATTAGTAGTATATGGATGAGTTGAGAATTTGAGTCTGACGGGAGGCGTGCTAGGGTAGTCCGTGCAGATGGACTGACCACTGCGTCCGAATGGCCTATTGGTTAGAGTACGGCTTTAGCGGCCGAGCAGCGTCGACTCTATGTGTGTTTTCGCCTGCAGGGCGGGCCCGCTCACCTTGTTTACTTTCCTCGGCCAACACTAACGTGACGCCGTAGCGCGACAAGATCACGGCAAATCAATACCGAAGATCAATATTGAGATTCACTTTTTAGAAACGACTTTGCTAGTCCAGAAGCACTCGATGTAAGCACTTTTTAAAGGAAGAGGCCAAGATACCAGCCGGCGACATCGTCATCATCGTTTTCAATCGTAAGTTACACGGTCTGTCTGAAACTTACTAATGACGTTCCGTGCGACAGGGTTCTTCGAGACATGAAACACGGACTACGCTTCCGCCACGCAGACGGAAATGTCGTCAACTTCGAGGTTGCTCATTCCGGACTGGGACAGCAGAGTATTGGGCCTACGGATGGTTTAGCTACCCTTCGAACTGCAGGCGGCTGAGCTCGTGGCGGCGCTCTGCCCTTATGGTACAGAACACGAACACGTGGCATAAAAAGAGTACCTAATTTCAGATGTATACAGTCCTCAACGGCGAGCGAGAGATGTGCACTGAAATATTCAAGAAAGCTAGTATGAGTAATCCACTACATTATAGGCCCATATCGTTAACGTCGATATGTAGTAGGATTTTATAACATATATTGTGTTCGAACATTATGAATTACCTCGAAGAAAACAGTCTATTGAAACACAGTCAACATGGGTTTAGAAAACATCGTTTCTGTGAAACACAATTAGCTCTTTATTCACATGAATTGTTGAGTGCTATTGACAACGGATTTCAGATCGATTCCGTATTTCTGGATTTCCGGAAGGCTTTTGACATTGTACCACACAAGCGGCTCGTATTAAAATTGCGTGCTTATGGAATATTGTCTCAGTTATGTGACTCGATTTGTGATTTCGAGTCAGAGAGGTCACAGTTCGTAGTAACTGACGGACAGTCATCGAATAAAACAGAAGTGATTTCTGGCGTTCACCAAGGAAGTGTTATAGGCTCTTTGCCGTTCCTTATCTATATAAACGATTTGGAAGACAATCTGAGCAGACGTCTTCGGTTGTTTGCAGATCACGCTGTCGTTTATCGACTAATAAAGTCATCAGAAGATCAAAACAAACTGCAAAAAGTTTTAGAAAAAATATCTGAATGGTGCGAAAAGTGGCGGTTCACCCTGAATAACGAATAGTGTGAGGTCATCCACACGAGTGCTAAAAGGAACTCGTCAAACTTCGGTTACACGATAAATCAGTCTAATCTAAAAGCCGTAAATTCAACTAAATACCTAGGTCTTACAATTACGAACAACTTAAATTGGACGGAACACACAGAAAACGTTGTGGGGAAGGCTAACCAAAGACTGCGTTTTATTGGCAGGATACTTAGAAAATGTAACAGACCCACTAAGGAGACTGCCTACACTACGCTTGTCCGTCCTCTTTTGAATACTGTTGCGCGGTGTGGGATCCTTACCAGATAGGACTGACCGAGTACATCGAAAAAGTTCAAAGAAAGGCAGCACGTTTTGTATTATCGCGAAAGATAGTGTCACAGAAATGATAAAGGAGTTGGGCTGAAAATCGTTAAAAGAAAGGCGTTTTTCCTTGCGACGGAATCTTCTCAAGAAATTCCAATCACTAACTTTCTCATCCCAATGCGTAAATATTTTGTTGACACCGACGTACATAGGGAGGAACGATCACCACGATAAAATAAGGGAAATCAGAGCTCGTACGGAAAGATTTAGGTGTTCATTCTTTCCGCGAGCTATACGAGATTGGAATAATAGAGAATTGTGAAGGTGGTTCGATGAATCCTCTGCCAGGCACTTAAATGTGATTTACAGAGTATCCATGTAGATGTAGAGGTAGCACTCCGACGGCACGTACCATCGTAACTCCCAACAGGAGCCTGCTGAGCCATTGTTATTAACAGCCTGTGTTCCGGATGCGGCAAGCAAGGTAATTTGCGTTCAGAGTGCTTCCATCGTCGTATTACAAAACTTCCACCACAGGACGTGGCACCTCCACTGATGCCGAAAATCCTCCCAGTAACTTGCGCATCGTTTCTCACGACGTCTCCGTCCGTCCAGACGCAACACACCGCCTTTGGAGTACCGGAATCACCCTCTGCAGACACTGGTCCGATCAGTTATACTGGCCAGTGGCAAAACTCCATCCAATGCCATCGATATCACCAGACACTGCAGGCACCGCCGACAGCAGGCTGACCAAGTCGACGCACTTACGGTACCAATGGAAGCCTTTGTGCCGCCGAGGCGTAGGTCAGTGCCATCGTCAGATACTGAAGGCCATACACGAAAACAACGTTCTCCGAAACACCGAAAATGACGCAGTAGGACCACGTCGGAACACGGCCGCTCCCACTCGCAGAAGAAGATGAATTAATCCTGCAGACGCCGAAGATGAGACAGACACCATTACCACTCCCTCCCTGCAGAAAAAACGGCGGTCCGGGCGGAGTCAGTCCTCTGTGAAGGATCCATTGTAGGCTGCGGAGCCGCTCGCTCTCTCCCTATTAACCACCACTATCTTACTGAACATGAGCAGACTTCCGCGCCCACGTCGTGGCCCGAGGACGTAGAGACTCAGCAAGGCTCCGATCCGAGGCCGGCTCAGGTCTGAACAATACCGGGAGGGCCGCGGTCGGCGCGCTGTGACGTCGCTCGCGATGTCCGCTTCTCTCCACCGTCACCATGGATAACACTGCAAGACCACAGCACCGCCAGACTTACCGCCTAGCCACCATGCATATCAACTTGGTAAGCTCTCCTGCCAAGACCCAACATCTAAGAGGAACAATACGAGCCAAATCAATGTTCAAATGTGAGTGAATTCCTAAGGGACCAAACTGCTGAGGTCATCGGTCTCTCGACTTCCACACTACTTAAACTAACTTAGCGCTGAAGATAACACTCACACCAAGCCCGAGGGAGAACTCGAACCTCCGGCGTGAGCGGCCGCACGATTAGTGATGATGATGATGACGATGATGATTGGTTTGTGGGCCGCTCAACTGCACGGTTAGCAGCGCCCGTACAAATTCCGAACCTATGCTCAGCCAAATCTCGCCAATTTCATGATGATGATGCAATGTTGAGAACAACACAAACACCCAGTCACCTCGAGGCAAGTGAAAATCCCTGACCCTGCAGGGAATCGAACGCGGGACCCCGTACTCGGGAAGCGACCGCGGGACCACAAGCTGCGGACACGATTAGTGACATGGCGCCTCTAACCGCGTGGCCACTCTTTGCGGCGACCCAAATGAGTCGACTTTGCATTTCTGCAAGAAATGCGAACGACCGCCTTCTCGAACTTTTATGCCTACGCAGCGTACGTGACCGCTGGTGGTCTCACGGACACCGGTGTGGCGATTTTAATGCGTGACGGTATCGAAGCCACCGACATCACATATCTCCCATCCGTACGAGGATTAGCGATTAGTGACATGGCGCCTCTAACCGCGTTGCCACTCTTCGCGGCGACCCAAATGAGTCGACTTTGCATTTATGCAAGAAATGCGAACGACCGCCTTCTCGAACTTTTATGGCTACGCAGCGTACGTGACCGCTGGTGGTCTCACGGACACCGGTGTGGCGATTTTAATGCGTGACGGTATCGAAGCCACCGACATCACATATCTCCCATCCGTACGAGGATTAGCGGTCACAGTACTTGACACCCACGCGTCGGGCACCGCCAAACGTCGTGACCACGCCCGGTTCTACTCCGCTGACATTGCCCTCCCCCCCCCTTTTTTCTGTGACGGTACGAATACAGTGTCTTCGCTGGCGATTTTAATTGCGTCTTTCATCCCAAGAACCGCATCCCGCACTGTACGCCTTGTCCTGAACTGAGTATGGTGATTCACTATCTTCATTTGTGCGACACGTGGGAAAAGATACATGGTGATATTTCTGGACACACTCACCTTACCATTCATTCGGCGAGTCGACTGGATAGTATACATATGTCGCAAGGTCTTATTATTCAGGGAGTGGTGGCCTTTTATGGTCATACTGGTTACATCTGCAAGATACATCTCCACACTCAACATGTCTGACGTTGTAACAGCCTTTCGAAGACGAATGTAACACACTTCGCCGGCCGCGGTGGCCGTGCGGTTCTAGACGCTACGGTCCGGAACCACGGGACTGCTATGGTCGCAGGTTCGAATCCTGCCTCGGGCATGGATGTGTGTGATATCCTTAGGTTAGTTAGGCTTAAGTAGTTCTAAGTTCTAGGTGACTGATGACCTAAGATGTTAAGTCCCATAGTGCTCAGAGCCATTTAAACCATAACACACTTCCAGGACCCGGACTGCCGTCGGCAAGTCGCCGCAATGTGGGCCAACTGTGAAAGATATCACTCCCGATACCATTCGACTTTGGCGTGGTGGCTCCTCTGCGCCAAACCGGCAGTCCGCAGGACACTTACGCAGTTCGACAAGGACGCGGCTACGTGGCTGCGGCATACCCAGGACTTTTACTAAGTGATGCTCAGGGGCCTCGACGCTCTACCTCCATCATCGGACACACAACGAGAACCACACGGACTCAAGCTTATATATTGTTGTTGACGAAGCGCCGCTTAGAAGGCGCCATAGTCAGCTCGCGACCACACGACCGAACAGCAGGAGAGATCCGCACCATGAACCACATTATGGCGGACATTCCCCGACAGTTAATCACACGCCTTACGACGCAATATGGTCGCTCCTGTACAACCCTAGCAACGATAGTGAACGCCGCGGAGGACCATTTTCGTAATCTTTAGCAGGAAAGATCTGTAGACGACGTCATTAGAGAAGGTGACACGCACTATTGACTGGGAAATGGCGACGGCATTACTGGAGGATGTCTCGCGTGAGGTGGTAGACGACGCCTTGGACAAAGGGGCGATCAACAAGTCTCCTGGGCCCAACGGATTACCAGTCGAGTTTTACTGGACCATCCGTGACATCAAGATGCCTCACTGGGTTACAATGTTGCGAAAACTCATGTCCCCGGACTGCACCATACATTCTTCGTAGAAGGATTTCTCACACCAATACACAAGCCAGCAGGAGAGCAATCGGTCAATAACTATCGGCCACTTACAATGTTGAGCGCCGACTACAAAATTTTCATCGGGCTTTTCAAAATAAATGGTTCAAATGGCTCTGAGCACTATGGGACTTAACTGCTGAGGTCATCAGTCCCCTAGACGTGGAACTACTTAAACCTAACTAACCTAAGGACATCACACACATCCATGCCCGAGGCAGGATTCGAACCTGCGACCGTAGTGGTCGCGCGGTTCCAGACTGAAGCGCCTAGAACCGCTCGGCCACACATGCCGGCTGCCATGCTCAGCGTAACGTATGGCGCAGCACCTCATCAAAGACAAAATGACCTGAATTGCAGGCAGTGACAAAGAACAGCGTTTAGTTGATTCCAGTAACGCTGCATTCACAGAGGCGCTGGCAATGCAGTACAAGTTTGTTGTAGATATTTTAGACGGTATCGAAGGACACAGAAAACGCTAAGGGGCAGTGGACTAGAAAACTCCAGATGCCCCATTTCTTGAAGAAAGATTCTTTTCGCTAAAATTGCGCAAGCAATATACAAAGGTATTTTACTTTATACTTTCAACCACATTTTTACTGTAACATTTTGTTTTATAACATTTGCATTTGTACGCATTTACTAATTATAATCATGTAATTACATAAAATAAATAAATAAAGCAAAAACAACAAAAATACAAATTGTAGACCTGTGGAACCAATCCCTTGGAAGAATTTTTGGAAATAGTTAGGGGCAACGCCTGAAGAGCGATAGTTTTTTCTATGTTTAAAGTAGCTGTACCAAGAAGGGGTAAATTTGACTTTTTTTAAATTTTTGGAGATTGAACATAATTAGATGAGAATATAGGTCCACGATAAAAAAGAATGTGATCAGAGCATCTGCCTAGTAAATAGGAGACCCGGGTTCGAGTCTCGGTCTGGCACAAATTTTCAACTTCCCCCATAGAGTTCAATTAATGCCCGCTCTCTGCCGATGTTTGTACTTTCTTTATGTCTTAACTTGGATGTATGTCTGATCTTCTGTGCTTTGTAAATATTGTAAATTTAACTAGTAATTATGAAATTTTCCGAGTGTTAAGTATGTGTATATGTATTGGTAAAAAAGAATTTTTCTTTTATGATATCAGCTAAATAAATAATAAAAGGTCAGAAATTAATATTTAAGAAAGCAGGAATAAGAAATTCGCTTGAGGTAGGTGTTTGCAAATTGTTTATGTTTCATAACAAACAACTGCCTGCCGCATCGACGTTGCCAGAGCTAACTTCAAAAGTAATTCCCCACCGTTAATCACTACGTGCAGTTCATAATCGGCTGTCAAAGACAGAATATTACTCGTTACAGGAACACGCAGACATACATTTAATGTATTGTGCCGTAGGATGTACTGCCCAGAAAGCCGAACGAATCCACATTCTAATGTGTCATTCTAATTAAAACAAATTTATTGCCGTGAATGGACACTAGCGATAAACTGAATCGCTGAAGCCAGAGAGAGCCATCAAGGGTTTTCGACAAAGTATTGTTCACAAAGAAGAATTTGAGCTTATGGTATTTGATCGTCTGCGAGAAAATTCACTAATAACCACCCCCACTAGCGATCTTCACCCTTCACTGTGAATAGCTCCAGTAAGGTTAAGATGTAACTTTTAATGTTTAAGTTGCTTATGGCAGTAAAACTAAATATAGGTTTGTGACCATTAGTACCATATCTCAACATGCATTTCTCAATTCAGGTTCCTCACCAACAGTATAAACTTAATCCCCGAGGTTTGGACTGTACTCTGTATTTAGGAGAGTAGGTACGTGATTATAAAGGCAATGATGAGACTTCCTGACAGATTTAATATCAAATTGGCACCTTACCTATGGAAGGAGAACGTCCCGGTTTCGAGTCCCAGTGTGGCACAGTTTTAATGGATCGCGACATTTCACAACAGCGTACACTCTGTTGCAGAATTAAACGCTCATTCCGGATAACCATCGTGATGTTATTAACAATCAAAACATCCGTTTGCATTGCAGATATACGGGCAAGTGTTTAATTCGCAGTATCCGGTTCTACGGCCTCGAATCTGATCTAATCACGAAAGTTGTGACGCAAATCTATACAGACATGTTCCACTCACACGCTATGCAGCATTCTTTCAGGTTTCGCCCGTCCGCACGCATTACGTCAGAACTTCAACGCACGTCGCGAGACTTTAAGAGGGTGTACAGGCAATGTCGTACGACCTGAATTCACGCACTAACTCCGTTCTAAATACTAGCTGAACTATCGAAAGCTCATCTAGATTCCCAAAGGGATTGAAGAGCACATTTTTATGGATCATGAATTGGACAACACTAACAATGGATTAAGATTCTTTCGTTAGGTGTAGTAAATGGGTTCTTCTTCACTTCCAATATTTATAGATTCTGTTGCATACTTCGCTCGCGTCCCTAAGTTGAAGATTCTTCTACATCCAGGAAAAAGCCTCGTGTTGATGGACTAATGTGCGGCAAACGAGAGAGGTGGCGCAGTGGTTGGCACAAAGGGTTCGTATTCAGGAGGACGAAGGTCCAAATCTGCGTTCAGCCATTCAGATTTAGGTTTTCCGTGATTTCTCTGATTCGCTTGAGGCAAATACTGGGGTGGTTCCTTTAAAAGGGCATGGCTGACTTCTTTCCTCATCCTTCACTAATTCGATTCCTTTAAAAGGTCACGGCCGACTTCTTTCCTCATCCTTCAATAATTCGAACTTGTGCTGCGTCTCCAACGACCCAGGTATCGATGGGACGTTAAACGCTAATCTTTCTTCCTTCCTTCTTTCTTTAATGTGTGACAGAAGAAAACGATACACAAAAGCAGTACACTGTGTACCGTATGAGAGTGTTTAGTGTGGTTGCAACAATCCGTATGGCACAATTCTCCAGCAAAATGAATTTTACTGCTTGCTGTGTGTAGCAGTTACACACTGCCTGCAAATTGCAGGACAGCAGGATAACAAAGTGAACCCATTCTGATGACATCATGCGCGAATTAATAGCTGACAGGCCACTGTTAGCGCGAGCTCGGTCGGCTAGTGAATGTCTCCCTTTGCGTCATTTCACTTCTACTGAAAATATTCCAGTACGGATTAAACATTCAACACCTGTACAGTCTAAAGTCGAGCGCTTACTGATGGGTAAATGTACCGTTATGGGGGTGTCAGTGTTTCCACCTTGAGGCAGCACCAGGTAAGGGACACATGTCGGTAGATGTATTTCCTAGAGATACTGTGACGCTTTCATCATCGACTCGTTTTCCACAAGTTGGATGATAATATACGACTACAAAGGGTAAGCCTGGAGGGCGAGCATGTGCAACATGAGGAAATGACGTGACTTGTGTAGCCAGCTCACTTCTACATCTACATCTACACTCCGCAAGCCACCCAACGGTGTGTGGCGGAGGGCACTTTACGTGCCACTGTCATTACCTCCCTTTCCTGTTCCAGTCGCGTATGGTTCGCGGGAAGAACGACTGCCGGAAAGCCTCCCTGCAAGCTCGAATATCTCAATTTTACATTCGTGATCTCCTTGGGAGGTATAAGTAGGGGGAAGCAATATATTCGATACCTCATCCAGAAACGCACCCTCTCGAAACTTGGCCAGCAAGCTACACCGCGATGCAGAGCGCCTTTCTTGCAGAGTCTGCCACTTGAGTTTGCTTAACATCTCCGTAACGCTATCACACTTACCAAATAACCCTGTGACGAAAAGCGCCGCGCTTCTTTCGATCTTCTCTATCCCCTCCGTCAACCCGACCTGGTACGGATCCCCACACTGATGAGCAATACTCAAGTATAGGTCGAACGACTGTTTTGTAAGCCACCTTCTTTGTCGATGGACTATATTTTCTAAGGACTCTCCCAGTGAATCTCAACCTGGCACCCGCCTTACCAACAATTAATTTTATATGATCATGCCACTTCAAATAGTTCCGTACACATACTCCCAGATATTTTACAGAAGTAACTGCTACCAGTCTTTGTTCCGCTATCATATAATCATACAATAAACGATCCTTCTTTCTATGTTTTCGCAATACATTACATTTGTCTATGTTAAGGGCCAGTTGCCACTCCCTGCACCAAGTGCCTATCCGCTGCAGATCTTCCTGCATTTCGCTGCAATTTTCTTCCCGGGCAGTTTTTTTCCCGGGAGTAAATCCGATTCAGCATGCGTGGGACGGACTAGTTCGAATGACTGCAGCTCCTAAGGTAGATCAGGAACGGAGATTGTGGTTTACCGCCCCGCCAACGATGAGTTCCTTAAAGACAGTGTACAAGCTCGAATTGGACTAGGATGGTACGATATCGGCAGTGTCCTTTCCGAAGGAACCATCACGGCATTCAACTTAATCGATTCAGGAAAACCATATAAAACTTCAGCCTGAGATCAGGACGAGATTTGAATTCTCTCTTCCCGGCAGAGTGCGAGTACAACGTCACAACCACTGCGCAACGTCGCTAAGTAATTGCAGCTCTAACGCAGACAGCTGCCGACTCCAGAATGCGCTTGACCAGTAATGGGATGTGTTACCTCAAGCCATGCTCGACGACCTAATCAATAGTACACGTTTTGTGTTGCCATGTGATGGCATGACATCTTTCTTTATGCCACCCGGGTGGGGACATCAGTCCCCTAGAACTTAGAACTACTTAAACCTAACTAACCTAGGGACATCACACACATCCATGCCCGAGGCAGGATTCGAACCTGCGACCGTAGCGGTCGCGCGGTTCCAGACTGAAGCGCCTAGAACCGCTCGGCTACACCGCCGGCAGAACTGAAGAAACTGGATACTTAATTTTATTTTTTTATTAGTTTATTACTTTGATAAGTGGGGGAACTTGTTACGTACTACACACTTTGCTGTGCTTTTTGGCACCATATGGTATGAACAACTACGGTTAATAACATGGTGTATGGTTTGAAAATGTGTGTCTCAACCCGAAATCGGTAACCACTACAGATGAATTTTATATCAATGCAACTGAGACGGACTAAATAAAAAATAAATTATCCAATTTCCGCACTCACTAATGTTTGTTTGTGGAAGTTCCATAAGTTACGGACAGGAGTCTACTACACAATACGCAGATGCGGCTCACATCACTACCACGCCGAATTAATGTGGTTTTAGAGAACAGACAATCTGGTGACTGACTGGAGCATGAACGAGTTGACTGATAACAGTATGCAGTTATCAGCCAACTCGTTTCTGGTCTTTAGTACAGTGAGAACACGTTCATCTTGATGAGTATAAGAAGCATTAACAAACTAATAGTTGACATACAGTACAATGAAATGAAGTGGAAGTGATCATGGCACATGAGTTGCGATTCGTGAATGCAAATATCAAAGGTAATTACTCTCAATGAAAAAAATCCATGGATTGCGATATCACCAAATGTGAAGCACTTCCAGAAAGAATCAGGTTCTTATAATATTTGGTATCGAAAGCTGACCATGTCTCGAAATCTACAGCAGTGATCTATTGCGACGAGTCAAACTGTGTTTACAGCGGTAGAAAGGAAATCTGTGAATGATACTTAAGCTGAAATGATTATCACGAGAGGGATGGGCGACAATTACTTTTACTTTGGCACTTCCTTCGCAAAAATAACTTGAAACTGTAGAGTAACCACCGCACGTATATTTCAATATCATGTCATACTAGACTAAGAAATTACAATAATACTGCAGCACAAACTTATGTCGTCCATGTTGGCCTGTTGTAAGGAACTACGACTAACGTAGGTAATTGCTTTATTTCAACTTCAGTTTATGTTACTGGTTCGTGTTCTGTGGGACAAATTAAGTTAAAAATGTATATTTATGACGAACCGCTGGCTTCTATGCACTGAAACAAATCGTAAGTACCTCCATAACCACTAAAATTTATAATCATAGTGCCATATTACGCTAACAAGTGGCCGTTACACGATTGTAGCAAAATGAAACCACAACAAACAACAGGCTGCATCCAGCTAGTAAAAATGTAATATACTATCAATGCTCCACCTGAATATGAGAGTGTAGACCCTCGAAACGCATCGTGGGATGAAATAATGAGAGTGACTGACGCAAATAATTGTTTTATTTGAAATTTTATTATCCTGCGACAGAATAGGAAAAACCACCTTTTCTTAAATGGTGGGCAGGACAAAATTTCTACCGCAAATGGTCGAAAATATTCTTTGGAAGGTATGCAGAACAAATAGTTCAGTAAGAAACCCAGGTATGGAACAAAAAAAAAAAAAAAACAAGAAAAGAGGCCATCACAACTGTCCAATCACGGGTGTAGCATAGCGAACTGCACTCTGCACGAGACACTTGTACGAAACGTTGGTTGGTTGGTTGGGTGTGGGATTGAAGGGACCAGACTGCTAAGGTCATCGGTCCCTTGTTCCACGATAAAATCACACGAAATAAAAACTGTAAGTCGTTAAAAACGGAGAACTGAGAGAAGGGACGACACAATACAAGAAAGGCAGACAAAGACCAGACAAACGGAACTAAAATCGCACCGAGTGTGAAGGTGGTTGGCCGACCATGAAAATAAGGAAAAGCCAACCACCAAATGACATTAAAACCCACAGTTTAAAACCACAGGCCAAAGGCCCAAGTCAATACAGGAAATAAAAGGACAAACACTCAAATCATACGATAAAAACCCCCTGCCCGAATAAAACTCAACACGAGGTCCGCCATAGCATCGTCATCACATAAAAGGGCAGGGAGGGTATCAGGCAGCGCAAACGTCTGCCTGAGTCCTGTTAAAAGCGGGCAGTCCACCAAAATGTGGACCACCGTCAGAGCTGCCCCGCAGCGACATAGCGGTGGGTCCTCCCGGCGCAACAAATGGCCGTGCGTCAGCCACGTGTGGCCAACGCGCAGCCGGCAGAGGACGACAGAGTCCTTCCGAGAGGCCCGCATGGAGGAGCGCCACACACCGGTCGTCTCCTTCACCGCCCGAAGTTTGTTGGGCGTGGGCAGGGTGCGCCACTCGTCACCCCAGGCACCAAGCACTTTCTGGCGCAAAAGCGACAGGAGATCACACTCCATAAGGCCGAGTTCCAGAGCCGGTGAACTCACTGCCTGTTTAGCCAGCATGTCAACCCGCTCATTGCCCGGGATGCCGACATGACCTGGGGTCCAAACAAAGACCACGGAGCGGCCGCAACGGGCAAGAGCATGGAGCGACTCGTGGATGGCCATCACCAGACGGGAACGAGGAAAGCACTGGTCAAGAGCTCGTAAACCACTCAGGGAGTCACTACAGATGACAAAGGACTCACCTGAGCGGGAGCGGATATACTCTAGGGCGCGATAGATGGCAACCAACTCGGCAGTGTATACACTGTTCCCGGGTGCCAGCGACCGTTGCTCACAATGATCCTCTAGAGTAAGAGCGTAACCAGTGCGACCAGAGACCATCGAACCGTCGGTATAGGTCACGGCAGATCCGGGAAACTCGGCAAGGAGAGCAACAAAGCGGCGGCGGAGGGCCGGAGGAGGGACCGAGTCTTTCGGACCCTGTGCCAAATCCAGCCGAATGCATGGTCGGCGCACACACCAAGGGGGCAGACGGAGATTGGCCCGGAAAACAGGCGGGAGAGGAAAAAACTCAATCCCACACAGTAGAGCCCGGATGCGAACCGCGATCGTACACCCTGACCGGGGCCGCCTGTCTGGAAGATGGACGATCGAGTGCGGGAACAGGAGACGGTAGTTGGGATGCCCTGGCAAGCTACAAACGTGGGCAGCATAAGCGGCCAGAAGCCGGTCGCGCCGGATCCGCAATGGAGGAACACCAGCCTCCACAAGTAAGCTGTCAACAGGGCTTGTCCGAAATGCTCCTGTGGCGAGTCGGATCCCGCAGTGATGGATAGGATCCAGCAATTGCAACGCTGATGGCGACGCCGAACCATAAGCCACACACCCATAATCAAGGCGGGACTGGATCAGCGCTTGATACAGCCGGAGAAGGGTGGACCGATCGGCACCCCATCCGGTGTTGCTAAGGCAACGGAGAGCGTTTAAATGCCGCCAACATGTTTGTTTAAGCTGCCTAATATGAGGCAGCCAAGTCAGCCGGGCATCAAATACCAGTCCCAAGAACCGATGCGTCTCTACCACAGCAAGAGGTTCACCGTCAAGGTAAAGGCGTGGCTCAGGGTGAACCGTGCGACGCCGGCAGAAATGCACAACGCAGGTCTTAGCGGCCGAAAACTGGAAGCCGTGCGCTACAGCCCACGACTGCGCCTTGCGGATAGCGCCCTGCAGCTGGCGCTCAGCAACTGCAATGCCAGCGGAGCTGTAGTAGAGGCAGAAATCGTCTGCATACAACGAAGCTGCGACGGACGATCCCACCGCCTCAGCGAGCCCATTGATCGCAATTAAAAACAGGGAGACACTGAGGACAGACCCCTGTGGGACCCCGTTCTCCTGGACCCGGGAGGAACTATGGGACGCAGCAACTTGCACGCGGAAGGAACGAGACGACAGAAAATTCTGAATAAAAATCGGGAGCGGGCCCCTAAGACCCCACCCATGAAGTGTGGCCAGGATGTGATATCGCCAAGTCGTATCGTACGCCTTCCGCATGTCGAAGAAGACGGCAACCAGATGTTGGCGGCGTGCAAAGGCTGTACGGACGGCAGACTCTAGGGAGACCAGATTATCGACGTCAGAGCGGCCTTTGCGGAACCCACCCTGAGACGGAGCCATAAGGCCTCGAGACTCGAGGAGCCAACTCAACCTCCGGCTCACCATACGTTCTAGCAACTTGCAAAGAACGTTGGTGAGGCTTATGGGGCGGTAGCTGTCCACCTCCAGCGGGTTCTTGCCAGGTTTCAACACGGGGAGGACGATGCTTTCTCGCCATTGAGACGGGAACACACCCTCAACCCAGATGCGGTTGAAAACATCTAGGAGGCGTCGCTTGCAATTCACAGAGAGGTGTTTCAGCATCTGGCTGTGGATGCGGTCTGGCCCAGGAGCCGTATCAGGGCAAGCAGATAGGGCACTCTGGAATTCCCAGTCACTGAAAGGAGCATTGTACGACTCCGCGTGGCGCGTGTGAAAGGAAAGCCTCCAACTTCCCAACCGCTCTTTCCGGGAGCGGAAGGCCAGTGGGTAATTCGTAGATGCGGAACACTGAGCAAAATGCGCTGCTAACCGGTCCGCAATCGTGTCGGAGTCAGTACACACCACTCCATTCAGCGAAAGCCCAGGGACAGAGACAGGCGGCCGATAGCCATGGAGTCGCCTAATCTTAGCCCAAACCTGCGATGCAGAGGTACGGACGCCAATGGTGGAAACATACCGTTCCCAGCACTCCTGCTTCCGTTGGCGAATAAGGCGTCGGGCACGGGCACGGAGCTGTTTAAAAACGATGAGGTTCTCCAAGGACGGGTGCCGCTTATGGCGTTGAAGAGCCCGCCGGCGATCTCTAATCGCCTCTGCGATCTCGGGCGCCCACCAAGGCACAGTCCTCCGCCGAGGGGACCCGGATGAACAGGGAATCGCAGATGCCGCCGCAGAAACGATGCCGGTGGTGACCGACTGAACCACCGCATCAATGGTGTCAGGGGAAGGAGGTGCGATAGTGGCGAGAGAGGAGAACAAGCCCCAATCAGCCTTATTCAGAGCCCATCTGGAGGGGCGTTCAGAAGAGTGACGCTGTGGTAGTGACAGAAAGATGGGGAAATGGTCACTACCACATAAGTCGTCATGGACACTCCAGTGGATGGATGGTGAAAGTCCAGGGCTGCAGATAGAAAGGTCGATGGCCGAAAATGTGCCATGGACGACGCTGAAATGTGTCGGCTCTCCCGTGTTTAAGAGGCAGAGGTCAAGCTGCGAGAGAAGAGTCTCGACATCTCTACCCCGGCCAGTAATCGCGGCGCTACCCCACAGGGGGTTATGGGCGTTAAAGTCGCCCAGTAACACAAAAGGAGGAGGCAGTTGTGCTATCAATGCAGCCAACACATGACGCGAGACATCACCATCTGGCGGAAGATACAAACTGCAGACAGTAATAGGCTGAGGCGTCCACATCCTTACAGCGACAGCCTCTAAAGGTGTGTGAAGAGGTACACATTCGCTGTAGACAGAGTTAAGGATGTAGACGCAGACCCAGATACCCTCTCATAAGCTGCCCGGTTCTTGTAATAACCCCGATACCCACGTAGGGCAGGGGTCCGCATTGCCGGAAACCAAGTTTCCTGTAGGGCAATGCAGAGGAAAGGGTGACTGCTGATGAGTTGGCGAAGCTCAGCAAGGTGGTGGAAAAAAGCGCTGCAGTTCCACTGGAGTATTGCTTTGTCCATGTCCGAAAAAGGCGTGAAGGGGCCGAGGAGGCAGATCACGCCACTGGGTCACCTGCTGCCACCGATGGAGGACCAGTACAATCTGCTTCCATGGCGTCTGAGGGTCCGGCGAGATCCAGGTCCTCAGCGGACGCCCGGATCTCCACCTTATCCCCGGACGCAGAGCCTGTAGGGAGCAGTGGGGTGGATGCCACCGCGTGTTCCTTGGCCTTAGAGGTCTTCTTCTTCGTCTTGTCTCTCTGGTCCTTGGGTTTCATTGGCTGGGAGGGCTCCAGCGAGTCAGCCTCCGGGACGGAGGAGGAGCGGGAAGCCCTGCGATCAGCCGCTGGTCTGCTTTTCTTCCATTGGCTGACGTCACCCTTCCCAGAGGCGGAAACCTGGGAAGGAAGGGACCCAAGGGACCCTTTCCGTGCTATTCGAGCAGGGGAAGTTTGAGGCTTCCCCAGCTTAGAAGTGGGGACTGATGTCCCCGATGGTTGGGGGGTTGCTGCTCCTGAGGCAGGTAGTGCAGGAGCAGCAGGGAGTGAAGTGCCCCCCACCATCAAGGGGGCACGTGTAGCATTCCGGCTCTGAGAGGTGGCAGTCTGAGGGAGAGCTAATGGGGCCATAACAGTAGTAGCCGCGGCGTAAGAGGCAGGCATTCGAACAGGATGGAGGCGTTCGAACTTCTGCCTGGCCTCAGTGTATGTCAGGCGGTCCAGGGTCTTATACTCCATGATTTTGCGCTCTTTCTGGAAGATCCTGCAGTCCGGCGAGCAAGGTGAGTGGTGCTCTCCGCAGTTTACACAGATGGGAGGCGGAGCACATGGAGTATCGGGATGTGATGGGCGTCCACAATCTCGACATGTGAGGCCGGAAGTACAGTGGGAAGACATATGCCCGAACTTCCAGCACTTAAAGCACCGCATCGGGGGAGGGATATATGGCTTGACGTCACAACGATAGACCATCACCTTGACCTTCTCAGGTAAAGTATCACCCTCGAAGGCCAAGATGAAGGCACCGGTGGCAACCTGCTTATCCCTTGGACCACGATGTACGCGCCGGACGAAGTGAACACCTCGCCGCTCTAATTTGGCGCGAAGCTCGTCATCGGACTGCAATAGAAGGTCCCGATGGAATATTATGCCCTGGACCATATTAAGACTCTTATGGGGCGTGATTGTAACCGGAACATCCCCCAGCTTGTTACAATCGAGTAACCGGCGGGACTGGGCGGAGGACGCCGATTTGATCAAAACCGAGCCCGAGCGCATTTTGGACAAGCCCTCCACCTCCCCGAACTTGTCCTCTAAGTGCTCGACGAAGAACTGAGGCTTCATGGATGTAAAGGATTCACCATCAGCTCTCGTACACACCAGGTAGCGGGGCATCCTTAGTCTTTCGTTCCTCCCATGGTGTAGCCAGGGAGGGGAACGATTTGGGGTCATATGTAGTTGCGTTGTATTGAGCCCTGGAACGCTTAGAGACTGCTGGCGGCTGGCCACCAGCAAGAGATGATGTACCACGCTTCATTGCGGGTCATCCGCCCTGATGCCACCTACTCCGACCAAGGGCACTCCCCACGGGCGCCACCCAGCCTCAGCAACGACCACCTGGCAGGATGGCCATTGCCGGGAGTCCCAATGCCCCAAGGAGATAGGCATCTACTCCTTGGCATACGTGGGGAGTTAACGGCGCTGGCATCAGCAGAGCGATCCCTGTGTAGTCAGGGGGCTACAACCAACAGGGTACATGGCGGCCCCACCACAACGGACTGGCTACCGTGCTGGATTTCAGGTGATGTAGTCCAATATCGTCATTGGCGCATAAAGCGGCACAGCATAGCTGACTGCAAGAAACCGCACCCAAGAACAAATCCACGCCCAAGAGATGGTAGGTGAGCGGGACTGCTAAGCGATGACGACAAACCTGGCTAGAGATGGTAATGCTTGATGGACACATCGCTCCTTGTAAGGCGCCCTTCCCCAATCGGCTCGCTCTTCGGAAAATTTAGAAGGATGGAGGTCAAACCCGTTAGGGGACCATCTCACAAGGCCAAAACGTTTGAGACTCCTTTTAGTCGCCTCTTACGACAGGCAGGAATACCGTGGGCCTATTCTTACCCCCGAACCCACAGGGGGGTGTACGACACGCATTGGAATATAGTTGTAGAGTGCGGATTCGCATCGGCTTAGAATAATAGGCTTGTCTGAGAAGCTACATTGTATAGCAAATATGTAGAACGATGACAAGTGACAGCCATTAAAATTTCACGACATTCTACAGAGAAAACATCACCGATAGGTTTCCACCGATAAATCAAAGAAAATCCACCTCCTCCAAACTATACTGATCGGTAGTAATAGTGAAGATACGATTAGACTCAAAACAAATTTCAGGGAAAACTGATTGAAGATGTATAAATAATTCAAAAGCCTAGATCACTTAAATACTGTTTACTGGACGCCGACCGTTGTTAGTCGAGCAGCGGTCATGTAGTTTTATCTTGTGACTTCGGTTTTACATATCTTATGGAAAGGAATGACCATGAGAGCAGTTGTTTTTTATTTTTTGTGACAATGATTTTATATCAGCTGGTCTGCCTCATGTACCGTTATATCCAAATGGTTTATAAATGTTAATCTACATTCAGATCCGCTGGTGGCACCTTTCATGTGTTGAAACCAGTTAGCCAGTAAACAGTATTTAAGCGATCTTGGCTTTTGAATTATTTCTACAACCGAGTGATCGCCCCACAACGCACTATGAGTTCGCTGCAAAATGAATGAAGATGGATTGACGATTAACGTCCCGTCGACGAAGATTAAGTTGGAATGAACACACAAAATTAACTGTACGAAAACCTGATACCAGGCTGAAATTCATTGGAAAAATCTGGAAGAAATTAATTCATCCGCGAAAGACCTGAATTACAAAATACACTACTGGCCATTAAAATTGCTGCACCACGTCGATGACGTGCTACAGACGCGAAATTTAACTGACAAGAAGATGTCGTGATATGCAAGTGATTAGCTTTTCAGAGCATTCACACAAGGTTGGTGCCCGTGGCGACACCTACAACGTGCTGACATGAGGAAAGTTTAGAACCGATTTCTCATACACAAACAGCAGTTGACCGGAGTTGCCTGGTGAAACGTTGTTGTGATGCCTCGTGTAAGGAGGAGAAATGCGTACCATCACGTTTCCGACTTTGATAAAGGTCGCATTGTAGCCTATCGCGATTGCAGTTTATCGAATCGCGACATTGCTGCTCGCGTTGGTCGAGATCCAATGACTGTTAGCAGAATATGGAATCGGTGGGTTCAGGAGCGTAATACGGAACGCCGTACTGGATCCCGACGGCCTCGTATCACTAGCAGTCGATGTGACAGGCATCTTTTCCACATGGCTGTAACGGATCGTGCAGCGACGTCTCGATCCTTGAGGCAACAGATGGGGACGTTTGCAAGACAACTATCTACACGAACAGTTCGACGAACCTGAATGCACGAATGGCAAAACGTCATTTTTTCGGAAAAATTCAGGATCTGTTTACAGCATCATGATGGTCGCATCCGTGTTTGGCGACACCGCGGTGAACGCACATTGGAAGAGTGTATTCGTCATCGCCATACTGGTTTATCACCCGGCGTGATGGTGTGGGGTGCCATTGGTTACACGTCTCGGTCACGTCTTGTTCGCATTGACGGTACTTTGAACAGTGGACGTTACATTTCAGATGTGTTACGACCCGTGGCTCTACACTACATTCCATCCCTGCGAAAACCTACATTTCAGCAGGATAATGCACGACCGTATGTTGCAGGTCCTGTACGTGCCTTTCTGGATGCAGGAAATGTTCGACTGCTGCCCTGGCCAACACATCCTCCAGATGTCTCACCAACTGAAAACGTCTGGTCAATGGTGGCCGAGCAACTGCCTCGTCACAGTACGCCAGTCACTACTCTTGATGGACTGTGGTATCGTGTTGAAGCTTCATGGGCAGCTGTACCTGCACACGCCATCCAAGCTCTGTTTGACTCAAAGCCCAGGCGTATCAAGGCCGTTATTACGGCTAGAGGTGGTTGTTCTGGGTACTGATTTCTCAGGATCTATGCACCCAAATTGCGTGAAAATGTAATGACATGTAAGTTGTAGTATGATATAATTGTCCAATGAATACCCGTTTATCATCTGCATTTCTTCTTGGTATAGCAATTTTAATGGCCAGTAGTGTACCTTTCGACCGGTTCTTGAGTATGGTTCATCAGTATGGGACCCTTACAGAAGAGATAAGGAAGATCTGACGCAGAGCAACACGTTTAGTAACAGGATAATTTAGTAGGTGCGAGAACGTCACGGAGATGGTCAACGAACTCCAGAGGCAGTAGGTACAAGAGAGGCATTGTGTGTCACGGAGAGGACTACTGCTGAAATTTCGAGAGCGCACGTTCGAAGAAGAGTCGGGCAACACATTACTTGCTCGCACATATATCTCGCGAAATGACCAGAGGTGCCTTCCGCAGCACACTGTATGATGGCTTGCAGAGTGCGGTCGTAGAAGTCAATAGAGACGAAACACAAGCTGGGACAGGCAAGGTTTCGGAAGGAAATCTGCAGTGTCCTTTTCACAGGAACCACCCTGTGATTGGCGTAATCGATTCAGCAAAAGAATGGAAAACCTAAATCTGGATATTCAGGCCAGAGAAGGATGTGAACCCCACTCTTCCCGAATACGAGTCCAGTGTGGTATCCAATATGCCACTTTACTTGGTATTATACTCATCGCAGACACATAGTAGCTGCTACGCACTGGCATGACCAGAAAACTGGAAGAATCTTTATCTTTCTATGATGAGCAGAGTCTTTCGCAAAGCTTCTTACACTGATATTTACACTAAACATGTAGATGCAGATATTCGAAACTATGAAAATCCTCAGTTCTGTCCCTGTTTTTTGTTGGCATCCAGAAAAAATGTAACAGGTTGGTTACTGCTAGATAAGGTGAGGCTACTGAATCCCAAGTGGGCGGCCGGCAGGATGGCGTGTTGGAGTTGAACGTCTTGTCGATATTGAGATAATTACATATAAACCAGCATCTCAATCGCAGAAAAACCGAGGAGCAAACGGGCTGTCAGATTGTTGAAGGGAAGGTCACGACATTCTTCTAAAGACGACCAATGTAAAATTTAAATAAGGATGGCTGTGGAGATCACGAGTAAAGACCAAGTTAATCACAGCCTCTGAGACCTAGGCGCAACATCTCTCATGCTATGATTAAGAGGAACACTCAGCTATTTTCTTTCTCCCAGGCGTCTCAGGCTAACAGCACTGTAAGAAGTCGTAACACATCTGAAATGTTACGTCCACTGTTCAAAGTGCCGTCAATGCGAACAAGAGGTGACCTAGACGTATTACCAATGGCATCCCATACCATCACGCCAGGTGATACGCTAGTATGGCGATGACGAATACACGCTTCCAAAGTGCGTTCACCGCGATGTCGCCAAAGACGGATGCGACCACCGTGATGCTGTAAACAGAACCTGGATTCATCCGAAAAAAAGACGTTTTGCCATTCGTGCACCCAGGTTCTTCGAGTACACCATCGCAGCCGCTCCTGTTTTGATGCAGCGTTAAGGGTAGCCGCAGCCATGGTCTCCGAGCAGATAGTCTATGCTGCTGGAAACGTCGTGCAGATGGTTGTTGTCTTGCAAACGTCCCCATCTGTTGACTCAGGGATCGAGACGTGGATGCACGATCCGTTGCAGCCATGCGGATAAGATGCCTGTCATCTCGACTGCTAATGATACGAGGCTGTTGGGATCGAGCACGGCGTTCCGTATTACCCCCCTGAACCCATCGATTCCATATTCTGCTAACAGTCATTGGATCTCGACCAACGGGAGCAGCAATGTCGCGATACGATAAACCGCAATCGCGATAGGCTACAATCCGACATTTATCAAAGTCGGAAACGTGATGGTACGCATTTCTCCTACTTACACGAGGCATCACAACAACGTTTCGCCAGCAACGCCGGTTAACTGCTGTTTGTGTATGAGAAATCGGTTGGAAACTTTCCTTAAGTCAGCACGTTGTAGGTGTCGCCACCGGCGCCAACCTTGTGTGAATGCTCTGAAAAGCTAATCATTTGCATATCACAGCATCTTCTTCCTGTCGGTGAAATTTCGCGTCTGTAGCACGTCATCTTCGTGGTGTAGCTATTTTGATGGCCAGTAGTGTAGTATCCAGTCAGGTACATCCGCCCTTACTCAATTACATGTTGCTACGCAGCAAAGGTTGTCTGAAGAGGGCACCAGACGTAAGGGATTCCGTCAGATGAGCAGGAATTGCGCAGAGAGGTAGTTGGCCCTCGAATGCAGAAAACTGCGTCAAAGCGGGAAGAGCGACGTCGTGATCGGCGGCGTCATGTATGACGACACGCCGGCCGTGGAGGTGGGCGCTATACATAGGTGGCCGCCAAACACGCGCCGAGACACTAGCAAGTGTCTAGACTGGCAGAAATAGCTGCGCGCCATTACCACCGCTCCTCCTCCCAGAGTCACACTTCAGGAATCCTGCGCCGGGCACGCGCGCCATTGACGACTTCGACGTCTCTGCTCTATACTGAATGAAGTTGCGCTGTTTTAAAGAGACTGGCCTTATAATCGAGAGGATGAAGTCTCCACTCTCTCTCCTGCCATCCCGATTTAGGTATTCCGTGGTTTCCCTAAATTACTGCAGCCAAATGCCGGGATGGTCCCCACCAGGTCGGATTAAAGGAAGACACCGAAGCAAATCAGAGGTGTGTTGCTATAATTGTTACCGGCAGGTGCGATCAGCACGCGAGTATTACTGACTTGCTTTGTGAATTCAAGTGGCAATCCCTGGAGGTATGACGTTCTTTTCGTTGGTCACTATTAAGGAAATTAGAGAATCGGCACTTCAGGTCGACTGCAGATCGATTCTACCGCCGCCAACGTACGTTCTGCGTAAGGTCCACGAAGATAAGATATGAGAAATCAGATTTCATACGAGGGCGTACAGACAGTTGTTTTTCCTTCATTCTGTTTGTGAGTGTACCAGGAAAGGAAATGACTAGTAATCGTAAAGGGTATCCTCTGCCATGCACCGTTTGGTGGCCTGCGGAGTATGTATGTAGATGTAACGGTAGATGTTGAGAACACGTCCAAGTATCTGTCTCATCCTTGTGAACACAGACTTAGACGTACGTAATTCCTTGTAAACTCTGTATTTTTTTTCTTAAACTGCAATACAATGACATGTCTAATATTTTGGAAAAAGTTATACACGGATCAATAAAATTACTACTACTACTACTACTACTACTACCATTTTCCTAAACACAAAATCCGCCTGCTGTTTTCCCTCGCAAAGACACACGTGTCTCATTCCTACAGAGAGTTATGACCTCCTTGTGCAAGGCGGCAAAGGCATTTATCTCTGTCTTCTTTAGCAGAAGCTTAGGATCAACAATAGAATTAGAAATGCTAACACACGGATGACATGAGAAAACGGCCCCTATGGTTGACGCTACAAGAAGTGTTACACCAGTACGATTAGTTGATTGTTTACAGCGATGGTGCAAGAAAGTAAAATTTCTGATTTTAGTAATAAATTGAAACTGAATTACGAGCCATGATCACTTTGCAAAGAAATCGATATTACATGAAGACCAATTTTTACACTAATGTTTTGGTATAACAAAGCTTCCCGCACCATGAGTGCCACATTTGTTAATTATCGTCCAAAAACGAACCCGTGTTGACATTTTTAAGAAGATTTTAGAGTTAATTATTATCAACCATTTGTCTTCCAGTGCTGGATACATGCTTCTTCCTCACTTTTCCAGCTTTCCCCTTTATATCGTCAATCCCTCTTTCACTTGGTCGTCCGCTAGCTACTTTCTTATTACGAGGAATTCAGCACAGAATCAACACAGAATTCCCATAATATCGTCACGGTATATACTCGGCCCATCTACATGTCAGTTTCGTAAGTCATTATCACTTCCTCAACTCCTATCTTTTTCCTTTGTTTCTTTTCTGACCCTTCTTGTTTTCCGAAAATGCATCTTACCACTGCTCGTTGGGCAACCCTCAATTTCTGAACTATCTAAGTACTTAACGTCCATGTTTCACTTCCATAAATTAGCACTGGCAACATACTTAAAGACCTTCCCTTTGCGGCACATTAGTAATTCGGTTCTGAATAGAGCATTCAGCTTCCCAAACAAACACCCCAAGCCATTTCTATCGTTCTGTCTGATTTCTTTAAATGTTCATCCACTTGTAGTTTTCAGCTGTCCTGAGTACATAAATTCGTCATTTTTTTTAACTTCATCATTAATCTTTACTGCTCTACAGTCGGCTTACTGACTGTAAGAAGGTAGTTCAGTTAAGATTCCTTCCTCACCCCAGTCTAATGATCCGTAGGCTTTTTCCGAGACTATAGGAAATAGTTTTGGTGAAATGGCGCCCCTCTGCCTAACTCCTGTCCCAGTCCTGAACTTTTCAGTCTGTTATTGTAATCGAATAGGATCTGCAAAAAAAAAAAAAAAGAAAAAAAAAGAACACTTTCTTCCAGGAATTCGTAAGGTGTAGTGCTTCAAGGTTACATTAGCAATGGCGGAACTATCACCAGGAGCACAACGCTTCAACCCTAGCTCCATATTAAAGATCGACAGTCTGATATACAGGCTAGCTTTGGAGTGTGTTTTAGGCAGTTCTTCACAAATGACAGACCAAATTATACGGGATTCCAAGACACATTTTAAGGTGGCGTTACAGTGTCAGGTAAAGTGTAAGTGACTGCTAGATCCAAAGCGAGTAAAGACGCATCATGTGTAGATACTGCAGTGAATTTCCATGAAGAAATTCCTGCTACATCATGTAATGAGCTTATGGGTACAAAATAAGCTATTTACCTGGGCAAGCTAACTTATTAAGAGTGATTCAACCAAGGATGTTCAGGGCATATGTCAAGTCAATGGACTGATCGAAGCCTCCTCTCCAGTCTCTCATACATCAGTCTGATATTGAAACTGAAGAATACACAAAAAAAGCCGGAATGTTAAATTCTGCGTTTAAACATGCAGTCATGCATGAAGACTTGCTTTCATTCGACCATTGTACCAACACACATTGGTGATACTGGAATAAGCAATCGTGGTGTTGAAATACCATATAAACTACTCAACCAAAAAACAGGGCAGCAAACACCGATAGAATTCCTACTAGATTTTACAATGAATACTCTGCGGAATTAGCCCCCTTGCTATATCACGTTTATGGAAAAATCTCTCGCGCATGAGAGGTTGCGCTTGTTTAGGAAACAGAGTAGCTTATCCTTATTTATAAAAAAAGGTAAAATAACGAACGCCCTAATTTATACATCAATATCTACAACATCAATTTGTTTCAGGATCCTAGAAAATATGTTAAACTAAACTGTAATGGCATTTCTTAAAGACTATAAACTTATTTATCTCCTGCAGTCGCCGTGGATGGAGAAGACACGATCCTTGCAAAACAAAGCTGACTTTTCACGTATTATGACGAAACCGAACAGGTGGAATCCGTCTAAATTCATTTCCGAAAGGTGTACGACAGGGTACAGTACTCCGGATAACACTCAAGATACGATCACACAAAGTTGCTTGCTCAAATAATTTTTGAGCGTTAGTACCAGTACGTTATACTGGACAGCGAGTTTTCAACTGAAACGAAATGATCGGCTGCACCCCACAAGCACTCTCCAATTGTTTGCTGATGAGGCAATTATCTACAGGCAAATATCGTTGCTGGGTGATTTTAAGGTAAATCAAACCACTTGGACAAAATTCCCATTTGATGCACAGAAAGTCATTTTTTTAAAAAATGTTGATAAGTTCAAGATAATGTCCATAAACAAGAGGAGGAACCGGCTGCTATCTGATATAGAATAATAATTGTGAACTCTGATGCGTGTTACGTTGCATAAATGAATAGGACTAATTCGATGAAATATTAATAATGTAAAAGGTGAATAGAACGCCCTGATGGGCGCGAAGAATTGGAGGAAAGTGCAGCAAAACTGAAGGAAACCCCATATAAGACAATTGAGCAACTTACTCTAGAGTACAGCTCCAGTGCGTGGGATCTTATCAAGTAGACAAGTCAACAGATACCGAAGAAATTAATAAAGAGGGATGATCAGGATTTAACATCCCGTCACCGACGAGGTAATTAGACAAGGGGCCCTTTTTCCCTAGAAACCCTGTTGGATAAATTAGAACAACTGGTATTCGAGGTGTGCTGTACAACAACAACAAACTACCTCCATAGTGTATCTCTCGGCAGGATCATGAAAATACGATAAGGCAGATTTTGTCGCGTAGGTGCGCATGCAAGCAGTAAAAACTTACGCCATACGGAAGTGGAATGGTACAGCGAGTTAATATTAGTATGAAATGCCCACCGTCACACGCTGAACCGTGGCCTGTGGAATATGCATGCAGCTTCACATTTGTCACATACGCCTAACTGATGTAACATTATACACGGGACAGACTGCTACTTCATGAGGAATTACATTTATGGACACCTACCATTCACCCAGTTCAAACTAAGTGGCTTAGCAATAAACGCTTCTTCGTGGCCGGCTGCGTTGGCCGAGCCGTTCTAGGCGCTTCAGTCCGGAACCGCGCGACTGCTACGGTCACAGGTTCGAATCCTGCCTCGGGCACGGATGTGTGTGAGGTTCTTAGGTTAGTTAGGTTTAAGTAGTTCTAAGTGACTGATGACCTCCGATGTGCTCAGAGCCATTTGAGCTTCTTCGTGTCAACGAGATGCGTCGTATCATGAAGTGTTTACTGCAGGCAGACGACTAACAGCCTTCGACGCTTCTCTGTAAGTCGAACATGGCCGTCCAGGGGACTTTGTAGGTACTAGTCGCCGGTATTTATGATACTAATCTCTCTGCATCCTGTTCTGCATATCTTGGAAGTTCTGAATCATTTGCATTCTTCCTTCATGGAGTTCCAATTTTAGTCAAATAGCACAGTGATTTTGTCGTAAGAACGCAAAATTTTCGTCCTTGTAGTTTTCTGAAATGTATTAAACATCGTCGAACATCTTTGTTTATCTGGAAACGTATAATCATATTGACAGACGCCCGCCCCGATAGCTGCGTGGTCAGCGTGACGGATTGCCTTCCTACGGGCCCGGGTTCGATTCCCGCCTGGGTCGGGGATTTTCTCCGCTCAGGGACTGGGTGTTGTGCTATCATCATTTCATCCCCATTCAGCGCGCAGGTCGCCCAATGTGCGAATGTAATAAGACCTGCACCAAGGCGGCCGGACCTGCCCCGCAAGGGACCTCCCGGTCAATGACGCCAAACGCTCATTATGATATTGACAGACGAAAGCTTTTCAAAACTAATATATCAAGCTCAGTCAATTACATATTTTCGTTTCTGATATTCACTCGTTACCACACTGAGAATTTTGTAAACGCAATCTCGAAAATTGTGTATCCACACACGTTACAAACTAAAATGACGCACAGTATCGTAGTCAACCTTTAAGTTTGGTACCGGGCGATCTAGGGCAGCTAAAAGCTATCACGACTGTCAATGAAAGACGCACCGAAATAATTTCATGGCGGCATTTAAAACTTTTCGGTGAACGTATAAGAAATTATTTGACTTCTCACCAATTAATGTCTGAAATATGACGGTGGAAGGACGATTGGCGTTTAACCTCCCATCGACGACTATGTTATTAGAGACGTAGAAAACGCTCGTACAGACCAAGAACGGTTCCTTTTAAACAGATCCATCCTGCATTTCACAGTTACTTCTTTGAGTGAAACCACGGAAAATCTGAATCTGGATGTTCGAACACGAATTTGTGCCCCACTGCTCTTGAATTCGATCCCAGTACCATAATCGCTGCACCACCTCTCTGTGTCAATAATTATAGAGCCACAATAACAAATGCGGAGCAGTGCGGCGTGAGTTAGGCAGCGATTCACACATCCGATAGCCTTATCTCTTGCATTCGGAAAAGGCCATGTGTAGTCAGACAGGTATATACTATGTTGCTAAGGCTACTATCGATCACGTCATATCGTGCACCAAATTGCAGTTCCACTCGTGTGTTTTCTACATCATTATGTTCAAATGGTTCAAAAGGCTCTGAGCACTATGCGACTTAACTTCTGAGGTCATCGGTCGCCCAGAACTTAGAACTAATTAAACCTAAGTAACCCAAGGACATCACACACATCCAGGTCCGAGGCAGGATTCGAACCTGCGACGGTAGCGGTTGCTTACATCATTAGGGAAACCGTCTATAAACGAAAAGAAAACCGCAAAATAAGAAGAGAGTGTGTATATGTGTGTGTGTGTGTGTGTGTGTGTGTGTGTGTGTGTGTGTTGCAGAGTCTGTATAATCAAAATAACCTTCCTGACACTCTGAGAGACACAAAAACAGAGTAGTGGTGGTCTAATTAAAATGTTTAAAATCCCCTTCATTTTTTTTTACTGAGGAAAAGATTTATGATATCTGTTTAAAAAGACGCACTCTTTTCAGTTTTAACAATTAAAATTTTTTATTTTTAAATTTGAGAGCCAATTGGTTTGTAAAGTATTACAAAATAACCCTTGTACCTGTTTTCAGTATGGTATGCGATATTCATTGTTCATTGGAGACTATACATAGTTTAAAAGCAAATTTTCTTGTAGATGGAATGGTAGACCGAATTCGGTAAGTATGCCATTTGATGCCAACTCCACCTAGAGTTTGAATTGCTGGCCACGAATGTGCTTGCAACAAGTCGTAAAGTACATTCACCGCTTGTTGCAGTAAACGGAAACAGGCAAATGTTATTTGTAATAATTTACAAAAAGATTCATTTATACTTTCAGCGCGTAATTACTTTCTTCTAAACTAGAATGAAATACCTTCTTCTAATAGCAAACGTAAGGATACGATCATTCCTCTCTATAACACCAGTTCTTTTTGAAAAAACACATCCATTACACTACTAAATTTCAGATTCATTCCTAAAGATATAACAAGCCCAATAAAGGCAGAAATTTATTTTTGTATCGAAGCGTCACAAAGTACCAAAAATACTTCCAGACAAATGTTCGAGGGTCCGTTACAAAAATTGCCGAACACCTTGTTACATTCTGCTTGCAGATGCTTAGCCCTTATCTCCACCAAAACACTCTCTTCCTCTATTTACGGACCTGTCTCAGCGATTTTTAAACTTTTGCTCTGCAGTCCTCCTTTTGGGTGTCCTTCAGAGCTCGTGACGAAGTCGTCTTGCCATTAGTAACGTCAAAACAGTGTTGGACTTCAAAAAAATGACTTTTGGCAATAAATGTCACGAGCTCATATATCAATATATAGCTGTGTGGGCAGTGCGCTGTCAGGTGAATAAAAATGGGTTATCTTCCAACTGTTGTTGTCTCCATTAGCGAATTTTTTTTGCAACTTTTTCTAAACGTTTAGAGTATAATGACGGTATATTTTTTGCTGTCTGCACAAAAGTTCGTAAACTACGACTCTCCTAACATCGAAAAAAACTGCCAGTGTTAGTTTAACACTGAACTATTGTGTGTTTGTTACCCGTAGAGAACTTTTGCCAATCCCCTATGATGGCGTCCTTCCAAATGTTCCAAACCTAACACTTGCCTCCAGTAATGATACTTTGCATCAGTCACTTCACATAGTTTCATAACTGTTTACCTGTTTCGACGAATCATTGGACATCTTTTGAGTATAACTCGTGAAGCAACGTGCTAATACATTTTGTACAAGTAATCCGCACTTTGTCAATTTACAAGACATTTTAGCGTGCTCTGAAGATGATCAGTGTCTTGTGGAAACAAAGAAAGCTTAGTGAACAGCAAAGTCATTTTAACAATGAAATAACACCTTTTGTCAATCACTGATGCCTCCATTCGACATTTTGTCAGTGTTTGGGATATCAGTTTATTGACTAAAGCTGTAGCCAAAATCGTGACATTTACAGTACATTATGACTGAGTATATTTGTGGCAAAAATTTATTATTTCTTCAATATGTAACTGTTGTGGTTGGCAGGAGAGCCAAGATCGTGTTACTAGAGGAGGCCGAAAGGCACGCGATTTAGCTCACGCAGGCTGGCGTGAGGTCTGGAACAGGACAAGGAAATTAGAATTTAGAAAAACGGACGTAGCTGGTGGAATACTTAACTTTAATCCATTAATGATTAACGTCGGTCTTGACGGTACATGATTCACAATATCAATAGTAACTGATAATGGCGCCTTGCTAGGTCGTAGCAAATGACGTAGCTGAAGGCTATGCTAACTATCGTCTCGGCAAATGAGAGCGAATTTTGTCAGTGAACCATCGCTAGCAAAGTCGGCTGTACAACTGGGGCGAGTGCTAGGAAGTCTCTCTAGACCTGCCGTGTGGCATCGCTCGGTCTGCAATCATTGATAGTGGCGACACGCGGGTCCGACGTATACTAACGGACCGCGGCCGATTTAAAGGCTGCCACCTAGCAAGTGTGGTTTCTGGCGGTGACACCACAGTAACCACGCTTTTTGAAGCGCCATCTGTCCCAGGAGGAATAGTCGGTATTCGTGGGTGTGACAGGACCGATCATTTCGAGCAAAAAAAAAAAAAAAAAAACTAGTATACATGGATTCTAAAATGAATAGCGACACCTTAAGAGCTATGGGCACTTAATCTTCAATATCGTGAAACAAACCACTGCTACTGCAAACTCTTTACTTCCCATATTTTAACAGATGGTAGTATGGACCGAAACAAAAAATAGGTTAGTAAACTTGGGCTCTAAAATGCATGGCTTACGAGCTATGAGCGATTGTTCACTGGAAGATACGTGTTTCACAGTAGCGAATATGAACAAGTGCTCACAGCTCTCAAGGTATGCATGTTTAATGCACTTCTTTTGTCCATACTGATACCTCTCAAACCATGGAAAGCAAAGAACTTGCAGTAGAAGAGATTTGTTTCATAGTATCGAAGATGTTGTGTTCATAGCTCATAAGGTATACATTTCAGAGCCGATCCTTATTAGACTTTTTTGCTTCGAATGATTGTTCCTGTCTTATCGCTGAACACTGACCATTTCTCCTGGGACATCCTGTATAAGAGATTATGATACTCGTAAGGCAATATGATTGTTTTCAAATTTAAGAGGAACAGCTGTTGCACGGCCGGTATTTCGGTTTGTTTGTTTCTATCGAATACCTCTTCCAGGGTCACATCGTGTGTGAGTGACCTTTCCCGCGAGGAGCGGCGGCACAGTGTAACGAAAATTGCGCAAGAGAGTACATTCTTGGCGATACGCCCTCTACGTTCAGCTACCGCCCCTCGCGCCCGAACAACGTAGGCTTCCGTTTTTAGCTGTCGTCCAGAGAAATGAAACTTCATCCGCTGCGGTACGCTGTCGCCAAGAAAAGACATCACTTGAAGTTAATGCGTTCTCACCTTGCTGATTACGTTGAATGTGTCTTTGCGCCCCGATTCAAATGATTTACAAATGCGTCTTGGACCTGGCAAAGGCAAATTTCGTCTACTCCGGTGTGCATGTGGTGCAGGGCGGCATGCTGGATGAGTGGAGAGACACTTAAGACAGATTAACGCAGTCTTGCCGTACTGACTGCCGGCTAAGACATTCACAAGCCGTCCGTATCGCATGCGTTTCCTATCAAATGGCATCTTTAACGAACAAGAAAAAAAGTGAACATAGAGCTGCGAAGACAAAACCGGCGAAACTACACTTCCTAGAATCCTGAAAAAACACTGTTTATAATTATCGGCTGGAACGGACAGTAGCCTCGTCACATTTTTCTATAGAAATACTTTTACAGCCGCAGTTACCGTAATATTCACTTAATAAAAACCAAAACAGTGAAGTAATCGAATATTCAGGTGCCATTTGAAGAATATCTTATCACAAAACCTGAGAAAAATACAAAAGAGACTTTTATGGAAAGGCATACGTTACAGCCGGCCGATGTGGCCAAGCAGTTCTAGGCGCTTCAGTCTGGAACTGCGTGACCGCTACGGTCGCAGGTTCGAATCCTGCCTTGGGCATGGATATGTGTGATGTCGTTAGGTTAGTTAGTTTTAAGTAGTTCTAAGTTCTAGGGGACTGATGACCTCAGATGTTAAGTCCCATAGTGCTAAGAGCCATTTTTGAGCATACGTTACATTGGAAACTGTTGATGAGCACACACATTGATCGATGAAGACATAAAATGTGTATGCTGTACCGCGTTTATCCAGCGAACCAATTTTCGGTTTACAGCACCACCGTCAAGCAGTACTACCGTTGTCAAGGATGATAGTAAGCGACTGAATATCTTTAATAAAGACGTCACATTCGAAATGTGTGTTGCAAACACACACTGTGTAAAAGTCACCTTTTGTGATGCAAAGGCCACATGGCAGAAAACATTTAAAAAATGGTTCAAATGGCTCTGAGCACTATGGGACTTGACATCTGAGGTCATCAGTCCCCTTGACTTAGAACTACTTAAATCTAACTAACCTAAGGACATCACACACATCCATGCCCGAGGCAGGATTCAAACCTGCGACCGTAGCAGCACCGCGGTTCCGGACTGAAGCGCCTAGAACCGCTCGGCCACATCGGCCGGCTAAAACATTAAAACTAAGCATCAAATAAATGTAAACATAAAAAATATGAGCCAAATATCTAATTTGACTCACCAGTGTAGCCGACCCTGTCCTCTCCCATTACATTTATTAACCAGAGTGGTGTATTAAGATAATGATAGTCCGTTATTGTCTGACAATAGTCATTTAAACCGAAAACTAAATAAATACTGTACAACGTCCACAGTCTGTATTTTCATTGATATGCAATATATGAAATTTTCCTACCAATCACCAAGGTTCAAAAATGGTTCAAATGGCTCTGAGCACTATGCGACTTAACTTCTGAGGTCATCAGTCGCCTAGAACTTAGAACTAATTAAACCTAACTAACCTAAGGACATCGCGACTGTAGCGGTCGCTCGGTTCTAGACTGTAGCGCCCAGAACGGCACGGCCACTCCGGCCGGCAATCACCAAGGGAAAAATCTATTATAAAGCAACAAAAAAAAATTAATTCGTTTTAATTTTGTTCGCTTTAACCCCTAAATAATAGTAAATTTCATTTAATCATCGTGGCCACTGTTCCTTTCTTCTTTATGGATTGTCATTTCGGCCCAACACACGACCGAAAGACGTCTAACATACCTGTGTTAGCCTCATTTAATGCAATCATAATCATCACAACGTATATCTAGCCGACAGGTGAAACATGCTACCTACGCCACATTTCTGAAAATGTAAGTGACGTCATGTTCCAAACCAACTTCATCATTCAGCAAGGCTGAGCACACGCCTCTGAAATAGCTCCAGAGATGCTGGCACCTCGTTACCCTTCTTGTCAAGTAGCAGGTCTGGAGTGAGAGACTACAAGCTTTCCTGGTCTCAGAAATCTCCACATCAATGTGCAAATTCCAACCATTTATTTGTACAACCACCAGAGCAGTCAACAACAAGAGCATCCTCCACAGCGAATGCTTCATATTCCATAGAGGTACCAGTATTTTGTTATACGTTAATTACTTTTAACAAGTTAACTACTATACGTCTCGATTTGCAGCCACAGAACCGACACCACACTGCATTCTGAAAAATTAAGAATAATCCTATCAACTCCATCACAATGCGCGAAGTGTGTCGAAAAAACATTATTTTTAAACGTTTCAAAAAATATGAATCTGTGAACTTATGCCTGTGGTATGTGAATCTACGCTGCTGTTGCAATGCTTCGTTCTGTAACTGCTGATACACTGAATGGAACGCGGGTGGTTTCGTACAATATTTATTTTGTAACACATTTTATGACTTGTTACTCGTGTCTTGCAAGAAAATAAAACAATCAAGGAATAAAACACTGTAGATTTAGGCATACGTATGGGATAAAAGCAGCACGGCTGTGTGCAAACGTTCTTTATGTAACCTTATGCAGTATTTGCACAAGCTGTCGTGCAGATCTATTCCAAATCACGTAATTTTACAAGTTTTTTCGCTAGAACACGTAAAGAAAGTGATACTTCTCAGAATATTTCTACAACCAAGAACCGTTTTCATATCTTTTGTATAACATTTTACTTCCATACAACCAAAATCGAGCACCCCGTCGAATCAAATGATGAGAGGTTTAAAACACGACAGATTCGGTTTCTGCGTAAACCAGAAATTTTTTCTAAGTAGTGCTAGATATAAATTAAAAGTAAATCAAGTTGAAATGCATGAAAATCTAAACTACCGCCGAGTGGAGGCGTAAGATTTCGTTCGCTGACTACTTTGCTTGAGTATCTTTGGGGCAAAGAAGGCACAGTTTTCCTCTAGGCGCAGCTACTCGGGTATAAAGACTGACCTTTGCGAGAACATAGCACGCTACGATACAAACTGCACCTGATTTGTTATCACGAAGCATCACTGAATGCGTACAACAAAATCTACGTATTGCTGAAATGTACGAACTCTTTAGATGACTTGTGGGAGTACGTACGATCGAGGAGGGCAGGGGGTACGATTCTAGAGGCGACGAGATACTCTCAATAATTAACATATTGGTCTAGAACTAGAACACGCAAAAATAGCTGTTTTTCGTCACTTTTATGTTACTATTCCACTACGCGTTTCGGTATTTAATTATTTTTTTGTTTATCAAACATTTTGTTTACCAAACCGAAAGTGAGTTGGTAGGAAAATGGCTTGTCTCTCAACTGATATTAATGACAGTCAAGGATATGACTAACGCAAAACGATCTTTAGATTCAGAGTTAATTTTCGACTTTTTCTGGTCCACCCGTTTTAGGTACTGCGTAATGCTTTCGAATGGTTAGTAAATGTTTTCAGTTTCTTACGAAATACTACCTGTTTTACGTATATCGTAACTACTGAAGAGCAACATGCTGAAAGCTCAAAGGGATAACCAACTGGCGTAAACTGAAACGCCTTCATGCCCAAAGGGGCGTACAAACTTACACGTCTTGTCTCAATCCAGTGTAATGTTGATGTCTGGGCAGATGAACGGCTCCGTCTCGTGGAGAATCTTCTCTTCAGATCCAGAGAGCACTAACACCTTTGCTACACAAAACGTTAACGACACACGTTAGTTTCTACGTCACTGACGGTTCTCACACGCCTTCTGCAGATAGAACTTGTGCAGTTCTCGTTATCCAGAGCCGGGGATTCTCTTCGGCACTACGATCGCATAGCAGATTGGCAAAACGCGAGATTTTTTAACGGCGGAGAAAGCGACCAGCTGAGTGTGTGCTGCTGCGCAGGCTACTGACCACTGGTTAGATAACGCGCCAGCCTTGTGACGTACCGGCCACGCCGGCGTATTTATAAATTGTGGCTCCCCGCTAGCCGGCGCGCAAGCGCCGCGCAGACACGCCCGCACAAAAATTGCGCGTTCAGACCCACACGTGCTGCCCTCGCAACTTTCGCAAAACCATTCAGTGGTGATGCCGAACTCTCGGGGAAGGAAAGGCAGAATTTAATGTCCCGTCGCCGTCGTAGATTCTGAAGTCCGAGCAGTAGGCAAGGGTTCTGGGGTTGTTTGGGGCAAGAGACCAAACAGCGAGCTCATCGGTATCATCGGATTAGGGAAGGACGGGGAAGGAAGTCGGCCGTGCCCTTTCAAAGGAACCATCCCGGCATTTGCCTGGAGCGATTTAGGGAAATCACGGAAAACCCAAATCAGGATGGCCGAACGCGGGATTGAACCATCGTCCTCCCGAACGCGAGGCCAGTGTGCTAACCGCTGCGCCACCTCGCTCGGTAAGCAAGGGTGGCCCAACTAAAAATGCCACCCGAGAATTCGTCGTAACTGTTTGGGGAAGATACATCTTTATGCTCACACAGGAGTTTGAATCCGCCGGCCGGGGTGGCCGAGGGTTCTAGATGCTACAGTGTGGAACCGCGCGAACGCTACGGTCGCAGGTTCGAATCCTACCTCGGGCATAGATGTGTGTGATGTCCTTAGGTTAGTCAGGTTTAGGTTGTTCTAAGTTGTAGGGGAGAGCCATTTGAACCATTTTGAACCTGTTTCTCCTGCTCGCTGGAAAACAATCTACAAATGGTTTAAATGGCTCTGAGCACTATCGGACTTAACATCTGAGGTCATCAGTCCCCTAGAACGTAGAACTACTTAAACCTAACTAACCTAAGGACATCACACACATCCAAGCCCGAGGTATGATTCGAACCTGCGACCGTAGCGGTCGCGCGGTTCCAGACTGACAAGCCTAGAACCGCTTGGCCACACCGGCCGGCCACCAATCTACAGAAATCTAAGACTGAACTTCTTCGGCCATTTTTACAGAATGAGTGAGAATATGCTAATGAAAAATTCCGTCTTTTCTAAAAATAATAATACAATTAACCACAAAAATTAAAGAAAGATGCCGGATGAAACGATATTTCTAACAACTTCCCTCTTCATTTTCCTTGTCCAGTTTTTCAAGTCGATGTCTTTCCGGTCCTCACAGTCGTCAAGGCAACCAGAGAAAGGGAAGTGGTGTGCAACCACCTGTCAGTGAATTGTGTAAACTTTGTTCTGTGCGTTATCTCATGTTAACTGTGAATCGTATTTTCTTGGACGGGATTTCCCGACCACGCCTGCTTTTGCCAAAACGAGCTTGGAAAACCGCCTAAAAACCACACGCAGGCTTACCGGTGAACCAGCCCATGGTCGTCAATCCGCCGCACGACTTTGAGTTAGGTCTGATTCACCTCCTGTCTCTTAAGCTAGCGCGCTGCGTGGCTATACACTGCAGCAACAGACGACCGCTGTGGCCGAGCGGCTCTAGGCGTTTCAGCCCGGAATCGCGCTGCTGCTAGGGTCTCAGGTTCGGATCCTGCCTCGGGCATGGATGTGTGTGATGTCCTTAGGTTAGTTAGGTTTAAGTAGTTCCAAGTGTAGGGGACTGATGACCTCACATTTTAAGTCCCGTAGCGCTTAGAGCCATTTGAACCATTTTGAACTGCAGCGACAAAGCCCATGGGATAACTTCTACTATCGTGTAGGACCTTCATTTGCCCGGTACACTGCAGTAGCTCGACGTGGCGTGGACTCAACAAGTCGCTGAAAGCCTATGCAGAAATACTGAGCCATGCTGCCTCTATAGCCGTCCATAACTGTGAGAATATTACTGGTGCAGGATTCAGCGCACGAACTGACATCTCCACTATGTGCCATTTATGTTCGATGGGATACATGTCGGACGGTCTGGATGGCCAAATTATTCGCTCAAACCAATCGCGAACAATTGTGGCCCGATGACACAGTGCATAGTCATCAATAAAAATTCCTTCGTTGTTGGGAATCATAAAGTTCATGAATGGCTGCAAATGGTCTCCAAGTAGTCGACGTAACCATTTCCATTGAATGATCGGTTCAGTTGGACCAGAGGACCCATTGCATTCCATGTAAACAGCCCACACCATTATAGAGCCACCACCAAACTGCACAGTGCCTTGTTGATAACTTGGGTCCAGGCTTGATGCGGTCTGCGCTCCACTCGAACCCTACCATCATCCCTTACCAACAGAAGTGGGGACTCATCTGACTAGGCCACGGTCTTCCAGTCGTCTAAGAGTCCAGCCGATATAGTCACGAGTCCAGGAGAGGCGCTGCTGGCGATGTCGTGCTGTTACCAAAGGCACTCGCGCCGGTCGTCTGCTGCCATACCCCATTAACAGCATATTTCGCCGCACTGTCCTAACGAATACGTTCGTCGTACGTCCCACATCGATTTCTGCGGTTATTTCACACAGCGTTTCTTGTCTGTTAGCACTCACAACTCTACACAAACGCCGCTGTTCTTGGTTTTTATGTGAAGGCCGTCGGCCACTGCGTTGTCCTTGGTGAGAGATAACGCCTGAAATTTAATAGTCTCGGTACAGCTTGACACTGCGGAAGTCGGAATACTGTATTCCCCAACGGTTTCCGAAATGGAATGTTCCACGCGTCTATCTCCAAGTACTACTGCACGTTCAAAGTATGTTAACTCCCGCCGTGTGGCCAGAATCACGACGGAAATCTTTTCACATGAATCGCATGACTACAAGTGACCTTTTATACCTTGTATACGCCATACTGCCGCAGTGTCGTCTCACGAATATGAGCCTAACGTCTCAACAATCACACTTTGTCTCTCCAAAGTTACCCATCCGAGACATAAAACTCATGATTTGAAGGTGCCAATTGTAAATTTCCGCGTCGTTACTACCATACACTCCGGTTTGTTTATGCCTAGTTCAAAAGAAGTCTGGCACTGCCCTTGAAGTATCGTTGAGACGAGCTAGATATAGAATACCATCCAGCCATCTTAATGTACGTTTTCCAAGATATACATAAATTACTTCAGACTTACAATAATTGCTTCAGACTTACAATAATTGCTTCAGATTTACATAAATTACTTCAAGAGTATGGCGCGATGATTTCGTTGAATTGGACAGGACCAAACAGTTTCATTCACGCTGCTAGCCAGGCAATGAACCACTCGAATTGTGTGTACTTATATACACTACTGGCCATTAAAATTGCTACACCACGAAGATGACGTGCTACAGAAGCGAAATTTAACCGACAGGAAGATGCTGTGATATGCAAATGATTAGCTCTTCAGAGCATCCCACAAGATTGGCGCCGGTGGTGACACCTACAACGTGCTGACATGAGGAAATTTTCCAACCGTTTTCTCATTCACAAACGGCAACTGACCGGCGTTGCCTGGTGAAACGTTGCTGTCATGCCTCGTGTAAGTAGGAGAAATGCGTACCATCACGTTTCCGACTTTGATAAAGGTCGGATTGTAGCCTATCGCGATTGCGGTTTAGCCGGCCGTGGTGGCCGAGCAGCTCTAGGCGCTTCATTCTGAAACCGCGCGACCGCTACGGCCGCAGGTTCGAATCCTGCCTCCGGCATGGATGTGTGTATTGTCCTTAGGTTAGTTAGGTTTAAGTAGTTCTAAGTTCTAGGGGACTGATGACCTCAGCTGTTAAGTCATTTGATTGCGGTTTATCGTATCGCTACATTGCTGCTCGCGTTGGTCGAAATCCAATGACTGTTAGCAGAATATGGAATCGGTGGGTTCGGGAGAGTAATACGGAACGCCGTGCTGGATCCCAAAGGCCTCGTATCACTAGCAGTCGAGATGACAGGCATCTTATCCGCATGGCAGTAACGGATCGTGGACTCACGAGTCGATCCCTGAGTCAACAGATGGGGACGTTTGCAAGACAACAACCACCTGCACGAACAGCTCGACGACGTTTGCAGCAACATGGACTATCAGCTCTGAGACCATGGCTGCGGTTACCCTTGACGCTGTATCAGAGACAGAAGCGCCTGCGATGGTGTACTCAACGACGAACCTGGCTGCACGAATGGCAAAACGTCATTTTTTCGGATGTATCCAGGTTCTTTTTACAGCATCGTGAGGGTCGCATCCGTGTTTGGCGACATCGCGGTGAACGCACATTGGAAGTGTGTATCCGTTATCGCCATACTGGCGTATCATCCGGCGTGATGGTATGGGGTGCCATTGGTTACACGTCTCGGTCACCTCTTGTTCGCATTGACGGCACTTTGAACAGTGGACGTTACATTTCAGATGTATTACGACCCGTGGATCTACCCTTCATTCGATCCCTGCGAAACCCTACAGTTCAGCAGGATAATGCACGAACTCATGTTGCAGCTCCTGTACGGGCCTTTCTGGATACAGAAAATGTTCGACTGCTGCCCTGGCCAGCACATTCTCCACATCTCTCACCAATTGAAAACGTCTGGTCAATGGTGGTTGAAAAACTGGCTCGTCACAATACGCCAGTCACTACTCTTGATGAACTGTGGTATCTTGCTGATACTGCATGGGCAGCTGTACCTGTACACGCCATCCAAGCTCTGTTTGACTCAATGCCCAGGCGTATCGAGGTCGTTATTACGGCCAGAGGTGGTTGTTCTGGGTACTGATTTCTCAGGATCTATGCACCCAAATTGCGTGAAAATGTAATCACATGTCAGTTCTAGTATAATATATTTGTCCAATGAATATCCGTTTATCGTCTGTATTTCTTCTTGGTGTAGCAATTTTAATGGCTAGTAGTGTACGTTAAACGGCTCGACACTGTTGCGGGATGTACTAGTGCAAGTATTGTATCGGGGTACCCTTCTGGCGACCTGCTCGTATAACGTAACTATCTCTAAGGACCGCGCTCTCGACGGGACGTTAAACTCTAATCACCCCTTTTTTTCGTATAGTGTAACGGACAGCGTGCTGGCGTGAGAGACAGGGAAGTGAGAGAGACCCAGATGGTTTAACGATCGTGGGCTAAGTCCTCCGGTCAGCCTGAGAGTTGTGCCTGAGAGAACACGATGTAACAGTCAAAATACGACAACAGACACAAGAAACAGATGGTGCTGGCGACTTATCTCCCTCAGATAACCTTGGCGTCTGTGAAGTCAGGAAGGGCATCCGGCCGCACGTTTAAGTGATAAAATTCGCCACATCGTGAAAAAGCGGACCCTGTACTAGAGGTAATGATTATTAGAGAACATAAAGTCTCCCCTCTTTCAGGATAATCCACACGGCACGTTTCAACGTTATGAAAGAAACCATCCCGGCAATCACCTTAACCGATTTACGAATACCACGGAAAATCTTAACTTGGATCTACGTCTCACTTCTCCTGAATGCGAGCCCAGTGACTTAACCATCAAATAACCTCAATCGATGCCACAAATTCACGGAATGTGCAAGCTTCCTTCAAGGGACGACGAATAACTCATTACTTTCCTGACCTGCCTGATCTTGCGGGATTGTGTCTCGACGACATTAATGACCAAGTAATTGAGAGAACTGTCTGTCAAAAATGCTGACACCTAGTGAAAGGAGATAAACGTATTAAGAACTTCACATCCAAGATACTACCGAAAACTGATCGGTTAAGAAAAACGCGACGAATACATCATCCAGAGTATTTTATAGAAAAAGTCTTTAATCCTTTTTTATTATTTGCCAAAGTTCTTTGCTTCAAAGGAACAGCTCGGTATTACGTGTACTTCGAGATCAAGCACTTTCATCACGACCTAGCAATTCTTCAGGAAGAAACATAAGACGTTTTAAGGTTATCTTGAGTCGACAAAATGTTCAGTAATTTCTTCTGTGCCCTTACTTTCCGTTAATTAACCCTTCCTCCCTGGCTGTACAGCTATAGAATCTTTAACGAATTTTATTTCCATTACATCTTTGCCTTGACACTAGGACCATTCTCGACATGGCGCTCCCTACACAATCACCGAACCGCGGGTCTCACAAAGTCAAATTCATGTAGGGAAGCCGGCCGAAATGGCCATGCGGCTCTAGGCGCTGCAAAAATAAAAAAAAAAAGCTCGGACTGCAGTACCAGAACAGCACGGCCACCGCGGCCAGCTCTAGGCGCTGCAGTCTGAAACCGCGAGACCGCTACGGTCGCAGGTTAGAATCTTGCCTCGGGCATGGATGTGTGTGATGTCCTTAGGTTAGTTAGGTTTCACTAGTTCTAAGTTCTAGGGGACTGATGACCTCAGATGTTAAGTCCCATAGTGCTCAGAGCCATTTGAACCTTTTTGAACCATGTCGGGAAACAGCAAGGATTAATTCTCTGTTACGTATATTCTACTGGAATGTCTCATATATATGATTAAAAATACGAATAATCACTTTGCAACCCATAAACAAACAAATAACAAAACAATCTGTCAAAGTTACGTGGGAAAGGCCCTATTGGGTCATATTACCAATGTCTTCCTGTAACTAGTGGCGTATGTCAGGTGTTTAACAGTACAGCTCGGACGATATGTATGTCTGTGGGTATAGACGCTGATTTTCCTAGTGTGCATTAACTGTACAGCTTGGATGACATGTATGTCTGTGGGTATGGACGCAGATTTTCCTAGTGTGCATAAGTGTGAAACGAAACAAAGAGAAAGGCTAAGATCTTGTGACAACACAAAATCGTCTCGCATTTAGCAGCACTAAAGGGTCGTCACTTTTGTCTACGAAGCGGTAACAATCAACAATGCCCTGTGGTTCCATTTCAGGGGCACCGCCGCGCCGGTTAGCCGCGCGGTCTTAGGCGTGTTGTCACGGTCCGCGCGGCTCTCTCCGTCGGAGGTTCGAGTCCTCTATCGGGCATAAGTGTGTGTGTGTGTGTGTGTGTGTGTGTGTGTGTGTGTGTGTGTGTGTGTGTGTGTGTGTGTGTGTGTATTGTCCGTAGAATAAGTTAGAATAAGTTAATAGTTAGAATAAGTAGTGCGTAAGCTTAGGGACCGATGATCTCAGCAATTTGGTCCCATAAGACCTTACTACGAATTTCCAAAATTTTTCAGGGCCACTGAGAGAAATTTGGACTGTAATGTAGAACAATGGATTACATAATTCTCGATTGGATTACATTATCTGGATGATTTACTTCCATGACTGGAGCCGGCCGCGGTGGTCTAGCGGTTCTAGGCGCTCAGTCCGGAACCACGCGACTGCTACGGTCGCAGGTTCGAATCCTGCCTCGGGCATGGATGTGCGTGATGGCCTTAGGTTCGTTAGGCTTAAGTAGTTCTAAGTTCTAGGGGACTGATGACCACAGACGTTAAGTCCCATAGTGCTCAGAGCCACGACTGGAATTCGAACTAATTTTCCTCAGCTACACTCCTGGAAATTGAAATAAGAACACCGTGAATTCATTGTCCCAGGAAGGGGAAACTTTATTGACACATTCCTGGGGTCAGATACATCACATGATCACACTGACAGGACCACAGGCACATAGACACAGGCAACAGAGCATGCACAATGTCGGCACTAGTACAGTGTATATCCACCTTTCGAAGCAATGCAGGCTGCTATTCTCCCATGGAGACGATCGTAGAGATGCTGGATGTAGTCCTGTGGAACGGCTTGCCATGCCATTTCCACCTGGCGCCTCAGTTGGACCAGCGTTCGTGCTGGACGTGCAGACAGCATGAGACGACGCTTCATCCAGTCTCAAACATGCTCAATGGGGGACAGATCCGGAGATCTTGCTGGCCAGGGTAGTTGACTTACACCTTCTAGAGCACGTTGGGTGGCACGGGATACATGCGGACGTGCATTGTCCTGTTGGAACAGCAAGTTCCCTTGCCGGTCTAGGAATGGTAGAACGATTGGTTCGATGACGGTTTGGATGTACCGTGCACTATTCAGTGTCCCCTCGACGATCACCAGAGATGTACGGCCAGTGTAGGAGATCGCTCCCCACACCATGATGCCGGGTGTTGGCCCTGTGTGCCTCGGTCGTATGCAGTCCTGATTGTGGCGTTCACCTGCACGGCGCCAAACACGCATACGACCATCATTGGCACCAAGGCAGAAGTGACTCATCGCTGAAGACGACACGTCTCCATTCGTCCCTCCATTCACGCCTGTCGCGACACCACTGGCGGCGGGCTGCACGATGTTGGGGCGTGAGCGGAAGACGGCTTAACGGTGTGCGGGATCGTAGCCCAGCTTCATGGAGACGGTTGCGAATGGTCCTCGCCGATACCCCAGGAGCAACAGTGTCCCTAATTTGCTGGGAAGTGGCGGTGCGGTCCCCTACGGCACTGCGTAGGATCCTACGGTCTTGGCGTGCATTCGTGCGTCGCTGCGGTCCGTTCCCAGGTCGACGGGCACGTGCACCTTCCGCCGACCACTGGCGACAACATCGATGTACTGTGGAGACCTCACGCCCCACGTGTTGAGCAATTCGGCGGTACGTCCACCCGGCCTCCCGCATGCCCACTATACGCCCTCGCTCAAAGTCCGTCAACTGCACATACGGTTCACGTCCACGCTGTCGCGGCATGCTACCAGTGTTAAAGACTGCGATGGAGCTCCGTATGCCATGGCAAACTGGCTGACACTGACGGCGGCGGTGCACAAATGCTGCGCAGCTAGCGCCATTCGACGGCCAACACCGCGGTTACTGGTGTGTCGGCTGTGCCGTGCGTGTGATCATTGCTTGTACAGCCCTCTCGCAGTGTCCGGAGCAAGTATGGTGGGTCTGACACACCGGTGTCAATGTGTTTTTTTTCCATTTCCAGGAGTGTATATAGATATCTCATCACCGCAAAAAACAGTTTCAGCCAAAGGCACGGGTCTCACAAACATTACGATATTCTACACTGTTTGCAAGTAATGAACGACTGTTAAGAAACCGCAGAAATTAATCATATCTTAAGCGCTGATTTTAATTGTCTCTAACCTAGTCTAACGACCACGGTAGGCTATGAAGCTGGCAGGCTGGCAGTTAAAGTCGCTTATGGCTTCTCGTCCTGCATGGCGTGCTTACATGCAGCTCTTGCAAAGCCACTCGCGCTCACAGCATTCACTACGAGCACCTTACAACGAGGATGAATGGCAGCAGGACGAATCAAACCTATTCTGGAACACGGCTGGTCGGATGGAACACTTCATCTTTGACCATATATCGGCCAAGGACTTAATGTGTCACATAAATGTTACATCAAGCTGCCGGGCCGTGATTTTAACCTTACTTATTCCGGTTACGAATACAGTGTTTTTCGAGGAAAACATGCTTTCAGTTCTTAATAGCGTCCTTAATAAGGTTCTAAATTTATATATCTGTATGAGAAATCTCTTACGATTTATTTAAGAGATTACGACTCCTCTTTTCCACGTTTAAAAAGTGAGAAAGTAAGAGTAGGGTGTCACTTACCGTCGATGAGATCAAAAAAGACGGAAAGAAAGCTCCGAAAAACCCAGGATGGGGATGGAAATTGAACGTGTCCTTATGAAAGAAACGTCTGAGATGTTTGTCACCTTGTGGAAAGCGTTGTAGGGTTCCATAAGATCTTGACACAATGCAGAGTTCATATAAACTTTTTCCAATATGGCTGCAAATCTACAGCAAAGAAAAGTTGTAGCAAGCACCTTACTAAATAAATTACTGACCTGTTCAAGTGTTTCTCCTATTTTATATATTGTTAACACACTGAGCATAACGAGAGGTAAGTTCTTAACGATTATCTGATTACATAAATCATTCAAAATACATAAATCATTCAAAATACATACGAAACCTTATTGATGAACATTGTGTGACGTAAGACACCAGTTTCGCAATGACACACCCGGCAAATGAGCTCTATATACTAAGGTGGTATTTCATTCTATCAGATAATCATGCCCATGACGAATCCATCGAAGAACTACCACGCCATTAGCATAGCACACATTGTAAAATTTTTACGGTGCCCAGAAACCAGTGTCTCACAATAGCACAAATACGGGAGCGAACTGTTACTCTGAGGAGCTAGTTAATGCCACCGAAAAACGAATCGAAGGATTCTGAAATTATCACTGTAAAGCAAAGGATAAGTCCACATTAGCGTGTGAAACGTGGTGGGAGAAGCGCTCTCGGCCAGTCAGATGCCGAGAAGAAAGGTAAAATCATTAGCAGAGAGTAACATAGGCGCTTTTCATGTAAACTGAAGATGGAGGAGGGAGAAAGGAGAAGAAAGGAAAGGTACTGATGATATCAGCTGCTTCGGGATTTTACGCAGATTCAGCGGTGACAAGCAAATATGTGTGCCGGACCGGAACTTGAAACCGGGATCTCCTGCTTACTGGGCAGTTGCGTTAACCAGTGCGCCACCCGGACATAGTGTTAGTCGTAAATGCGCAGACTATGTCGCCACACTCCTCGCCCGACCCACATCCACACTCAGCGCCACCACTTATCCTTCGCTCCCGTCCAAGTCCTCCGTGCTAAAGAAAAAATGGCTCTGAGCACTATGGGACTTAACATCTATGGTCATCAGTCCCCTGGACCTTAGAACTACTTAAACCTAACTAACCTAAGGACGTCACGCAACACCCAGTCATCACGAGGCAGAGAAAATCCCTGACCCCGTCGGGAATCGAACCCGGGAACCCGAGCGTGGGAAGCGAGAACGCAACCGCACGACCGCGAGCTGCGGACCCTCCGCGCTCGCTAATATCAGATTCCCGCTGGAGGTCCAAGGTAAATGTGCATCTCCACTACTGGTGGTTGTAGATTCATAACTCACCGAGGTGTCTGTTCCTTCGGACATGTTCGAAAGAACAGGCACCACGCATTCATATACAAACATCAAAAAAAATTTGCATCGCCCCAGTTCCCAGAATCCCGAAGACAGACGTTGGATGTAGATATTGTATCACAGAGTCCCTTTGACTGTTCAAAGATGTCGCTAAACCTGCCAAGGATGAAAACCAATATGCACGAGCAGCGGAGACGGAGGGCGTCCGACAGCGGATCAGTTCCAGTCATCCCACCAGGAAGGAGGTACACGGCTCGTGTTGTCTGCAGTTCAACCATGCCTAGACGGCCAATACCGCGGTTCGATCGCGTCCGCTTTATTACTTTGTGCCAGGAAGGGTTCTCAATAAGGGAAATGCCCAGGAGTCTCGGAGTGAACCAAAGCGATGTTATAGTGATTAAAATTCTTCTGGGTAATATGCCGCGTCATTTCTAAAAAACTAACAACAATAATTATTATTGTTGTTAGTTTTTTAGAAATGACGCGGCATATTACCCAGAAGAATTTTAATCACTATGACACCGGCCGCGGAAGCCTACGTTCTTATATCAAAGCGATGTTGTTCGGACATGGAGGAGATACAGAGAAACAGGAACTGTAGACGTCATGACTCGCTCAGGCCGCCCAATGGTACTACTGCAGTGGATGACCGCTACCTACGGATTGTCTCGGAGGAACCCAGACAACAACGCCACCATGTTGAATAATGCTTTTCGTGCAGCCACAGGACGTCGTGTTACGACTCAAACTGTGCGCATTAGGCTGCACTGTGTGCAACTTCAATCCCGACGTCCACGGCAAGGTCCATCTTTGCAACCACGACACCATGCAGCGCGGTACAGATGGGCCCAACAACATGGCGAATGGACCGCTCAGGATTGGCATCATGTTCTCTTCACCAAAGAGTGTCGCATATGCCTTCAACCAGACAATCGTCGGAGACGTGCTTGGAGGCACTGTACAGCGGGTGCAGCAGGGTGGAGGTTCCCTGCTGTTTTGGTGTGGCATTATGTGGGGCCGACGTACGCCGCTGGTGGTCATGGACGGCGCCGTAATGGCTGTACAATACGTAAATGCCATTCTCCGACTGATAATGTAACCATATCGGCAGCATATTGGCGAGACATTCGTCTTCATGGACGACAATTCGCACCTCCATCATGCACGTCTTGTGAATGACTTCCTTCGGGATAACGACTAGAGTGGCCAGCATGTTCTCCAGACATCGAACATGCCGGGGTAGATTGCGAAGGGCTGTTTATGGACGATGTGACCCACCAACCACTCTGAGGTATTCACGCCGAATCGCCTTTGAAGAGTGGGACAATCTGGACGAACAGTGCCTTGATGAACTTGTGAGTAGTATGACACTATTAATCCAGGCATGCATCAATGCAAGAGGACTTGCTACTTATTAGAGGTAACTGCGTGTGCAGCAATCTGGACCACCACCTCTGAAGGTCTCGCTGTATGGTGGCACAGCATGCTACGTGTGGTTTTCATAAGCAATAAAAAGGCCGGATGATGTTTATGTTGATCTTTATTCCAATTTTCTGCACAGGTTCCGGAGCTCTAGGAACCAAAGTTATGGAAACCTTCTTTGCTGTGTGTAGTAGGCACTCTTGGAACAGTTTTAAGTAAGGTTGGCTGGTTTTTGTGACGAGCAGTGTGAGAGACGCGTAACTGTGATTTTACACTAGGCGAAACGTGTTAATGCTTCTTGCAATCAATTTATATTGCATTAAATTCGATCTATATTGATCTTTTATGCTGAACTTAGTAATTACTGATCGCATTGCGACCTGCTAGGGTGATTCAAAAAGGAACCAGCCGGAGGCTGCAAAATGAAAACTGCTGAAGAGATCGTAATGCCACTACCTACGGAAGAAGGTGTCGTCCGTACAAGAGTGCCGAGGATCGAAACTCGCCGCTAGGGGGACATCGGCGTACATCGATGTGCTTACAGACCGAGCGCGTGCACGCGTCCACCATCCACTGCACTCAGCAGTGCTGAAAACAGATAAACGGAAGCCTCAAAGAAGAGCATAGGGATGTAGTGCGCTTCCTTACAGCGGAAGGAGTGCAGGGAACGGAAATTCAGCGAACAATGAAAGCAGTTACAGCCATATTCTGGCAGCGAAGTATTGGCGGAGGCAGAGGCGGTGGGCCGGCCGCGGTAGTCTAGCGGTTCTAGGCGCTCAGTCCGGAACCGCGCGACTGCTACGGTCGCAGGTTCGAATCCTGCCTCGGGCATGGATGTGTGTGATGTCCTTAGGTTTAATTAGTTCTAAGTTCTAGGGGACTGATGACCGCAGGAGTTAAGTCCCATAGTGCTCAGAGCCATTTGAACCATTTTTTGGAGAGGCGGTGGAAAAGGTGATCTCCCATTTTTCGATTTCATATCCTATCCCCCACTAAGTAGGAGCTTGTGTACGATATGCAGTGGACGATGAGATGGTTTGAACTTACAAAAGCTTTGTGACACACATTGGCATTCCTTCGGGATCTTCTATTTTTTTTAAAAAAACGAAAGGAACGGAATCCTTAATTGTTTATAAAGCCCAACTGGTGGCAGAGAAGTTTTCCGGGTCTGTATTTCGTAACTGCGCACACTCTGGCTTTCAGGAGATTTTATGCTTTTGCCTGGGCGAAAACCCAACACGTGTCCATCTAGCCCTTGACGTGTTCTGTTCACATACGCAGTTCTTAGTGACGGCAACCATTACACTCTGAAAGCATGCCCGCATGCTGCTCAAAACAAGTTAAAGACAAATAAATGTTGGGTGAATAGCCTGGTAATACACCCGAGATTTATTTCGACCTAAAATACGCCTGGAGAAATTGAACAAACACAAGTTCAAGACACCTGTACATGATGTTCATTTGGACTGAGATGCTACTCGACTGTCACAAAAGAAATTGGCAGGAAGGAAAGCTTGAATTCAACATTACGGCTACTTCCAGCAGTGTCTCTTGAAGTTTTCCCCGCGTAGTGAATATTCCATGACGTTTCTTGACTGCAGTCGGATTACGTCGAGATGTTACCACGATATACAGGCCAACAACCATCTTCCGATGAGTTTTACACTAGAGACTTCTACTACAAATTTGCAGCGAAAATTGGAGCGCTGGTGCATGCGCACAGGTTCTGACGACTGTTCGTATTACATTATTGGCCCGGAGACTCCGTCTGGGATGTTTGGCCGCCTGGTTCAAGTCTTTTTATTTGACGCCACTTCAGCGTCTTGTGCTTCGATAATGACGACAACAACAAATACATCCGGCCCCGAGCGGAGAAAATCCCCGACCCGGCCTGGAATCGAGATTCAACAATGCTAACGAGCTGCTAACGAGTTTAGGGCTGTCTGTCGAATATTGCTCCATATGAGGCTCGCGAGAGCATGTGTAATGGTGATATTGCACGTACTCATCTCGAATTGCTAGCCACAGGAGTTGAAATTCAGTGATGAGAATAATGAAATTAATATTTCCTAGATGTCGCTTTTGGCATAAAAGTTTGGCTTTGGGGAGAAATTAAAGAGATTACCGGGTCCCACGCCTTTTAATAAGATTTTGGGCAAAACGTATTTGCAAAAAATTTTTGATAACTGAATCACAGAAGGATGTAAAAAGTCTCGTAATTCCTTCTTCCTATATTTCCAAAAAGAAATCGACACTGCGGGCATTCGCGGCTGGTATTAGCGTTTTGGGTGATATTTCTCTTATGGCCATCAAGCCGTGATAAAAGCAATATTTCTTTGCATGAAATTTCGTCTTCCAATGTTGGAGACATCATCACAGGCGTTAACAACTCAGAAAGCAATTACAGTCTGAAACAAGCTCAGCAAGCCCAACTGTTTATACGTACCCAGGCAACGGTCGATTCGTGACGTCATCAGACCGTTGCACAAGATCGCGGAGTTGCGCCGACGTGTGTTACAAAGCTTAATTTAGAACTAAGGCCCACAACAAGTCTAATTTTACTCCTTCTTATTTACTGTTGAAAGTTTTTTTTAAATTTCTGTACCTCCTATCATTCGTTTCGCTGATACCATAGTTTTATCAAGATGAAATGGTTCAAATGGCTCTGAGCACTATGCGACGTGACTTCTGAGGTCATCAGTCGCCTAGCACTTAGAACTAAGTAAACCTAACTAACCTAAGGACAGCACACACATCTATGCCCGAGGCAGGATTCGAACCTGCGACCGTAGCGGTCGCTCGGTTCCAGACTGTAGCGCCCAGAACCGCACGGCCTCTCCGGCCGGCCTTATCAAGATCGAGTGATTACTATGGTAGCATGTAAAGAGAGGCCATAGTAATTCAAAAACACACAACTCTAACATAAAACTAGAAAGACTGAAATTAGAAAAGTTGTGAGCCTCAGTTCTAAATAAAACTCCATAATCATAATACATGTCGGGGCAACTCTGTGATCTTAGCCAATGGTCTCTGAAGACGTCACAAAGCAACGGTTGCCTGAAAACGTACAAACAGTTCGGCTTGCTGACCTTTTATGGTATCGTAACTGCTTTCTGTGCAGTTACAGCCTCTGATTATGTCTCCGGCAGAGAAATATGCCTTGGACCACGGCTTAATGCCCATTAAACAAACATCGCTTAAAACTATACGACAGTGTCGACTGATAACCAAGATAGGTATGGGAGATCAAACCAGATTTGTGACTGTCTCAGACATCCGGCAGATCGAATCCAGCAAGTTATATTGGATGGAAAATCGTCAACAGAAACGAAAGGAAAGCAGGCTACGTCCTAAAGAAGCCCAATGGGACCATTCACGTTCCAGATATAAACAAACTACACATAAGATAGGGTTAGCAGCAGTCAGATTATTCAGTGACAATGATTACGCCTATAGAAAAGTATAGGAAATGCATAACGATTTGCGCTGATCAGCCAGAACATTATGACTACCTACCTAACAGCCACTTTTGGCACGGATAACAGCGGCGACGCGTCGTGACATGGAAGCAATGAGGCCTTGGTAGGTCGCTGAAGGAAGCTGGCATCACATCTGCACACACAATTCACCTAATTCCCATAAATTTCTGGCATGGGGCGATGAGCTCCTATGCCACGTTTAATCACATCCCAGATGAGTTCTGTCGGGTTCAGATCTGGCAATCTGTGGGGCCAGCACAATAATTGGAACTCGCTACTGTGTTCCTCGAACCACTCCATCACACTCCTCGCCTTGTCACATGGCGCATTATCTTGCTGAAAAATGCCAATGCCATCGGGAAACATGATCGTTATGAAGGGGTGTACGTTGTCTGCAACCAGTGGACGATAATCCTCGGCTGGACCGTGGATGCCAACGTGAATGTTCCCCAGAATATAAGGGAGTTATTGCCAGCTTGTCTTCGTCCCGCAACACAGGTGTCAAGGAGCTGCCCCCTGGAAGACGACGGATTCGCGCCCTCCCATCGGCATGATATCGCGCGCCTTCCTCATTCTACAAGCGGACAACGCGCTTAGATCAAGAATGTTCAAATGTGTGTGAAATCTTATGGCACTTAACTGAAAAGATCATCAGTCCCTAAGCTTACACACTACTTAACCTAAATTATCCTAAGGAAAAACACACACACCCATGCCCGAGGGAGGACTCCTCCGCCGGGACCAGCCGCATAGTCCAGGACTGCAGCGCCTTAGGCCGCTCGTCTAACGTCAAAGGAATTCAGAGACGTGCTCTTAGTCATAACATGTCAATACAGCTCTTAAGAAAGAGGAACCGTTATCTTCAGTGAACTTAAATGGGTTTTTCTGGAAGAAAGGCGATGTATTCTCTGAAAATAGACAACCGATATTTGTGGTAGACTGTAAACTATTCCTCTGTCTCCACATTATACCTCACGTTGGAAACGAAATTAAGATACGAAAGATTATGGCGCGTACATGTGCGTATAGAGTAATTTCTTCTCCTGTTCCAGAGGGATAGGTGCAGAGAATGGTTTATATTGGTACTAAGAGCACTCCGACAAGCTCTCTTCAGTAGCTGGCGGGATATATATGTAAGTGTAGATGTATGCTAGGAAAAAGCACTTTTAACGGATTGTCTCTGAAGTGAGATGACTCTTTTTCCGCATTTTTTTTCTAATGTATTCTATATCAAATGTGTCAATTGGGCATACGTCAAACACTCACGTTCTAAGTGAACAAACATTCGTGAACGTCGTAGCTTCTTTCAGCATTTTCAGTCAGATACGACAGGATTTCTACATGCTATCGGCACTAAACACGAGGTCACATGTGGTTCCGTAGTTGTTTGGAAATAGGTTAAATAGTCTACATCTAACGTAACGAAAGAGCTTCGCATTGTGCAGGGACACTCGGAACAGGTTTTCACCCACAAGCGACAGGAACTTCACTGCACGAACATCTCTGGAGGCTTATGTTAGACGGAGTTCCGTAAGTCACTACGTCGTTTTGAAATATATACTTATTGTTACTATCATTTGACACTGACCATCTACTGATAAAGGGATCTTTAGTAATGTTAGGCTTCGACGGATTTTAGACTGACATGGATCCCTCTTGTGTTTCATTATACACTCCTGGAAATGGAAAAATGAACACATTGATACCGGTGTGTCAGACCCACCATACTTGCTCCGGACACTGCGAGAGGGCTGTACAAGCAATGATCACACGCACGGCACAGCGGACACACCAGGAACCGCGGTGTTGGCCGTCGAATGGCGCTGGCTGCGCAGCATTTGTGCACCGCCGCCGTCAGTGTCAGCCAGTTTGCCGTGGCATACGGAGCTCCATCGCAGTCTTTAACACTGGTAGCATGCCGCGACAGCGTGGACGTAAACCGTATGTGCAGTTGACGGACTCTGAGCGAGGGCGTATAGTGGGCATGCGGGAGGCCGGGTGGACGTACCGCCGAATTGCTCAACACGGGGGGCGTGAGGTCTCCACAGTACATCGATGTTGTCGCCAGTGGTCGGCGGAAGGTGCACGTGCCCGTCGACCTGGGACCGGACCGCAGCGACGCACGGATGCACGCCAAGACCGTAGGATCCTACGCAGTGCCGTAGGGGACCGCACCGCCACTTCCCAGCAAATTAGGGACACTGTTGCTCCTGGGGTATCGGCGAGGACCATTCGCAACCGTCTCCATGAAGCTGGGCTACGGTCCCGCACACCGTTAGGCCGTCTTCCGCTCACGCCCCAACATCGTGCAGCCCGCCTCCAGTGGTGTCGCGACAGGCGTGAATGGAGGGACGAATGGAGACGTGTCGTCTTCAGCGATGAGAGTCGCTTCTGCCTTGGTGCCGATGATGGTCGTATGCGTGTTTGGCGCCGTGCAGGTGAGCGCCACAATCAGGACTGCATACGACCGAGGCACACAGGGCCAACACCCGGCATCATGGTGTGGGGAGCGATCTCCTACACTGGCCGTACACCTCTGGTGATCGTCGAGGGGACACTGAATAGTGCACGGTACATCCAAACCGTCATCGAACCCATCGTTCTACCATTCCTAGACCGGCAAGGGAACTTGCTGTTCCAACAGGACAATGCACGTCCGCATGTATCCCGTGCCACCCAACGTGCTCTAGAAGGTGTAAGTCAACTACCAGCTACTGGCCAGCAAGATCTCCGGATCTGTCCCCCATTGAGCATGTTTGGGAGTGGATGAAGCGTCGTCTCACGCGGTCTGCACGTCCAGCACGAACGCTGGTCCAACTGAGGCGCCAGGTGGAAATGGCATGGCAAGCCGTTCCACAGGACTACATCCAGCATCTCTACGATCGTCTCCATGGGAGAATAGCAGCCTGCATTGCTGCGAAAGGTGGATATACACTGTACTAGTGCCGACATTGTGCATGCTCTGTTGCCTGTGTCTATGTGCCTGTGGTTCTGTCAGTGTGATCATGTGATGTATCTGACCCCAGGAATGTGTCAATAAAGTTTCCCCTTCCTGGGACAATGAATTCACGGTGTTCTTATTTCAATTTCCAGGAGTGTAACTGTATTATGCGTCAACGATGTGCCCGCTGTGTGAATTATAGATCATAGATCAAAAATCTATTTAAACCACAAAGGAGGCAAAAAACTGACAGTAAGAATAGAAAGTTTGGAATGTTAAACATTTGTGAAGTATTGTGCATTCAGTACCTAAGATTGGATACTGCTATCCAGTATTTATGAGTGCGTGGAAAGTTAAGGCCTATTACATTTACGACCAACTCAGAGCTAGAGAGCATTTACCTTCTGGAGCCGATTGAAGAGGTGTGGCATGGTTGCTACTGCGTAGCCAACATTTCATGTAAGGTGGAAAGACTAGGAAGGTATGTCACAGTTTAACGTCCAATGTACGTAGAAATCATTATATGTCGAGTTAACAGGAATCTGGCAGGTTTGGTGCAATTTTTATGCACCCTTGACAGTGTCTAATGTAGAAGTCAGGTTCACTATTAAAGCCGAAAACGTAATTATAGCTACAAAACCTACTTACATGCATATACACTGAAGAGCTAAAGAAACTGGTACGCCTGCCTAATATTGTGTAGGGCCCCAGCGAGCACGAAGTGTCGCAACACGACGTGTCATGGACTCAAATTATGTATAAAGTAGTCCTGGAGAGAATTAACACTATAAATCGTGCAGGGCTGTCCATAAATCCGTAAGAATACGAGGGGGTGGAGATCTCTTCTGAACAGCACGTTGCAAGGCATCCCAGATATGCTCAATAATGTTCGTGTCTGGGGAATTTGGTGGCCAGCGGAAGTGTTTAAACTCTGTAGCAATTCTGGACGCGTGGGGGTGTCGCATAGTCCTTCTGGAAGTGCACAAGTCTTTCGTAATGTACAATGGACATGAATGAATGCAGGTGATCAGACTGGATGCTTCCGTACGTGTCACCTGTCAAGAGTCGTATCTAGACGTATAAGAGGTCCCATGTCCCTCCACTCCACACGCTCCACACCATTACAGAGCCTCCACCAGCTTGAACAGTCTCCTGCTGACATACAACGTCCATGGATTCATAAGGTTGCCTCCATACTCGTACACGTCCATCCGCTCGACACAATTTCCAACGAGACTCGTCCGATCAGGCAACATGTTTTCAGACATCAATAGCCCAATGTCGGTGTTGATGGGCCCAGGCGAGGCGTTAAGCTTTGTGTCGTGCAATCATCAAGGTTACACAAGCCTTCGGCCCCGAAAGCCCACATGGATGATGTTCCGTTGAATCGTTCGCACGCTGATACTTTGTTTTTGAAATCTGCAGCGGCAAGGTTGCACTTCTGTCACGTTGAACGATTCTCTTCAGTCGTCGTTGGTCCAGTTCTTGCAGGATCTTTTTCCGGTCGCAGCGATGTCGGAGAATTGATATTTTTACGGATTCTTGATATTCACGGTACACTCGTGAAATAGTAAGGAAAAAATACCCACTTCATTGCTATCTCGGAGATGCTGCGTCCCATTGCCCGTGCGCTGACTATAACACCACGTACAAACACACTTAAATCTTGATAACCTGCCATTGTAGCAGCAGTAACCGATGTAATAACTGCGACATTTTTTTTCTTTATTGTAATTTTAAAACCTGTACAACAGGCAGGCTGTCAGCAGCGTTCTATGCTGCTCTTCAGCCAGAGGATACAAGATGAGAAAAAACAGAAAGATTACACATAGATTACAGAACGGTGGTCAAGAAAACAGTTGACACAGAAAGGCGAACACGGAGCTGTTCATACTTGACGATAGTCCACACTTAAAACTGGTGACACGACGCATAAACACGGAAGACGGCGATGGCACAGGTGAACGATGGAGTGCGACGGTGAACACTGAACACTAAACACGACGGCACACACGAGACACTGATGGCGATGATCTCCGGCGCGCGAAAGTCCGCGTAGCGTGTGCGAGTCCGGGGACCTGCCAAGAGGGGAAGAAGGGCGGGGGGTGGGGGGGGGGGGGTGGAGAGGGGAGAACAAAGACGCCAATGGCTGAGGAGATGGGAGGAGGAGTAGAGGGACAGGGGAGGGGAAGCCCGGGGGAGGAGTGGGGAGAAAGGGATGAGGGAGGGAGGATGCCTAAAGGAACAGAGACAGGAAGAGGGAAGGAGAATCAAAGTTGGTAGGAGGGGTGTATGGAGGGAAGGAGGACATCATCAGGGAGGGGGAGCTGGCGGAAGCCACCTTGGGAGAGGGTAAGGAGGGTAGAGAGATGGAGACCGGGTGGGACGTGGGAATACAGGCGCGGCAGCGGGCGGGGGCGGGAGAGGATGGGCGAGACAAGCGTGTGAGGAGGATCGAGTTTGCGTGAGGTGTACAGGATCCGTATCCTCTCAAGGAAAAGGAGGAGGTGGGGGAATGGAATGAGATCATACAGGATCCGCGTGGGGGAGGGGAGACGGATGCGATAGGCGAGGCGGAGAGCATGGCGTTCAAGGATTTGGAGGGATTTGTAAAAGGTAGCGGGGGCGGAGATCCAACTGCGACAGGCACTCGTCTTATATAGGCGTTGCCGACAGCTGCGCCGTATTCTGCGTGTTTACATACACTATGTGAGCAAACTTATCCAGACACCAGGCTGAAATGACTTACATGTTCGTGGCGCCCTCCATCGGTAATGCTGTAATTCAGTATGGTGTTGGCCCACTCTCGCAGGAATACGTTCAATCAGATGCTGGAAGGTTTCTTGGGGACTGGCAGCCCATTCTTCATCGAGTGCTGCACTGACGAGAGGTATCGATGTCGGTCGGTAAGGCCTGGCACGAAGTCTGCATTCCAAAACTTCCACAGATGTTCCATAGGATTCAGGTCGGGACTCTGTGCAGGCCAGTCCATTACAGGGTCGTTTATGCCTTTACATTTGGACGCTAATCAAATGAGGCCAACTTGTACATAACTTTCTTATGTACAAAGCACTGTACCCTTCTATGAGGTCTATGGCATCAGATATTTCACACATTATTATTCGGCGATTGTCCAATACGAGATGGTGCAGTTTCCCTATGTTTTCATTTTCGCCCTGTTTTGGGACGTCCTTTACGTGGATTATATGGAAGAGAAATTTGCCATCTGTTTCTTAATTTCTGGAAATGAAGTTTTACACTCCTTACAGACCTTCACTAAGTGGGAATGAATAAATTTCCTTTACTTCACGTCTATGATTACAAATTTTTTTGTCATCACACTACCGGTTTCGGTCTATAATGACCATCTTCAGATCTGTTTTATGGAAACAATATACTGGAGCCATCTTGTCATTTTGTTTTGAACACTAGTGCTGCTGACAAGTTCACTTGTGTATACTATTATTTATATACGTTTGACGATGCTGGCGATGATTTTGTGTTTTACACTTGACGATGCCACTATGGTTCAAATGGTTCAAATGGCTCTGAGCCCTATGGGACTTAACTTCTGAGGTCATCAGTCCCCTAGAACTTAGAACTACTTAAACCTAACTAACCTAAGGACATCACACACACCCATGCCCGAGGCAGGATTCGAACCTGCGACCGTAGTGGTCGCGCGGTTCCAGATTGTAGCGCCTAGAACCGCTCGGCTCGGCCGGCGATGCCATTATGACTCCAGTATATCAGGACATGTTTTTATAAAACAGACCTGAAGATGGTCATTATAGACCGAAACGAGTAGTCTGATATAAAAAATTTGTAACCATAGACGCGAAATAAAGGAAATTTATTCTATTTTCGAGACTGTTCAATTCGCGACCATGACGCTGCTTGTGGTACTGGGTATGAATCGCTGTTGGGGACGTACCATCCAAAAACCAACAATTTTACGATTTTCGATTGAAACTAAACCAAATCGACTAGTTAAAAATACCCGTGTAAACAAAACAGTTGCACAAATCACATTAACACTTAACTTACAATACTGCACACCATGAATTAATGTGGTCCACAAAACTTCATTAGTCTCAACGTTATTTCTCTAACCTTTTCCTCGCAGAGACTTCGTTACTGAACTCAATGAAGCTTTTTCTGTGACTGCCATAAAGAGAACAACCCCGTGGACAATAATACGATGGCGCGAAGGTTAGTAGGTTCGTGCGCCATTGAGCCTCGTTAAGCGCCTCCCTTAGCTACATGTCTGCACGCACTGCGTGGCATATAATCAAACACGCCTCACTCATTGCTCGCCTCTGTTGCCTTGGCCGTGCGCCACGAAGTGTTGGTAATTGGAAGCGAGGTCTGACGCCTCTCAGCACGGATGCACGGCAGCCGCAGAAGCCGGGAGGCGGTCTGACGTGTCGGCCGGCCTTGGAGCGCAGCGGCTATGTGTGAACGATACGGCAAACAATTGGCCGATAGGAAACACGTGTGCAGCAGCCATCTTCAATAATTATCTCCAGTCTACGACGCTGCTGTTTCTGCCACACTGCAGGGCCGTGTGACTGAAACACTATCTATTGTATGGCAACTGTCTAAAGAGCTGTCACTCAATAACGAGATTTTCACTTTGCATCGGAGTGTGCGCTGATATGAAACTTCCTGGCAGATTAAAACTGTGTGCCGGACCGAGACTCGAACTAGGGACCTTTGCCTTTCGCGGGCAAGGAGTGCTAGTTCTGCAAGGTTCGCAGGAGAGCTTCTGTGAAGTTTGGAAACTAGGATACGAGGCACTGGCGGAAGTAAAGCTGTGAGTACGGGGCGTGAGTCGTGTTTGGGTAGCTCAGATGGTAGAGCACTTGCCCGCAAAAGGCAAAGGTCCCGAGTTAGAGTCTCTGGCCGGCACACAGTTTTAATCTGCCAGGATGTTACTCAGCAGGTTGTCTACCTGAGGGCTTCATGGGCAACAAAAATTTTATTTTCAATATTTCATGTTATTATTGGCCGAATTAAAAAAATTAAAATGCTCTCACAATTTACTCATTAAGAAAAATAGTCTTGTGTTAACGTTGAGCACTGTGAGACACGTATTACATTTAAAAGCAGCCTATATGCCTTGAGGCAGAGTAATTCACGGCGCGCAAATTATACTATATTCATCCAGCGTTTTAGAATGATAGCACTTAGCGACTTCCAATAAACTTTAAACAGAATGTCAGACCTTTTCTAAAATTTTTCTCCCTTACATGCTCAATGTGAAATATTTAACCGGCCGGGGAGGCCGAGCGGTTCTAGGCGCTACAGTCTGGAACCGCGCGACCGCTACGGTCGCAGGTTCGAATCCTGCCTCGGGCATGGATGTGTGAGATGTCCTTAGGTTAGTTAGGTTTAAGTAGTTCTAAGTCAAGGGAACTAACGACCTCATAAGTTAAGTTCCATAGTGCTCAGAGCCATTTGAACCATTTTTTGAAATATTTAACACATTAACTCATATGTACAGTAACCCGCCGTTTGAAGCTGTATTACACATGGTAGATTGATTATTTAGAGAAAAGGGAGGGTTACTGGTGAATTTTTAAGCCATGAACATGAATCGCACGTGCGTGACAAAAAAAGAACAGGCGAGTATTCATTGCCCACTGAACTCCATTTTAGCTCTAACGTCCTCTGAGATGGATGGGAGAACGGCAAATAAATAACACTTCAGATGGTCTGATACCTACTTTCAGTCTCGATGTGATATTTATCTCGCATATTTCGTAGTAGTTTCGTTTGATGTTGCTACGTTTCTACCTGGTTAAACTCTAGCTCGCGTATTCTTTGGACATTCTGTCCAAATTAATACTTACGCGTAAGATTATGTATTTTGTATTTATTCTTTGAAACTCGCGATATAGGTTTCACTACGGAATCTGTAGTGTTAGTGTTGCTAATTAGCTTTAGAGTGCCAGATAGCAGCACCCCGTACACTGTAAGGCAGCAAGATGAAATAATGTTATGACGATATTTATGGAATATTCCGTCGGTTCTTGGATGAACATGGACATATTAGTAATTGAATGTTCCACAATAATAGTTATTAGATCGTTATGAACCGGCTTTCGGCTTCTTACGCCATCTTCAGACAACTTAATGTTGAACAGATAGTCCACACAAATTCAGTGAGAATTCATAGCTCTACAAAGAATGCTGTATAAAGATATGTGACATTTTACGACTATACTGATACAAAACACAAGCATGGTGTAATACCTAAAGAGACACTGAACAAATAAATCATATATTACAGTATATTGAGATGTTAAAACTAAGTGAGTGTATAAAACAGAAATAATGCACAGGTGCGTAATGGCACAGGCTATTATGTCATAGGGACAAACTGGTGAATGTGACGAACAGGCCGAATAAAGGGAGGAGAAAGACGTCTATCGGATGTGGGCGTGTAACAGTTATAACAAGCGTATTAACTAATGGTGACAGGAATAATAACTGGCTGCTAGTTTAAAAATGGTGAGTCATGGAACGGTATTTAGTCATCAAGAAACAGGTCAGCATTCTTCGATTAGCATTAATTAATGTTAGTTTACTCTCTTTAGTTCCTTTATGGAGAACATCAGATTTCACATCATAAGAATGACATTCATTCAGAGCATTTTCAACTTGTGTTTTGTATCAAGACAGTCACAAAATGTCACATATCTTTATTCAGCATTCTTCGCACAGCTATAAATTCTCGCTTAAGTTGTGTGGACTATCTGTTCAGCATTAAGTTATCTGACGATGACCTAAGAAGCCGAAAACCGGTTCATAACGAACTAATAAATACATTGTATTCAGTTATTAATAAATCTTATGACGTATTATTGGGTACCTAACATCATCGCAACGACATTTCAGTCATCAGTTTCATCTTAAATTACGGTTATGTGTCAGATAGTTACTGAAGCTTTCCTGAGTGTCATCCTTACTCTATAGCTTGTGTATGGTGCCCCAATTACCAAAGGCCTGCGTGTCTCATGTTATTTAGAAATATCTGTTTTTAAAAGTGGAAAATTAGGAGGAGGCCAGGCATTATCTTGCTCTCTATTACTACACTGGAGTGCAAAACTTTAGGACGAAAATAACTTTCATACGATGTGTCATTACCAAGTAACATAGCTCGATGAAACATCGACCATACAAAGAAAGAACTGCTGCAGTATAGTACGAAAGGTACCCGCCATGTTAGAGTACACCAATGTACAATTCGTGCATAATACGCTTGGAATGGAAGCCGAAAATGTTCTTGGCAATTCCCCAGGAGCTTGAGAAGCGTTCCAAAGGCAACCTCAGGGTTGTGTGGCGCAGTAGATAACATATCAGACACGTATTCAGAAAAAGTGAAGTTCACATTCGCAGAACTGCTTCTTCGTGGTGTCGCTAAATCACTGACGATGAATGCTGGGATGGTTCCTTTCAATTCTCGTACAGTCTGAGCTTATGTTCGGCCTCAAAATGTCTCGTCGTAGATGGAACTTAAACACAGTATATCTTCAAGAAACATCGGCCCTGCTAACAAATCTCACATTTGGTAAGATTAACATCGGCACAAAACACAGAGCTGCCTCCGAGCAGTAAAAGTCGTAACGAAATAGATTGTTGTACAGGGCGGACATAATTAAACTTTCGCTACCTGAGAGGGCCCCTATGAAAAACGAGTGATCGTAGGACAAAGAAACTTTATGGAAGAGAAATGAAGAATAACCCATTGACGGAAAGAAGTTTTAATTTCCATTTAGGAGGATAACATTCGTTAATTGCGTACCATTTTTACGTTCCAGGTTACAAATTTTGCTCAATGTGACGATCATCAACATCCATGCCAGCCTGGAACCACACTAGACATTGCGAGATTGCTCGACTGCTACCCGAAATATCTCAGGTGTGTTGTGGACCGTGAAACGTTCAATTGTCGTGACACAGCTCGCGCACTGCTTGAAACTGCGTCCAACACTCTCAGCCACGGCAACAGTTAACTTCTTGAACAATCTGTGGTGTAACTTCCAGGAGCAGTTCCCAAATCGACAGTTAATTCTAACTTCCGAATCATGTTCCCCAACACCGTTGCGGAAATAAGACATGTATGTAGTCCTTTAATGCGTCGATACTCGCGAAGAGCAGTAGCACTACTGCTGTCGTTTTGATAAAACACCTTTACGAGTAAGACCCTGCTCAGCTTGGCAACTGTTAATGCACACTGATGCCTGTGTTTCAACCCCACGTTATCGTATCAGTACCGAAGCCTAAAGGCAAGCCATGAGGCTAACACTACTAACAACGTACACTACATGCCATTAAAATTGCTACACCGAGAAAAAATGCAGATGATAAACGGGTATTCATTGGACAAATATATTATACTAGAGCTGACGTGTGATTACATTTTCATGCAATTTGGGTGCACAGATCCTGAGAAATCAGTACCCAGAACAACCACCTCTGGCCGTAATAACGACCTTGATACGCCTGGGCAAACAGTGCTTGGATGGCGTGTACAGGTACAGCTGCCCATGCAGTTTCAACATGATACCACAGTTCATCAAGAGTAGTGACTGGCGTATTGTGACGAGCCAGTTGTTCAGCCACCATTGACCAGACGTTTTCAATTGGTGAGAGGTCTGGAGAATGTGCTAGCCAGGGCAGCAGTCGAAAATTTTCTGTATTCAGAAAGGCCCGTACAGGACCTGCAACGTGCGGTCGTGCATTATCCTGCTGAAATGTAGGGTTTCGCAGTTAGTCGAACTGTTCGTGCAGATGGTTGTTGTCTTGCAAACATCCCCATTTGTTGACTCAGAGATAGAGACGGGGCTGCAGGACCCTTGACAACCGTGCGGATAAGATGCCTGTCATCTCGACTGCTAGTGATACGAGGCCGTTGGGATCCAGCACAGCGTTCCGTATTACCCTCCTGAACCCACCGATTCCATATTCTGCTAACAGGCATTGGATCTCGACCAACGCGAGCAGCAGTGTCGCAATACGATAAACCGCAATCGCGATAGGCTACAATCCGACCTTTATCAAAGTTGGAAACGTGATGGTACGCATTTCTTCTCCTTACATGAGGCATCACAACAACGTTTCACCAGGCAACGCCGGTCAATTGCTGTTTGTGTATGAGAAATCGGTTGGAAACTTTCCTCATGTCAGCACGTTGTAGGTGTCGCCACCGGCGCCAACCTTGTGTGAATACTCTGAAAAGCCAGCCATTTGCATATCACAGCATCTTCTTCCTGTCGGTTGAATTTCGCATCTGTAGCACGTACCCTTCGTGGTGTAGCAAGTTTAATGGCCAATAGTGTAAATCCTGTAGCGCACAATCTGAACAACATTTTTGTAAAGTTGGATAACCGAAAGGCAAACTGTTTTCTGTCTACACTGGCTCTAGTAGCGAAAGTTTAATTCCAACCACTCTGTACTTCACAGTTGTGAAGCGTTCTTTTCTCAACCGCAAAGTAACTTTAGTCCCGAACTGAAATTCTTGTTTAGTCCCGAACTGAAATTCTTTAAGTACATAATGATATTCGCGCAACTGCGATTCGTATTAATGCGGATTCAAATGCTGGTATAAATCGACACCGTTACATCATAACCGAGATTCAGTGCTGAATGTTCTAGGAATCAGGATGACTCCCACCATCTTAGTTCGCGGCATACCTCGTGTTCGCAATGCCTGACTCTCCCTATTTTCCAACGATCCGAATATGTTGGCTGTGTCATACTGCTTTCCTACGACTCGAATACTGACTCAGCACACGCACTCTGAACAATTGTACCCAAGCCATAAATAACTCAGTTTATACGATCTGATGTAAGAACACTAAACGGTCTTTCACTGGCTGCCTCGCATATCGCATTATACCTCGTTGTTCCACCATAGTTCCGCATAACGTCATCATGGCACAATATTTTTTTCAGGGCTCTGAGACCCCTTCAATTCTGGAGGTAATTTATAACGATATTTTCTAATCAATAACTGTTTCACTGTGTTAGAATAACGGAGTAACTTTTGACGCCAGAATTACCGAAAATGTTGAGAGTTCGCTAATTTTAGAGCCGTGGCACAAAGTTAACTTTTCGTAGAAGGTTGAGCTGTTGCGCTTGGTGTGCGTTTGGCGTGCTAGCCTTTTACGTATTTGAACCTCTTAACTTAAACAAGAACTATGGGGAATTTCTTATACCAAAATAATCACTGCTGTTCTTGCCCAGGGCAAATGATTTAAAATGGGTTGCCTATCTGAAGGTGCATGAAATATTTTCTGGGCCAGTTTCTTTTGACAATCTCGAGTAGTTTTGGAACGTTACCTACATACGTATCTACAGCAGCAAAAGCGTCGCACGTTACGCCATAACACGAATTTCAGACACTCTAGCATTATAGAATGTAATGCAACTTTAAAGCCTTATAAACATACGAAAAATTATGCAGGTTGTCCCAGGAGAAATGGTCAGTATTCAGCGATATGAAAGGAACAATCATTCGTAGCAAAAAAGTCTGGTAAACATGGGCTCTAAAATGCGCACCTTACGAGCTATGAGCACTTCTTTATCTTCGACATTGTGAAACATCTCTTCTGCTGGAAGCTCTTTGCTTTCCATATTTTGAGAGTAGGTTGTTGTTGTTGTTGTTGTGGTCTTCAGTCCTGAGACTGGTTTGATGCAGCTCCCCATGCTACTCTATCCTGTGCAAGCTTCTTCATCTCCCAGTACCTACTGCAGCCTACATCCTTCTGAATCTGCTTAGTGTATTCATCTCTTGGTCTCCCTCTACGATTTTTTACCCTCCACGATGCCCTCCAGTACCAAATTGGTGATCCCTTGATGCCTCAGAACATGTCCTACCAACCGATCCCTTCTTCTAGTCAAGTTGTGTCACAAACTCCTCTTCTCCCCAAACCTATTCAGTACCTCCTCATTAGTTATGTGATCTACCCACCTAATCTTTAGCATTCTTATGTAGCACCACATTTCGAAAGCTTGTATTCTCTTCTTGTCTACACTATTTATCCTCCATGTTTCACTTCCACACATGGCTACACTCCATACAAATACTTTCAGAAACGACTTCCTGACACTTAAATGAATACTCGATGTTAACAAATTTCTCTTCTTCAGAAACGCTTTCCTTGCCATTGCAGTCTACATTTTACATCCTCTCTACTTCGACTATCATCAGCTATTTTGCTCCCCAAATAGCAATACACCTTTACTACTTTAAGTGTCATTTCCTAATCTAATTCCCGCAGCATCACCCGATTTAATTCGACTACATTCCATTATCCTCGTTTTGCTTTTGTTGATTTTCCTCTTTTACCCTCCTTTCAAGACACTGTCCATTGCGTGCAACTGTTCTTCCAAGTCCTTTGCTGTCTCTGACAGAATTACAATGTCATCGGCAAACCTCAGTTTTTATTTCTTCTCCATGGATTTTAATACCTACTCCGAACTTTTCTTTTGTTTCCTTTACTGCTTGCTCAATATACAGATTGAACAGCATCGGGGAGAGGTTTCAACCCTGTCCCTTCCCAACCACTGCTTCTCTTTCATGTCCCTCGACTCTTATGACTGCTATTTGCTTTCTGTACAAATTGTAAACTGCCTTTCGCTCCCTGTATTTTACCCCTGCTACCTTCAGAATTTGAAAGAGAGAGAGGAGGTAGTATGGACTAAATGGTTCAAATGGCTCTGAGCACTGTGGGACTTAACATCTGAGGTCATCAGTCCCCTAAAACTTAGAACTACTTAAACCTAACTAGCCTAAGGACATCACACACATCCATGCCCGAGTCAAGATTCGAACCTGCGCCCGTTGCGGTCGCGCGGTTCCAGACTGAAGCGGCCGGCAGAATGGACTAAAACAAGAAAAAAATATTTAGTAAACATGGCTTCTACAACGGATACCTTAAGGGCTACGAGCACTTGATCGATAGAATAGATGTGTTTCACAGTCGCGAAGACGTCTCCCACCCTGGTCCACTGCTTTCCTGGAAGTCTTGTGCAAAGATTAGCCATAACGGTCCTCCTCACTATTAATGGTAATCTCACCATCTCCTTTATCTTCATTTTCTCCCTTTTACTTTTGCGAGACAATCAGCATTTTGTTAATTTGCTCCATATGTCATCGTGCGCCTTCGCAGCACAGTGGCCATGCGTGTCTGGCTGCTAAGCGGAGAAACCGCGTTCGATCCCTGGTATTGGCGGAGATTTTTCCTTGCTGAAAGGAAAGGTGCACTCGACGTCGTGAGGCCAACTGAGGAGCTACTTGAATGAGAAGTAGCGGCTTCAAGGTTAACAAAGTCGAGAACGGCCGTGAGAGCGGTGTGCCGATCGCGGGCGCCTCCATACCACATTGGCATAGCATGACATGGCTGTCGGTCGCTCCCGATTGGCCCTTCTGTACCAAAACGCGGAGGTTTGCTTTATTTGCTCCATGTCGCATCGGTACTTCTTATAATAACTCCCACCCAGCACCCAGTGCAGTTCAAGACTTTTAGCTTGGATCAGTGCTTTGTTTACTCCTGTTTTTTTCTTAAATCTTCGTTTCCGACCCTGCATCTTAGCGTTATATTTCACATACCGCATTCCAATTATATACTGACTCTTTTCATTACGTGTTAGAGCAAGTCGAAGAATATATGACAGTAGGATTAACACACGAATTAAACAGTTGTTTTTAGACATACCGCCGGCCGGAGTGGCCGTGCGGTTCTAGGCGCTACAGTCTGGAACCGAGCGACCGCTACGGTCGCAGGTTCGAATCGGGCATGGACGTATGTGATGTCCTTAGGTTAGTTAGGTTTAATTAGTTATAAGTTCTAGGCGACTGGTGACCTCAGAAGTTAAGTCGCATAGTGCTCAGAACCATTTTTAGACATACCGGCATGTCTCCAACATATGCGATGTCAAGCTATAATACGTTTTCCATATATTCGCTGTGTCGGTATCAGTTTCGATTTGCTGCTTGTTGATGAATGACAGGACTTGCTCAAAGCACGCACAGTCATGCTCAAAAGTATCCGAACGACCTGAATTGCATTTCGCCGGTTTCGCATTCAACCCGCATAACGCAGCTGTCTAGCAGGTCCTCTAATCGCTCCCCAGTACAGTCGTTTGAGTATCGAAAATGGTTCCAACAAGTCACCACTAGAAAACACTGCTCTGTATAGCAATAACTCAAGATGTAAGAAAGACCACGACACTACAAATATCAGGAAATACCTTATCACAGTAAGACTGTCCTTAAGGCTTGTAAGCTCACATTTATTACAATAAATGACATACCTGAAATGTTACCACCCTCATTATTACGTCAGATAGGTAATGCACGTAGTAAGTTCGTCGTATTCATGATGTCCTCTTAAAACTAAAATACCGTAATCAAAATATCCACGGGTGTACTGCCGGTCTATAGTGTCCAACGGGCAGTACACCCGTGGATATTTTGATTATCAAATACGCCGGGAGAAACTCAAGAATCATAAAATACCGTACTTATTATTTAACACAAAATGACATTAAAAATTTAAGTTATTCACGAGCAGCTAGCTGAGAATATGTATGAACTTCAAATGACACAACGAACCGTCTAGCTCTGCATATGGATTCAAACCCAGGTCATGCAGACTAAGCAAAGATTTCGTGATTGATGGTAACTAACAGTCAATCCTGACTAGGCATACAGATAGTGGTATACTTCGATTTTAGACAGTATCAGTTAGCAAATATCAACTTTAAATTACATAACGTAAACATTTTTAACGGATGCGTATTCCTACCCAGCATCAATTGTCCATGTTAACGAACTACGAGAGATGTTAAATATTGCTTCTTCACAAGTAACTCACTTGAAATACCGTGAGGTAAAGCTTTGTGTTGGACAGGGATTCGAACCAAGAACTTAATCGGATTGTTATCGAAGCACAATCAACTGTGACATATCGGATTTTCTCGGCAGTAGCTAGATGTTTTAACTGAAATGACGAGACGAAACATTAATTGTTTCCTTCCCAGGACTCCAACCCGGCACCTATCCCTGTTATATTCAAGAGAAAACGAACGTTAAATATAGGTTTGTTACACCAGCAGCGACATGTGAGCAACTTTGTTCTAGAAATAATATGACGAAGAGTTCAGTGCTGACTGGGAATCGAACCCCACACATATCGTTGTTGACTACCTACAAAGAGACGTCAGCAACCGAATTTTTCTCCACCAGTTATGTTTTGTAGTTTTCATATGGTCATCTGGCATCTTTAGAAACCAAATCACTCAGATGAAACGCCGGCCAGAGTGGCTGAACGATTCTAGGCGCTACAGTCTGGAACCGCGCGACCTCTACGGTAGCAGGTTCGAATCCTGCCTCGGGCATCGATGTGTGTGATGTCCTTAGGTTAGTTAGGTTTAAGTAGTTCTACGTTCTAGGGGACTGATGACCTCAGAAGTTAAGTCCCATAGTGCTCAGAGCCATTTTGAACTCAGATGGAACAATGTTTCAGGGAATTTCTTTCCCAGCTGTTAAGTCAAGCTTTGTGCCACAGAAGATGTGATATATCTGCTAAGTTGGTATGTAATGTTCTTCGTACTAACGCGGAAACTTCTCCATAATAGCACATTATCGACAACAGAATGCTTGTTCCGAGCACGTTTCTTCTCTTTTCACAAGGAAAGAAGGTTAGGGTTTAACTTCCGTCGACGATGATGCCATTAGAGATTGCTCTTAGGCTTCGACTGGGGAAGGAAATCAGACGCGACCTTTTTAAAGGAAGCAAGCCGTCCTTTGTCTTAACAGATTTAGGGAAACCGCGAAATATCTAATCCTGATTCGCCAGTCGACTAGTATGCTAGTCCGGGGTTTTAAGTAATCTGCCACTCGTTCGGTTTCCTTGAAGCTCTAACCTCATTTCCCCTTCCGCAATCTGCACACTACCGACTTAATTTTAAAATTTTGAAAGATAAGCTGTCGCGCCTGTCCATTTCCCGCTATTATTTCCTATATTTGCAACGAAAAATAACAAAGAGCACTACTTTGAACTGGAACGTGACTGTATCTCGATCAAATTGGTTCCTGCCACAGGCGGGACTACAGTTTGTTTTGTCGAGAAATTTAGTGATGATTCAGAATATCCCCTTCTAGAAATACACTGGCCGGACATGCCCCAGCAGCCAGTGTGAAAATTCCCTCAGCAGTGGAGTCTGAGCCTCGAGAAATAATAAGCCACGCACCAGTAACATACCTGCGAATTTTTCGTTTCACGTTCAACGCCATGGCAAATACACTGATGGTCTTTCAAATTGCAACACCTTGAAGCTGACATGCAACAAAGGTTAAAATGGCCTAAATATGTAAATGATTAGCATTTCAGTGCAGCCGCGCACAGCAGGTAGGACTAACGCCATCTACTTTCTGCGTACGGTGTGTTTTCGTACGAGCGTGCAAAAATTTAACAGGACATAGAGGATGCTCCACTGAACAATTTGAGGCAGGGAATCTGGGGTCGAAGAAGCCAGCTTAAGGAGGTTTGGAAGTAAACTCGTCCACCGCTTTGTCTGGTATTACTGTTTTCCAGTTTATTTACAACTAACATGTGTACAAGTTTACAAGTACTGTGCTGTTTATTTACATGTACAGTCTTTATTTCCTGCAAGGAAACAAGCAGGACGAGCCATATCTTCCACCTGGCCGCCTGAATGGCCACCTGTACTTGAGGCTCGTGCAAAGAGTTCTTCCTGAGTTGTAGGAGAACGTGGCTGTTCAAAATGGTTCAAATGGCTCTGAGCACTATGGGACTTAACGTCTGAGGCCATCAGTCCCCTAGAACTTAGAACTACTTAAACCTAAGTAAGCTAAGGACATCATACACATCCATGCCCGAGGCAGGATTCGAACCTGCGACTGTAGCGGTAGCGCGGTCCCATACCGTCGCGCCTAGAACCGCTCGGCCACTCCGGCCGGCCTTGGCTGTTAGCGAGATGATTTGGATACACGTGACGGTGCGCAGTCTCACTTCAGTGTGAACGTCCGCAACCATTTCAGTGTTGTGTTTCCTGGTCACTGGATTGGAAGTGGAGACCCTATTCCGTGGCCTTGATTATTTTCTATGGGATATCTAAAGTTACTTGTGTATGAAATCCAAGTGGGTACGGAGATGCAATTAGTTGCCAGAATTGTAGCTGCCGGTGATGTGATTCGAAACACATCAGGGATATTTGTCCGGGTGCGCCACACTCTTGTTCGCCGATGTCATGCTTCTATTGGGTTAATGGCCGCCATTTTCAGCACATTCGGCGACTGTCTTCTGATGACACTGTAGTGTACGGGGAAGTGTCTACATCTACATGCACTGAGGTGACAAAAGTCATGAGATACCTCCTAATGTCGTACTGGACCACCTCCTACCCGGCGCAGTGCAGCAACTCGAAAGTCAAATGGTTCAAATGAAGCACCTAGAACCCCTCGGCCACATCGGCCGGCCAACTCGAAGTGATATGGATTCAACAAGTAGTGGGAAGTCTACTGCAGAAGTATTGAGACATGCTGCATCTACAGCCGCACATAATTACGAAAGTGTTGCCGTGCAGTATTTTGTTTACGACCTGACCTCTCCATTATGTACCATAAATGTTCAATGGAATTCACGTCGACCGAAATGGGTGGCCAAATCATTAGCTCAAGTTGTCCAGAATGTTCTTCAAACCAATCGCGAATAACTGTGGCCCGGTGACATGGCGCAATATCATCCATGAAAATTCCATCGTTGTTTGAGAACTCGAAGACCATGAAAGGCTAAAATAGTCTCCAAGTAGCCGAACATAACCATCTCATCATCGGTTCAGTTGGTCCAAAGGACCCATTCCATTTCATGTAAACGCAGCCCACACCATTATGGAGCCATCACCAGCTTGCACAGTGCCTTGTTGACAACATTCGTCGATGGCTACGGGGGTGTCTACGCCACACTCGAATCCTACCATCAGCTCTTCCCAACTGAAATCCGGACTCAACTGTCCAGGTCACGGTTTTCTTGTCGTCTAGGGTCCAACCGATATGGTGACGAGCCCAGGAGAGGCGCTGCAGGCGACGTCGTGCTGTTAGCAAAGGTACTCGCATCGGTCAACCCATTGAGGCAAAATTGCGCCGTACTGTTCTAACGGAGACGTTCACCCCTCGTTCCACATTGATTTCTGCGGTCATTTCACGCAGTGCTGCTTATCTGTTACCGCTAGCAACTGTACGCAAACTCCGCCGCTTTCGGTCGTTAAATGCAAGCCCCCCATGGTGAGAGGTAACGCCTGATGTCTGGCATTCTCGGCACACTCCTGACACTCCACAGTCATATTATTTAATCCTCTAATGAATATCCGAAATGGAATGTTCCATGCGTCCAGCTCTAACTACGATTCCGCGTTCGAAGTCTGTTAATTCCTGTGCTGCGACCATAATTACTTCCGAAACCTTTTCACATGAATAACCTGAGTACAAATGACAGCTCCGCCAATGCACTGCCCTTTTATACCTTGTGTACGCGATACTAGCGCCATCTGTATACGTGTATATCGATATTCCGTGACTTTTGCCACCTCCGTGTAGATACTCCGCAAGCCACCGTATAGTGCGTGGGGGAGGGTACCCTGTACCACTATTAATCATTTCCCTTCCTGCTCCACTTGCAAATAGAACGAGGAAAAAGTGATTGTCTATAAGATTCCGTACAAGCCCTAATTTCTCTTACCTTCGTGGTCCTTACGCATAATGTACGCTGGTTGCAGTAGAATCGTTCCGCAGTCAGCCTCAAATGCGGTTCAAATGGCTCTGAGCACTATGGTACTTAACATCTGAGGTCATCAGTGCCCTAGAACTTAGAGCTACTTAAACCTAACTAACCTAAGGACATCACACACATCCACGCCGAGGCAGGATTCGAACCTGCGACCGTAGCGGTCGCGCGGTTCCAGACTGAAGCGCCTAGAACCTCTCGGCCACACCGGCCGGCGAAGCGTTCCTAGTGCTAGTGCCGTTTTCAAGAAGGCTCGTCGAACAGATTCACAAAACTATAGGCCTATATCTGTGTGGTTCGTCTGTCGTAGAATTCTGGAACATGTTTTATGCTCGCGTATTATGACATTTCTGGAGACCGAAAATCTCCTCTGTAGGAACCAGCATAGGTTCCGGAAACAACCATTTTGTGAAATCCAGCTCGCCCTGTTCGTCTACGAGACCCCGTGAACAGCTGATATACTGTAGGCCTCCAGGTAGCTGCCGTGTTGCTTTACTCTCGGAAAACTTTAGATACAGTTCCGCACTGCCGCTTGATGAACTAAATAAGAGCGTATGTAATATCAGACCAACTGTGTGATTGGACTGAAGAATTTCTAGCAAACAGAACACAGTACGTCATTCCTAACGGAGAGGAGTCTTCAGAAGTAAAAGTAATTTCGTGAGTGCAGCAGGCGAGTGTTGTAGGTCCATTACTGGTCACAAAATAATATATAAATGACCTAGCAGCTTCCATGAAGCTTTTCGCGGATGATACTGTTGTATACAAAGCAGTCGGAGATGCTAGAAATTGTAGCGAAATGCAGGAAGACCTACAAAGGATCGACACTTAGCGCAGGGACTGGCAATTATTGACTCTCGATGTAAACAAATGTAACGTACTGCGAATACATAGACAGAAAGACCCTTTACTGTATGATTAGGCCTACACAATTGCAGTACAATCACTGGAAGCAATTACTTTGATAAAATATCTTCGAGTATGCGTACGGAGCGATCTGAAGTGTAACGACCACATAAAATTAATCGAGGGTGAGGCAGATGCCAGACAGATTCATGGAAAGAATCCTCACGAAATACAGTCCATTAACAAAGGAAGCGACTTACAAAACACTCGTTCGATCAATCTACTCTATAGCTGTACCTACACAAATAAAACTGTAAAACTGTCGTATCTGTCTGTCTGAACACGCTAATCGTCAAACTACTACACGAATTTACAGGCTTAATTTTATTAAAATCTGATCACGTAGAAAAGGATATCGTAATTAAAAATTTTACCCAAAATCGTGTGCTCAACTTAGTAATTCGGATGTTTAATCATCACAGCGTAGTACACCAGAGAACCAAGACATCGCGCTGTTAGTTTAATAGTACACAAGTTAGTTTTGTAGTACACAAAGGATCAACATATGGTGTTAGTGTTTTTTAACCCAGTGACAGATATACCTTCGGAAGTTTACGTCAGTGACAGAAGTTGGTACCGCAATCTTATCTTTACGAATTTACTTGGCTAGGACATACAGAACTACTGATTTCACATTGTTTATTAAAAACTTAACGACATTGCTTTGCTTCTTTCAATTGGTTTTATTTATATTTTTTCCTAGGAAGAAGTGATTTATTAAGTTTGCCTTGCGATTTGGATGAAAGTAATTAAGTTTTTATTTCGTTTTATTTACGAACTAAAATGCGCAGAAAACGTTCGAGTCTTTCTGAATACGCCACAACAGCTAAAAGACTGAGAACAGTGCGGCCTCAAGAATCCACTGAGAAGATCGTGAGGCATGACTTTCTGCGACTCGAGATTATTAGCATTTAACTCGCTGTTTGGAAACTTCTTCCGAAAGCGAGAATTGACTTAACTCTGATCGAGAGCATCATATACTGTCTCGCTCCTCAGAACCCTTCTCCCATAGATGCTTAAAGTTACTTCTCTCCAACGTAGCATCATCGAAGCGGAAATTTTGACGAGAAGTGGCGCAAGCAAGCGAGTTTTTATACCCTGAATCCCTCTTATTCCTAACAGTTTACCACTTCGCTTTAAACGTCTACAATTCCCGGTGAGTTTATGTTATGCCATGACCATAAACAAAGCACGAGACCACACGCTGTATTTTGCGGGCGGGGACCTTAGTGTCACTTGCTTTTCGCACGGCCATCTCTATGTATTTCTTTCCGTCACTGAAGCAACACAAGCTATGTGTTCATGTTCCCAATCATACTACTTCGAACGTTATATACAAAGAAGCCTTATAAGTTAAAAATAAATTACACGCGTACGAAGTCTTAAGCACAGCTATAAACAAATACCTGGGCAATGCTGAGTTTCTCTGCTAGACTGTAGAACAAATTTAATAGTTATTACATGTATCCTTGCTGTAGCAATTTACACAAGCACTAGGGTAGTACAAGTAACTTACAACAAAGTAATTATAAATACCCCCCATACCAAGGTACAGAACGTATGTTTCTCTGTTCTTGATATACAGGATGGTCCCGTGATGATGTTACACACTTATAGGGATGATGGAGAAGGGTAAATATAGCAATTTGAAGTAAAAGATCCTTGTCCAGAAACGAACGAGTCGAAAGTTATAGGTGATAATCGTTCTGATACCTGTGACAGTGAAATACATGTACAAGTACCGTAATTGCTATGATTGCAGGGTACCCAACTTCCAGAGGCAGTATGGACCAAAACAAGAAAATATTGTCGAGTAAACATAGGCTCTGAAATTGCATACCTACTTGTTTTGTAGAAGCACAGTATTGAAGATGAACAAGTGCTCACAGCTCTTAAGGTTTGCATTTTAGAGCACCTGTTTACTGGATATGTTTGTCTTATTTTGGTCGATATTACCATTATGAAAGTTGCCTACTCTTCAATCTTAGCAACAATAGTACCGAAACGCCGGCCGCGGTGGTCTCGCGGTTCTAGGCGCGCAGTCCGGAACCGTGGGACTGCTACGGTCGCAGGTTCGAATCCTGCCTCGGGCATGGATGTGTGTGATGTCCTTAGGTTAGTTAGGTTTAAGTAGTTCTAAGTTCTAGGGGACTGATGACCACAGCAGTTGAGTCCCATAGTACTAAAAAAAAAAAAAAAATACCGAAACGATTTTCGTTTATAACTTCCGACTCGGTAGTTTCCACACCAGGATCCCTTATCTCGAATTTAGACTTTAACCGTTCTCCATCATCCCTAAAAATCTGAAACATCATCAAGGAATCACCCTGTATGTGACACGTATCACGCGTCAGATGGCTGTAAAAGAAGACGCCCTCTCTCTGCGATTTCAAACTACAACAAATGGCAAGACCAATACAATATACTTGCGAAACACAAAGAAGCATACGTTTGTGCTACCATTATATTTGACGTCATTTCTTGAAAACATTCAGAAATATACGTGTCACTCGGCTGCGCAACAAAAAATAGCAACAGGATTCCTGATTCTAAACGCCAGTGTTCTCGCACTTAGAATGGCATCGCTGCCATCGATTATAGGGTCACCATCCTTGCCTTCCGCGATTCAGGCTGGTGGCCGGAGGTTAACGGAGAGAGGACAGGGACAGCGGAATGGAGTTTTGGAGGGTCGCAGATGGCTTGTTGACGTTTGCCGTGAGGCCTGTGGCACGACGCCTGTACGCTATGGGCAGGGTTAGCGAGAGATCCCAGCAGTGACTTGATGGGACCTCGGGTTTCGTATCGCGGTGGTGCACTGTTGTGTTTTCGGGTTTTTCTGCTGCGAGGGCATGTATAGGTTCATGTTACTGGCCATTGAAATTGAGATGTGTCTATGGCGTGACGGAGGAAATGTGTGATGCTCGCCGCTGTTGCATGTGAAACGCTTCGCCTGCCTTGTGTCTGTACAGGTAATTATGTGAATTAAATAGCTGATACCACGGCGACGTCTTTCTCTCACGCATTGTTGAATATATTTCGGCATTACTGAATGGTGAAGATATCCCACGTGTAAAGCAAATGAAGCCATTTGCGCCATACTAAGGTAGTGTTTTATTCTGCTTAAATCTGTGTCAGTTATATGTGCATTTACATGCCCTTCTTTAGTTGCAGAAGTTATAGAAGTGTGTAAACAGAGAGCTATGTGGAAAGGGATGTAAAGGTGAAACCCTTCCAATAAGTGAATACACTTGAACTCTGTATTACTAAAGGTGCCTTTAGAGATCAACACCTACCTTGGGTAATAAGTGTTATTCGGAGATGTCATGGTACTGTAAGTAATTATTATACACAAAATTGTTTATTCTGATTATACTAAACTGGAGATGTGAGGTCGGTTATATGCCGCTGTAAATTACTATTGTCTCCTCTCTGTGGCAGCCTAGCATTGTCAGTGGTTTCTATCATTATTCCTGTCATATTTCGAGTTTTGTATTCGCGGGTTTGCTTAAGCTGACACTGTTGAGTTGCAAGACGTATAAACAGGCAAGTCGAACTGAGTATTCTGAGCTCAAGACGATATTCTATTACGTGGTACCTTAGTTTGTTATAGGTTAGAAGTATTTTACGTGTTACTAATATTCTGCTGTTGGCTTTGTCTAAAGAGGAGCTAGTTCTGTCAAGTAGTCGTTTCTATTTTATTAGTGTGTTACGCGTTGTGCCTTTTCATTTTTTTTTTTTTTTTGAGAAGCTACAAATGACTCTGTATGTTGCAGGTAGGTGAAACTGACGTGTTCACAGGGGTGACGTCCGGACGGGGTTGATAGTGGCCCTTTTCACTACGGCACATCCGGCTATCCTCTTTCAGTACATTTGTCTAACTTATACCATTACTACGTTTGTCGACTGGAATTAGGGCTTACTGTAATCGCCTTATATGTTGAAGTTGAATATCTCCCTTGCCAGGGCGCGAACCTTTGTGGATATAGTCGTATTCTCATCTGTAAAGATTGATAGTGTTGTTCATTCGTTCTCGTCACATGTGTGATTATTTATCTTGTTATATTTAATGTCAGTAAAATGTAAGTGTTAGCGAGGTCCTAATTGGGACGTTGTATTCTCCTCTTGTGGAAACAAATTTAAGTGATTTTATTCCTTTTTTAAGTAGCCTTTAGATGCGTACATTTTGCCTCCATGTTTGGCGTTTTTATGGGTTCCACGTTAATTAAAATTACAATAAAGGTAAATTTCGCAACGGAGGGTTTCGTGTATTTATTAGTTGCTAAGTAGATCATAAGTTAAGTGCAGGAACCCTACCAGTGAGTACACTAATGTCGCTTTACAGTTAAAAAAAATAGACTGTCAGATGGACTTTTGAGAATAAATTATTTTTGCCACTATATAGCACTGAATAGTAAAACAGCCAGCATTTAAAACATTAAGATTCTCGAAGTTTGTTCAGTAAATGAAGTCAAACAGGCCAGAACTAATCACCGAGACTGGCAAGGCCACGAAAGTCAGAACAAGCTCTTTGCACAGGATTGGTTCAAATATCTGCACTATAACGCTCACGAAGAGTAGCTATACATGAATCCGGAGTTATGGAAGCAAGTCAAACTAAATTCCAGCGCGATGGCGACAGGATTCACGGACTGCAGAGCAGCGCGGCTTTTCGCTCTCTATTTGTCACTAGAATTTTGTATCGGAAGCATGTCATTTCAAAAATTTTCGTTAGAGCATCGAGAGTCATGTCATCTAGTTGACAGACAATTCCACAAACAACCGTACAATGGAACCGTCATCAGTACACTGCTTCATAAAACACACTGTCGTCATCACTGACCTTCAGAGCCATCTAGCGGCTAATTTGGGTCCAAGGACTGTGTGCGAGCAGCAGAGAACTGTCTTCAGAGAAGAACTGTGCAAACCATAGCAGTCCTTAAACGCAAAGATGCTACAGCAGCCGTGCGCTAGTGTTGCTGTGTGTGTATGTGTGCGTGTGTATGTGTGTGTGTGTGTATGTGTGTATGTGTGTGTGTGTATGTGTGTTTTTAGAATCTGTTTCCTTGAACAGTACTAAACGTCATATGAACATATGAGCTATTAGTAAGTTTCCGAGGAAACTAATGAAAATAATGGGGAACAGGACAAATGCAGGTGATAGTAAACTAAATACTGTGATCTAATGTTTTGTTGAATAGTATACATTTCCTCACAAAAGATGTCCAAAAAAGTCCACCGTCAACTGGAACGCATTTCGCAGCTCTTGTAGACAGCTTCTGTGTTGTTGAGCTTATCTCATTCGAGGGGGACGATGAACTCCAGGTATACTATTAAACCATGAGTCAACATTTACCCGAAACGGCATGAATGACGCGCAACTCTCACGTGTGGGTACATGAAAATCTGCGCGCTGCTATAGAAACAAATTTTCAACGACGTTTCGCAGTTAACGTGTGCTGCGGTATTATTAATGACCAGTTCATCGGTACAGTTGTTTTATATAATCATCTGCATGGAGTAAGGTATCCTGGTTTCCCTCAAAATGTGTTATCGGAGACTATTCCTTTGGCAACGCGACGTCGTATGTACTTTCGGCGCGACTGACTCCCGTGATTTTCAGACAGCTGTATGGCGGACCGTTAAGAAAGGAGCATTTGTTCTTTTGAAGTGTTCAGCATCATCACTACTATTACCCCTCAAAGCATGTATCTTTCCTCTTGATTCGCCCTACACCACAGTCATTTGAATTCTCTTGAAAATCGTACCGTACGTCCCTGTCTGCTGCGGACTTTTTCAGGAGGGTCGAAACGTCCATAAATGGCGAATTCATAATGTGGCTTACTACTGACTAAACTGAATTATTGTTAAATACTTCTAGTACACAAAATCATCTGAGCGTACTGTAGCCATTGCTGGTTGTTGCTACCGCTACCGCCCCATTATGGAAGACCAACGCATTTTTTCTATGATATCGGAAACGGATAAATCAGCTATAGCGGAATACACTTTGCAACCACAAAACCACTTTATTCCATTTTAGCGATCACAGAGTCTGAAAGGCCCGAATGAAATTTACACTCTGCAGCGGAGTGTGCGCTAATGTGAAACTACCTGGCAGATTAAAACTGTGTGCCGGACCGAGACTCGAACTCGGGACCTTTGCCTTTCGCGGGCAAGTGCTCTACCATTTTTGTTTGTTTTTTTAATAATGTTTTAAGTAACTAAGTACAACAAAATTTCTGAGAAAACAGGATTGCATGTTGATGAAGAAAAGACAGAATACCGGCCCATAAGTAAGAAAACCAGAAAAGAAGCATCTTTGACTGTAGATGGATTCAATTTCAAGACTGTTGACCACTTCAAGTACCGTGGAAGTCTTTTTAGTAATAACAGCAGAACAGATATAGAAATAGATGCCCGTTTAGCAACAGCAAACAAGACACTTTTTAGTTTTATCAAAATTCTATGAAAAAGATTACTTAGCAGTAACTTCAAAATCCGCTTATATCAGTCGACCATTATACCTGTGATGTTATATGGGTGTAAAACATTAATAATTAGAAATAAAGATGAAGAAAAACTTAATATTCGAAAGAAAAGTACTAAGGAAAATTTTTCGACCTGTATACGTCGAAAATAACAGGGAATGGAGAATAAGAAGAAATGAAGAATTAAGTGGGCTGTACAAATACCGTAACACGCGACTTAACTTCTGAGGTCATCAGTCCCCTAGAACGTAGAACTACACTCCTGGAAATTGAAATAAGAACACCGTGAATTCATTGTCCCAGGAAGGGGAAACTTTATTGACACATTCCTGGGGTTAGATACATCACATGATCACACTGACAGAACCACAGGCACATAGACACAGGCAACAGAGCATGCACAATGTCGGCACTAGTACAGTGTATATCCACCTTTCGCAGCAATGCAGGCTGCTATTCTCCCATGGAGACGATCGTAGAGATGCTGGATGTAGTCCTGTGGAACGGCTTGCCATGCCATTTCCACCTGGCGCCTCAGTTGGACCAGCGTTCGTGCTGGACGTGCAGACCGCGTGAGACGACGCTTCATCCAGTCCCAAACATGCTCAATGGGGGACAGATCCGGAGTTCTTGCTGGCCACGGTAGTTGACTTACACCTTCTAGAGCACGTTGGGTGGCACGAGATACATGCGGACGTGCATTGTCCTGTTGGAACAGCAAGTTCCCTTGCCGGTCTAGGAATGGTAGAACGATGGGTTCTATGACGGTTTGGATGTACCGTTCACTATTCAGTGTCCCCTCGACGATCACCAGAGGTGTACGGCCAGTGTAGGAGATCGCTCCCCACACCATGATGCCGGAGGTTGGCCCTGTGTGCCTCGGTCGTATGCACTCCTGATTGTGGCGCTCACCTGCACGGCGCCAAACACGTATACGACCATCCATGGCACCAAGGCAGAAGCGAATCTCATCGCTGAAGACGACACGTCTCCATTCGTCCCTCTATTCACGCCTGTCGCGACACCACTGGAGGCGGGCTGCACGATGTTGGGGCGTGAGCGGAAGACGGCCTAACGGTGTGCGGGACCGTAGCCCAGCTTCATGGAGACGGTTGCGAATGGTCCTCGCCGATACCCCAGGAGCAACAGTGTCCCTAATTTGCTGGGAAGTGGCGGTGCGGTCCCCTACGGCACTGTGTAGGATCCTACGGTCTTGGCGTGCATCCGTGCGTCGCTGCGGTCCGGTCCCAAGTCGACGGGCACGTGCACCTTCCGACGACCACTGGTGACAACATCAATGTACTGTGGAGACCTCACGCCCCACGTGTTGAGCAATTCGGCGGTACGTCCACCCAGCCTCCCGCATGCGCATTATACAGCCTCGCTCAAAGTCCGTCAACTGCACATACGGTTCACATCCACGCTGTCGCGGCATGCTACCAGTGTTAAAGACTGCGATGGAGCTCCGTATGCGACGGCAAACTGGCTGACACTGACGGCGGCGGTGCACAAATGCTGCGCAGCTAGCGCCATTCGACGGCCAACACCGCGGTTCCTGGTGTGTCCGCTGTGCCGTGCGTGTGATCATTGCTTGTACAGCCCTCTCGCAGTGTCCGGAGCAAGTATGGTGGGTCTGACACACCGGTGTCAATGTGTTCTTTTTTCCATTTCCAGGAGTGTACTTAAACCTAACTAACCTAAGGACATCACACACATCCATGCCTGAGGCAGGATTCCAACCAGCGACGTAGTGGTCGCGCGGTTCCAGACTGTAGCGCCTAGAACCGCTGGGCCACCCCGGCCGGCATGCAGTAAATGCTACCTAGTAAGTGTACCAAATCAGAATCCATTGGATTCAGCACTCATCCAGCACAAAGCATTCGCATAGCAAATTCGTCAAGTAAAATGTACCGTAATCTTTCTTGTGACAAGTCTACGGAGCCAGAGGTTTCACACATCCTTAACTGCCGATCGTCGAATTCTATATTGTGCATCTTCTCGGCGTTTTCATCAGCGGCTCAGCTAAGTGTCCTTCACTGGGATCAGCATGAACATAAAATCGGCAAGTTTGAATTCAAACACTTATTCCTTAACTGATGAAAGCCGGCCGCGGTGATCTCGCGGTTCTAGGCGCGCAGTCCGGAACCGTGCGACTGCAACGGTCGCAGGTTCGAATCCTGCCTCGGGAATGGATGTGTGTGATGTCCTTAGGTTAGTTAGGTTTAAGTAGTTCTAGGGGACTAATGGCCACAGCAGTTGAGTCCCATAGTGCTCAGAGCCATTTGAACCATTTTGAACTGATGAAAGTATAATAGTACACAACTTAAAAAACATCTACGGCTTTGAACGAAAACTCGTCGGCGATAAACTTGCCAAAACCAAGGATTTTATGACAGTATGGTATTCCAGTACTCCATCTGAACGAAAGACGCATAATACGAGTACTTTAAAAAGCCGTGTAGGAGAAACCACGTCACCTAAACATTACTTAGGTTACTGCACAATATGTACCAATGTTAGGACAAAAGCTGTTTAATAGAAATTCCGTCTCTGTGACAGGCCGAAAAACTTTAACCTTACCCACGTAAGAAAACCTATTCCACGGACGTGAATACTTTTCAGTTAACCCGTAGCCAGCTGTGTAACGTGGAGGCTACAACACCAACAAGTTGGAAAGAAAATAGACGATCAGATTATATGCGGCACGAATGTGTTATAGGTTTATATTCGGCAGCCTGCTGAAGCCAGAGCAACGGCGTTGTCACCCACAGTGTATACAGCACAAGGCACGCGAGTGGCCACTAATTCACCAGTGACACGTTTATAGCGCATTATCGTTATCAGTCTGCTCAGCGAGGTGCGATAACTGCACGAAAATAAGTTGAGTTCGGCGTGGGGCGTAGCAGCGGTTCAACATCACTAACTTGTAGGCCTCCTATAAGATCTCAGGATGGAAGGAAGGAAGGAAGGAAAAGCAATATTTAACCTACAGTCGACAACTAGGATATTGGAAACGGTGCACAAGTTCGGATTAGAAAGATAAATCGGCTGCATCCTTTTTAATGGAACCATACCGGCATTCGCCGTAATCTATTTAAGGAAACCACGATAAGCCCAAAGGATGGTAGCATGATGAGCGCTCAGCTCCTACGAAATACGTGTGCAGTCCATTAACCACATAACATTTGCGTTATTCCTTTCTCAAAGAAAGTTCCAGTCACGGAGTAGATAAATTGTGTTTTGATTAGTTAATTTCATTTCAATTAGCAACACAATGTTTTAAGGGCGAGCCAGCTAGGCTGCCGTGTACAGCCGTCACGAGTTTGACGCAACTGTAAGCCTGCTGCATCATGTAGTATAATAGCATAGCCTTCACTCGGCGAGACTCAAGCACGGTGATGCAGACAGGTGCTGACCGCGTCACAGGACGCGTAATGCGAACGACGCCTGTGTGATATTCGCAAGTTAAGGACCTTGTGAAAGCCTCTCCTCATAGAACTTCCTGGGAAGAGCAGCTGCTGCTGGTGTTGGTGAAGATGTTATAAGTGACTGCAGACTTTTTTGGCGTATTCAAATGATAAAATCTTCCCGGTTGATCAGCCGAGTAGTGGCGTCGCCTTGCCACAAAGTTTCAGTGAGTTTCGCACCCATCATATTCAGACGACGGCCCTAATGGGCTGATCACCCGAGATGATTTTATCGATGATGATGATAATGATGGTGGTGGTGATGGTGGGCCGACCGGGGTGGCCGAGTGGTTCTAGGCGCTACAGTCAAACCGCGTGACCACTACGGTCGCAGGTTCGAATCCTCCCTTGGGCATGGGTATGTGTGATGTCCTTAAGTTAGTTAGGTTAAAGTAGTTCTAAGTTCTAGGAGATTGATGACCTCAGAAGTTAAGTCCCATAGTGCTCAGAGCCATTTGAACCATTTATTTGGTGATGGTGATGATGGAGATGCAGGTGACGACGTTGTTGTTGTATCTAGTCCGAAAACTGGTATGATGCAGCTCTCAATGCTACTCTAAGCTGTGAAGGGATCTTCGTCTCCGTATAACAACTGCAATGCAAATACACTTTAACCTCTTTATTGTACTCAGCCCCCACTCGTCTCTCCATTACGAAATTGCTCTTTCCTTGATGTCTCAGGATGTATCCTATAGAACGATTGCTTCTTATGGTCATGGCGCGCTACAAACTTCTTTTCTCTCCAGTTTGAGCTCATACCTCCTCATCATTTATCTGATTTACACACCTAATATTTGGCGTTCTCCTGTAGCACCACGTTTTTAAAGCTTCTCTTCTCTTCATGTCTGAACTGTTTATCGTCCACGTTTCGCTTCCGTATGTGAGGTACGGGTGAGTTGTGTCGCCCTGGAAATACCGGGTGATCAAAAAGTCAGTATAAATTTGAAAACTGAATAAATCACGGTATAATGTAGATAGAGAGGTATAAATTGACACACATGCTTGGAATGACACGGGGTTTTATTAAAACCAAAAAAATACAAACGTTAAAAAAATGTCCGACAGATGGTGCTTCATCTGATCAGAATAGCAATAATTAGCATAACAAAGTAAGACAAAGCAAAGTTGATGTTCTTTACAGGAAATGCTCAATATGTCCACCATCATTCCTCAACAATAGCTGTAGTCGAGGAATAATGTTGTGAACAGCAGTGTAAAGCATGTTCGGAGTTATGATGAAGCATTGGCGTCGGGTGTTGTCTTTCAGCATCCCTAGAGATGTCGGTCGATCACGATACACTTGCAACTTCAGGTAACCCCAAAGCCAATAATCACATGGACTGAGGTCTGGGGACCTGGGAGGCCAAGCATGACGAAAGTGGCGGCTGAGCACACGATCATCACCAAACGACGCGCGCAAGAGATCTTTCATGCGTCTATCAATATGGAGTGGAGCGCCATCGTGAATAAACGTCATACGTTCCAACAGGTGTTTATCAACCAGGCTGGGGATGATGCGATTCTGTAACATATCAGCGTACCTCTCACCCGTCACGGTAGCACTTTTGCTGTCCAGCGCCATCTGTCGGACATTTCGTGATTTTTTTTTTTTTTTAGTTTTTGTTCTAATAAAACCACCATGTCATTCCAGTCATGTGTGTCAATTTTGACCTCTCTATCTACATTATTCCGTGGTTTATTAAGTTTTCAAATGTACACTGACTTTTTGACCACCCTGTATTTTTAGTTGAGAGCTGGTGGCTACCGCTCGGGCTGCTCGGCAAGCCACGGCTCGTTAGCAACTGCGTGATGCCGCACAACGGCCGGACCACGTGGTCCGGCCGAGCGAGTGGGTGGGAATTCCATGATGAAGCTGTGTCGATGAAGGAGACAGGCCGGGAGTGCCAAAGATGGCGGACTTTGTGAAACCTTAATGGCGGACACTTCACAATTCGTACAGAAATTAATAGTAGCCAGATGGATCATGATACCTCAAAACGAAACATGTAAGTTACCATTATTTGCACAACGATTCTGATGGTGTAATCAGATTTTCAATATCTTTATTAGTTTAAAGTTTAGTATCTGACGATAAATTATACAAGTAACACCCAGCAACGAATTTCCAAAACCTAAACGGTTCATCCGATTTTGTCCATTGACGTGTCTTTAGAAAGCTATTAGTGTAAACCTAAATTAGTATAAATTACAGGCACGTAACTTGATTAGTACATGAGTTATTGAAAGTCCAAGTGCCCGATTACTATCGATCGCGTCAGGCCATAAGTACTCCACAGTTACTCGAAGAAACGGTAGCAGCATGCTTATAAATAAATTTATTCGTCTATGTTTGTTTACATCCGATATATACTAATCATGAAGAAATTGGTCAAATATATGCTGTGTGTAGACAGCACAAAGACATTAGGCTACAGGCCTACTTTGTTTCTATTCCTATGATATGTTAATTTAATTTGTTTATGTATTTAATAATGTGTGTTAGAGCGTGTTTATCGTCCAGTCTTAGGACTATTTACTTAATTTCAAGTTATTACATGTAAATCCAGTATTCGAATGTGTTTCATCATGTTTGTGAGTGTGCGTTGGCTTGAAGACATGGCGGGAGCACTCTAGCCAATCACAGCGCTCATTACTACAGCAGGCGACTACCGAAGTGGCGGAGAACTGATAAGTAAGGGAGAGGACACGGGAGAGTCCTAGACAGTACGGCGCGACAGATGCATGGTCGCATATATATTTTGTAACTACCATTTGGCCCTCTAGTGCCCAGTATTTTGACTCAATTATGAATATGTACGTCCAACTTAATACAAATCTTCAACCACTAGCTATGATTTCCAAGGGATTATAAACGGATGTACAGACACATCAGCTAACTATTATAAAAAGAGGAACTAATATTATTGAATTAATTTTTTGTGAAACTCAAGACTACTGAAGGTATGTTTGCGCATTGCTAGTTGTAAGATTATGGAAAAAGGTAAGTCCCATTTGAACGTTTGTAAAATCATTTCATTCAGAATATAATTAACTTTTGCCAGCAATGTTGCATTTCTAATTATAATCCATCCCAAAAACCATCAAGATAAAACTTTGCAAAATTTTATTGTTGTCAAGAAAAAGTTTAACTGTGATTTACGTAACTTCAGTCAAATTAATTAAAGAATAACGTCAGCTTTGGTAATAAATACAGCCACTTATTATGAAAGCCCACCAGCAGCTAATAGAGTATAGTAAAACAGAGTAATTATATTCATGTCGCAGTTCGATGTAGCACTCAGATGGCGATCCAGTGACAGTAAAAATGGTGAGGAACAGTTTTGCGTTATTACAGATAACGACTGAGGGCCATGACGACGACACATTCCATGTTTCGTCGAAATAATCAGAAAATCACTTTTAATAAACAGCAATTAAATTTGTATGCGAAGACAGAGAAAGAGAATAAATTTCAAAGGGAAGATTTCATTTGTTATTATTAAGCAAGAGATAGAAATCCTAAGGGAAGGTTACATAGGTTACTGTAAAAGGGAAGGTTATCAAAAACAAAAGAAGTATAGAGGAGACGGGAAGGTTTCATTGTTTCAAATGTCAATGCGCCTTTTAGTGCACGCATCGTCCCCCTGCCTCATGCGTTGTGGATCTGAATATCACATAACTCACAGTCATGACTATCTACTCACCAAATTTGATCTCGAAGTAAATTGATTCTAAATACCATTTCCTGATGCAAACAAAGATGGTAGTGGCTAGAAATTCTTTATATGTCACATGTAAGTTCAGTGTTTTCTTGTGATTCCGTCCAATAATTAAAAGATGCTCCTGAACAGTTGACGATATAAGGCTGACTGAAGTGTAATCATATACCAACGAGTAGCTCTGATAATGTTACATATACAAGACATTCCAGCCCTCTTAACTCACGTGTTTTACTTTTATGTTGAGATGTGCGACGCTTCCAAATTTATAATCTTTTGTTTCGGTAGTTATTTCCCCTACCCCCACCCCTCTCACGTTCCAATATCACCATAATTCGAGTCAGTATAAGTAAGTTAAATAATTTGCTGGTAGCAACATTTGCTGCAACGTAGGATGACTAAACAGTTCTCTGTTTTGAATGACTGGAAGCTAATTTTCACAGACACTCTCGATGTTAAAGGGAGTCTAACTACTCCTGTAATCTATGCCTCCTTGTCTTTTGAGTTAGTCTTTATTTCTCTCTTACTGGTTAGCAAGAACTTCCCTACTTGCGTTGTCGCTTAAGACTTAGTATTCGTGATGTCAAACTACAAGGTATGAAATAAATAAATACGGATTCTATACCAGTTTGTACCACTTCAGTTCTTCACAAAATTCGTTACGGTGATTTTTAAACTGTAAATTAAAGGATAAATATGAAAACTGGTTTAATATTTGGTGTGACAATTCGTCAGTGATGCCCCCTACCGCTGCACATCGTTAGCTCTCCAAATAATTGTGATTATTTCTTACTTGAACCAACAGTACTCTTCTCAGACGAACACACGCCCAATTATGACGTAAACGGTAGCTTACCTGAAACAGAAAAAGAAAACACGTTGACTATAATGAAAACTTTTTATTAGTTATGAGAATCTAATGGAATGTATTAGAGACGAATTAGCACTGTTTAAGACAGCAGCGAAATACAGGGTGTCCGAAAAGACTTTCCCTGATTACATAAATTGATAACTCAGGCTAGAAGTAAGATACAAATATGAAACTTGTGTCGAATTGTTTACAGCTATCAAAGTTTTTTCTGTTTTAGTTTCGCAGTACGTAAGTAGCGGATGAGGTGCAGTGTCCAAGAAGCCATGTTAACCAATCAGGAGAAGGCACAGTGTGTCCTGCGGTACCATGAGACACGATCACCAACCACAGTGCAGAAACACTTCCAGACAACATTTGGAAGGAATCCACCTGATGTCAAGAGCATTAAAGCCTGGTATGAGAAGTTCAAGAATACAGGATCGGTTGCTGACCTTCCGAGGTCTGGTTGACAAACAACCTCAGCAGACAGGATGGAAGCTGCAAGGCAGTCTTTTCTGCGAAGTCCGAAGAAATTGGTGCGCAGGGCCTACGTGAATTACAGTTGCCAAAAAGCTCTCTCCGTGACATTTTACACAAACGTTTATTGTTTCGTGCGTACAAAGTGCAAATCGTTCATGTCTTGTTGCCCGATAACAGTTCACGTCTATATGACTTTGCGGTCGAAATGCTATCACGTATTGAGGACGATGATGGTTATCTCAGACGAATTGCCTTTTCCGACGAAGCGACCTTTTTTGTCAGTGGAGTAGTGAATCGCCATAATGTGCGCATTTCGGGTTCACAACCCCTTGGCGAGGTCATGGAGTGCACCAGAGGCAGTCCAAAGGTGAATGTTTGGTGCGCGCTATTGCACGATCGAATTATCGGGTCATTCTTCTTCGCTCAGGCTACCATCACATCTGCACCGAACGAGGTGGCGCTGTGGTTAGACACTGGACTCGCATTCGGAAGGACGACGGTTCATTCCCGCGTCCGGCCATCCTGATTTAGGTTTTCTGTGATTTCCCTAAATCGCTCCAGGCAAATGCCGGGATGGTTCCTTTCAAAGGGCACGGCCGACTTCCTTCCCCATCCTTCCCTAATCCGATGAGACCGATGACCTCGCTGTCTGTTCTCCTTCCCCAAAACAACCCAACCCATCACATCTGCAGTTTATCGGGACATGTTGCAACTGTATGCTGTTCCTCAGCTGCGTCAGTGTCACCCCGATGTCTTGTTTGACGGGGCACCGCCTCATTGGCGTTTGGACGTCCGTGCCTATCTCGATATGACCTTTCCTGGGCGATGGATTGGTCGTGATGGGCTAACGGCTTGGCCTCCACGCTCTCCTGACGTAACCCCATCAGACTTCTTTTTATGGGGTTACGTCAAGGGCGAGGTCTAGCGAACACGTGTACCAGATCTTGATCCCTGCGGCAACGGATAACCACAGTCGTTGAATCGATCCCTCCAGTGATGTTGGCTAGTGTGTGGACGGAAAATGAATATCGCCTAGATGTGCTGCGTGCTACCAAGGGTGCTCATGTGGAAGTTTACTGATGTGTGAAAAAAACTTTGATAGTTTTTAAACAATTAGACACCAGTTTCATATTTGTATCTTACTTCTAGCCTGAGTAATCAGTTTATGTAATCAAGGAAACACTTTTCGGATACCCTGTATAATATGTGCACGTCCGTCGCGTGAAAAGGGGAAAAGGGAGAAGGAGTTTAGGCGCGCGCGTGTGTGTGTGTGTGTGTGTGTGTGTGTGTGTGTGTGTGTGTGTGTGTGTGTGTGTCAGAGAGAGAGAGAGAGAGAGAGAGAGAGAGAGAGAGAGAGAGAGAGAGAGAGAGAGAGAGAGAGAGCCGCGAGCCGCAAATCACACAGCGCAAAAAGGAAGCATCTGGGAAGGGCCGCGGTTGGCGTCATTCCATGAAGGCGTAGCGTTACAGAGACACACGCGCACACCAACACAAGAGAGGGAGATGGAGCTGGATCACGGCAGTTCAGACGATGTATACTTTGTTTTCAACATGCTTGCGGTTACTTTCCGGGTATTACGCATGCACTTAGTTCAGAACACAAACAACAAAATTTGCTGTAAACAGGAATGATACAGCAACCAGTCGCGTATCAATCTGTATTTTATTGCAGATCTAGCTAGATTCCAACTGATCAGTGCGTTTAGTAGCGAGTCATATAGTTCCAAAGCCCGCCCGGTTGGCCGTGCGGTCCAACGCACAGCTTTCCGGGCGTTAAGGAGCGCCTGGTCCCCGGCCCGAATCCGCTCGGTGGACTTGTGTCGAGGTCCGGTGAGCCGGCCAGTCTGTTGATGGTTTTAAGGTGGTTTTCCATCTCTCTCGGCGAATGCATGCTAGGTTCCCCATATTCCGCCTCAGCTACACTATGTCGGCGATTGCTGCGCAAACAAGTTCTCCAAGTACGCGTACACCACCATTACTCTACCACGCAAACAAAGGGGTTACACTCGTCTGGTGTGAGACGTTCCCTCTGGGATCCACAGGGGGCCAAACCGCACAATAACAATGGGTTCGATGTGGGGCGGCGGAGGGGTGAAGTGGACTGCGGTAGTCGTCGTGGGGTTGTGGACTACTGCGGCTGCGGCGGGGACGGAGCCTCTCCGTCGTTTCTAGGTCCCCGGTCACTATACAATACAATACAATACAATATACGTGTTGTTGTGGTCTTCAGTCCTCAGACTGGTTTGATGCAGCTCTCCATGCTACTCTATCCTGTGCAAGCTTCTTCATCTCCCAGTACCTACTGCAGCCAACATCCTTCTGAATCTGCTTAGTTTATTCATCTCTTGGTCTCCCTCTACGATTTTTACCCTCCATGCTGCTCTCCAATACTAAATTGGTGATCCCTTGATGCCTCAGAACATGTCCTACCAACAGATCCCTTCTTCTAGTCAAGTTGTGCCACAAACTCCTCTTCTCCCCAATTCTATTCAATACCTCCTCATTAGTTATATTAATTTATGGGGTACATATCTCTCAATTGCTGTCGATACTATCTCTTTGAAAACATGAAACAACTTTTCCACACTTAAATGATCAGATCGGAAGGAGTGTCTCTTAAAAAGGCGTTAAGAGCATTTTTACCAGCTTTTTTAAATAGATATACTTTGCGTTTCTTTTTGGTGGTTACTGGTGTCACGGTATTGTGTGTGTGTGTGTGTGTGTGTGTGTGTGTGTGTGTGTGTGTGTGTGTGTGTGTGTGTGTGTGTATTTCTTTTCTTTTTCTTTTTTCGAGCACGAGGATGAATTATAGGGTCTGCCCGAGCAATCAGTCACCAGCTCTCAATATTATTGAGCCCTTGTGGTCTATTTCGGAGAGAAGGCTGAGTGATCGCTATCCACTTCCATCATCTTTACCTGAACGTGCCACTGATTTTCGCCCCTTGCAACCCTGAAATTTATCAAATCCGAGGCGACTGGAAACTGTTCTGCATATCAGCGAATTTTCTACACCGCATTAGGAATGTTAACGAGTTTTATTTTTGGTGTTTCCATATTTTTCTCCACCCTCTGTATGTCGACTATCTTTGGCTTGTGTTTAATTTGAATAGACAATATACGAAGAGTCACGAGTTTCGTACCCAGCTGTAAGTCTGTTTGGGCTTTTAGTCTATATGTCTTCCGTCACAGTAGCTATGTCTGACTCTAACCTCATAACCGTAGATGCTCTTCCGCCTGTCTATTAAGATGGGCTTTACATAACACGATGAGTGTATGTGTGTCGGGAGGGAGGGGGGAGGGGTGTGTATTTGTGTTTCTGGGGAATCGACCGGACTCTGTAGGTGGGAAGAAACGAAGGAAACAGGCACTCTTCTTAGCTTCATGCTCCATCAATGTCCAGAGATAGTTTACTAGCTCATGTTGAACAAGAATTGAGAATGATTTTGACTGTGAGTTTATTTGAGGCGTTAGCATGAATTTCTTTAGAAATATTGTGGCCGGCCGCTGTGGCCGAGCGGTTCTAGGCGCTTCGATCTGGAACCGCGCGACCGCTACGGTCGCAGGTACGAATTCTGCCTCGGGCATGGACGTGTGTGATGTCCTAAGGTTAGTTAGGTTTAAGTAGTTCTAAGTTCTAGGGGACTGATAGCCTCAGATGTTAAGTCCCATAGTACTCGAGCCATTTGAACCAAATATAGTCGTCAGGCGGTTGTTTGCACCTCAGTCCTCCCATATTAGAATCTACTAAGTACGATATATACAGGTGAGTCAGAAGAAAAGGTACATGTTTCTAAGAATGATAGTGTTGGTGACTGTGAACAAAATACGTCTAATGACCATATGCTCTTTTCTTACCCGTATCCGACCTACAGGTGTTTGAAAGTCTCCCTCGTCAGTCTCATGTCCTTCAAAAACACTCAGATGCAAATACAACCATGGCATCAGGCTACATAGTGTTTTTTTTACTGACCATTTGACTCCGCACTTCATTTGCGCACTATAGCACCAGTGACACAGTACCTCACTGAAACACAAGGAATCGGTCGCCGTGGAGTCTTTTCTCAGTCACCGAATTCACTCCATTAGATTACTGTTAGTGGGGTTGGCTCAAGAGCGGAGTCTACAAGCGCAGAGTGGACAGAAAGCACAAAAGAGGTACTTCTCGCTCGTGTTTTACATGCGTGTGCTCAAGTAAAGAGCACTGCGAAGGAGCTCAGATGAGCAACACAGCAGCTGTCTAAAAGAGCTGCAAAATGCACTGCAGCTGGCGGTGGACGTTTTGAATACCTACTGTGACGTAATGTGCACAATTAAACAAAACATTAGATCACAATGTTTCATTTCATATCACCTGCACTCGTCCTGTCCCCTACAGTTTTCATTAGTTACCGCGGAAACGTTTAAGAACAGGGCATATGTTCATACGACATTTTTTGTTCAGAATCATTAATACTGTCACCTTTCCTCCTGACTCACCTTGTAATTAAATGGTGTATTTAGAGTAGATAAGCATGTGTTGGTCTAGTAAAGTCAAGCCATGGGATACTAAGGTGACGTTTCTCCTTAGTCGAAAGAATAAGTGCTCCTCCATATTGGAAAACCAGTTCCTACCGGATATATGTGCCACTAACCTCCCAATGCATACGCAGTGGTTTATGCAGGGTGCTCCTCAGCCGTATGTAGCAACGCTGTTTGAATTTCTGGCATGAAACAAATGTTTGAAAAACAGAAGTATCTCATTGCTTTCGTCAGCGTCATATTTATGGGGGCATCTGAAGTTCTGACAACCCCGACGTCAGCTCTACGATATATTTTCCAATGTAATTTAACTTCTTGAAAGTTTTGTGAAGATGAGTACACGAAATGTTGAAAATCTGCACAAAATCAGTGGTGCTAGATGTCTCGAGTAGTTATAGCAACAAAACAGTGATAAAAGTAAACATATTCTGCTTGAACACCAAGTCTCCGTCCATCTATCTTCAGAAGTCACGGTGATTAGTGTGTTTAAACAGGACGAGGAGGAATTAAGTCTAAAGCGAAGTGGACCCTTATTGCGTTTGCCTTCCTGAATGTTCTAACAGTAAGTGGTGCTTAACTACAGGACGCTGTTTTTAATTTCGATGAATGATGCACAATAACTTACCGTACGGAATAACTACATTGGTACGGTGTTTTGAAGTAGTTGTGATTACTTTTTTTAATTTGGTAATCTGAAATACCGTACTGTCATAAAATCCTTGGTCGCTTTATCATGAACGGAAATTCATCCGAATTTGATAAAGGTTTACAAGAAACTTGTTCCTTCTAATTCAACAGTTAAGAAGTGCGAGGCTAGATTAAAGCGTATTTCCCTTTGAGATGTCCCACGCAGACAACAACCGCAGATGAAAACACAGGAGCATGGAAGGGCGATTATGGTTCAACATCACGTCGACAACAAGATCATTAGAGACAGACAAAAACACAGATAACGTGCACAATATAGAACCGGACGATCTGTGATAAAAGGTGTACATAAAATAGTTGTTCAGTTGATTCCACAGGCATATGAGAGTCAACAATGCGACAGATCTACCCAGAAAATGTTCCGCGCCGCATTTGTTGACTCCTGATCAAAGGCAAGTACTGAAATAATGTCTCAGCAATGTCTGAATCGCTGTACAGAGAATCCAACTGATGCATTACCGTGAGTCAACAGCTCTGCGCCAGAAAGGGAACGCAATCTATTCGAGGATGCAAAAGGGACTCCTCTTATTACCTACCAAATGTAAAACAACTAAAACAACTGACCAGTTCGACGCAAGACTTCTGGGTGATATAAATAAAAATAGGCGAGGAAATGAAGAATATCATTCGTGAGGAGAATGCATCCATCCTCAAAAGCGCTTAGGCAGCTAGAAAGTGGAAGCATTTTAAGTACGCTTTGTTGGAACATCCATCCAATCCGCCACCATTTAAAGAAATTTGCGACTAGAAACATCTGAGCCCGATACGAATAAGCTAAGGGAATCTTAGGTTAGTATTTTGCAGGCTTTCCTGAATCGCACTGTGGTAATGGAATTTACTCACTGGCGAAACGTCGGTGGTAGGTCACTGACTGAAAGGGGGACTTTGTGAACAAGGGTTCTGTAGTCTTTGAACACAATCGGTATTGTAATTGTAAACTGTCGAAGCTGCATTGGTAAAGTACCGGAACTTCAAGCGCTGATAGAAAGCACAGAAGCTGAAATCGTTATATGTGCAGAAAGCTGGCTGAAGCCAGAGATAAATTCAGCCGAAATTTTTACAAAGGCACAGACGGTGTTTAGAAAGGATAGATTGCATGCAACCAGTGGTGGCGTGTTTGTCGCTGTTAGTAGTAGTTTATCCTGTAGTGAAGTAGAAGTGGATAGTCCCTGTGAAATATTATGGGCGGAGGTTACACTCAACAACCGAGCTAGGTTAATAATTGGCTCATTTTACCGACCTCCCGACTCAGCAGCATTAGTGGCAGAACAACTGAGAGAAAATTTGGAATACATTTCACATCAATTTTCTCAGCATATTATAGTCTTATGTGGAGATTTCAATTTACCAGATATAGACTGGGACACTCGGATGTTTAGGACGGGTGGTAGGGACAGAGCATCGAGTGACATTATAATGAGTGCACTATCCGAAAATTACCTCGTGCAATTAAACAGAGAACCGAGTCGTGGAGATAACATCTTGGACCTACTGATAACAAACAGACCCGAACTTTTCGACTCCGTAAGTGCCGAACAGGGAATCAGTGATCATAAGGCCGTTGCAGCATCCCTGAATATGGAAGTTAATAGGAATCTGTTTAGCAAAGAGTAATAGAAGGCAGATTTCAGACTACCTAACAGATCAAAACGAAATTTTTTGTTCCGCCACTGACAATGTTGAGTGTTTATGGAAAAAGTTTAAGGCAACTGTAAAATGCGTTTTAGACAGGTACGTGCCAAGTAAAACTGTGAGGGACGGGAAAAACCCACCGTGGTTCAACAACAAAGTTAGGAAACTACTACGAAAGCAAAGACAGCTTCACTCCAAGTTTAAACGCAGCCAAAACCTCTCAGACAAACAGAAGCTAAACGGTGTCAAAGTTAGCGTAAGGAGGTCTATGCGTGAAGCGTTCAGTGAATTCGAAAGTAAAATTCTATGTACCACTTGACAGAAAATCCTAGGAAGTTCTGGTCTTACGTTATATCAGTAAGTGGCTCGAAACAGCATATCCAGACACTCCGGGATGATGATGGCATTGATACAGAGTATGACACGCGTAAAGCTGAAATACTAAACGCCTTTTTCCAAAGCTGTTTCACAGAGGAAGACCGCACTGCAGTTCCTTCTCTAAATCCTCGCACAAACGAAAAAATGGCTGACATCGAAATAAGTGTCCAAGGAATAGAAAAGCAACTGGAATCACTCAACAGAGGAAAGTCCACTGGACCTGACGGAGTACCAATTCGATTCTACACAGAGTACGCGAAAGAACTTGTCCCCCTTCTAACAGCCGTGTACCGCAAGTCTCTAGAGGAACGGAAGGTTCCAAATGATTGGAAAAGAGCACAGGTAGTCCCAGTCTTCAATAAGGGTCGTCGAGCAGATGCGCAAAACTATAGGCCTATATCTCTGACGTCAATCTGTTGTAGGATTTTAGAACATGTTTTTTGCTCGAGTATAATGTCGTTTTTGGAAAACCAGAATCTACTCTATAGAAATCAATATGGGTTCCGGAAACAGCGATCGTGTGAGACCCAACTCGCTTCATATGGTCATGAGACCCAGAAAATATTAGATACAGGCTCCCAGGTAGATGCTATTTTCCTTGACTTCCGGAAGGCGTTCGATACAGTTCCGCACTGTCGCCTGATAAACAAAGTAAGAGCCTACGGAATATCAGACCAGCTGTGTGGCTGGATTGAAGAGTTTTTAACAAACAGAACACAGCAGGTTGTTATCAATGGAGAGACGTCTACAGACGTTAAAGTAACCTCTGGCGTGCCACAGGGGAGTGTTATGGGACCATTGCTTTTCACAATATATATAAATGACCTAGTAGATAGTGTCGGAAGTTCCATGCGGCTTTTCGCGGATGATGCTATAGTATACAGAGAAGTTGCAGCATTAGAAAATTGTAGCGAAATGCAGGAAGATCTGCAGCGGATAGGCACTTGGTGCAGGGAGTGGCAACTGGCCCTTAACATAGACAAATGTAATGTATTGCGAATACATATAAAGAAGGATCCTTTATTGTATGATTATATGATAGCGGAACAAACACTGGTAGCAGTTACTTCTGTAAAATATCTGGGAGTATGCGTGCGGAACGATTTGAAGTGGGATGATCACATAAAATTAATTGTTGGTAAGGCGGATACCAGGTTGAGATTCATTGGGAGAGTCCTTAGAAAATGTAGTCCATCAACAAAGGAGGTGGGTTACAAAATACTCGTTCGACCTATACTTGAGTATTGCTCATCAGAGTGACAGCCGTCACAGGTCGGGTTGATGGAGGAGATAGAGAAGATCCAAAGAAGAGCGGCGCGTTTCGTCACAGGGTTATTTGGTACGCGTGATAGCGTTACGGAGGTGTTTAGCAAACTCAAGTGGCAGACTCTGCAAGAGAGGCGCTCTGCATCGCGGTGTAGCTTGCTGTCCAGGTTTCGAGACGGTGCGTTTCTGGATGAGGTATCGAATATATTGCTTCCCCCTACTTATACCTCCCGAGGAGATCACGAATGTAAAATTAGAGAGATTCGAGCACGCACGGAGGCTTTCCGGCAGTCGTCCTTCCCGCAAACTATACGCGACTGGAACAGGAAAGGGAGGTAATGACAGTGGCACGTAAAGTGCCCTCCGCCACAAACCGTTGGGTGGCTTGCGGAGTATAAATGTAGATGTAGATGTAGCAACACTATTGGGGAACAACAATTGTGCCATGGGATGGACCTAATCAGCCAAAATGGTCACACAGTCCTTGGCATCAAAATCTGCATCTACATATATACTACGCTAGCCACCAAGCGGTGTGTGGTGGAAGGAACAAGTCATCTCTATTTTTAAGACGTTTTACAGTAACGTTTCGTTAATTCGCCCAGAATGTAAGTGGTAAGACATAGCTAACCCATATGAAGTACACTCAGTTTGCATGTAAACGATGTTACGAACTCAAATGGTTCAAATGGCTCTGAGTACTATGAGACTTAACATCTGAGGTCATCAGTCACCTAGAACTTAGAGCTACTTAAACCTAACCAAACTAAGGACATCACACACATCCATGCCCGAGGCAGGATTCGAACCTGCGATCCAAGCAGTCGCGCGGTTCCGGACTGTAGCGCCTAGAACCGCGTGGCCACCGCGAGCTATTAAGAATAAGATTTTGGGCAGTATTTGCCATTTTAAACATACGATGTTATTGTTAATATACTAGAAAAGAATTACTTATCTGAATAAAAAATGTAATTGGACTATCTTAATGGTAAGATTTTCCTAAAATTTTTACTGCGCAGTTTCAGAAAACATCGAACTTCTTTCTTACCCTTGTTTACAGCGGAGATATCAATTATTATAAATAAAATGTGTGTGAAATGTTATGGGACTTAACTGCTAATTTTATCAGTCCGTAAGCTTACACACTACTTAACCTAAATTATCCTAAGGACAAACACACACACCCATGCCCGAGGGAGGACTCGAACCTCCGCCGGGACCAGCAGCACATTATTATAAAGTCAGTACGGAATTACTAATATTATTTAGTAGTAGTCGCGGTACCAGTAACAGTAGCAGTGGGACGAACAACTCGATTTCACAATCAAGTGGAGATTAATTAACTTGTAAATCAATGTGATGAACGGAAACAGCGCATCATTATTCAATATATTATGACATTTCTTGCAGTAATAATTCGAGGGACAGCATGTGTTTGTATCTACTCGAGAAATGTGTGCGGGACACTGAATGTCAACGCTGCCAAGCTTGTTGCGTCAGTCAGCCTGTTGCGTTCGCACTGTTTACAAATACTCACTGCACGCGGTTTCCTTACCCCACTGCAGTCTGACGAGCAGGCGCAGTGCGCAAACATTACAGTCTGAATAGAAGTGGAGCTCATACACATGCGATCCGAGTACTTCGCTAATGTATTTTTTCCCCTACTACCGCTTTCATCAAGCATCAATGTTTCAGTGGTTGTTCTAGTTTACAGACAAGTCAGCGGGCTACTTAAGATGATAAGCGTTCAAGCGAAGGGGCTCTGGTTCGATTCCCGGCCGTGTCGCAGATTTTCTCCGCTTGGGGACTATTGCCTTGTCCTTACGTTAGTATTGTCATAATTGATATTCCACTGTTGAGTTGGTTGAACGGGCACCTTTCGAAATCCAATAAATTGAAAGAAATCATTAGCAATACATGAGAAATGGTGTCAGCAGCTCATGGTGTACTAGTTAGCGTAGTTGTCTCTAGGTCGTGGAGCTCTGGGTTCGATTCTCGTCTGGGTCGAAGATTTTCTGTACTCAGAGCTAGATGTTGGCTTCGTTCTGATCACTCACTTCATCTTCATTGGACTCGCAAGTCCCCCAACCGGCGTCCAATAGACAGGCTTGTATCTGTAGGTCGGCGACAGATAGGGCCTCCTGACCAACAATGTACACGGTTCTTTCAGTCCGCCATAAATTGTGGAACATTTACTGTGGCAAGTATACAAAAGTATGGCTGGCTCAATTTTTCACAAACATCATGCAAACTGGCAATATCCCACAAGAACTCAAACGATCTAAGGTAATAACTATTCTAAAGCCTGGGAAGCTAGCTGACAACCCAAAAAGCTACAGACCAATTGCCCTGCTGTCTGTAATTTACAAATTACTAGAGAGGCATATATATAACAGAATTAGCCCAGAATTGTTCAGGGCGATCCCAGTTGAACAGGCAGGCTTTCGGCCAGGAAGAAGTTGTACTGACCAGGTGTTGTCACTCACTACTTACATTGAGGAGGGATTCCAGAGAAAATTGAAAACATCAGTCGCCTTTATTGACCTCTCAGCAGCTTACGACACTGTGTGGAGAGAAGGAATCATGTACAAAATTCTTCGAGTAATTCCTTGCAAAACTATAGCATGCTTAATAGGCAGCATGCTCAATGATAGGGTGTTCCAAATAAGTATGGACGCTGACTATAGCTTCATCAAAAAACTAAAGAATGGCTTACCACAAAGATCAGTGCTCGCACCACAGCTGTTTAGCCTCTATATTGCAGACCCGCCGGAAACACAATCAGGAAAGTTCGGGTATGCTGACGATTGGGCCCTCGCTACAAGATGTAGCACAATTGAAGCATCTGAGGATATCCTAACGAAAGACCTGAAGATAATGGGCGAATATTTCCGTAAGTGGACACTTCAACCAAATGCTTCCAAAACAGAGGTTAGTTGCTTCCATCTCAACAACAAACTCGCTGGAAAGGAACTGGCAAGGAACTGTGTACAAGAAGATTTCAGTATCACAAACGCATGGTCTAAAAAATGGAAAACACCGTTCTCACGCATAATAAAACTCCGAAGTACTTGGGCATGACGCTGGACAGAACACTATATTTTAAAGAGCACCTAACAAAGACTGCCGAAAAATTAAAGACAAGAAACAACATTATCCAAAAGCTCTGTGGTACTACCTGGGGAGCAACGGCCTTCACTCACCGCACCTCTGCTTTAGCAGTTGTATCCTCGGCTGCCGAATACTGCGCTCCGAATTGTCTAAACAGCCCACGTGTAAAAAAGGTTGATGTCCAGTTGCATAACACTCTAAGGATGATTTCTGGATTAATTAAACCCACTCCAACGCAATGGCTCCCAATATTAAGCCACATCCCGCCGCCACACCTGCGACGTGCTCACGCCCTTGTACGTGAATACAAAAACATCATGGGAAATCGAAGCCTGCCAATCCACCAAAACACTGAGGCTGCTAACACTGCCGGCACGGTGGCTCAGCGTGTTCGGTCAGAGGCGTAGCTGCCCTCTGTAATAAAAAAAAACTGAGTTAATCGATCCACAACGAACTTAAAAGGGTGTCTTACGACGTCCGCCCCGAGCAGTTGCGACGAACAAAATGAGATTAAAAAAAAAAAACACTAATAGGCTTCGATCTAGGAACCCGCCAACAAGAACAGCAAGGAACTGTGTACAAGAAGATTTCAGTATCACAAACGCATGGTCTGAAAAATGGAACGCATGCCAAAATCATAAAATGCCTTACATCACACAAAAACCACCTGGTTTTGACCTACCACGCAAAACGTGGTCCACTCTAAATAGGATTAGAACTCGTCATGGCAGATTTTCTTACTCCCTGCATAAATGGGGTAAAATACCATCCCCTCAGTGTGACTGCGGAGAAAGTCAGACCATCAGCCACATTGTTGAAGAGTGTTCCAGAAGAGCCTATAATGCGAGCCCCGACGACTTCCTGCTCGCAACTCCACAGTCGATAGATTATATTAATAGACTTTATGTTTGTTTGAAATCCTTAAACTTATATTAGTAATGTTTGTTTGCAATCATTAACGTTTGTTATGTTAGTGATTTGTCTGTTTCTTTCTTATGTGTCTGTATTGCCATACGATAAATAAAATAAACGTGGAACAATTTATGAATTCACGAAAACAGCTGTGTTATCCTAAAGGTATCAACAACTAGACAAAAGGAGGAATGAGTAGAGTTCAACCTTTCGTCGACATCGAGATCGATAGCGGTATTAGTTGCATAGAGATGGAGGAAAGCCGGCTGTTGTGGCCGAGCGGTTCTAGGCGCTTCAGTACGGAACCGATCGACCGCTACGGTCGCGGGTTAGAATCCTGCCTGGGGCATGGATGTGTGTGATGTCCTTAGGTTAGTTAGGTTTCATTAGTTCTAAGTTCTATGGGACTGATGACCTCAGATGTTAAGTCCCATAGTGCTCAGAGCCATTTGAACTTTTTTTTATGGAGGAAAGAAATAGCTGTGGCTTTAAGGAATGATGCAATTTTGGGAAGACACGAAACACTTCTCCTTAACGGTAGGGTGACGATTCGAGCCCCGCTACTAATACCAGTCATCACGACCTGGACGAGTCTACCACCTTACTCCCCAATGGAATATAATTTAAGTATTAATTCTCGCAGGAGGATCGTACAAACATACCGTCGCACGAACTCCCGTACGGAGGACATAGTAATAGGCGTCCCTGCCGTAGAGAAGCAGCTGAAAGAGTTGAAAATAAGTAAGTCGCCAAGTCCGGATGGAATCCAACTTCGGTTTTACGAAGAGCACTCTACGAAATTGGCTCCTTACCTAGCTCGCATTTATCGCGAACGTCTCGCCCAGCACACAGTCCCAAGCGACTCATAAAAAGCGTAGGTGACTCATGTATATAAGGGTAAACGAATGGACCAGTGAAATTACAAACCAATAGTCTCAGCACCGATTTGCTGCAGAATGCTTGAACATATTCTCAGTTCGCACATGAGTAGTTTCCTTGAGACGGAAAAGCTTCTGTCCACAAATCAGCATGGATTTAGAAACATTCGCTCGTGCGAAACTCAGCTAACACTGCGAACCGTTGCAACAGGCAGATTACATACTCCTAGATTTCCGGAAAACGCTTCACACGATTCCCTACGGCAGAATGTTAACAAAGGTACGAGCATACTGAATAGGTTCCCAAATAAGTGAGTGGCTCGACAACTTCTAAGTAATAGAACCCAGTACGTTGTCCTCGACGGCGAATGCTCATGAGACAAAAGGGTACCGTCAGGAGGTTCCAGGGGAAGTGTGACAGGGTAACTCCTATTCTCTATACACATGAGCTATTGACGGACAGCGTGAGAAGCAAAAAATGGTTCAAATGGCTCTGAGCACTATGGGACTTAACTTCTGAGGTCATCAGTCCCCTAGAACTTAGCACTACTTAAACTTAACTAACCTGAGGACATCACACACATCCATGCCCGAGGCAGGATTCGAACCTGGGACCGTAGCGGTCGCGCGGTTCCAAACTGTAGCGCCTAGAACCGCTCGGCCACCCTGGCCGGCCGTGAGAAGCAATCTGCGGCTGTTTTGCTAATGACGCTGTGGTGTGCGGGAAGATGTCGTCGTTAAGTGACTGCAGGAGGCTACAAGATGACTTAGACAAAATTTCTAGTTGGTGTAATGAATGGCACCTTCCTCTCAGAATTAATAGTTTGTTGCTTGACACAGTCATGTCGATTAGATATCTCGGCGTAACGTTGTAAAATGATATGAAATGGAACGAACACGTAAGGACGGTAGTAGATAAGGCGAATGGTCGACTTCGGTTTATTGGTAAAAATTTAGGAGAGTATATCTCGTCTGTATACGAGAGCGCGAATAGAACATTAGGGTGGACCACTGTTGACTACTGTTCGATCGATGGGTTTGATAAAGTCGCGAGTATTACGGATATGTTTCGTGAATTTAAATGGGAATCCCTGGTGGGAAGACGACGCTCTTTTCGTGAAACGCTATTGAGAAAATTTAGAGAACCGGCGTTTAAAGTTGACTGCAGATTCTGCTAACGCCAACGTACATTTCGCGTAAGGACCGCGAAGATAAGGTAATGTAGGCATGTAGACAGTCGTTTTTCCTTCGCTCTATTTGCGAGTGGAACAGGAAAGGAAATGAATAGTTGTCGTACAAGATGCCCGCCGATATACTGCATACAGTGGCTTGCGTAATATTTATGGAGATGTTGATGTGTTTACCCGTAGCACCACGGCGACACATATCCGCGCATCCATTGAACAAAATTGGTTCAAATGGCTATGAGCACTATGGGACTTAACATCTATGTCTATGGTTATCAGTCCCCTAGAACTTAGAACTACTTAAACCTAACTAACCTAAGGACATCACACAACACCCAGTCATCACGAGGCAGAGAAAATCCCTGACCCCGCCGGGAATCGAACCCGAGAGCGGGAAGCGTGAACGCTACCGCACCACCACGAGCTGCAGACGCATCCATTGAAGAGGCATTCTTAGCCAACATAGCGATGACGTAATGCCTGCTCTGTTCGCCTTGCCTACAGCAAGCCCCATTTCCAAATTAAGTTTATCTGTTACGGCTACATTACATACGAAACACAAGTTAACTTGTAGTCTTAGTCTGTGTGATTGGAACGCAAGGTATTCAAACTGCTCGTATGTGGCGATGCTTCTCCTGTGGCTTCGCCGACCACACGTAACCTCGCTAGGTGGAGCAGTGGATAAGGCGCTGAATTTACGTTCGGAAGGACCGGTGTTCCAACCGTCGACCGTCATTTCGCTTCTTCACTTAAAGGCGAATGGCCGGACACGTTCTGCAACAAGGCCATGGTCTATCCCTCCCTCTCTTCACCCTTCTCCAACTGAGTTAGAGCGCTGCCTCTAATGACTTCGCTGTCGATGAGACGTTAACTTTAACCTTCCTCCCACTACTCTGCCTTCTCCTTCCCCACCTAGCCAGCATCCAGCCGATCTACAATGGAAATCATTTCCCTGTAGTCAGACGAGATTCAGGCCATCGTGGTTAAGGTTTGAACCAAAAGTAATACGGATGCGTCTCCAATCTTACAGCTGTCCGAAGTCATCCCTAAAGCCCCGGCCCGCGCTGGTGTCGAACGTTTATTATAACTGCCCTTTCCATTTTAAGAAAAAGAGAGGTAGCGACATGAATAAAAAGTCTTCTTTTCTATGTATTGGCCTTTGTTTACAACCCATGCAGCCATCTACATAAATAAAACAGAATCTTAAGGGAGAGTCAAGCTAAAGCGACTGGTGGAAAAATGTAAGTAAACTGTTTATTATCTCCTAAGTAATCGCTATAACCCTTATACCTGTGGTGTCACCGCCAGACACCACACTTGCTAGGTGGTAGCCTTTAAATCGGCCGCGGTCCGTTAGTAGACGTCGGACCCGCGTGTCGCCACTATGAGTGATTGCAGACCGAGCGCCGCCAGACGGCAGGTCTAGAGAGACTTCCTAGCACTCGCTCCAGTTGTACAGCCGACTTTGCTAGCGATGGTTCACTGACAAAATTCGCTCTCATTTGCCGAGACGATAGTTAGCATAGCCTTCAGCTACGTCATTTGCTACGACCTAGCAAGGCGCCAGTATCCGTACTATTGATATTGTGAATCATGTACCATAAAGAGCGACGTTCTCCATTAATGGATTAAAGTTAAGTATTCCACCAGCTACGTCCGTTTTTCTCAATTCTAATTCCCTTGTCATGTTCCAGACCTCACGCCAGCCTGCGTGAGCTAAACGCGTGCATTTCGGCCTCCTTTAATAAAACGGTGTTGGCTCTCCTGTCAACCACAACAATACCTATATCCCACTGTGAGAAAATACCGTCAATACCCTCATGGAATAATTTTTGCGGTTGCATACGGAACTATGATTGTGTCCAGGCGTGCATCTCTTCGTCTGAACCAAATCGACGGCGACGATTGTCTTTCTTCAGGGCTCCAAAAATATGGAAATCGCATGGGGAGAGAAAGGGACTATGTGGACGATGTGCAAGGGCTTCCCAGTAAAACTTCTGAAGCGTAGTCGAAACAATCTTGGCAATACGTAGGCGAGTCTCATTTTCATTTCACTGTCCCTTATGCATACATCTGGTATACATAAACAGAATTGGGCAAACAAACTCAGTGGTTATAATATAGAACAAAGGCAAAAACAACTTAAAATAACATACAGAGATTACACAAAATCATTTAGTTTACACAAGTTATTTCACATCTTAATTCTAACTTCGGTTAGGAACAAGTAAAGTTATTTACACACAGCAAAGTCAGTGATTTCTCACTCACAACATTCCTTCGCAACTTTGACGTGAGCTATTGTGTCCAAAAAATATGTGATTTGTGTATTACATTTCGCTGCAAGCTCAAAGTGGATATGATGCTATGCTTGGCTTTGTAGGTGCTGTGCAAAGCGGCACTGGTTGAACTTCAACCGCTCTATGGTAATTGCAAATTTCTGTGTACAACTGAGTCCACGGTATCAAAGCCTTGGTTGGTAGTACTTGTGTAATACGTGCGTAGTATTATCCTTTAACTGTCTGAGAAGCTTGTACGTTTTTGTCCCACTCATTCCGAATCGTCTTCTGGAAATTGGAATTAGAGCCTCCGCTGGAACATGCGTTTAGTCATTTATCCGCGATATCACACCTTCTTTAGCAGTTGAGTCAGCGATCTCATTTCCAAGTGTGTTGTTATGCGGTTTTAATCCAATACATAGACACTACGTCATTCATTTCTAACTGGTCCACGAACGCTATTATCTCGTACGTTATGGGGTGGTTTTTATGCTCTCGATGAAAATATTTAAGAAGAGCGAGAGCAGATTTAGAGCCCGAGAAGATGACAATGTTTTCCTCCGGTACTGTGTGACAGTAGTACGTGCTTCCAAGGTTACCGTAAGCTCCGCCGTCATTACTGTAATTTCCTCTGGCAGCTTGCACTTAAATCCTACTAGCACATTAGAATCCCAAAAGGCGTATTCTGTTCCCTCCCGTTTCTTTGAGCCGTCTGTATAGCTTATCCTTGCTTGTGGGTATTTGGTTCGAAGCTCGCGCAAGGTATGGTTTGAAACAGTTCATGTAACTCGCATAACAAATATCATGCCATGTTCAATGACAATACTTTGTTAAAAAATGAACAGCCGTCATGCAGAGCTGGTTAATCTAATGTCAAGTGCTGCCTCTATATATTCCCTAACTAGTGGAGACAGATGTTTACACTATCAATAATTATACGTGTAACATATTATAGATAGTTCTTGGGTGCAGGATAACAAGGCGTCCTCTGAAAAGTGAGTCTTCATTCAGAATTTTATGTTCAAACATTTGCGCCGCAAATGTAAGGGTTGTGCGTTACTTCCACTAAGTAATATATAGAGGGGGTCCAAAAAAATGTATCCACTGTTTAAAAGTCCATAACTGGCAAACTAATTGTCGGAGTTGTCTCATCTTTGGTAGTGTAATAGTTTGTAGTTCCGGCAATCGCCACACAAGCGTTGTATTGCGTTGTTTACTTTCGTCAGATGACAGTCGCCCGATAGTCAGTGTTTTTTTCTTAGTTGCACCTAGTTACTCGACTAAACATGGCTGGCGCAAGGCTTACATTCGATGAAAGGAAGTTAGTTTTGAAGTGGTATTTTAAGTACGAAAACATCAATGAGGTTCAACGGCAATGGCGAAATGAGTATCAACCAGAGCCACCGACACGTTTAACGATTCGTCGCATCCGAGACAAATTTGAAGCCGAAGGCTGTGTTAAAGATGTACACAAACAACGATCTGGACGGCCTGTAACAGTAACAAGTCCATCTATCTCCCGTCGTGTGTTACAGCAATTCACTTGCTCACCACAGAATTCTGTGAGACAGTGTGCCCGTGAAACTGGAGTGAGTCGCTCAAGTGTTCGGGGAATTTTGAAGAAAGCAAAGTGGAAGTGCTACATCCCACGATTGCTACACGCAATGAACGAGGACGACACAGAGTACTGCGAGTGGTTTACTAACATGGAGCGCAACGATGAAGAGTTTGCAGAGATGATTGTGTGGTTTTATGAGGCACAGCTCAAACTAAATGGTACACTAAATTGCCACAATTGCATCTACTGGGCCGCCGAAAATCCGAACTTCCATGTAGATAAAGCCGTGTATTTGCCAGGAGTAAATGTGTGGTGTGGGTTGTCTGACCGGGGCTTGATTGGGCCATTCTTCTTTGACGGCACAGTTACCGGTGAGGTGTACCTTCAGAAGCTTCAGACATCCATTTTACATGCCATCCGACACTTGTATGGAGACGGAAGAGTTTACTTTCAACAATATGGTGCCCCAGCCCACTACCAAAATCGTGTTATGGCGTATCTCGACGAAAATCTATCAGGAAGATGGACAGGCCGTAGAGGTGCTGTGGAGTGTCCACCACTTTCCCCAGACCTAACTCCTCTGGACTTTTACCTGTGGGGAACACTAAAGTACGTCGTTTATCGACAAAAGCCACGCACACTGGATGAATTTCGAGAATCCATCGTACATTCATGTGCAAATATCCAACTGAACAAGTTGCAGTCAGTAGTTCGTGCTGCAGTTCGGCGGCATCGTTTGTGTGTGGCTGTTAATGGTGACCATTTCTAACACCTACAGTGATATCTTTAAGTTGGACTTCAAGCTACACTTTCACCAAAAATGAGACAACTCCATCAATTAGTTTGCAAGTTATGAACTTTTAAACAGTGAATACATTTTTTTGGACCCCTCTGCATTTCTTGGCGTTGACTTCATGGCACCAAGACATATTCTAAGCTCTTCGTGTTGCACCTTGTTAAGTCTTTATAGTAGGTGTCCGTCGCCGATCGGTACACGTTCATGCAGGTGTTGCAGTCCGCACCTGCATCCCATGTTACCCCTGTCACTGTTCTTAACTCGTCAATTTTTCTTTCATATTTTTCTACTACTTGACTTATGTGCGTAGTACACGGTAGTTTACAGTCGATATATAGGGAGACTATTTCTTGACTGCATTCACCAGAACAACAAATGCTCTTAGTTTCTTAGTGGGAGCTCTTGCATCCGGCGTCTGGTGTAAATTCTCACAGCAGACTTGTTCTGTGGTGCAGTAAGTCCATTTACCTCCAGGCAGTAGCCGATAGCAGTAATAGCTGCATCCATTTTATACCGTCCTTCTTCTAAGCTGTCGCTCGGTGGGTATATGTCCAAGTCATCAGCGAACTGAAATATGTTGTTGGCGCTGTTGAATATGGCATGCGTATTTGTGGTGTACATATTAGACAGTATTGGCGAGAGAAGTGATCTTTGAGGGATTCCCTTCACCCCCATCCTACGTCTCACGCTGTTACTAACAAATCTGATGCAAAATTCTCTCAACTTAATCAGAGAAATGAGGTTGCCAGTGAAGGCTAGGGATATTGTGAAACTCCATCTTCTTGTCTAATACCCAGAGAGGTCAACTGCTTCATAAACATTCTCCGTAAGAATATAAACCGCTATCAGGAACTTCTTGTTGCAAAGGCAAAGCTGGATATCTCTAATAAGTTTTGTTAGTGTATCATACGATCCGCGCCGGCCGCGGTGGTCTCGCGGTTCTAGGCGCGCAGTCCGGAACCGTGGGACTGCTACGGTCGCAGGTTCGAATCCTGCCTCGGGCATGGATGTGTGTGATGTCCTTAGGTTAGTTAGGTTTAAGTAGTTCTAAGTTCTAGGGGACTAATGACCACTGCAGTTGAGTCCCATAGTGCTCAGAGCCATTTGAACCATACGATCCGCTTCCTCTTCAAATATCCATCTGTCCAATCTCTGACAAGCTATTATGTAAATACCACGATTCTGTCCTGTGTTTTATCGTTCTTTCCAGTACCTTCAAGGAACAACATGCGCCATTGCCGCTTAACAGTTGTAACCAATACATGCAGACCGAAACCACTGCTTTTGTACTCAAGCACATCATTAAGTAAATTTTCGGGACAGTAACATTTCATTCCAGAAGTCGACACTGTGAAAAGCCCTGGTATGTACTAAGAATAGTAGACACTTCCAAGTAACAAGCAGCAACACTGCTAACTTCACACTACAAGGAATGAGAATGAACAGTTCTGTGCGAAATGCGATTCTGGTATATAACGGTTTCATCTGTATATTTACTCCAGATGAAAATATATTCAAATACATATGGTATCTCAAATAAAATATATTTGACTTTAGGAAACTGGCTACTCGTAAATGTTCAACGTCACATATAAAGATTTGTACTCGCTTGAGACCCAGTAGTGGATACGACTTTCGCAAACTATGTTATCTCAGTACAAATGAAAGAAAGGAACCAGTGTGACTGAGGGAAACTGTAAATCTGTCCATTGTGTATCCTCGGATGGCCCAAATTAAAGAGCCAGCCCTCAACATACAGATGTTCGAGTTACAGCTCCGGTCTCCTACACTTCCCTTGGCAAGGTGTTCAACATCCTGAAGGAATCATTTGTAAATAATTAAATTTATGCCACATACAATGTGAATAATAATTATGTGTGAGAATGCAGACTTCCTGCTGATCAGCAGCTCTCGGGTTTCTAGATGGGTGGCAATCTTGAACATCGTGACGTCTTTGTGATGAGTATGACACTACTTGAAATTTCGCGGTCTTATAGCACTGCCATCCCGCTAGGAACCCGACAGCTTTTCATCAATAATTATATGTGTTTGGAGTTTCAGACCTATAGAATCACATTACGTTACAAAACATAAGTTTTTAGAGTAGGCCGGCCAGAGTGGCCGAGCGGTTCTAGGCGCTACAGTCTGGAACCGCGAAACCGCTACGGTCGCAGGTTCGAATCCTGCATGGCATGGACGTGCGTGATGTCCTTAGGTTAGCTAGGTTTAAGTAGTTCTATGTTCTAGGGGATGATGACCTCAGAAGCTCCATCGCAGCCTTTAACACTGGTAGCATGCCGCGACAGCGTAGACGTGAACCGTATGTGCAGTTGACGGACTTTGAGCGAGGGCGTATAGTGGGCATGCGGGAGGCCGGGTGGACGTACCGCCGAATTGCTCAACACGTGGGGCGTGAGGTCTCCACAGTGCATCGATGTTGTCGCCAGTGGTCGGCGGAAGTTGCACGTGCCCGTCGACCTGGGACCGGACCACAGCGACGCACGGATGCACGCCAAGACCGTAGGAGCCAACGCAGTGCCGTAGGGGACCGCAGCGCCACTTCCCAGCAAATTAGGGACACTGTTGCTCCTGGGGTATCGGCGATGACCATTCGCAACCGTCTCCATGAAGCTGGGCTACGGTCCCGCACACTGTTAGGCCGTCTTCCGCTCACGCCCCAACATCGTGCAGCCCGCCTCCAGTGGTGTCGCGACAGGCGTGAAGGGAGGGACGAATGGAGACGTGTCGTCTTCAGCGATGAGAGTCGCTTCTGCCTTGGTGCCAATGATGGTCGTATGCGTGTTTGGCGCCGTGCAGGTGAGCGCCACAATCAGGACTGCATACGACCGAGGCACACAGGGCCAACACCCGGCATCATGGTGTGGGGAGCGATCTCCTACACTGGCCGTACACCTCTGGTGATCGTCGAGGGGACACTGAATAGTACACGGTACATCCAAACCGTCATCGAGCCCAGCGTTCTACCATTCCTAGACCGGCAAGGGAACTTGCTGTTCCAACAGGACAATGCACGTCCGCATGTATCCCGTGCCACCCAACGTGCTCTAGAAGGTGTAAGTCAACTACCCTGGCCAGCAAGATCTCCGGATCTGTCCCCCATTGAGCATGTTTGGGACTGGAAGAAGCGTCGTCTCACGCGGTCTGCACGTCCAGCACGAACGCTGGTCCAACTGAGGCGCCAGGTGGAAATGGCATGGCAAGCCGTTCCACAGGACTACATCCAGCATCTCTACGATCGTCTCCATGGGAGAATAGCAGCCTGCATTGCTGCGAAAGGTGGATATACACTGTACTAGTGCCGACATTGTGCATGCTCTGTTGCCTGTGTCTATGTGCCTGTGGTTCTGTCAGTGTGATCATGTGATGTATCTGACCCCAGGAATGTGTCAATAAAGTTTCCCCTTCCTGGGACAATGAATTCACGGTGTTCTTATTTCAATTTCCAGGAGTGTATGTATGTATGTATGTATAGCAGATTGTCAGATAAAGGATGAAGCCGTGCGCTGTTCCGTTGGATTACAGCACCTGGATTGAGAAGGACTCTTAGAGTCTGGAGTTTCTCAGAGGAAGTGCTTGTTGTCGATTATAATGACAGTTTGTTTCTGCCGACGTATCTATTGATATTTCATGCCGTAGCGTTTGCCGTTCATCCCAAGGCCAACTACAATCCCTAGTTGGCCTTGCATTCATCCAGTGCGAAGCTAGAAACAGTTTCAGCAGCAGCTCGCCAATACTTTTTTCGTTTGGCTACCACAACACTCAGCGTTTAAGTGAGACCCTTTCACAATTAGACGTCAGGCCAATCCCGTCTTAATTGTGTTCACCCTCGTACTGTAGCCTCAAGCTCAACGCTGTTTTACCGGGTGAATATCGAATTATGAAGGGATATAGTGCTCCAGCTGATTAGTTGATTATGATCAGCAATATTGTGCCGATGTGAAGCTCAAAGTCTGTGGTGACATCACATGACGTTTTTCACTACCATATTATCAGCTCGTTCGGATATCTAGTTGCTGTTTCCATACAGAGTCCACAGAAGCAGCATTATATTCCATACGTCCAAAAGTGCCATTACGGAAAATTATTCCACATCCACGACAACCACTCATCTATTTCTAGCCTGCAGTTTCATTATAAGGCGCTCTCAGCGTATTGTTTACAGCTTCTAACAATACCACCACTTGCAAAGTAGGTTTGACATCAGATTAATAATGTTGCTCACGCAGCATATGTTCGCTTTATTGGGCAACAACAAAGTTATTGACTGTGGATGGTATCGTCAGAATGGAAATAATTAAGTCACTGTAAAAAAGTCATTAATTTTGGCACTTATCTTGAATGGATTCCCACGTAGATTTCGTCGAAGTTGTTATGGCTCATTTTTTTGATTCTATGGTGATTCCACTTTGATTGCTAGAAGGTCCAGGTCTGTATTTTAGCAATATTTGAAGACCTAACAAATGCGTTTTTCAGGAAATTCTTAATGATCAAACAATCCGAGATCAGAACAATGGTATGATAGAAATAATTTTTGACTTGGTGTTCACGATCCATATTTTTATTAAACTTCTTGTAAATTCACATACACTTCTTCTTAATTGTCACATCATCAAGAAAACAGTTTTGTATCAATCTTCATATATTTAATTTCCACTTTAACCAAACACAATATTTGACTGTTCTTTTACAAAGCGAAATAACTTAACTTCTGCAAAGTGAAGCTAAGACTGGCCTGTGCGCATTCGCGCCAAAACGGTTACAAGTAAATGATTATGACAGTCCCACAGAAATGAATACACACAAGAACCATATCACTGTAATATATCTATACATCGGAGTACCTATACATTAATAAAACCAAATGTGAATATTGTCATTCACAAAAATATGTCTTACTTCGCAGAAAAGTAGTACGATATTACTGGTATCGAGAACTGGGGTTGGAGTGCCGTAATGGTCACGTAAATAAAGAACCATTACAAGCTCTTATAATAATACACGAATTATCACTTTTCAAACACTTCTGTTTAAACGCATCAAGATACCGGCCTACACAATTGCATTCGTAAATCATGAAATAAAGCAGGGATGTTACTAGAAATATTTAATTAGCCACGTACTGCATTTGTTTCTCACTCGAATTAAAAAACAAGGCAATACGTTATGGTCGCCGACTTAATAGCGCGTTAGTCGACCTTTGGAACGTAATTCAGCACAATTCTGCGTGTTATAGATTCTAAGGTCCACGCTAGGTTCCTCGAGTATGTGGGTTGTTATGCACAAGTTACACAATTCCTGTAACTTAAGGTCCAGGGGTTTCTAGGTGAATCATAGCGACTCAGATGTGCTCCGTCGGGCTCAGATCAGATTAATTTCGAGGTCAAGACATCAGCGTGAGATCTATGTCGTGGTCCTGAAACTACTGTAGCCCTCTGACACGGAAAATTATGATGCTTTAAGATGCCATCTCCGCCGGAGAAGACACTAAGCATGAAGGGATGCAGTTAGTCCGCATTAATGTTCACGTGGTCCACAGCTGTCACGGTGCGTTTGATTACTACCTCTACTGCCACGGAGGCCCAAGTAAATGTCCCCAACAGCATCCACTAGTGTGATAAAAGTCATGGGATACCTCCTAATATCATGCGGACCTCCTAATGTCCGGCGTGGTGCATCAACTCGACATGGCATGGACTCAACACGCCGTTGGAAGTCCACTGCAGAAATATTGGGCCATGGTGCCTCTATAGCCATCCATAATTGCAAAAGTGTTGCCGGTGCACGAACTGACCCCTCGATTATATCCCCTATACCGTGTGTTTGCGTAAGAGCGTGCAAAAATGTAACAGAACGTAGAGAATGCTCAACTGAACAATTTGAGGTAGAGAACCTGGGGCCGGAGAAGCCAGCTAAAGAAGATATGGAAGTAAATTTGTCTATCGCTTTGTCTAGCATTGCTGTTCGGCAGCTTATATACAACTAACATGCATACAAGTTTGCACGTACTGTGATGTTTATTTACATGTACATTCCTTATTTCCTGCAAGGAAACAAGGAAGACGAGCCTGATTACTAGGAAACCATGATGCAGATTTGTTTGCTTTACTTGTCTTTAAGGTGGCTCTGTTGTTTAGCATTTACATTGTCCCATAACAGAACGTGCTATGAATCAACTACATGACGGTGCACCGTATCACATCTGTGTGGATGTCCGCAACCATCTCAATGCTGTATTTCCTGGTCACTGGATTGGAAAGGGAGGTCTTCTTCCATGGCCTGTGAGGTCGACTGACCGGGATCCTCTTGATTCTTCCCTAAGGGGATTTATAAAGCCACTTGTGTATGCGAACCCAGTGGATACGGAAATGGAATTGGTTGCCGGAATTGTCGCTGCCTGTGATGTGATTAGAAACACGCCAGGGATATTTGTCAGGGTGTGTAAGAATCTTGTTCACCGATGTCATGCTTACATTGAGGTTGATGGTCGTGAGTTTCAGCCCATTTTGTAAGATACAGTACAAATGGTACGGTCATTGTGTAAACGGTGGTATTTACTGTTAGCTGTAACTAATATAAATAAAAAAGCACACATTAATGTGATTTTAGTCCTATTATCTCCTTAAGCTGGCTTCTCCTACCCTAGGTTCCCTACCTCGAATTGTTCAGTGGAGCATCCTGTATATCTGTTAAATTTTTTCACGCTCTTACGGAAACACCCCGTACGTTTGATGGGATTCACGTCGGGCGACATGGTGGCCAAACCATTCGCTCGAATTATCCAGAATGTTCTAGAAACCAATCGCGAACAATTGTGGCCCGATGACATGACATCGTTATTTGGGAACAGGAAGTCCATGAATGGCTGAAAATTGTCTCCAAGTAGCCGAACGTAACTATTACCAGTCAATGATCGGTTCAATTGGGCAAGCCCACACCATTATGGAGCCACCACCAACTTGCACAGTGCCTTGTTGACAACTTTGGTCCACGTCTTCGTGGGGTCTGCCCAACACTCGGACCCTACCATCAGCTCTTAGAAATCTAAATCGGGACTCATCTGACCACGCCATGGTTTTTCAGTGGTCTAGGGTCCAAGCGATATGGGTACAAGCCCAAGAGAGGCGCTGCAGGAGGTGTCGTGCTTTTGGTAACGGCGCGCGTGTCGGTAGTCTGCTGTCATTGCCCATTAACGACAAATTTGGCCGCCCTGTCGTAACGGTTACACTCGTCGTACGTCCCACAATTGATTTCTGCTCTTACTTCACGGAGTCTTATTCTCTGTTAGCACTGACAACTGTAGGCAAACGCCTTTGCTCTCGGTTGTTCAATGGGGGACGTCGAACACTGTGTTGTCGTTGTGACAGGTAATGCGTGAAATTTAGTATTCTCAGCACACTCTTTACACTGTGGATCTCCGAGTATTACATTCCCTAACGATTTCCGAAATGGAATATCTCACGCGTCTAGCGCCAACTTCTATCCGCGTTCAAAGTGTTAAGTCCCGTTGTGCGGACATAATCACGTCGGAAACCTTTTCAAATGAAACATCTGAGTACAAATGACAGCTCCGCCAATGCACTGTCCTTTTATACCTTGTGAACGCGATATTACAGCCATCTGTATATGTGCTATCCCATGACTTTTGTCACCTCAGTCACTGGCTCCACCCGTCAGAGTCGGTGGCGCGGTGCGTGTTTCGAGCACTCGCACCGCCTGAGTGATAACGTGTCCGACATCACCATCGACCTGGTGTAACAAGACACTTGATTCACCCGACCCAGGCAGCACGTTTCCATTGCACGAAACACCAATACCGACGATCCCACTGCAGCCGCCATTGATGATTTCGTTGGTTCAACACTGCAACACATAGAGAGCGTCTACTGCGAAGCTCCCTGTTCAATAATGTGCGACGAACGGTGCGCTCCGTAGCATCTGAACCTTCCAGCGTCTGTCTTTATATCTGCCACAGATTGCCACCTATACTGCTTTAGAGAGTGGGCAAGCTTCCGACTTCCACTTTCTATGGTGAGGCGTGGAGGTCCAACACCTTGTCGCCCGCTCGTGATTTCACCGTCCTTCAACCACTTTTCATGGACGTTTACCACAATAGCACGCAAACAGCCTTCCAATTTCGTCGTTTCCGAGGCCCTAGTTCTCAGGCGTCAGACCATAACGCTCTACCCCCTGTCGAATCGTTTATAAAGCTGATTCCATATTCGTCACTGCTCCGCTCATATACACTACTGGCCATTAAAATTGCTACACCACGAAGATGACGTGCCACAGACGCGAAATTTAACCGAAAGGAAGAAGATGTTGTGACATACAAATGATTAGCTTTTCAGAGCATTCACACAAGGTTGGCGCCGGTGGTGACACCTACAACGTGCTCACATGAGGAAAGTTTCCAACTGATTTCTCATACACAAACAGCAGTTGACAGGCGGTGCCTGGTGAAACATTGTTGTGATGCCTCGTGTAAGGAGGAGAAATGCGTACCATCACGTTTCCGATTTTGATAATGGTCGGATTGTATCCTATTGCGATTGCAGTTTATCGAATCGCGACATTGCTGCTCGCGTTGGTCAAGATCCAATGCCTATTAGCAGAATATGGAACCGGTGGGTTCAGGAGGTTAATATGGAACGCCGTGCGCGATCCAAAAAATGTGCGTGATATCTTATGGGACTTAACTGCTAAGGTCATCAGTCCCTAAGCTTACACACTACTTAACCTAAATTATCCAAAGGATAAACACACACACACACACACCCATGCCCGAGGGAAGACTCGAACCTCCGCCGGGACCAGCCGGTGCTGGATCCCAACGGCCTCATACCACTAGCAGTCGAGATGACAGGCATCTCATCCGCATGGCTGTAACGGATCGTGTAGCCACGTCTCCATCCCTGAGTCAATAGATGGGGACGTTTGCAAGACAACAACCATCTGCACGAACAGTCTGACGACGTTTGCAGCAGCATGGACTACCAGCTCTGAGACCATGGCTGTAACGGATCGGAACAGACAGGAGAGCCTGCGATGGTGTACTCAAGGATGAATCTGGGTCCACGAATGGCAAAACGTCATTTTTTCGGATGAATCCAGGTTCTGTTTACAGCATCATGATGGTTGCATCGCGGTGAACGCACATTGGAAGCGAGTATTCGTCATCGTCATACTAGCGTATCACCCGGCGTGATGGTATGCAATGCCATTGGTTACGCCTCTCGGTCAGCTCTTGTTCGCATTGACGGCACTTTCAACAGTGGACGTTACATTTCAGATGTGTTACGACCCGTGGATCTACCCTTCATTCGATCCCTGCGAAACCCTACAGTTCAGCAGGATAATGCACGAACTCATGTTGCAGCTCCTGTACGGGCCTTTCTGGATACAGAAAATGTTCGACTGCTGGCCTGGCCAGCACATTCTCCTCATCTCTCACCAATTGAAAACGTCTGATCAATGGTGGTTGAACAACTGGCTCGTCACAATAAGCCAGTCACTACTCTTGATGAACTGTGGTATCTTGCTGAAACTGCATGGGCAGCTGTACCTGTACACGCCATCCAAGCTCTGTTTGACTCAATGCCGAGGCGCATCGAGGCCGTTATTACGGCCAGAGGTGGTTATTCTGGGTACTGATTTCTCAGGATCTATGCACCAAAATTGCGTGAAAATATAATCACATGTCGCGCGTGGGATTAGCCGGGCGGCCTAGGGCGCTGTAGTCATGGACTGTGCGGCTGCTCCCGCCGGAGGTTCGAGTCCTCCCTCGGGCATGGGTGTGTGTGTGTTTGTCCTTAGGATAATTTAGGTTAAGTAGTGTGTAAGCTTAGGGACTGATGACCTTAGCATTTAAGTCCCATAAGATTTCACACACATTTGAGCATTTTGTAATCACATGTCAGTTCTAGTATAATATATTTGTCCAATCAATACCCGTTTATCATCTGCATTTCTTCTTGGTGTAGCAATTTTAATGGCCAGTCGTGTACTATCCTTACTACGTGACATGCCCTCAGCGCCACTAGGTGGTATTCAGTCTCGTGGTGTACAGTGGTCATAATGCTTTGGCTCATCACTGAATGCAGTCACAGAGGAATCGCAAAGACCTATTCTGGAGTCCTAACCACCATTTTTCAAAGCAGATGAATTCCACAAATACTTCTGTCTACTCCATGTGATTAAGAATCAGATTACCATACCATTAATTTAATGACCCGACCTTCACCCATCCCTGTCGACATTGTCGTTGACGATAAGTCAAAATGTGTGTTGTACTCTGTAGCGCGACGTCGTGCACACACAGCTTTGACAGAAGAGAAGATCGACTACACTAGGCGACCTTTCGATTCCCAGAGCTTGTCGCTCACTCAGATGAACTGCAAATGCTTATAACGGTAAGCTGTTTCCATAACAAAACAGCACATAAAGCGAAAACGCACTGTACACATTAACGATAAGCATTTCCGCTGCACACACAGCTTTGACAGAAGTGAAGGTCAATTACGCTAGGTGACCTTTGGATGCCCAGAACTTGTCGCTCTCTCAAATGATCTACATATGCTTATAACGGTAAGCTGTTTCGATAACAAAATAGCACATAAAGCGAAAACGCACTGAACACATTAATGAGGACCATTTCCGCTGTTTCAGCCGCCACGATTAACCGGTAAAATTCTTATAACCGATTCTAAGAAATATTTCACTGTCGGAAGCAGTGAATTTGTTTACGACTGCCGCTGGTAGAAGGTAACGTTTAACTTGCAGCCGAAAATGAGGTAATTTGAGACGAAGCACAATTTTTGATTGCACGTGAAGGAAATCTGACGTGTCCTTTTCGAACGAACAATCCCTACATTCGTCTTTAAGGAATCCGTGGAACATCTAAATACAGATGAGGGATAAGGATTTGAACCGTGTTCCTCTCGAATGTGGGTACAACTCTTAGCCACAGAGTCATCTAACTCGGTCTCTTTTGCACGAACATGACTGAATACGTACAACCATCAATTTGAAAGCTCATATAAATATTTGAGGCATTATGCACATATACACATGGCGGTGGTATCGCGTACAAAATGTATAAAAGGGCAATGAGTTGGCGGAGCTGTTATTTATACTCAGATGATTCACGTGAAAAAGTGTCCGACGTGATTATGGCCGCACGATGGGAATTAATATACTTTGCACGCGGAACGGTAGTTTGAGGTAGACACATAGGACATTCCAGTTCGGAAATTGGTGGTGAATTCTATATTTCGAGATCCATAGTATCAAGAGTGTGCTGAGAACACCACATTTCAGGCATTATGTCTCACCACGGACAACGCAGTAGCAGATGGCCTTCACTTAACGACAGAGAGCAGCGGCGTTTTTGTAGGGTTGTCAGTACTAACAGACAAGCAACACTGAGTGAAATAACCGCAGAAACCAATATGGAACGTACGAAGAACGCGTCCGTTAGGGCAGTGTGGCGAAATTCCGAAATTTTGCGTTAATTGGCTATAGCAGCAGATGACCGACGCGAGGGCCTTTGCTAAAAGCACAACATCACCTGCGTTCGTGACCATATCGTTTGCACCCTAGCTGACTGGAAAACCGTGACGCGGTCAGACGAGTCCCGATTTCAGTTGGTAAGAGCTGATGGTAGGGTTCCAGTGTGGCGCAGACTTCATGAAGCCATGGAACCACGTTGTCAACAGGACATTGTGAAAGCTGGTGGGGGCTCCATAATGGTGTGGCCTATGTTTAGATGGAACGGGCTGGGTACTCTAGTCTGATCGCCTACTTGGAGACCATTAGCAGCAATTCATAGGCTTTACGTTCTCGAACAATGAAGGAATTTTCATGGAAGCTAATGTGCCACAACCGTTTGCAATACGTTTGAAGAATGTTCTGGACAATTCTAGCGAAAGGTTTTGGCCATCCAGATCGTCCGACATGAATAACACAAAACAAATGGTTCAAATGGCTCTGAGCACTATGGGACTTAACTTCTGAGGTCATCAGTCCCCTAGAACTTAGAACTACTTAAACCTAACTAACCTAAGGACATCACATACATCGATGCCCGAGGCAGGATTCGAACCTGCGACCATAGTCGTAGCGCGGTTCCAGATTGTAGTACCAACGAACATTTATGGGACATAATCGACAGGTCAATTCATGCACAAAATCATGCACTGGCAACACTTTCGGAATTATGGACGGCTATGGAGTCAGCATGGCTCAATATTTCTGCTGGGAACTTCCAACGCCTTGTTGAGAACATGCCACGTCGAGATGGTTCACTACGCCGGGCAAAAGGAGGCCGACACGATGTTAGGAGGTATCGTGTAACTTTTGTCACGTCTGTGTATACTAACATAGCTTATAAGTATGCAGGGCAAAAACAGTTACACTGGCAAGACATCGTGCTAATTCCGCGTAACACTGCCTCTAGCGTTGGTAATGATTTCAGTTTGGCAAGGATGACAGTCCACAAGTACCTTTCAATATTCCAAATCGTCTCATTGATGATTAGATGCCGGAGAGCTACCAAATTATAAGGATGTTAAGTGTTATATTTAATACGCTACAGGATTAAGGTCAGGGGACTTAGCGGACTAGTCGTGATGTGACAGGGTGTTTGAGTATTCGTCAAACCAGGAACTTATGCATGCAGCTATTGTCATCTCTGAAGGTGGGATTGACCACAGCACACTCATCAAGAAGGTGTAGTAGAAAGGACTTATATTGAAATAAACATCCAGCTTCATGCTCATGGTAACCTGAATGAGTGGCTGCAAGTCAGGTATGAAAAGCCGGCCGGAGTGGCCGAGCGGTTCTAGGCGCTTCAGTCTGCAACCGCGCGACAGTTACGGTCGCAGGTTCGAATCCTGCCTCGGGCATGGATGTGTGTGATGTCCTTAGGTTAGTTAGGTTTAAGTAGTTCTAAGTTCTACGGGACTGATGACCTCAGATGTTAAGTCCCATAGTGCTCAGAGCCATTTGAACCATTTGATCAGGTATGAAAAACGCCTCCAAAACAGCACAGAACCATTTCCGGCCTGCGACACATTCCACACACTACTGGCTGAACGCTTCATTGGGCTGTTGGACCATTTGACGCTATGCATCATTTGAAAGGGGTCAACTCCCTATTCATCGGACCATACACTTTCCAGGCACGCTCTTTTAAAGGTGTAATTAATATTTTGCCAGGGTGCTTACATTTCGGTAACAACTGAGGACACCACTACTTAATGTTGTCATGTCATATGACCTATCAGTGCCTTACTCCCTATCAGTGCCTTACTCGTCAATAAGCGTTGGACGTGGTACGGGAGTTCCACGTATTGGATGACGCACGAAATATCACCATTTTGTTTTTGAATAAACAATTTACTATCAAGACAAACTCAAAGGAACATACGCTGCCATGGAAAACACTCTGCGGAGAACAGTTTTAACTAAGCTCGTTCTCAATGTGTCCACTATTTTGATTCCTAACTTCCTTCGCACGAACACTGATGTTAGCAATAACCCTACGGGACGTGTCATCCGTGATTTCACAGCAAGCTTGAAGAATAGAGTATCTGAGCTCCATTAAATCATTTAGATGCTTTGGGACAATTGTTTCCTTTAGGTACCATCAAAGAAAGAAGTCGCATGGTTTGAGGTCTTGACTATTGGGGGACTCAAAATTGTCCGTCAGTGGAACGACCAAGAATTCTAAGTGAAATGACCTGCATGTCAAAACGCTCGTGAAAGGAATCCGAGACAGTGTTTGCAGTATGTGACCTTCCTGCATCTTGCATGAACCATTGCGTGTTGACGGGCAACGCAGTAGCAAGAAGCTGTGGAAAGAAGTTATTGCGGTGGATGTTCAAATAACGAGAAGTGTTCATAGTTTTTTCAAAGAAAAAAGGTCTAATAAGTCCGTGGCTGGAAATTGCGACCCACACAGTAATCGCAGAGCATGACGTCGATCGTGATGCACTTGCGGATTTTCAGTAGTCCAAAAGTGTACATTCTGTTTGTGAACCGCCTCGGCCCAGGGGGCAAACAGTAGTCTCTCTACCAGTTGTGTATTACAGTGAGCCTTTGAGCAGAGGTCACCTCGTACGGGAACATCTGGAGGCGACTTTCAAGAATCCGTTGAACGGAGTGTGTGTGTGTGTGTGTGTGTGCCCAGTTGCACTGCTACCGTTCTGCACAGTTTTCTAGGGCTTCTCTGTAGAGCAGCTCGTACAGCTTCACTATTCTTCGGCGGACAAACAGACTTCGGCTGTTGTTCGCTTCCAATATTGATCCCTCCAGTAGAAATTGATATTACAGCAAAGGGCCCGACGTGTGTTAAACTGTTGTCGAAACCACCTCTGAGTCGCAAGAGGACTTTACATTTCGTGAAAAAGTAACAACTGCCGATCACTGCTGCGGTGTTAGTCTTCATTGTCGGGCATGTTGTAAACATTAGTCTCATAGCGACAGCTGGCCGCGGTGGCTGAGTGGTTCTAGGCGCTTCAGTCCAGAACCGCGCTGCTGTTACGGTCGCAGGTTCGAATCCTGAATCGGGCATGGATGCGTGTGATGTCCTTAGGTTAGTTAGGTTTAAGTAGTTCTAAGTTCTAGGGGACTCATGACTTCAGCTGTTAAGTCTCATAGTGCTTGGAGCCATCTGAACCATTTGAACCATCTCCCAGCGACGGTATTGTGAATTACACGTCTTTTCGTAACTCACTTGTTTAAAGCTCTACTGCTGCCGCTGTTGCTCAACGGGATGCGTAGTGCGTCTCATAAATCATGTACGAAAGAAATGGTGACATATTTCGTGGGCCAGCCTGTAATTGTCCTGCACAAGCACCTAGCGAGACCGTTTGTCATTGCCTTCTGGAGACCTGTGATGTCTAGTGCATAAATGTATCGTCATAAGCACTGATAAACGCTTTTCCAGTATGGTGTATTGTTTTTGTTAATTGCGAAAGTTAGGGATAGCGCGAAACTTGGTGCCAGTGCACGTAAGTTCTAAGAGTGATTTCCAGCGGGACTTACATATTGATATAAGTGAATCGCTGGCACAGTGACACCGCCGATCTCAGTTATAATGTACAAGAAAGTAACTAACGATCGAAGAGACACAAAAAAAATTAATACGTCATACAAACGCTGAAGCTTTTTCTCGCTGATTTCTTGTCACAGACTTAAATCCGTTTAGCCTCTTCTACTTACAAGGGGACCACGTGTACTCGCCATTACCGACGTCGTCCGAGTTTATGGTGTATGCAGGGCTTGACCAGAAATGAAAATATGAGAAGTGGGAGCTGCTGACGGCCAAGCGTTTAGAAGAAAAGAAAAAAAAGCATTTTTGGCGCAGGTCAGGTGAAGCATGAACCTCTTACGAAAGGGTACCAAAAGAAACCGAAACTATTTTTAAAAGCTATATATTTTCAAACTATTTATAAAACAACCTTTCCCCTTCAAAATAATCTCCATCACAACTAATACATTTCTCCCACCGGTGCTTCCACTGTTGGAAACATTTTTTGTAGTCATCTTTACTTCTTCAGTGTTGTCAAATCGCTGTCCTGTCGTGCCCCTATGCATGTGTGTAAATAAAAAAAGTCGCAAGGAGACAGCTCTGGCGAGTAAGGTGCGTGGCGCAATAACCCTGGGTTCGGTGTGGGGCGGCGGAGGGGTGAAGTGCACTGCGGTAGTCGTCGTGGGGTTGTGGAACGCTGCAGCTGCGGCGGGGACGGAGCCTCTCCGTCGTTTCTAGGCCCCCGGTTAACATACAACATACATACAACAAGGTGCGTGGGGCAGCGGAACCACGATATTTTTAGCTAAAAACTCGACGTTCCTTTTAATTGCCAGTCAGAACCCGAGGGACAAACTTGGCAGCAATCCTTTTCATTCCAAAATCTTCCGTTAAAATTCACTGATAACCCACCCATCTCTGACACTTTATGAATTGTCTGTCGACGGTCTGTGAGCACAAGCTCTAAAATTTTTGACGACGCGGGCATCTGATGGACATCCAGAACTACGTTTGTCATCAATCGACATGTCGCCATTTTTAAATCGAGCAAACCACTCGTACACTTGAGTTTTTCCCATAGCGTCATCTTGGTAAGCTGTTCTCAACATTAAAACAGTTTCAGCAGCATTTTTATCCACCAGAAAAAAAATTTCACAGCTGCACGTTGTTCACTTCAACCTGCCATCATAAAAAACGAAACAAGAACAAAACAGTGCTAGCAAAAACAATCACTGCAGATGAACAGAACAAGCCAGGTCGACAACAAGGGCGGCACTGAACTGGCTATGAGTTCCGCGATACACGGCTAGCGGCAGAAATGCGTACACCACAAGACTACGGCAATATTATCCCGTTTACTATCCCTTTTTATTTGGATGTTAGTACAGATTGCAGCCAGCGGTTGGCACAGCGGAGAGAGTGCTGAACTGTGATCGGAGGGTCGTGCTTTCGAAATGCAAACAGAAGTACTAGATAGAATTACAAAGTGCATATTTTCAGTCGGTAATTTTTAATCCATCGGCATGTCATTTCCAAACAGTTTATTATAAAAATTATATCAAACGACGCATCTCTGATGAGTCTTTAACACACTAACGCCTCCAAACAGCTCATCTTCGTAGCACGCAAGTAACCACACCAAAATCCCCAAAAACTGCATCCCGGAACAATAAAACCAAATCTACGAGGGTCACTCCAAAAGAAATGCACGCTTTTTTAAAAAAATACATCTTTTATACTACATGTTTGAAAGTTTTACAGTGTGTAGATACATCCTTTAGGAACAATATTTTCATTTATCGACATGATTTCCATCCCTCTCAACTGCCTTACGCCATCTTGGAACCAGCGCCTGTATACCCGCACGGTAAAATTCTGGACCAACCTGTTGGAGCCACTGTTTGGCAGCGTGCACAAGGGAGTCATCATCTTCAAATCTTGTTCCACAAAGAGAGTCTTTCAGTTTCCCAAAGAGATGATAGTCACATGGAGCCAGGTCAGGACTGTAAGGAGGGTGTTTCAGTGTTGTCCATCCGAGTTTTGTGATCGCTTCCGTGGTTTTTTGACTGACATGTGGCCGTGTATTGTCGTGCAACAGCAAAACATCCTGCTTTTGCCGATGTGGTCGAACATGACTCAGTAGAGCTTGAAGCTTCTTCAGTGTCGTCACATATGCATCAGAATTTATGATGTTTCGACTTGGCATGATGTCCACAAGCAAGAGTCCTTCGGATTCGAAAAACACCATAGCCATAACTTTTCCAGCAGAAGGTGTGGTTTTGTATTTTTTTTTTCTGGGGTGAATTTGCATGATGCCACTCCATTGATTGCCTCTTCGTCTCCGGTGAAAAATGATGGAGTCATGTTTCATCACCTTTCACAATTCTTCCAAGAAATTCATCACCACCATTCTCGTACTGTTCCAAAAGTTCGCTGTATACCGTTTTTCTTGTTTCTTTGTGAGCCACTGTCAACACTTTCAGTATTCTACAAACACTTCCTTCCCCTGCTCCAACGTAGCGTGACAATTCGTTCACTGTGATGCGTCTGTCAGCAGTCACCAATTCGTTAACTCTCTGCACATTGTCTGGAGTGTGTGCAGTACGAGGCCTGCCGCTGCGAGGACAATCGGCAATACTGCCGTGCCCGCTTTCATCACGTAATCTGCTTGCTCACCGACTAACTGTACTGGGATCGACAGCATCATCTCCATACACCTTTTTCAACCGCTTGTGGATTTTCCCCACTGTCTCGTTTTCACAGCACATGAATTCTATGACAGCACGTTGCTTCTGACTAACGTCAAGTGTAGCAGCCATCTTGAAGACATGCTGTGACGGCACCACTCACGAGAACAGGTTGAAAACAAGCGGGAAGGATGTATGTACACAGTGTAAAACTTTCACGCATGCAGAATGAGAAATGTATTTTTACAAAAATACTGGGCATTTCTTTTGGAGTGACCCTCGTAGCTCAAAGGAGCTGCACGGAAAACTACCGCTACGCGTGGCCCGCTACTACAAAAGCGAGAAGAGCGTTCCAGCAGTGCGACGATGTTAAACGATTTCAGACTTTTCACTGTCTCGCATATGCAGCAGCCACAGTTTGCAAAACGTCCTGTCAGACATCGTTGTCCGAACAAACACAGGGTGTTATTCTTCCGCTGATTCACAGTTCCCCATTGCTGTCAAGTTTGGTGCTAACGGTTGAAAAGGAAAGCAGTTCAAGGTATAGTATCTAATTTTCACGTTCAGCAGTGTACACGGAGGAACGTGTCGGTTTACAAGCGACTGCGCTTCATATAAAATGGCAGAATAGATAACAATTCGGCTAACAGGTGAATTGGCGAACCGCTGCGCCAAGAAATGAAGCGACTAGCTGAAGGAAGCTGCTCGTTAACAAGCCAAAATAGCCGGCCGTTGCAACAGCACTGGCATGCGCGGCGCCAGCTGCGGCCACAGCTGCATGCGACCACTTGCCGTCACTCGCTCAAGTTTCGTAACAATGTGAGCAGTCGACGGCAGAAATAAAACCATCTGCCATCAACATGGTCCCACACTTAACTGTAACTCTTGAAACTGCAGTAGTGAGCACCCTATGACAGCCGCCACTTTTAGCCCAGTTAATTCATCTCTCTCAAAACGCTTGAAAGAACAACATTTACTGACTGGCTAAAGGGTGCAAACGAATTCCGCAACTTTTACCTAACAAACGAACTCTAGATTATTTTTCTTTATTGTCATTTCATTCCTTTGTCCCAGAGGGGTGAGGGTCATTTGGGAGCCCTTCACCCAACGAGGATGGAGTACTTGTTTTGGAAAAAAAAAAGGGTGAAGAATACAATTTTTTTTAAAAACACATAAAAGACGCTTTTGATTGATGATATTTAAAATAATAAATAGTAAAACTTTGTAGACATTTAAAAACAATGGACTAAATTACATTTCGCTATTACACTATCCCACGCCCGGGTTCCCGGGTTCGATTGCCGGCGGGGTCAGGGATTTTCTCTGCCTCGTGATGGCTGAGTGTTGTGTGCTCTCCTTAGGTTAGTTAGGTTTAAGTAGTTCTAAGTTCTAGGGGACTGATGACCATAGATGTTAAGTCCCATAGTGCTCAGAGCCATTTGAACCATTTTTTGCTATTACACTACTAGACATTAAAATTGCTACACCACGAAGATGACGTGCTACAGACGCGAAATTTAACCGACAGGATGAAGATGCTCTGATATGCAAATGATTAGCTTTTCAGAGCATTCACACAAGGTTGGCGGTAGATGAGTGATGGCGTGCTTGTCAAAAATAGTTCCAATGGCTCTGAGCACTATGGGACTTAACATCTGAGGTCTTCAGTCCCCTAGAACTTAGAACTACTTAAACCTAACTAACCTAAGGACATCACACACATCCATGCCCGAGGCAGGATTCGAACCTCCGACCGTAGCGTCTAGAACCGCTCGGCTACTCCGGCCGGCGGCGTGCTAGTCGCTCGGCAACACGCAACCGGATCCAGAATGAGATTTTCACTCTGCAGCGGAGGGTGCGCTGATATGAAACTTCCTGGCAGATTAAAACTGTGTGCCCGACCGAGACTCGAACTCGGGACGCCAGAATCCCACCAATCCAGCGGTCCTGAAATGCCTGTGTCAGATGTTCGCGCACATTCTGATGAAAGTGTGCTGGTGCACCAGCATGCATAAACCACATCTGTGTTCGTTGCTGCAATGGCACAGCCTCCAGCAAGGTAGGCAACACATTAATGAGACAGTCCAGATAATGCGCCCCAGTTAACCTTTCTGGTAGGTAGTAAGTATGGCCCGGTTAAACTATCGCCAAGTACAACTGCCCATAGGTCGATTGAGAGTCGGTGTTGATTCCCATTTTCCTGAATTGCTTGGGAATTTACATCTGCCCATACATACTGGTTATGGAAATTCACAACACCATATCTTATGAACCCTGCCTCATCGGTAAGTGAAATCTTGGATGCGAACAGATGATCTGCGGCACACTTCACAACAGCCATTGACAGAACCGCTGTCTGCCAAGATGATCCTCTGGCCTTAGGGCCTGAACGCCGTGTAGATGATATGGATACATCAACTGTTAATGAAGTATTCCCGAGATAAGACAGTGAGAGACGCCTTCTGCTGCTAAGTAAGGTTATTTTGAGTTTACCTATCTATCTATCGCTTGCGCCTTGTCCGTGGTTACGCAGGGTCGGCCATGGTTAATCGGATTTGGCATGTTAAGTTTAAGGGGTGGCCGTATGCCCTTCCTGCCGCCACCCCGTACCCCCCCCCCCCCCCCCCCCCCAGGACGGAATTAGTGTACCCCAACTGTTTTGTGTCTAGTGGAATCCATGAAATAGTGTGAATGTGTTTATATGTCTGCGACCTGTGGAACTGAGGCGGAATGTGGGGACCAGCCCGGTATTCACGTAGCGGAATGTGGAAAACCGCCTAAAAACCACATCCAGGCTGGCCTGCGCACCGGCTCTAGTCGTCAATCCGCCGGGCGGATTCGATTCGGGGCCGGCGCGCCTACCCGAGTACAGGAAGCAGCGCCTTAGCGCTCTCGACTACCCTGGCGGGTGGTTATTTTCAGTTTACCTGTGTATGTTAAATGGTTCTAATTGAAGCATAATTAAAGGAACGAATGCTTTGGCTAGATAATAAACGAAAAAAAAAAAACGGAGAAACAATCGAACTTGCTCCCCTGCAAGTACAGTTACTGAGACACCATTACGTGGCTTGCGGAGTATGCTGCAGATGTAGACACGGGTCCCAGGGGCTTCTTGCACCAAACATAGCACACGCTTCTCCATGTCAGGCGAGCGGACTGTTTGGGGCCACGTGATGACTGGGTGTTGTGTGATGTCCTTAGGTTAGTTAGGTTTAAGTAGTTCAAAGTTCTAGGGGACTGATGACCATAGCTGTTAAGTCCCATAGTGCTCAGAGCCATTTGAACCATTTGTTTGGGGCCATCTATTGTCAGTCTTCAGAGGTGCAAGGGAACCTGTGTCCCTCAGACGCTGGAAAAGTCTGCCAAACAGCTTATCAGAGGACATTTTACGCTGTGGTTATGTTTCAGCGTAGAAGGCACGGGCTCGCAGGCTATGTCCATTTCCCAGACCATAGCAAAATATCATAACCGTCATTTCACTTGTCGAGTAGTACGCTCCCATTGCTAACAGTTGTTTGAAGAGAGAAAATGTAAACGTACTACACCATCCGTACGTACAAACAGCGCAATAACAGTAAACACGTAAGTGAATTCGCATTTCGAAGAAGGTAAAACACCATGATACGTACGCAGGGTTGACAGAGTACTGTACAATAAGGCACACAAACAAGACGAAAACTAATGTAGCCTACAGTACGACTCGAACCACATAACTGACTGTAGACCACCTAATAGTAAGTAGAGTACTGTGCGTAAGACATCGAAATACCCTGCCGACACATTTGACGGAGCGCCAATGCAGCGACCCAGCTAATATCTGCTACGAAGCGCCGCGCACCCGTTTCTATAAACACGTGTTTATCTCAGACATTATGCGTTTTTTACCCATGTTTATTGGACTTACTTTTCTTGTTTCGATGAGTACTACCACCTCTCAAAGTAGTCGGCACTCTTTTCTGAACCCTGTATATATCAGGACGCCAACGCATAAATGTAGTTGTAGAGGTACGCCACAGCTGTCTGTGGTTTATCCAGAGTCAACAACAACACTTTGTAGCCTAGTGAAACAACCGTCGGCCAGGTGGAAGCATCATAGCCGTTACCAGTATATTAATTTATGAGCTTCCAGAGATAACTTTCATATAACTATCTGCAATAATAATTGTTTAACGTTTCTGAAAGTAAATTATAAATGTGATTGTACAAATGTTAACGTTGTATTTCTCTTTGTAAACTATTTTTGGACTGCGAGAGAGACAGTTGTTTAAAGCATTTTTGCTTTATATAACTGGACAGGGAAATAATACAGCGCGCTGTTTATTACTGAATGTCGGTATTTCGAATAACTACGAAATAACATTGCGGTTCCATGGCGTCTGAGTGATCTAAAAGAGATGGAAGACACACAGAAAAACGGCTTGTGAAATGGATTTACCACTTCTCGTGAGCATTCAGTAAATGGCTAAATGAGAAGCTGACACCATTGTCTTGGATGGAAACAAATGGGCATAATTTGATAAAACGAGAAGCCGACCGAGCAGAGCCATTGTTACAACTATAGGGCATGGGAAAGTGATTAAAGATCTCTTGCAATTTTGGAAATACAGCGGTATGTGTGATCCATTAATTCATTCGCTCATAGTGCATTGGGTAGCTAAAATGTTTCGTTTTTCTCTTCCTTCGATTTATACAGGGTGTTACAAAAAGGTACGGCCAAAACTTTCACAGAACATTCCTCACACACAAAGAAAGAAAATATGTTATGAGGACATGCGTCCGGAAACGCTTACTTTCCATGTTAAAGCTCATTTTATTACTTCTCTTCAAATCACATTCATCATGGAATGGAAACACACAGCAACAGAACGTACCAGCGTGACTTCAAACACTTTGTTACAGGAAATGTTCAAAATGTCCTCCGTTAGCGAGGATACATGCATACACCCTCCGTCGCATGGAATTCCTGATGCGCTCGCTGATGCAGCCCTGAAGAATGGCGTATTGCATCACAGCCTCCACAATACGAGCACGAAGAGTCTCTACATTTGGTACCGGGGTTGCGTAGACAAGAGCTTTCAAATGCCCCCATAAATGAAAGTCAAGAGGGTTGAGGTCAGGAGAGTGTGGAGGCCATGGAATTGGTCCGCCTCTACCAATCCATCGGTCACCGAATCTGTTGTTGAGAAGCGTACGAACACTTCGACTGAAATGTGCAGAAGCTCCATCGTGCATGAATCACATGTTGTGTCGTACTTGTAAAGGCACATGTTCTAACAGCAAAGGGAGAGTATCCCGTATGAAATCATGATAACGTGCTCCATTGAGCGTAGGTGGAAGACCATGGGGCCCAGTCAAGACATCACCAACAATGCCTGCCGAAACGTTCACAGAAAATCTGTTTTTAAGACCTTGATTGCACAATTGCGTGCGGATTCTCGTCAGCCCACACACGTTGATTGTGAAAATTTACAGTTTGATCACGTTGGAATGAAGCCTCATCCGTAAAAAGAATATTTGCACTGAAATGAGGATTGAAACATTGTTGGATGAACCATTCGCAGAGGTGTACCCGTGGAGGCCAATCAGCTGCTGATAGTGCCTGCACACGCTGTACATGGTACGGAAACAACTGGTTCTCCCGTAGTAATCTCCATACAGTGACGTGGTCAGCGTTAGCTTGTACAGCAGCAACTTCTCTGACTCAACTGCACGAAGAATTGCCTCGTCCACTGAAGGTGTCCTCGTCGTTCTAGGTCTTCCCCAGTCGCGGTCTGGAAATCTGTCTCGATACAAACGTACCGCGCCACGGCTATTGGTCAACGTTAGCTTGTACAGCAGCAACTTCTCTGACGCTGACATTAGGGTTATCGTCAACTGCACGAAGAATTGCCTCGTCCATTGCAGGTGTCCTCAAAAATGGTTCAAATGGCTCTGAGCACTATGGGACTTAACATCTGTGGTCATCAGTCCCCGAGAACTTAGAACTACTTAAACCTAACTAACCTAAGGACATCACACACATCCATGCCCGAGGCAGGATTCGAACCTGCGACCCTAGCAGTCGCGCGGTATCTGACTGAGCGCCTTAACCGCGAGACCACCGCGGCCGGCGCAGGTGTCCTCGTCGTTCTAGGTCTTCCCCAGTCGCGAGTCATAGGCTGGAATGTTCCGTGCTCCCTAAGACGCCGATCAATTGCTTCGGACGTCTTCCTGTCGGGACACCTTCGTTCTGGAAATCTGTCTCGATACAAACGTACCGCGCCACGGCTATTGCCCCGTGCTAATCCATACATCAAATGGGCATCAGCAAACTCCGCATTTGTAAACAATGCACTGACTGCAAAACCACGTTCGTGATGAACACTAACCTGTTGATGCTACGCACTGATGTGCTTGATGCTAGTGCTGTAGAGCAATGAGTCGCATGTCAACACAAGCACCGAAGTCAACATTATCTTCCTTCACTTGGGCCAACTGGCGGTGAATGGAGGAAGTACAGTATATACTGACGAAACTAAAATTAGCTCTAACATGGAAATTAAGCGTTTCCGGACACATGTCCACATAACATCTTTTCTTTATTTGTGTGTGAGGAATGTTTCCTTTAAGTTTGGCCGTACCTTTTTGTAACACCCTGCATATGTAACAGTTTGTGATCTCTCTCTCGCTCTCCCTCTCTCTCTCTCTCTCTCTCGCTCTCTCTCTCTCGCTCTCTCTCTCTCTCTCTCGCTCTCTAGTGTTGGTCAAATACACATGTAATACATAATTGTACTGTGTGTTTAGCCGGCCGGTGTGGCCGAGCGGTTCTAGGCGCTACAGTCTGGAACCGCGCGACCGCTGCAGTCGCAGGTTCGAATCCTGCCTCGGGCATGGATATGTGTGATGTCCTTAGGTTAGTTAAGTTTAAGTAGTTCTAAGTCTAGGGGACTGATGACCTCAGATGTTAAGTCCCATAGTGCTCAGAGCCATTTGAGGCATCAAACTTCGATAGTTTATCTGCCATACACTAACTACGGTTATTTTCACTTTACCTGGGTATGTTAAATGGTTCTAATTTAAACATAATTAAAGGAAGGAAAGCTGTGGTGAGATAAAACACGGAAAAAAGGAGAAAGCGTCGAATGTGCGCCGCTGCAAGTACAGTTAATGCGACACCATTAGATGGCTAGCGAAGTATGATGCAGATGTAGACGTTCACTTCCATTTACTGTGTGAAGAACGTGCGAGTAAATGAGGATGCAGAACCTATGTGTACTTAAAGGACCTGTGTAAAATCTGAAGTCGATTTACATTTAGGGATGGTGCTGCTGGTAACATATTACAAACACTCATTTGACAGATTTTTCCATAGTTGTTTTTCGACTGTTTTATAGGGTTTAAATCATATTAAAGTCATGTGCTGTGTGTAAATAATTAGGTGTACTTATGAACTATTTAGACAGATTTAGCGACTGTGTTAGACGCTTGCTAACGAGCGCAAGTGTGAATGACTTAGAAGACAATAAAAACTAGGGTATGTCACATTTGCTCAACATATTACGACACAAAGTTATTGTTCCAAAAGATGCAGTCGCTATTTGTTTTTTTAATGTTTACTGTTAACATACTATTTCCATTTGAGGCTAAATTAGTTAGTGTGCACCTTAGTTATGCTAAGAAACCCCCTCAATTTTAACAGGCTACACACGATCCACTAATATCAGTGGCACTTGTGTTGCTGAGGTTGTTCTAAGTTCAACTAACAATAACTTTTCCTTGCATTTTGAGTGATTTTCTGGCACAGATCCAAAGTTCCAAAGATAGTAACACATAGGTGACAGCTGTTTATTTATTTCTTTATCTTAAACTAATCCTATTATCAGTCAATCACTTTTTTTTTAAAAAAAACAAGTGGGTATGCACTACACCGTCCGTGGTGCTCCTGACAACGTCACAGTCCGTCTGGACACTTGTCTTGCTGCAAGAAAGCTCATTTCCCGACTCAAGCCGCGTAACGTTGCTATATGATCCTGCACGTCTCAGCAAACAAAATATCTACCGTCTTGGACGCTAGTCGCGGGGACAGTTGAGATCCTGCGTGGCGTTGAGTACAGCCCTCCTGACTCCGTCGATTCCATATTCGCATGACACTCGTGGAATCCCAACCAACGCGAGTTTATCGTCAATCGATATACAGCAGTCTCAAGGGGTCACGCTCCTGATGCTGTCGAGTTCCCGCAAGTCCTGTAGACTGTTCTCCTTCTTACTTCAGAAATATCGCGATCTTCTTACAAAGAATCCACATTCATATGCAATTTGTGAATGAAAAACTCGCTGCGTAATCTTTTATTATATGCAGAGTAGATAACGTAATCCGTAACCTCTTAGTACGGTTGCACTGAAGTGCTTATCAGCTGCATATTCAAGCGTGTTGATGTTTGTTGCATGCTGCCTTCGTGGTGTTTTAATTTTAATGGCCAACAAAGTACCCCTTTACATACGCCCACTATTTACACTCTCATGTGCGAAAAAAGCGAGCTATGCTTGAGATGAGTAATGTTTCCTACCATGTGGAGACAAGTTTCTCTTCGTGCAGGAGTGAATTATGGGTATGTATCATTGTTTTTAGATGCGTGCAACCTCTCTTTTCTCTCTATTGTAAACACGGGTCACCTGCGCTCTTCTCCAGTCACGTGGGACTTTTTTCATACGGGAGAGATTCTCATAAATATGAATCAAGAGATGGTCTAATTTCTCAGTGTATTCAATGCCAAATTTAATACGTAGTCTATAAGATCCTTTCTTTTTTTTCCTTTTGGGTATTTTCAATGGTTTTTCACTACCTAAAATAATTTTCCAGATAACACTCTATGGCGTAGTCAAATGCAGAGACGGTCTGTAAGTAAAAACTTTATTGCTAAATAATTAATTGAACAATATTTTGAACATAAAACTATATGTTATGTGATTGTTTCAATTTCGAGTAGCAATTATTATTTTCAGTTGTCTGACGCTATTATTTTCATTTGTAATGCTATCAGAGTGAGTGAAGAGGTGAATGCAGCACGTATGTGACCAAAAAAACCTTAGAACTTGTTGATAATGACGAGCGAGCATGTGAACCATTTCGTGTAATTGTTCAGTAAGTCACATTTTCGGCATGAAATGCTTATTGTGAAGAGGCCAGTTTAGATCGGCTGCTCCCGTCGGAGGTTCGAGTCCTCCCTCGGGCATGTGTGTGTGTGTGTGTGTGTGTGTGTGTGTGTAGTCTTCAGCGTAAGTTAGTTTGTCAGATAAAGTAGTGTGTAAGCTTAGGGACCGATGACAGTAGTTTGGTCCCATAGGACTTACCACAAATTTCCATTTTCCAGTTTAGATATTATACAAACAAAATCTGTAATTCCGCCTTTAAGACAAGAAAATATGGGATTGTTTTGAGCTTATTTCCTCTTCAGAAAGTTCTAGTTTTGGCATACGATTAAATTTCATTCGGAATTGAAGAGTGGTCAAGGAGCGTAATTTCATTGTGTCCGAGAAAAGTTATAAAGCTGACTGGCTACAGTATGTTTCAGCCAATCAGAGAGTAGAACGACTGCGCGGTGTTCGCAGCTCGTGGTCGTGCGACAGCGTTCTCGCTTCCCACGCCCGGGTTCCCGGGTTCGATTCCCGGCAGGGTCAGGGATTTTCTCTGCCTCGTGATGACTGGGTGTTGTGTGATGTCCTTAAGTTAGTTAGGTTTAAGTAGTTCTAAGTTCTAGGGGACTGATGACCATAGATGTTCAGTCCCATAGTGCTCAGAGCCAAATTTTTTGACTGCGCGGTTATTAAGTGATTGGTGCGTGCTCGTCTCTAGAAGTCCATATTCAGCGTCCGTAACGTGAGGAGGTATTGCCTGGTGCCCCAGTAGTTTTGTGGAAGTTTTCTTATTTGCATTTGCTGAGGAATTCAGTAATTCTAAAACTGACGAGATCCATTGTAAATAACGTTTCTGGAAGATTTGGTGTAACTATCTTCCGATAGGTTAAAATTCAGTGTGACATACTATGCAGTCGTATTTCAGAAACTTTAGATCACAGAATACTGGTGAACTGTGTAATACTGGGCGAGCATTCTTAACTGATAAATATCTTGTAGACTTTGAGACCGTTACTGACTGGTTCAAGTTGCAGTTCTTTGGACAGCCTGGCTATTAGTGACAGAATGTGCTGTGCGAATGAACGGAGCAGTACAAATGTTGATCAGGTATTTGCCTTTGAAGTTAGAAACTGTGTTTTAGTGCGGATTGCCTGTCAGTAAGTTAACTGAACAGGCGAGTCCCTACTCTTAGTACGAAAGTACGTCATTATGTTATACTGGCTCTTCCGCAAAGTGCCTTTCAAATGAGTGGCAAAGCATTGTTCTGACAAGTCTGCGAATATTTATTTTCTACTAAATCTGTTAACAATATACGGAATACAGAAATTAGTAACTAATATAACTAAGGTTCACAGTGAGTTCGTGAAACGGCTTCTGGTACCGTACACAGCTAAGACAATTTCTCCCTTGACATTATTACACGGCTATGCCCCAGGGTCAGATAACAGGACAGGAGAATGAAGGTTCTCCAACACTCCAACAAATTAGTAACACAGTCACACAAATGAGTTAAGTAGGTTTACTTATCTTTGTGACTTTGTTGAACAAGCCGGCCGGAGTGGCCGAGCGGTTCTAGGTGCTACAGTCTGGAACTGCGCGACCGCTACGGTCGCAGGTTCGAATCCTGCCTCGGGCATGGATGTGTGTGATGTTCTTAGGTTAGTTAGGTTTAAGTAGTTCTAAGTTCTAGGGGACTGATGACCTCAGTAAGTCCCATAGTGCTCAGAGCCATTTGAACCATTTGTTGAACAAGGAAGTCTGCAACACTGCATGTAATATAACACAAAAAGGCCCTCCATGGCTAAGTGCAAATAACCGTAGGTAAACTTCACTGTATACAGCAAATGCAATTTACTACAACTGTATGTTCACATCTACGAGTTCACTAAACGACGTTCCCTGTCTAAGTCAGCCTTGGGAGATGATCTATAACTACGTGGGCGAGAGCTGTATTCCGAGTTGGTTTCTGTTTGTTGTTGTCCAGTCATTGGCTGATTGTACTCGGCGGGCAATTAGCCGAGGCGAAGTCAATATCTTCATCCCCAGTGCCGCCCGTGGCGCTGGTAGAACTCGCGCTAGTGCCGAATCTCTATGGCACTGCCACCAGGTCGCATCTTTGCGCCTGCGGTGCTATTGCCCTGGCTGTGTCTGGTTCGGACGACACAGCGAAAAAGGACGAGCCTGATTGCTGGAGGTCGTGATGCAGGTTTGTTACTCTACTTGTCCATAAGGTGGCTCTGTTGTATTTAAATTGTCTAATCAACATAACGTGCTATGAATCAACAACAGACCCATCCATTACTCAGTGCTATTCAGGGACGTGCAGTACATTACTATCGAGAAGTGCCGGCACAATATTTCCTGATGGCCTGGATTAGAAGGGGAAATCGTATTCCATGGTCTGCGGGGTCACCTGACCTGAATCCCCTTGAGTATTTCCTGTGGAAATATCTAAAGTCTATTGTGAATGAGACACCAGTGGATACGGAGATGGAATTAGTGGTCAAAATTGTAGCTGCCTGCGTGTGATTCGAAACACGCCGGGGATGCTCGTCAGAGTGCGTCAGAATCTTATTCGCGATATCATGTTTAAAAAGAAAGGCTCCAAGCACAGTGGGACTTAACATCTGAAGTCATCAGTACCCTAGACTTACAACTACTTAAACTTAACTAACTTAAGGACATCACACACATCCATGCCCGAGACAGGATTCGAACCTGCGACCGTAGCAGCAGCTCGGTTCCGGACTGAAGCGCCTAGAACCGCTTGGCCACAGCGGCCGGCGATGTCATGTTTGCTTTGAGGTTGGTGGCCGTCAGTTTCAGCATATTTCGTAAGATACAGTACAAATGGCACGTTAATTCTGTCGATGATGGTATTTGCAGTTAACTAATGTAAATAAAAAAGTTCACAGTAATGTGATTTTATTCGTATTATCTTGTTAAGCTGGCTTCTACGACCTCAGGTTCCCTACGTCAAATTGTTCTGTGCATCGTGTTAAATTTTTGCAAACTCTTGTGGAAACACCCGTTATAAGAATCGTGATCAGCGTCAGATGTTAAGCGTTTACTGTGATGGACACGACGATGCCGAGGACTCTTGTGAGACAGCGTTATCTGCACCTTACACAGTTTGAAAGGGACCTCAGTGTCGGTCTCCATTTCGCCGGCTGTTCGAATAGTGCAATATTTTTGTAGGGTGTTCAGAAGTGACACTGGCCCGATGTTGGATTGGAATGTGGGTGAAGATATGCTGTCTTCAAGTTTGAGGCCGACCACGTCTAACCACAACAAGGGAGAATCGACGTAATGTGGACCAGGCACGTCGTAACTCATCCACAACTGCAATTTAAGAACAAGCAATGAATTTCTTGCAAAATTATGTGTCATCCTGCACCACTGGTTGGACTAGCGGCAATGAGACTTGGGAATTAAAGTAAGGAAGATTAGCGTTAAGCGTTCCGCAGACAAGGAGGTCATTAGAAACGGAGCACAAGCTCGGCTTACGGAAAGATAGGTAAGAAATCGGCTGTGCAAATTTTCAAAGGAACCATCCCAACATCTGCTGGAGCGATTTAGGGAAACCACAGAAAACCTAAATCAGCGTACCCTGACGTGGATTTCACCCGTCGCCGTCCCGAAAACGAGCCCAGTGTGCTAGCCACAGCGCTACCTCGCTCGGCGACTAGAGAACTACTGTCCTATGCGCAAGCTGCTGGGAACATCACTCCACAAACAACTGCGTTTGGAGTCGTACCGCGACCGTGATACATGGACTGCTGACGAATGGCGTCACACTGTGTTCTGCGATGAATCGCGGATCTGTACAATTCTGGATAAATAAATATGCTGGATGACCATCCTCGGCAAATATGGCGGCGACCTGGGGAAAGGTCCAATTCTTCCAATATTTGGGGAGGCACAGCGATATTACTCCTGACGTCATGGTGTGGGAAGTCATCGGGTATGAGTAAGTCATTGCTGATAGTAAGAGGGTTACTCGGAAAGAAAGGAACGATCGCTGGCGAAATGGAAACCACAGTGAAAATCCGATGAAGTTTTGCACAGGTGTGTTGTGCAGTGTCTGTAGTATGGCCGTCGATCGCATTACGTCGTTATTTTTAGTTCTGAGAACACAAGGAGCACATAAATATATCTAGAACAACAGTGTATCCCGCCAAGTACGAGGGCCTGGTGAGAAATTTAGCCTGAAGCTATGCAGCCAACATTACATAACTGTCGTGCGGTTTCTTATTCAAGTCAATTCTCAGCCGCATTCTGCAGGGACAATGAAGATGCTCCTGCATCGTTTTCAATTGGAAATGTTTGATTACCCACAGTACAGCCCGTAATTGTCTCCCTCCGAGTTTCATCTCTGCTCACATGAACCGCTGGTTATGAAGACAACATTTTGCACGGACAACGAGCTGTAGGCCAGCGTAGAGAATTGGCGGAAAGCACTGGCGACTGCCTTCTATAACGAGGGCATTGGAAAGTTGGTACAACGCTACAACAAACGTATAAGTCGGATCTGCGACTATGAAGATAAGCAGCTGGAATTTGTAGCTAACTGTTGCAATAAAACAGTTTTGATTTTCACTGTGGTTTCCATTTCGCGACCTATCGTTTCTTACTTTCCGAATAGCCCGCGTAATTAAGGGGATTGTGACGGTACAACGCCATGCACATCCTGCGCCTCAATATGGTGCCGCTTTTCTAAGCACGGCAGTGCTCGTCCACAAATGGCCCGGGTCTCTATGAACTGTAGGAGTAATGTTGAGGTACCCCCGTGGCTAACAAGATCGCCAGATCTGTCCGCGAAGGAAAATACATAGGACCGGCTTTCTCAACTCAGTCACAGTGCTAGCACCGTGGGCCAGATACAGCCTTTGCGGACCGGCTTGCATCAGGAGAGTATAAAACGGCTTTATGACGGCCTTTCCCACCGAATAAGTGCACGCATCCAGACCAGAGAGGGTGCATTTTCATACTGATAAGTGCGCTCCTATCGGCATGTTCTTTGAAATTTGACTCGATTTAGTAATCACTGAAATAACATCATATACCATCTAAGCCAATAGAGTTACATTACGTTTCCTCCTCCCCTTCTAAGTGCTTCACTTTGTGTGTGTGTGTGTGTGTGTGTGTGTGTGTGTGTGTGTGTCAGGGAATGTACACTACTGGCCATTAAAATTGCTACACCACGAAGATGACGTGCTACAGGCGCGAAATTTAACCGACAGGAAGAAGATGCTGTGATATGAAAATGATTAGCTTTTCAGAGCATTCACACAAGGTTGGCGCCGGTGGCGACACCTACAACGTGCTGACATGAGGAACGTTTCCAACCGATTTCTCATACACAGACAGCAATTGACCGGCGTTGCCCGGTGAAACGTTGTTGTGATGACTCGTGTAAGGGGAAGAAATGCATACCATCACGTTTCCGACTTTGATAAAGGACGGATTGTAGCCTATCGCGATTGCGGTTTATCGTATCGCGACATTGCTGCTCGCGTTGGTCGAGATCCAATGACTGTTCGCAGAATATGGAATCGGTGGGTTCAGGAGGGAAATACGGAACTCCGTACTGGATCCCAACGGTCTCGTATCACTAGCAGTCGAGATGACAGGCATCTTATCCGCATGGCTGTAACGGTTCGTGCAGCCACGTCACGATCCCTGAGTCAACAGATGGGGACGTTTGCAAGACAACAACCATCTTCACGAACACTTCGACAACGTTTGCAGCAGCATGGACTATCAGCTCGGAGACCGTGGCTGCGATTACCCTTGACGCTGCATCACATACAGGAGCGTCTGCAATGGTGTACTCAACGACGAACATGGGTGCACGAATGGGAAAACGTTATTTTTTCGGATGAATACAGGTTCTGTTTATAGCATCAAGATGGTCGCATCCGTGTTTGGCGACATCGCGGTGAACGCACAGTACAAGCGAATATTCGTCATCGCCATACTGGCGTATCACCCGGCGTGATGGTATGGGGTGCCATTAGTTACACGTCTCGGTTCGCACTGACAGCACTTTGAACAGTGGACATTACATTTCAAATGTGTTACGACCCGTGGCTCTACCCTTCATTCGATCCCTGCGAAACCCTACATTTCAGCAGGAAATGCACGACCGCATGTTGCAGGTCCTGTACGGCCCTTTCTGGATGCAGAAAATGTTCGACTGCTTTCCTGGCGAGCACATTCTCCAGATCTCTGACCAATTGCAAACGTCTGGTCAATGGTGGCCGAGCAACTGGCTCGTCACAATATGCCAGTCACTACTCTTGATGAACTGTGGTATCGTGTTGAAGCTGCATGGGCAGCTGTACCTGTACACGCCATCCAAGCTCAGTCTGACCCAATGCCCAGGCGCATCAAGGCAATTATTGCGGCCAGAGGTGGTGGTTCTGGGTATTGATTCCTCAGGATCTGTGCACCCAAACTGTGTGACAATGAAATCACTTGGAAGTTCTAGTATAATATATTTGTCCGTTTATCATCTGTATTTCTTCTTGGTGTAGCAATTTTAATGGCCATTAGTGCACGTGTCTTTACGAGTTGGCACAACGCCAACGTTAGTTATGCACTTGACCGCGTAACACAAACATCCGAACTGTTCATGTGCCACCGTCTTCTATGTGGCTTAATAGATGGAGTGTCCGTGAGAAGCGTGAGTGCGAACTGTGCAGTGTAGTGAAAGTTCTGCAGAGTGGTGAGGTGGACAAAGGTTCCACGGGAGCGTGGCGCCCGCATTGGCGCGCCGCCGTGACGTAGCTTCGGCCCCGCCCCCCGCCAAGGCCAGCGCAGCACGCGCGCCTCCTGCCTCGCCTCCTGCCTCCCGCAGCCTGCCACACGCCACACGCCTCCTGCGCAATTTCTGCAGCGGCTCCGCTTCTGCGCATCTCTTCTGCTGCTGCTGCCCACTTCTAAGCATCGTAATGGCTTTGCAAGTACACTTACACAACTTCCTTTTATCGTACAGAAGGATAGCAAAAAAAATGGTTCAAATGGCTCTGAGCGCTATGCGACTTAACTTCTGAGGTCATCAGTCGTCTAGAACTTAGAACTAATTAAACCTAACTAACCTAAGGACATCACACACATCCATGCCCGAGGCAGGATTCGAACCTGCGACCGTAGCGGTCGCTCGGCTCCAGACTGTAGCGCCTAGAACCGCACTGGAACTCCGGCCGGCGAAGGCTAGCACACCGGACGAATAATTATTTACCCCCCCCCCCCCCCCCCAAAGGCATCAGGCTAGTATCCTCTCTGGCCTTCATAAATGTTGTGTTGGCAGAAGAGCCAACACCGTGTTACGAATGAAGGCCGAAATGCAAGCGTTTTAGCTCACGCAGGCTGGCGTGAGGAGGGAAGGACTATACTGACGTGAGGTCTGGAACATCACAAGGAATTAGAATTCAGAAAGCGGACATAATTAGTTTGATGCTTAACTTTAATCCACTAATGATGAACGTCGCTCTTGACGGTACGTGATTCACAATATTATCTCTTCAGGATACATAGTAACTGAATATGGCGTCTTGCTAGGTCGTAGCAAATGACGTAGCAGAAGGCCATGCTAAACTGTCGTCTCTGCAAATGAGAGCGTATGTAGACAATGAACCATCGCTAGCAAAGTCGGCTGTACAACTGGGGCGAGCGCTAGGGAGGTTCTCTAGACTAGACCTGCCGTGTGGCGGCGCTCGGTCTGCAATCACTGATAGTGGCGACACGCGGATCCGTCGTATACTACCGGACCGTGGCCGACTTAAGGCTACCACCTAGCAAGTGTGGTGTCTGGCGGTGACACCACTATAATAGCGTCAATTCGGCGAAGAAAGAAATCTACAAGTTCCCAGGTATGCCAAATCCAAATGATGCCGCTCGCTAACGGTAAGATTCCATAAAATTACCAAACTCCGGGGATGTTGACTGCTACCTTTCGCCCACTGTTCTAAATTGTCCAAAACTTTTTTTATGGCCAGACCGGATGATGAAGCGACCCTGTTGAGGTGCGATAGGCTGCATACAGGAGGGGGGGACCAAAAGAAACCGGACTCCGAGGGCGCTGCCACTCATAGACGTAGTGCAGGATTCTCACGCTAGATGGTGTTAGTAGAGATCTACATGAAAGAGCTGTGCAGACGGCGTCAGTGTAGAGCTGAAAGTGCAAGTGTGGTATTGTATTTCTCTGACTGTTGGCGGGTTACCACTGCGAAGTCGGTATGGCAACTTTAAAAGAACAAGAGTGTGTGTGAAATTTTGTTTCATGCTTTAAAAAACTGCAACGGAGACACACCAAATGCTTCAGGAAGCTTTCCAGGAGGACGCTATGAGCCGCACACAGGTTTTCGAGTGTTTTGGGCGCTTTAAACGTGGTGAGATGTGTGTTGAAGAACAAGCTCGTTCTGGACGCCCTTCAACATCGAAAAATGAGGAGAACTTTGAAAAGGTCCGCCTAAAGATCAACGAGGATCGTCACCAAACGATCGACCAAATTTCAGCAGAGACGGAATCAGTTGAAGCTCGTGCCAGCGGATTTTAAGTGAGGATTTGCAGATGAGACATGTTGTTGCTAAATTTGTTCCGCGCCCTCTCAAACAGGAGCAAAAAACCATCCGCATGAATGTGTGTCAGGACTTCAAGACAGAGACTGCACGTGATCCAAACTTCTTGAACAAAGTCATTCATTACAGCAAATGCCGGGATGGTTCCTTTCAAAGGGCACGGCCGACTTCCTTCTCTGTCCTTCCCTAATCCGATGATATCCTCGTTGTCTGGTCTCCTTCCCCAAACAACCCCTCCCCCCCCCCCCCCTCAAAATCATTACAGGGGATGAGAGTTGGAGTTACGGGTATGACCCAGAAAACAAGCAAGCGACAAGCCAGTGGAGAACTACCACCTCTTCCAAACCAAAAACAGCAAGGCAAGTAGGTCAAATGTGAAGACGATGATCATTGTCTTTTTGATGTTCGTGGAATTGTGCATCGGGAATTCGTACCCCCTGGCCAGACTGTTAACCAGCACTTTTACTTGGATGTTTTAAGGCGTCTGCGAGAGGATGTGAGGAGGAACGCCCGGAACTTTGGCGATCAGGTGACTGGTTTCTACATCACGACAACGTTCCAGTACACGCGGCCTTACGAGTGACCCACTATTTGGCATCTCAGAGGTGGTATGTCGTTCCCCACGCTCCGTATTCGCCGGACCTAGCCCCGTGCGACTTTTTCCTATCTCCACGAATGGAAAAAACGCTAAAAGGGGAGCGTTATGACGATGTGGAGGCGGTAGAAACAGCTTCGCAAAGGGCATGGGACAATATCAAACTTGAAGAGTTCCAAACATGCTTCCAACAGTAGGAAAAGAGACTTGACAAGTGCATCGTATGTAATGGAGAGTATTTTGAAGATTAGTGACGTAATTTTGTAAAAAGGTTCATCAATAAATTTTTATGACAACAATCCGGTTTCTTTTGAGTCCCCCCTCATATGTATTCGTCAGACATGGAATGTACAGCGCGGACACCGTCATCTTGGTAGACGGGAATGCTCACTGCCGTCCCATCATGAAGATGTAATGGAAGAGCAGCGCATGATCACAAGGAACGTTGAAATAAACATTCTGGTTCATATGTGAGTGCAGGCTTTCTCGGCGAATTTCATATATGAAGTCTTCACGGGTTGTCAGCCGAGTAGCGTCGTCGTCTCGTAGCAACGTTTCGCTGGAATGCGTCTCCATCATCTTCAGACGAAGATCTTCAGGCGACAAGTGGCCCATCGGGATCTCCGACCGCCGTGTCATCCTCAGTTGAGGATACACATAGGAGGGGCGTGTGGTCTGCACGCTATGATGGTTTTCTTTGACCGGAGCCACTACTATTCGGTCGAGTAGCTCCTCAGTTGGCATCACGAGGCTGAGTGCACACCGACAAATGGCAACAGCGCATGGCGACTGGATGGTCTCCCATCCTAGTGCTGGCCACGCCCAACAGCGCTTAACTCTTAACTTCGGTGATCTCACGCGAACCGGTGTATCCACTGCAGCAAGGCCATTGCCTGACAACCCGTGAAGACTTCATATATCCTGGTTCATATTCACGGTAACCTGAATGACTGGTCCCAAGTCATACTACGAAAAACAACGCTCCAAACCATTACATAGCCACCTCCGACCTGTACTACACCATCCACCCACTGCAGCTTATACGTGTCAGTAGGCCGTCGGTGCACTGGATGCCTTGTTTTCTTTTAAAAGAAATTTCGACTGCTCGGATCACACTACACGCCACCAGTCAGCTGTAATCAAGTTTCTGTCGTGTTTGCTCCACTGAAGACGTGCAGCTTTATTAACCACTACTGATACTGGTCTTACGCGAGATAATGGACTCCAAATGTTCACTGCATGCGAATCCTTTCGCTACCTTTAGTTGGAAACTAGTTGAGCTGGACCTGCATTCATTGACAACATCAATTTCTATCGGGTTTGAAACAGACTGTCATTTGCAGAATCGTAAAATTACCGTAGCCTACGGTAGACTATCAGAAGTAAGCGTCGACCACGGTAGTTTTCCTACTAGTTTTTGGTCAGTTAAGATCATAACCGTGTTACCTGAACGTTAGATGTGCTGCATATGCACTAGGCGTCACCTCATTTGGATCCCTTTGGGTATGCGACCAGTGTCTTACTAGGTTCCCCTAGAAACCGGAAGCGGTAAACAGTCTAGAAACTGACTAAAGATATACAGGGTGAGTCACTAACTATTGCACCAAGAATAACTCCGAAGGTATGATAGGAGCTGAAAAGTTTGAGGGACAAATGTTGCATGGGACAACGGGGGCCATAATATGACGATGGTTTTTTGTTGATAAGTGGGGCGCTTCAGAGATACGAAGGTCAACTGTTTTTTTTCTTTTTTTAATGGGATGCTGTAGTTCAGTATTTATTTTCTGATAGCGGCTATCGAGACGAATCCAATGATGTGTAACAGTAAGGTCTTTGTAGGTCAACGAAGGTCACAAAGGTGATACAACGATTTGGGAATTATCTCTGCAACTCATTTCTAGACACCAACCAGTGAAATATGTGCAAGACACCCATCGTGTTGATACCGCATTCTGTTCCTTGTTCCTAAAGGAATTTCTTCCACAAACAGACCTAGTGTTTCTTGCAGGAATATGGTGTACTTTCTGCCATTAAGATTTCCTTCGATGGAACGGCGGCCTATGATTCTGTGCTCCAGAATCCCACACCATACATTCACCGACCACGGTTATTGGTGTGCAGCCTGCCGCAGCCAACATCGATTTTCAGTTGCCCAATAATGAATGTTATGCAAATTAATATTTCTATGGTTCGTGAATGTAGCCCCGTCAGTAAATAAAATCAAATTAATAAACGTGTCATCCCCCTAAATCTTATGTTGAGCCCATCGGCAGAATTCAGTGCGACGCATACAATCCGTACCACTTAATTATTGGTGGATACTGATAAGGTACGGATGATATTTATACCGATGCTCAACACAAAACACCACTTTTCTGGCTCACGCCAGATTCCCTTGCGATTTGACGCGAACTAACACAAGGATCTCTAACAACAGTGGCAAGAGTACCAATTTCCGTTTTCTCGTTAGTAACTTTCCTTCGCCGGATATGTTTCCGATGCATTAAAGATCCAGTTGTTCTCAATTTATCAAACACATATTTAAATGTATGACGTGTAGGGCGAGTACGTTAAGGATATCTTTCTCACTGAATTTCGTTGGCATTCTCCGTAAATGAGAAGCATATCGACTTGTTCTTCGAAGGAATACGTCATTCACATTCCCTCGATTCGACGATACTAGTCTTACCATTCCTGTTAGTATTGTATTGCGAAGCCGCCGAATGGTGTTTACAAGTCAATGGTACGTTAGATGGATGCGCCGTATTCGGCGAATATTAACTATTTGCACGATATACGAGAGAGAATTGTCAGAGCATATGCTTCGATATGTGCCGAAGTGGTAAGGTTCAAATGGCTATGAGCACTCTGTGACTTAACTGATGAGGTCATCAGTCGCCTAGAACTTAGAACTAATTAAACCCAACTAACCTAAGGACATCACACACATCCATGCCCGAGGCAGGATTCGAACCTGCGACCGTAGCGGTCGCTCGGTTCCAGACTGTAGCGCCCAGAACCGCACGGCCACTCTGGCCGGCTGAAGTGGTAAGGAATACCACTCAATCCATTATAAGAATATTGCAGCACTGCACTGATACCAATGGTCATCACTTCGAACACCTTTTGTAAATGGACGTTCATGCCACCTTTTTTACTTTCGTTTACCTTCAAAGACCTTACTGTTACACATCATTGGATTCGTCTCGATACCCGCTATCAGAAAACAAGTACCAAACTATAGCATCCCATAAAAAAACTTCATGTCTCTGACGTGACCCCAACTAGCAACAAAAATCCAATGTCATATTATGGCCCCGTCGTCCCATGCAACATTTGTCCTACAAACGTTTCAGCTACTATCATACTTTCGGAGTTATTTTAGATGGCAATAGTTAGTGACTCACCCTGTATGAAGGGCCGCGTAAGCCACGGAAGATTTGTTGTTCTACGTAGTTATCCTCTCGTCTATTACTTAAAAATAAAGAGTATTTCAGTATTTATAGAGAAACTGAAACTGTCAATTTTTAAATGCCAGTTTTATTCGAAAACTGTTGATCCGTAACGTGAAACACATGGATGTTAGAGTAAGAGAAAAAATACAGATTTACCATATAGCACTCGGAAACGCAATTTCCTTAAAAAAGAAAGATAAAATTTAAAAAAATCGCAAACAAAAATCGTATCAGGCATTGCTTCAATACTTCGTTGAGTTTATACAGAACATGTTTGTGTTACTCATAAACAACTTTCGTACTTATCGATAATAACAGGAAACTCTTGCCTTTGATCATGATAAGGAATGTTTTATGAGTACAACAAACAAAACAATAATAATTACACAATTTTTTATGTGTATGCATGTAAACTGTACTTTCATTAACGATAAACTGATTTTCATTATTAATAAAATGCAATTCATATTTTGTAATGATATAAACTACACAATGGTTTGCGGTTCTAATTATGTGCTAAACAAACGAACAACAATGAAAGAGAAGTCGTTGGCTCCCAGTTCCTCTCACACATTCATTTCTGTTTCTTTCCCTACCAGTGCTATCAACAATACTGGTATTCCCACCATTTGCTATATCGTTTACGTGCTGTATCAAAACTACCGAACACTAGTTCTGGCATAGCGCAACTCTAAGTCTTTTGACATCGCGTGATACTCGACTCCAGACTGTCGGTTAGGATCTTTTCACTAGCATTGTTCTTACGCGTGTTACATCGCTTCAAATGGTACACCATTGCTTGTAGACATGGTGGACACCATCCGTCGGAAGTTCGAGTTCTCCCTCGGGCATCGTTGTGTGTGTGTGTTGTCCTTAGCGTATGTTAGTTTAAGTTAAATTAAGCAGTGTGTAAGCCTAGGGACCAATGACATTAGCAGTTTGGTTCCACAGGAGCTTACCATAAATTTCCAAATTTTCATGCTGGAAATCCGCATTTGCACACGAACAAATTGGGCAACTTTATTCATGGTGTTACTATGGCTGCGACCAAACATTATACCCATTATCTCACCAGTGCAGCTGACTGGCGCATATACACCCTTTCACTGACATGATTTACGTCTGCGGGGGAGTGTCAAATGACTGCGTGGTGCCAGTTATGCGCCATCCACAGCGCTCCAAAGAATCCAGTGTGCTCTTTTTAAGTGATGACTAATATTTACTCCGCTCAAGTTGTATATGAAGGAGACGATCAATTTGGAAACCATACCTGTTTTATCATATATTCTTCATCAGCTGTAATCAGTTTCAGAGCCTATCTACAACCACGTTGGTACCCCGCAGAACAACGTGCAGTGTGTTATAGAGGTTACAATACATGCCAACATTACTTTCGCCCACACCCTATCCCATCCGTAGACAGTAGAAAGGGAGAAACATTTTCGCCATTCTTTCGCGTGCATCTGAATTTCTCTGCCGTACGTTTGACTTGTATTGGAACGTGAACTCGAGGCTCGGGCTCGTCTCAGATTTTCATTGTCATTAATGTTTGTTCCAACCAGATGTTCTCCCGCGGAGTTTTTTTGGGGAGAACATCACTTATCAGAAACGATTCCGTGAAGGACTGGGACATATCCAAGCACATGGATATAAATGAAACGAATTTAAGCGTCCGGCCATCCTGATTTAGCTTTTCCGTGATTTCCCTAAATCGCTCCAGGCAAATGCTGGGATGGTTCCTTTGAAAGGGCACGGCCGACTTCCTTCCCCATCCTTCCCTACTCCGATGCGACCGATGACCTCGCTGTTTGGTCTCTTCCCCCAAACAATCCAATCCAATCCAAACGAATTTAACTAACTCACACGAAATGAATGGAACAAAGTCGTTCTGACACAGCTTTATGATCAAAGTTTTGTCGCAGCTACTGAAGCGTAATGAGTGGGTATTTCCGTTCCGATCGTGTGTAGGGCTGAAAGCTGTTTACAAGTTCCTTGAGTGCCGTATAACCAAGAATAGAAAAGAATGCTCAAGTAATGCACGCTGAAGTCTAGTTTCCCAATGGATATTAACCATCTTAAGTCATAGACCTTCAGCTTTATAATAGACTAGCACAGAGAGAAAATGACGCATTGAGAGTACAGTGCGAGTTTTTAGCGAATGCATTATTTGTAAATGTGAAAAATGAAACTAATATGTGTACAGGTAATGACTTAAACATGCTTTACTACCAATTTTCCAGACGCAAATGGAGAATCTAGTAAGGTCATAATTAGTTACACAAGATCTGCTTTAAGATCTAACAATGTACTCTACTGCTTGAAACAAGAATGAAAGTAGGGAGATTAAGGTTGAACGTCCCGTCGATGACTAGGTCATCAGGCAAGGACCACAAGCTCCAACGGGGGATGGATGAGGTAGGAAATCTGCCGTGTTCTTTTCAGAGAAATTATCCTCGCATTCAAGTTTAGCGACTTAGGGAAGTTACGGAAAACCAAAATCTGGCGGGCTGGACGGGGACTTGAACCGCCATACCCTGGAATACAGTCCTCTCGCTGCGCTACATCACACGGTATTTGAAATAAACTCGGTTGCAACTCAATACGTTGTTGTTGTTGTTGTTGTTGTTGTTGCCTTCAGTCCTGAGACTGGTTTGATGCAGCTCTCCATGCTACTCTATCCTGTGCAAGCTGCTTCATCTCCCAGTACCTACTGCAACCTACATCCTTCTGAATCTGCTTAGTGTATTCATCTCTTGGTCTCCCTCTACGATTTTTACCCTCCACGCTGCCCTCCAATGCTAAATTTGTGATCCCTTGATGCCTCAAACCATGTCCTACCAACCGATCCCTTCTTCTAGTCAAGTTGTGCCACAAACTTCTCTTCTCCCCAATCCTATTCAATACCTCCTCATTAGTTACGTGATCTACCCATCTAATCTTCAGCATTCTTCTGTAGCACCACATTTCGAAAGCTTCTATTCTATTCTTGTCCAAACTAGTTATCGTCCATGTTTCACTTCCATACATGGCTACATTCCAAACAAATACTTTCAGAAACGACTTCCTGATACATAAATCTATAATCGATGTTAACAAATTTCTCTTCTTCAGAAATGCTTTCCTTGCCATTGCCAGTCTACATTTTATATCCTCTCTACTTCGATCATCATCAGTTATTTTACTTCCTAAATAGCAAAACTCCTTTACTACTTTAAGTGTCTCATTTCCTAATCTAATTTCTTCAGCATCGCCCGATTTAATTTGACTACATTCCATTATCCTCGTTTTGCTTTTGTTGATGTTCATCTTATATCCTCTTTTCAAGACACTGTCCATTCCGTTCAACTGCTCTTCCAAGTCCTTCGCCGTCTCTGACAGAATTACAATGTCATCGGCGAACCTCAAAGTTTTTACTTCTTCTGCATGAATTTTAATACCTACTCCAAATTTTTCTTTTGTTTCCTTTACTGCTTGCTCAATATACAGATTGAATAACATCGGGGAGAGGCTACAACCCTGTCTCACTTCTTTCCCAACCACTGCTTCCCTTTCATGCCCCTCGACTCTAATAACTGCCATCTGGTTTCTGTACAAATTGTAAATAGCCTTTCGCTCCCTGTATTTTACCCCTGCCACCTTCAGAATTTGAAAGAGAGTATTCCAGTCAACATTGTCAAAAGCTTTCTCTAAGTCTACAAATGCTAGAAACGTAGGTTTGCCTTTTCTTAATCTTTCTTCTAAGATAAGTCGTAAGATCAGTATTGCCTCACGTGTTCCAACATTTCTAAGGAATCCAAACTGATCCTCCCCGAGGTCCGCATCTACCAGTTTTTCCATTCGTCTGTAAATAATTCGCGTTAGTATTTTGCAGCTGTCAGCTGTGGCTTATTAAACTGATAGTTCGGTAATTTTCACATCTGTCAGCACCTGCTTTCTTTGGGATTGGAATTGTTATATTCTTCTTGAAGTCTGAGGGTATTTCACCTGTCTCATACATCTTGCTCACCAGCTGGTAGAGTTTTGTCAAGACTGGCTCTCCCAAGGCCGTCAGTAGCTCTAATGGAATGTTGTCTACTCCGGGGGCCTTGTTTCGACTCAGGTCTTTCAGTGCTCTGTCAAACTCTTCACGCAGTATCTTACCTCCCATTTCGTCTTCATCTACATCCTCTTCCATTTCCATAATACTGTCCTCAAGTACATTGCCCTTGTATAAACCTTCTATATACTCCTTCCACCTTTCTGCCTTCCCTTCTTTGCTTAGAACTGAGTTGCCATCTGAGCTATTGATATTCATACACGTGGTTCTCTTCTCTGCAAAGGTCTCTAATTTTCCTGTAGGCAGTATCTATCTTACCCCTAGTGAGATAAGCTTCTACATCCTTACATTTGTCCTCTAGCCATCCCTGCTTAGCCATTTTGCACTTCCTGTCGATCTCATTTCTGAGACGTTTGTATTCCTTTTTGCCTGCTTCATTTACTGCATTTTTATATTTTCTCCTTTCATCAATTAAATTCAATATTTCTTCTGTTACCCAAGGATTTCTAGCAGCCCTCGTCTTTTTACCTACTTTATCCTCTGCTGCCTTCACTACTTCATCCCTCAGAGCTACCCATTCTTCTTCTACTGTGTTTCTTTCCCCCATTGCTGTCAATTGTTCCCTTATGCTCTCCTTGAAACTCTGTACAACCTCTGGTTTTTCAGTTTATCCAGATCCCATGTCCTTAAATTCCCACCTTTTTGCAGTTTCTTCAGTTTTAACCTACAAGTCATAACCAAAAGATTGTGGTCAGAGTCCACATCTGCCCCTGGAAATGTCCTACAATTTAAAACCTGATTCCTAAATCTCTGTCTTACCATTATATAATCTTTCTGATACCTTTTAGTATCTCCAGAATTCTTCCATGTATACAACCTTCTTTTATGATTCTTGAACCAAGTGTTAGCTATGATTAAGTTATGCTCTGTGCAAAATTCTACCAGGCGGCTTCCTCTTTCATTTCTTAGCCCCAATCCATAATCACCTACTATGTTTCCTTCTCTCCCTTTTCCTACTGACGAATTCCAGTCACCCATGACTATTAAATTTTCGTCTCCCTTTACTACCTGAATAATTTCTTTTATTTCATCACACATTTCATCAATTTCTTCATCATCTGCAGAGCTTGTTGGCATATAAACTTATACTACTGTAGTAGGCATGGGCTTTGTGTCTATCTTGGCCCCAATAATGCGTTCACTATGCTGTTTGTAGTAGCTTACCCGCACTCCTATTTTTTTATTCATTATTAAACCTACTCCTGCATTACCCCTATTTGATTTTGTATTTATAACCCTGTATTCACCTGACCAGAAGTCTTGTTCCTCCTGCCACCGAACTTCACTAATTCCCACTATATCTAACTTTAACCTATCCATTTCCCTTTTTAAATTTTCTAACCTACCTGCCCGATTAAGGGATCTGACATTCCACGCTCCGATCCGTAGAACGCCAGTTTTCTTTCTCCTGATAACGACGTCCTCCTGAGTAGTACCCGCCCGGAGATCCGAATGGGGGAGTATTTTACCTCCGGAATATTTTACCCAAGAGGACGTCGTCATCATTTAATCATACAGTAAAGCTGCATGTCCTCGGGAAAAATTACGGATGTAGTTTCCCCTTGCTTTCAGCCGTTCGCAGTACCAGCACAGCAAGGCCGTTTTGGTTGATGTTGCAAGGCCAGATCAGTCAATCATCCAGACTGTTGCCCCCTCCAACTACTGAAAAGGCTGCTGCCCCTCTTCAGGAACCACAGTTTGTCTGGCCTCTCAACAGATACCCCTCCGTTGTGGTTGCACCTACGGTACGGCCATCTGTATCGCTGAGGCACGGCAAGGTCCATGGTTCATGGGAGGGGGGGGGGGGGGGGGGGGGGGAGACTCAATACGTACGCACACAAAATAAAAATATAACTTGGTTAGACGTGGAATTATATTAACAGGTACTGAATTAGCGACGATAAATGTTAACAGAATACAGATAGACTTTAAAAAAATCTGTTTTAAAAACTATATGTATGCTGCAGGAATGGAAGTTTAGAAGACGAAATTATAAAACAATTATGTCTCAACCAGCCATTAATATCGGATCTGAATGCTATGCACCTACTTATAAGAAAAGAAATATCACGCACAGACGTAACCATTGCAGAAAATGGAACAGGAATGGCACTAAAAATACAAGAAATGTGCACTACAGGCCATTAAAATTGCTACACCACGAAGATGACGTGCTACAGACGCGAAATTCAACCGACAGGAAGAAGATGATGTGATATGCAAATGATTAACGTTTCAGAGCATTCACACAAGGTTGGCGCCGGTGGCGACACCTACAACGTGCTGACATGAGGAAAGTTTCCAACCGATTTCTCACACACAAACAGCAGTTGACCGGCGTTGATTGGTGAGACGTTGTTGTGATGCCTCATGTAAGGAGGAGAAATGCGTACCATCACGTTTCCAACTTTGATAAAGGTCGGATTGTAGCCTATCGCCGGCCGCGGTGGTCTCGCGGTTCTAGGCGCGCAGTCCGGAACCGTGCGACTGCTACGGTCGCAGGTTCGAATCCTGCCTCGGGCATGGATGTGTGTGATGTCCCTAGGTTAGTTAGGTTTAAGTAGTTCTAAGTTCTAGGGGACTAATGACCACAGCAGTTGAGTCCCATAGTGCTCAGAGCCATTTGAACCATTTTTTTGTAGCCTATCGCGATTGCGGTTTATCGTATCGCGACATTGCTGCTCGCGTTGGTTGAGAGCCAATGACTGTTAGCAGAATATGGAATCGGTGGGTTCAGGAGGGTATTACAGAACGCCCTGCTGGATCCCAACGGCCTCGTATCACTAGCAGTCGAGATGACAGGCATCTTATCCGCATGGCTGTAACGGATAGTGCAGCCACGTCTCGATTCCTGAGTCAACACATGGGGACGTCTGCAAGACAACAACCATCTGCACGAACAGTTCGACAACGTTTGCAATAGCATGGACTATCAGCTCGGAGATATTTGTCCAATGAATACCCGTTTATCATCTGCATTTCTTCTTGGTGTAGTAATTTTAATGGCCAGTAGTGTAATTCATCCAAGAAATAACTGCCATACGAAATACTTGTTATAGCGATTCTTACGTATCTGTCCATACATGTTATAAATTAAAGTCCCCTGTAGAGGTTTCTGTCTATATGTTCAGGCTAATCTCGGGAACTACTGTAGGGATTTTGATACATTTTTGCCATATTTATAATATTATAGTAAAGATGAATGTGTAACATGCGTACTGTTATGTGTGCCAGATTTAATTCGTGTCTGGAGTGACATATCGTGGAAATAGTGGAAGCTGTGAGTTGGTCATCTTCAGAGGGGCGGGTATCTGGAGGGAGAAGAATTAAAGTAAACAACCGCCGCAACTCCAAAGAGCAAAAAAGTTTGACCAAAATAGCTATACATATTATATATAAGATTTATACATCGCAGTTTTAAACATAGCTCACAGCAGATGCCGTAGATAAACTTTAAATAAACGATGTATAAGGCAACTAGTTACAAAACTTTTATAGCAGTAAGTCTTGACCAGGTTTCAGTACCTATAAGGGTAATGTGAATTGTGCGACTTCATTCCATTTGAAAAAGAATAACCTTAGTGGTACTGAAACCTGATCAAGACCCATTACAACAAACTTTTTGCAGCTGTCTAGCTGCTCACATCATTTACTGATGTAGGAATTGTAATCTCAGGAACTACTGCAGGGCTTTTGAGTCGGTTTTCATCTACATCTACATCCATACTCCGCAAGCCACCTGACGGTGTGTGGCGGAGGGTACCTTGAGCACAGCTATCGGTCCTCCCTTCTATTCCAGTCTCGTATTGGTTCAAATGGCTCTGAGCACTATGTGACTCAACATCTGCGGTCATCAGTCCCTCAGAACTTAGAACTACTTAAACTTAACTAACCTAAGGACATCACACACATCCATGCCCGAGGCATGGTTCCACACTGAAGCGCCTACAACCGCTCGGCCACACCGGCCGGCAGTCTCGTATTGTTCGTGGAAAGAAAGATTGTCGGTATGTCTCTGTGTGGGCTCTAATCTCTCTGATTTTATCCTCATGGTCTCTTCGCGAGACATACGTGGGGGCTGGTCCCGGCGGAGGTTCGAGTCCTCCCTTGGGCATGGGTGTGTGTGTTTGTCGTTAGGATAATTTAGGTAAAGTAGTGTGTAAGCTTATGGACTGATGACCTAAGCAGTTAATTCCCATAAGATTTCACACACATTAGAACATTTTTGAACATAAGTGGGGGGGGGGGGGGGGGAGGAGCAGTATACTGCTTGACTCATCGGTAAAGGTATGTTCTCGAAACTTCAACAAAAGCCCGTACCGAGCTACTGAGCGTCTCTCTCGCAGAGTCTTCCACTGGAGTTTATCTATCATCTCCGTAACGCTTTCGCGATTACTAAATGATCCTGTAACGAAGCGCACTGCTCTCCGTTGGATCTTCTCTATCTCTTCTATCAACCCTATGTGGTACGGATCCCACACTGCTGAGCAATATTCAAGCAGTGGGCGAACAAGTGTACTGTAACCTACTTCCTTCGTTTTCTGACTGCATTTCCCTAGGATCCCTCCAATGAATCTCAGTCTGGCATCTGCGTTACCGACTATTAATTTTATATGGTCATTCCATTTTAAATCACTCCTAATACCTACTCCCAGATAATTTATGGAATTAAATGCTTCCAGTTGCTGACCTGCTATATCGTAGCTAAATGATAAAGGATCTTTCTTTCTGTGTATTCGCAGCACATTACACTTGTCTACACTGAGATTCAATTGCCATTCCCTGCACCATGCGTCAATTCGTTGCAGAACCTCCTGCATTTCAGTACAATTTTCTATTGTTACAACCTCTCAATATACTACAGCATCATCCGGATGGATAAATAGACTGAGTCACGAGGAAGGTTTGTTGTATAATTTATTACCGCTATGTCAGACGAGTCGTCCGCCCTTAATACTTATCCGTGCGAAGCGAGGCTGGTGGCTAGTTACTTATAAACCTGGGAACCTTACCACGTTGAATTAATAGGATCCAACGAAGAGCGACACTTTTCATTACAGAATCGTTTAGTTGTGCTAGTTGGAGCGTATACTGTATTCAAACATTATGAATCACCTCGATGGGAACGATCTATCGATACGTAATCAGCATGGTTTCAGAAAACATCGTTCTTGTGCAACGCAGCCAGCTCTTTATTCGCACGAAGTTATGGCCGCTATCGACAAGGGATCTCAAGTTGATTCCGTATTTCTAGATTTCCGGAAAGCTTTTCACACCGTTCCTCACAAGCGACTTCTACTCAAGCTGCGGGCCTATGGGGTATCGTCTCAGTTGTGCGACTAGATTCGTGATTTCTTGTCAGAAAGGTCGCAGTTCGTAGTAATAGACGGCAAATCATCGAGTACAACTGAAGTGATATCAGGTGTTCCCCAGAGAAGCATCCTGGGACCTCTACTGTTCCTGATCTATATAAATGACCTGGGTGACAATCTGAGCAGTTCTCTTAGGCTGTTCGCAGATGATGCTGTAATTTACCGTCTAGTAAGGTCATCCGAAGACAGGAATCAGTTGCAAAGCGATTTAGAAAAGATTGCTGTACGGTGTGGCAGGTGGCAGTTGACGCTAATTAACGAAAAGTGTGAGGTGATCCCCATGAGTACCAAAAGAAATCCGTTGGAATTTGATTACTCGATAAATAGTACAATTCTCAAGGCTGTCAATTCTACTAAGTACCTGGGTGTTAAAATTACGAACAACTTCAGTTGGAAAGACCACATAGATAATATTGTCGGGAAGGAGAGCCAAAGGTTGCGTTTCATTGGCAGGACAATTAGAAGATCCAACAAGTCCACTAAAGAGACAGCTTACACTACACTCGTTCGTCCTCTGTTAGAATATTGCTACGCTGTGTGGGGTCCTTACCAGGTGAGATTGACGGAGGACATCGAAAGGGTGCAAAAAAGGGCAGCTCGTTTTGTATTATCACGTAATAGGGGAGAGAGTGCGGCAGATATGATACGCGAGTTGGGATGGAAGTCATTAAAGCTAAGACGTTTTTCGGAGCGGCGAGATCTATTTACGAAATTTGAGTCACCAACTTTCTCTTCCGAATGCGAAAATATTTTATTGAGCCCAACCTACATAGGTAGGAATGATCATCAAAAAAAAGAGAGAGATCAGAGCTCGAACAGAACGGTTTAGGTGTTCGTTTTTCCCTCGCGCTGCTCGGGAGTGGAATGGTAGAGAGATAGTATGATTGTGATGAACCCTCTGCCAAGCACTTAAATGTGAATTGCAGATAATCATGTAGATGTAGATGTAGGTGAATCATGGATTTACTGTATTTACCGTCATCTTGTGGACGTTTGTTGGCGGGCATCTCTTCTCAGATAGCCGGAACCAGAAAGAGACCCGAGCTCGTTTCTCGGTCTCGTAATAAGAACGCCGCTTCGTGTGAGGGGGAGGTCGATTTAGTCCTGTAACACCCTTCTAGTTAAACGAAGACCAGTGGTTTGGCTAGAGGAGGCAGCTGGCAGGCAGAGACATGACGACACTGGGACGGGGGAGATGGCTGCTCGTGTACACGCGCAAGAAGCGCGTGGGTACGGAGCGGCGGGCTCTTTCGCGGCCAGGCGCTGGGAACAGCCCGCATGCTGCCTGCCTGGCCGACCTTCACGGACACCGCAAAAAAGTCGGCGCTGCCAACCTGCCGGTACACATTACGCCGACCTCTCACTCTGCGGCCGGGCTTCCCGTTTGCAAATTACTGTGGCCACTGATTCAGGGTGGCTGGCAGCAAGCTCATCGACATCATCAATCTCTCTCTCTCTCTCTCTCTCTCTCTCTCTCTCTCTACACACACACACACACACACACACACACACACACACACACACACACACAAAACTGCGCCCTCGTGTATCGCAGATGGGCAGGAAGACAAAGAGGGGGACAAAAGAAACAGTAAATCACCTAGAAGCAAAGTGTGTGCAGTATTGTGCTTGGTATGAACAAAATTTTACATAACCTCTTTAATGTTGACGGTCTGTCTATCCTTAGTTGCTATTAATACTGTTGTTACTGTCGTCTTTGTTGTTATGGTCTTCATTCCTAGAACTGGTTTGATGCTGCTCTCCATGCTAGTCTAACCAGTGCAAGCCTCTTCATCTCTGAATAATTACTGCAATCAACGTCCATTCGAACCTGCTTAATGCATTCATGCATGGGTCTCCCTCAATAATTTTTATCCCACCTCCCAAACACACACACACACACACTTTCCTGCATTACTAAACTGATTATTTGACTATTCCTCGATGCCTCACAATGTATCTTTTCAATAAATCCCTTCTTTCCCTGCCATACATTTCTTTTCTCCCGAATTCGATTCTGTACCTACCCATTAGTTATTCGATTTACACACCTAATCTGCAACATTATTCTGTAGCACCATATTCAAAACTTCAATCCTCTTTTTGTCCGAACCGCTTATCGCCCACGTTTCACTTCCGTACAAGCCTATACTCTACACAAATACCTTCCAAAGTGACTTCCTGAAACTTATATTGTTATCAGATGTTAACAAATGCCTCTTTTTCAGATGTGCTATTCTTGATATAGCCAATTTGCGTTTCATATGCTATTAATATTATACAGGGTGTCCCATTCAAACCTCCCTGATTTAAAGGACCCAGGAGAGAAAAATCGCAGTAGATACGACAATGAAAAATGCACCACATTGTAGAGCACCTCAAAGAATTTATATCCCCGCGTCAGAAGTGCCAAGTATCGTCGCCAGAGTGCAGCATGGTCGCATGAAGTGAAAATGGCCACTCCACAGCAGCGCGCGCAAGCAGTAGTGTGGTTTGCAGAAACAAAATCGTCGATTACTGTGCAAAGAAATTATCGTCGTGTCTATGAATGTGATCCACCTAATGCGAAAACAATTAAGGAATGGTATAGGAAGTTTCTGGAAACAGGAAGTGTTCTGAAACATTCTGGCAGTGCATGTTACGGAGTTACAGAAGAGACAGTGGAGGACATCAGACAAACGTTTCTCAGAAGCCTACGTAAGTCGATCTGTCAAGCATCTAGGCAACCTGATGTACCTCGATCAACACTGCATCGTGTAGTTCACCAGCGTCTTCGTATGTGTGCATACAAAGTGCAAATTCTGCAACATCTGACGCCAAACGACAAACCATGCCGACAACAATTTGCTGCGGATATGCTGCAACGTACTGATATGGATGCTAGCTTCCTGGAAAGATGTTTATTCTCAGATGAGGCAACCTTCCATCTATCAGGAAGGGTTAATAGGCATAATGTTTTCGGTTCGCGAAATCCACACGTTGTCATTGAACATGTTCGTGATACCCCAAACTAAACGTCTGGTGCGGACTAATGCAAGACAGGATTGTTAGGCGTTCTTCTTTGTGGAACAAACAGTGAATGGGCCAGTGTATCTGGACATGTTGGAGCAGTTTGTGTACCCTCAGATACAAGACTTGAAATCCAACATCATTTTTCAACAAGATGGAGATCCGCCGCATTGGTCAACGGCTGTTCGCAAGTTCCTGGATAGGAAATTTCCCAGCCGTTGGATCGGATGCGGAGGACCCATTGCCTGGGCACCACGTTCACCCTACATTACGCCGCTGGATTTCTTCATGTGGGGATCCGTGAAGGACCGCGTGTATGCGACTAAAGTGGACTATATTCCTACGTTGCGATATCGTATCACTAATGCGATTGCAACAATAACAGAGGAAATGTTACAAAGAACTTGGCAAGAAATTGAATATAGACTCGATATTCTTCGTGCTACAAATGGTTCACATGTGGTGGTGTATTGATGATAAATTAATTCTTTGAGATGCTCTACAATGTAGTGCATTTTTCACTGTCGTATCTACTGTGTTTTTCTTTCTGGGACTTTGAAATCAGGGAGGTTTGAGTGGGACACCCTGTATTAATGATTTTTAGATGGTGACTGTGTCTCTGCAACAGACTAAACCCAATATCTGTGTTGCGACGGAAAAACATATCATGCCTTTATTCACTTGAAAACAGATGGCCATAACCTAGAAATCATTAACGTCGCATTAATGCCTGGCCTGTTGATCTAGGGGTAAAGCGCGTCCCTGCAAACTGAAGGGTCGCGGGATCGATCCAAGATGGGCAATTTCGGATGACTAAGCGAACAAGGGCGAGGGGATGCTAAGGTGTACAGTGCAACGCATGGAGGCCCCTTCAGTCAGCAGTAACTGTCTGCTGCATTAATATGCCCAACCACACACTGACCCTCTAATGCTGCTAACACTCAAATGGGGGAGGAATTGTCTGCTGACGTAACACAATAATAAATGGGTGTCATCTGGAAGACATGGGAGTTTGAAAGAGATTTGGAAGACTTGCAGTCAAACATTGCAGAAGGGATCGGTGGCGTTCCTTAAGAATGTTGGGTTGATTTGGGAGAGGGGGGGGGGGGGGGGAACTGCGAGGTCATCGATCTCATCGTATAGGGAAGGGTGGGGAAGGAAGTCGGCCGTGCCCTTTCAAAGGAACCATCCCGGCATTTGCCTGAGGCGATTTAGGGAAATCACGGAAAACCTAAATCAGGATGGCCGAACGCGGGATTGAACCATCGTCCTCCCGCATGCTAGACAAGTGTGCTAACCACTGCGCCACCTCGTTCGGTGAACCTTAGGAATGTCTCAGATCATCGGCGGAAGTGGCAACCATACGAATATTCGAGTTAGTGTGTAGAACCTACGGGACTTTCGAAAGAAAATCATGCAAACACCGCCGAAGAAGGGAAGAGATGACAAATGCGAAGAATATCCCACACTCGGCTTAACAGCTTACGCATCCAAGCGGCTGGCAAGCATAATATACTGAAGACTGGAAAAGACAATTGAGGATCGGGTAGATAAAGATCACCATAGCGTTAGGAAAGGTAAAGGCACCAGACATGCAGTTCTATGTTGCGCTTGATAATGTAGGCAAGACTTAAGAGAATGAAGACACTTTCATAGGATTCGTCGGCTTAGAAAAAGAATTCGACAACGTGAAGTCGTGTAAGGCATTGTCAGGAAAATAGGTGTAAGCTGTAGGGAAAAATGGGTAATATGCAACGTGCATAAGAACTAAGAGAAAGCTATAAGAACTGAAGGCCAAGAGAGTAGTTCACGAGAGGGTCTACGGCAGGGATGCAAAGTTTCTCTCCAACTGTCCAATACGAATATCGAAAAAGCTATAACGGAAGTAAAAGAAAAGTTAGGGAGTTCGATTATAATTCGTGGTGACTAAGATTTGCTGCTAACACTACTATCCATAGTGAAAGTGTGGAAGAATTACAGAACCTGTTGAATAGAATGGCCAGTCTACTGAGCACAAAATATGGATTGACAGTAAACCAGAGACAGAAGGAAGTAATGGGGCGTGAGGTAAATAAGATTAGCGACAGACTTAAAATAAAAATTTGGTGCTATGTGACAGGACGAAGTGAAGGAATTCTGCTAGCTTGGTAGCAAAATTACGTATTACGGACGAGGTAAGGAAGATATAAGAAGCGGACTAGCACAGGTAAAGAGAGAAGTGCACGCTAAAGGGCGCCTACTAGTGTCAATCATAGGCCTCAACACGTGACAGAAAATTCTAAGGATGTGCGTCTGGAGCACAGCACTGTATGGGAGCGAATCATGGACTGTGCGAAAACAGCAAAAGAGGAGAATCGAAGCGTTTGAAAATTAAGTGGGCAAACACGACAAGAAATGAAGAAAATCGACGACGAAAGGAATACGTGGAAAATACTGTATAGAAAATAGAACAGAATGACAGGACATGTGCTGCGGCAACAGGGAATAACTTTTATGAGAGCTGCAGAGGATGAAAACTGTAGAAGACAGAAATAGGCTGAGGAAGTTGCGTGCAACTGCTACTATGAGCTGAAGAGTTTGGCACGGGATAGGAAGTCGTGGCGAGCCGCATTAAACCAGCCAGGATACTGAAGGCTGATGACCTCCCGCACCCCTCTCCCCACGAAAAACAACGGCACCAACATCTACCCAGGACCTCTCAAATCGCCATACCTCGCCAGCAATAATGTTCAAGTCTTCAGTTTGCTGAAGAAGAAATAAGAGGTGTAAAGCGTGTACGGGTGCCCACAGTCACAATCAGGAGGTTTTCCGGGACGGATCCAAGCACTTCCAAGGTGTTGGGTGATGTGCGTTCCACGCAATGAGAATTAGTTCAGAAGTGAGGCATTTTTTTTCTGTATGATTGTACGCAATAAAGTATCGCATGAAGTATCATTGAAAAATAGACTTATTACTTTCCGTTTCTTCATTAAGAAAGTTATAGTTCCACACAAGAATATGAACCAATGTAAAAGTACAAAGACGCAGCCTGCGGTAAAATTAGAGGTAAAATTCTATATAACAGCATTTGTGTAATAGCCAGAAGCTAATACAAAGTACACTGTTAAAACTACTTCGTCATTTTAGTGAGAGCCTATGCCCAACGAGCGACCGTCTTTTTCCGACGTAGCATAATTCCGGCTGATATATGATAGTGTTCAAACGAGTTCCACGCTGACAGTATTCTGAAGCTAGTCGCTACTAATATAAAAGCGCTCACGCTTGTCCTGCTTCCCACTAGTATCTACAAATTTTGTATTTCTCAGCATCTCTCTTCGACAAACAAAGACTGTAGCAACTCAAAGTTCATATGCAACACTTGTTATGCAGAAATTTTTGCTGAGGCTGTTCTGTCAATCTTTCGCTATCGTTTCTTGAAATGCTTACAAGTTAAACTTAATGACGATGCTGCAGAGCGCACATAACGTAAAGAGAGAGCAGAATAATTACAGTGACATGGTGGTGCAGTGATTAGCACACTGGACTCGTACACGTGAGGACGGCGGTTCAAATCCCCGCCTAGCCAACCAGATTCGTGTTTTCTGTTGTTTCCACAAGTCGATTACGGAGAATGCCGCGACGGCTCATTCGGAAAAGACAGGTCGGATTTCCTTGCCCCAGTTTGAGCTGGTGCTCCCCGTCTATTGACCTTGTCGTCGGCAGGACGTTACACCCTAATCTTCTTTTTATTTTTATTGGATTATTTGTAGGTTGTAGTAACCATCAGTGTAGTCCGGAGGCAATCTGTACACAGAACAGGCGGAGAATCATAATTACCGTCCCATGAAATGGCATGTGGTCATCGAAGGAAAAACGCTGCTTCGTACCAAAGAGGTCCGAAGGGAGTTACTTTCTCCCGATCCTCAAGAAAACCAGTTACAAGCCTTGGAAGCCGTGGCAGATGGTGGTCAAATTGCACTTGTTGTTCTTAAAGAATCACAGACTCACAGAGATGTTCAATAGGTCTGAAGTCTGAGGTGAAATTTGCGGATCACGCTGGCGACGGAATTCGAGTGATGATCCAAGAGGGGAGGGGGAGGACGGGAGTGTGGGATGCTCACACGTTCAAATGACACCCCCCCCCCACCCCCCACCCAAAGAAAGTTTTACTAAAAGTGTTTATATTTTTATATCTACTCACTTCATATTACTAAGTTAACTTTCGGATAATCAAGTAGCATGAAAATTAAGAATCTCAAAAATGGTAAGGAAGTCCAGAAATTACAGGTTGCGTTTAACCCAGGATACATTTCAGCTGCTTACATGAGAGTCTGCCCACGTGGATCGTACGGGACCTGACCGGCGTTAGAAAACTTTCTGGTCGAGGAAAGGAGACAATTAATAAGCTGACCTGACCTGTTGACAATAATAAATTCGACACGATTCATGAGTGCGCGAGCCGGCAAACCAAAGGAAGCTGAATAAATCAAGATGGAAAAGAAAAGACCCTCCACAAAGGGGAAAAAATATTAGAAAGACTGACTTCACAATATAGGCGGAAATTATTGAAAGAAAACCTGTTGTATACTACAGTGGTATTCACAGCCACAAACTTTTACTGAAGAGATTCTATCATACCACTGACATACCACAATTCCGGTGAGTCGCGTTGCTGATCCATTGCACTAAACTTACATCGTATCTAACTGAATACTAGCACAGAACGCCGAAGGCTCCTGGGGCTTCAATTCTTGAGCGGTGTAAGACTCTTCAGTAATATATATACCTGGCGGTTATCATTAAAGTGCAGCTATTGGTTGGTTTGTGGGATTAAAGGGACCAGACTGCTACGGTCATCGGTCCCAAAGTGCAGCTATTCACGGAGGTCCTTTATCATTAAATTGCAGCTATTGGTTGGTTGGTTTGTGGGATTAAAGGGACCAGACAGCTACGGTCATTGGTCCCAAAGTGCAGCTATTCACGGAGGTCCACTGTGGGCTGTAATTATTGTATGGCAGCGAAATTCGTAGGTACATTAACGCGTTAATGCTAATTCGATTAACTTCGGAAAAAATTAGTTCCAACTTTGGCCACCAGGTGCAAATCTGGCGCTGTACAACATCTCGTCGATGTCTCTGATGCTCGTATTGAACAAATTGTGTATGCGGCAGATAATACTAAAATCAACATTATGCCCTTCTCACTTGTCTGACCTTTTCTGCCTACGTCCTGCGAGGTTGCCTGACCTGAATCCCCTTGATTATTTCCTATGGGGATATCTAAAGTCACTTGTGTATTAGACCCCAGTAGGTACGGAGATGGAATTAGTTGCCAGAACTGTAGCTGCCTCTGATGTGATTCGAAATACACCAGAGATATTCGTCAGGGTGCGTCAGAATCTTGTTCGCCGATGTCATGCTTGATTTGAGATTGATGGCCGTCAGTTTCAGCACATTTCGTAAGAAACAGTACAAATGGTATGTTCATTGCGTTGATGATGGTATTCGCAGGTAACTAGTGTAAATAAAGAAGTACACAGTAAAGTGACTTCATTCCTACTATCTCCTTAAGCTGGCTTCTCCGACCCCAGGTTCCCTACCTCAAATTTTTCAATGGCGCATCCTCCATGTCCTGTTAAATTTTTGCACACTCTTACGGAAACACTGTATAACAGTAATATCTAAGCGTTGACGGAAGTTCGTGGTATCTTCACTGTTGATGCACTCTAGGTCCGACCTCTTGCATGCGTCATGCGAGATGCTGCGAGCAATGAGGAAAATGGACAGGGCGGCGCTACGGAAGTAGTGTGCGACATGCTGGGAATTTGGGTTGCCGTGAAGAGTGCACGGATAGCCGGAACGCTTCAGGCGACCGCTCGCGTCAAGCAGGAAATCTGGGTTCGGGTCCCTATCCGTCAAAAAGTTTCATTTGTAGCCATTGAATTATTTCAGTGTCCTCATGCGACTAACGTCGGCATTTCTTTTTCATCGCGTACATATACGATCGATGAGTCGTGATTGTGTGGTGTCTGTTCTTTTGGACATGTCGGAAAGAACAGACACCACACACACAGTAATAATATCTAAGCCTCGACGGCTGTTCATGATATCGTCAGTGCGGATGCCTCTTAGGTCCGACCTCTTGCGAGAATCGTGGAAGATGCTGCAAGAAATGAAGGCAGGGGGGCGCTACGGAAGCAATGTGCGACAAGTTGGGAATTTGGGTTGACCACAGAGCGTGCTTTGATAGCCGAAACGGATAACGCGACCGCTCACGTAAAGAGGGAAATTCGGGTTCGAGTCCCGGTCCGGAACAAATTTTGTCTTGTTGCCACCGAATTATTTCAGTGCCCTCATGCGGCTGACGTCAGTATCTCTCTTTCATCATGTGTTATATATTCTTGCAGGAGGAAGTGTTGGTCAAAACTAGAAGAAAAGTTCCAATAATTAGATGTTGGGAAACCAGTACCGTTGATAAATGGGCCGTTTTACTTGTGACAAGTAACGTGTAGTATCTACAGACGAGGCAGGATTCACAAGAGGGCAGACGCAAATCTCCGAGCAATCGTGGACATGAGGCATCGGGATCGCTTCACTATCAATGACACTGGACTCGCATTCGGGAGGACGACGGTTCAATCCCGCGTGCGGCCATACTGATTTAGGTTTTCCGTGATTTCCCTAAATCGCTCCAGGTAAATGCCGGGATGGTTCCTTTCCAAGGGCACGGCAGCTTCCTTCCCCGTCCTTCCCTAATCCGATGAGACCGATGACCTCGCTGTCTGGTCTCCTTCCCCAAAACAACCAACCAACCACTATCAGTGTATGACCAAGAACTGTCGGTGACAGACTCGTAGTACCATACACTTTACCAAAAGGATTAACAAATGTTGTGTATCACCGACTTCCGCGAAACGAATTAGCTGCTCCATAGTACCCTTGCTCGTGGTCTTGCGGTAGCGTTCTCGCTTCCCGCGCACGGGGTCCCGGGTTCGATTCCCGGCGGGGTCAGGGATTTTCTCTGTCTCGTGATGAGTGGGTGTTGTGTGTTCTTCATCATCATTTCATCATCATTGACTCGCAAGTCGCCGAAGTGGCGTCAACTAAAAAGGACTTGCAATACGGCGGCCGAACTTCCCTGCATGGGGCCTTCCGGCCAACAATGCCATACGATCATTTCATTTCACCCTTGCAGAAAGAGGACTGTGGTTTACGCACGACGGGGCGCCACCCCGTTTTCTACAGATCTTGCGACAGTACCTCACCGCTGCCTTTCATAAGCGATAGATTGGCCGAGGAGATCCGCTGGCATGGCCTCCCAGTTTACTGCACCTGAATCCGTTGGATTTCTGGCTATGTGGACATTTAAAGCATTGGTGTATGTCCAACGCATCTACAGTGTGCAGACGTTACAGGAGGTGGGATCGATGCATGTAACGCAGTCTGAATGGGGCCAGGTGTATTTGAAAGAGTGCGTGACTTACTGCAAAGAGGGTCTTAAGGATGTGGTAACCACATGCAGCACTACCTATAGCCCGAAAGAACAGACGCCACATATATAATAGTAATATGTGACACTTTTTTTTAACACCTTGTATATGTGGCTGAAATCTACACTCTTCAAGACACTTTACGGTCTGTGGCGTTGGGTACTTCTGCTATCACTGCCTGATCCTTCCTTTCCTGTTCCATTCGCGAGTGGCCCGTCGGAAGAATGGTCGACGGTAAACCTCCATATTAGCTCTAATTTCTCGGATTTTTTCGTTGTAGTCATTTCATGAGACATCTGTGGAAGGAACATGTAACCCGATTTTTCCTAGACCACACCCTCTTGGAATTTCAATAAAAAAACCTCTTCATGATGCACAACGCCTCTGTTATAGCGTCTGCCACTGGAGTTTGTTGAGCAACTCTACAATACAGACCGATGAGAATGAGAGGACACAGCAGCCCATATCTTGATTCGAGGACATACGATTATCGCAATTTTTCTCCTAGTTTTGACCAATATTACCTACTGTAGGAATATGTAACACTTTTTCTTAAACATTCTGCACAATCTGCACACTTTGGAAAGTACAGGTCTGTTGCATAAAACAAATTTTATTTTATATTACAATGTTAGTTTTCCTCAGGCATCTATTTCCTCAATGAAATTACGAAAATCAATGAAAACAGTTGTAGGCATGTGGTAAGTTTCCCTCTTTCAAAAGTGTCTCTGAGCACTATTCGACTTAACGTCTGAGGTCATCAGTCGCCTAGAACTTAGAACTAATTAAACCTAACTAACCTAAGGACATCACACACATCCAAGCCCGAGGCAGGATTCGAACCTGCGACCGTAGCGGTCGCTCGGCTCTAGACTGTAGCGCCTAGAACCGCACGGCCACTCCGGCCGGCTTCCCTCTTTCAAAATGTAGCAAAACACTGGACTGTACTGTATTATGGGGTACTACTAATGAAGAAAGGTAAAAAGAAAAATCGATTAACTTTTGGCAAAGGAGTGTCATTAGCAACGGAGTAGTATATTACAGAAGTATGGGAGACAGAAACGTCTGAGACCTCTCCAAGGAATTATGCTGGGGTCTGTTAAAGTCATCTAGGGGTGTGATGAAACACCTTGGTCAGAGGTTCGAGGCCCAGAACCGCATGCATAACCATAGGATCCTAACGGATATAGTCGGTTTTGCCTTTGCTACGAGTAAATGTCGCTCGCGTCCTATATTTCACTGTCGGCAATGGAGTTTTTAGCCGACTACGTCACGTGATGGGTTGGAACTACATCCGCTATGTGTGTCCTCTGACCCGCGAACACGGCACTACTTTATCCCTAGTCAACTGCGTGCGCGTAGCAAACCAGATTAGAGGCTCTGGTCGCAGTGGATACAGAAGACGCAGACAAGATGCACACGGCTCGCGAATATGTTATCGATAAGAGCCGCCAACTGAGTGATATTATCTTCAAGGGCAATCGAAAAAAATTACCACGAGTGCTTTTCATAGATTAAAGTAAGTTTGGTATTCATCGTTTCGTTTGATTCTTTTTTTTTATTTTTGCCTGAAATGTGAGAGAGTTTCTTCTGCCCCTTTTGTGTACGTCGGTATGATGCATGAAGACCATGACAGCTAATTAGCGTGTAATAAGGTAGGCGCCGGAGGCGACAATGTAGACAGACCCGTAATTATGCGGCCTCTGCCTGTGGTAAACGCTTGCCTTTCTGAGTGGAGAGGAAACTAACTAGCGCGTCCCCGGTAAACTGTCCGCATGCTTCTTATTTCACCTTAGATGTTACGTAACAATGTGTCACTTGATGTTGCTGTCCAGAAGCGAATAATGTTCCAAGGCTTTGATTCGAAAACATGTCCTGAAACTGTAGCACGCGTATAAATCTTTAGTTGTACTCCGTCGAAGGACATGTTTAAAGATTCTGTATAAAGTTGTACATGAGGGACCGACTGCCATAAGGGACTTCTTAGATAAAACACTTAGTACGACAACATTTCTAAATTCTGATTCCCGGAAAATATGATTTATCTTTTTCTTTTTTTTTAAAAAAAAAAGTGACCATGGCTGCAAATAGGGATGTAAAGAGAGGTACTGTTCAAATGTGTGTGAAATCTTATGGGACGTAACTGCTATAGTCATCAGTCCCTAAGCTTACACACCACTTAACCTAAATTTTCCTAAGGACAAACACACACATCCATGCTCGAGGGAGGACTCGAACCTCCGCCGGGACCAGCCGCACAGTCCATGACTGCAGCGCCTTAGACCGCTCGGCTATGATTTATCCAGCTCTACAAAACAAGCGTTTCTCTCAGCTTTATAGTCATATTTTGACGTGGATCATCGTTCACCAACAGTTTCCTTAAGTTCAGGGACTTAAAATAATCAACTGGGGTCAAATGCGATCAGTCTGGTGGATGTGGAAGCGAAGATGATGCAGTTTTGCAATAACATTACCAGACGTAAAAGGTGGCTGAGATCTTACCATGTTGGTGAGCTCGCATAGCGTCGGCTATCAATGAATAGCGTATTGTGAACTTTTGCCACAACCCCGTTTTGACCGTCCTGATCGCTCATCGCCATTAATACTTACACTTACTGTAGCCCACTTGTTACACATAGAACTCTAAGGGAAATAAAAATTTAATGTCGAAATTAACGCCTCTTTTATATTCGTTGGGTTCAGACATGCAGGGCGACAGTAAAAAAAAAAGAAAAAGTTCTGAATGCACCGCGGCAGCCACGTGCAGTTGGCAGCACTGTGGGGCAGAGACAATGAACTGCAAACACCTTCGCCAATAACGGAACGAGCAACAGCGTGTTTTTGCAGTACACATATTTAGCAAAAAGAATGAAGTTTGGAATCTGTTTAGTGTAAAGACCAAGTTAGTTTTGTTCTCTCTCTCTCTCTCTCTCTCCCTCTCTCTCTCCCCCCCCTCTCTCTCCCCCCCTCTCTCTCTCCCCCCCTCTCTCTCTCCCCCCTCTCTCTCTCCCCCCTCTCTCTCTCCCCCCTCTCTCTCTCCCCCCTCTCTCTCTCCCCCCTCTCTCTCACTCTCGCTCTCTCTCCCCTCCCCCCCCCCCCTCTCTCTCTCTCTCTCTCTCTCTCTCTCTCTCTCTCTCTCTCTCTCTCTCTCTCTCTCTCCCTCCCTCTCTCTCTCCCTCTGGGTGAGGCTTCTTCTTGCCCAGGTGCCCTCATAATATGATACCTGCGGGCGTTTATGAAATAAAAAGAACGTACGGATATCGAGAACATAACATTGAGGCCCTTAGCGTTTCACTCTTAAGGCAGTTGATTTTCAAACAATCTCTTCGTCTTAAAATATAGCTGCGGACAGAACGACTGATTTGCCGACAAGTAAGCAATCAAATTAGAACAAAATCATTTAATTTCGAAGCTTTTTCCATTTCTTATGCTGTGGCGAGAGTACAGACATTGGAGATGTAGCTCAGTTAGCTGCGTTTCTTCGTATTTCCGACACGGATTTCAACATTTTCGAAGAAATATTAAAACCATAGTAACGTATAACACAAACACAGGTGAAGATATTTAACTGTAATTCTGAACTTCTTCAAATCTATTTCGGACACAATTAACTTCTGTATCTGCAACAGAAGCAGGGAAATTATTTATTTCGATTAGAAAGTTATGTACTTATTCTGCGCTTCATTGACGATACAGAATTCCCATATTGTTTTCTTGATAAGGTGTTATTGGATGTGATTTGCCATGGGCTACATCCGATCTGTGGGAGATATGCCAAATGAGTAACTGAAGGTGTCGGTTACGGTGAACGTGTAGTGTAGTGTGTAGTGTAGCGCTCCGTACTTTCTGTGGAGTAAAATGAAGGAAAAGTGTGGAACCTGATACTGGTACGTAGCGTGCTTTTCTGGATGTGCTTAAAGGCGTGTTGAGCGGTGCCTATATATATCAGTAAACCTCTCCATGCTGCTGTATATTACCGTCAACGTCAACTAACATAGCCGGAAAACGAAATTTGAACAGAAGCGAGCAATACTTTGAGGGCGAAGAGTAAAGTGGTCATCACGGTTGTCAACAAGAAGTACAGTTACTGAATGAAACAAGTTTAACGGTTTCCAGAAATTACTGTAACCAGTCGCCCTTTGTTTTATTCTTCAATTTTTATATTCCATTAACGATTTCGAACCCCTAGCGACTCATCATCGACTTTTGTTTTATTCTTCAATTTCGATTTTCCACTACCAATTTCGAATCGCCAACCGATTCATCATCAGATGGTACGCGATTCAATACCGGTAACGGAAAATAAAAATTGAAGAATAAAACAAAAGGCGGCTGGTCGCAGTAACTTCAGGAAACCTTTCTCCATCACAGTCGCATGTTCCACATACATAATTGATAAAAGTTACGCAATTACTCTGTAACGAACCATAACAGACGAGTCTTTTGCTCAGAAAACATTCCTGCGCAACTTCCGAAAATTTGTCAATTCAATGTATTTCGCGTTCATCCTTTGTTGGCACCATTTTGTGATCAGGAACCGTATACTGAGCGCCCATATCCTTCCCTTTACCAATGTAGGTCGTGTATTATACTGAAGAGCCAAAGAAATTGGTACACCTGCCTAACATCGTGTAGGGCCCCATGAGCACGCAGAAGTGCCAAATACGACGTGGCATCGACTCGACCACTGTCTGAAGTAGTGCTGGAGGCAATTGACACCATGAGCCCTCCACGGCTTTCCTAAAAAATTGGCTCTAATCACTATGGAACTAAACATCTGAGGTCATCAGTCCCCTAGACGTAGAACTACTTAAACCTAACTAACCCAAGGACATCACACAAATCCATGCCCGAGGCAGGATTAGAACCTGCGACCGTAGCAACAGCGCAGTTCCGAACTGAAGCGTCTAGAACCGCTCGGCCACAACGGCCGGCAGCTGTCCATAAATCCGTAAGGGTATGAGAGGTTAGAGATATCGTCTGAACAGCATGTTGCACGGCATCCCACATATGCTCAATAATGTTCATATCCGGGGAGTTTGTTGGCCAGCGAAAGTGATGAAACTTAGAACACAGTTCCAGGAGCCACTCTGTAGCAATTCTGGACGTGTGGGTGTCGCATTGTCGTTCTGGAATTGCCGAAGTCCATCGGAATGCACAATGGACATGAATGAATGCAAGTAATCAGAGAGAATGCTTACGTACATGTCACCTGTCAGAGTCGTATACAGACGTCTCAGAGGTCAAGTATCACTCCAACTGCACACGCCCCACACCATTTCAGGGCCTCCACCACCTTGAACAGTCCCCTGGTGACATGCAGGGTCCATGGATTCGTGAGGTTGTCTCCATACCCGTACAGGTCCATCCGCTTGATACGACTTGAAACGAGACTCGTCCGACCAGGCAACATGTTTCCAGTCATCAATTTCCAATATCGGTGCTGACGGTCCCAGGCGAGGCGTTAAGCTTTGTGTCGTGCAATCATCAAGGGTACATGAGTGAGCCTTCGGCTCCGAAAGCCCATGTCGACGATGTTTCTTTAATGATTCGCACGCTGACGCCTTTTGATGGCCCAGCACTTAAAATCTGCAGCAATTTGCGGAAGGGTTGCACTTCTGTCAGGTTGAACGATTCTCTTCAGTCGTCGTTGTCCCGTTCTTCAGGATCCTTTTCCGGCCGCAGGGATGTCGGAGATTTGATATTTTACCTGATTCCTGATACGGTACACACTTGAAATGGTCGTACGGGAGAATTTCCACTTCATCGCTACCTCGGAGATGCTGTGTCCCATTGCTCGTGCTCCGATAATAGCACTACGTTAAAACTTACTTAAATTTTGACAATATGCCATTGTAGCAGCGGTAACCTATCTAAACAACTGCGCCAGCAACTTGCCGACAGCAGCTCCGTATCCTGCCTGTTTACATATCTCCAACTACACACGCCCCACACTGTATCTGAATATGCATGCAAATGGTTCAAATGGCTCTGAGCACTATGGGACTGAACATCTGAGGTCATCAGTCCTCTAGACTTAGAACTACTTAAACCTAACTAACCTAAGGACATCACACACATCCATGCCCGAGGCAGGATTCGAACCTGCGACCGTAGCTGTCGCGCGGTTCCAGACTGTAGCTCCTAGAACCGCTCGGCCACCACGGCCGACTCAACAGGGAATCATTAGAAACATACCATTAGCTCAGTTGGACAAGAGTGACAGTGTTCACGAATTCGCATGGAGTGACTTACGAAAACTATACAAGATCTGATTGAGGACAACCAGTACCTTTCCTAACAGGAGTCAAATATTTTACCAGTAGGCCATTTCAATCGCGTTGACGTCAGTAGAGCATATTTTAAGATCCATTACTATCATAAAAGTTACTAAAAGAACTGTATGCACGTCTTCAAACATATTGTCTCACAACGTCGGTGTTTCATTGTTATAATAGTGTAAAAGCTTTACTTAGAAAGGAGGCTGAGACGTGAAGTTGCCACTGTTGAGATCTGAAGTGGTTAATTAATAATTAAAAGCTACATGGTGTCACGCTTAAATCTGGACAAATGAAACTATTTTTAAAAGCAAATTTATTAAAACAAAATACAAATGAAAGTTCTTTTACATATAATAGTGGTATCTTTCAAGAGTGGCATTACTCGATGTAGCTCCCTTCAGCCGCAATGACTGCCTCCAGTCTTGTCTTGAAGCAATCGCAAAATGCTGCTTCGACAGACGTGCGTACATATGCGACAATGCGACAAATGGCTCTGAGCACTGTGCGACTTAACATCTGTGGTCATCAGTCGCCTAGAACTTAGAACTAATTAAACCTAACTAACCTAAGCACATCACACACATCCATGCCCGAGGCAGGATTCGAACCTGCGACCGTAGCAGTCGCGCGGTTCCTGACTGAGCGCCTAGAACCGCGAGACCATCGCGGCCGGCGACAATGCGACATTAGGGTGCCTTGTCTTACAGGTAACTCTTTCGACTACGCTCCAAACATAATAGTCGAGGGGGTTCAAATCTGGGCTATTGGGGGGCCAGATTTCCTTTGACCAGAATATGTCAACGTTATCCGAGAGCCAGTGTTGGACTAAATGGCGTGTATGTGGTCCTCATCTGCCGACGCATTGTTCGCTCGCCGATACTCAATACTGACGCCAATTTCCTCAGCGATTGCCCCTGATCCTCCGCAATCGGCGCCTGAGTCTTTTCGATGACTGCCGCAGATCGTGACACATTTCCTCGAATGAGGTTTCCTCGACGGGTAAGCGGAACCTTCCTCCCAGACTTCTCCGAAGCATTATACTTGGACACAATATCGTAAACACTTGATCTCGGGTACCCGAAGAATCGAACTATTTCAGTGGGCGAACACCCAGCGCGAAGACTTTCGATAATCGCGGCTCTTCGGTTGTACTCCGCACTTGTCCGTAAGATCTCGGTCCTTCTGAGATTCTGTCTGTGGACTAGATGCCTATAGCCTTCAAGAACGCCAATGGCGACCTCCGCCGGAATTACGATATGGCGGAAAATTCAAATTGAAATTTACCCCGATTTAAGCGCCGCACCCTGTACTTAATCAACAACTTCAGTCACATTTTAACGGAGTGTTGAAAGAGATCACGTGAAACTTTTTAAGCAGCTTTCGAAAATATTAAACTTGAACGTCATAAACCATGAACTCTTAACTCCATCGGCAAAATTTCGGAAGTTGTTCAAGGATATTTTCTGAATATTTTGGTAGGAGATATTACTGCTCACCGATGGCTCGTTACATAGTCGTAACATAATTATGATTTATTCGGTTTATTACCCCATCAGCTTCGTTTTTGTAAACACGCCTTCAAAACAGCAAAAGCCTGTAAAAGGCTGTCAGCAAAACATAAAACACGAAACAGAGAGTAACGCAACAATCCTCGAATGCAGAAGTACTGCGATTCAGTGAGCCCGTACACGAATTTCATACCGGCCACTCTTCACCAGTAAAGTTGTCCACACTACTGAGGATCACAGTTAATGTACATCTAACACTACCAGAACAACAGAGACGAAGCAGAACCCCTCTGAACTGAATGCACACTTGAGGGCGCAGAGTAAAGTGGGCATTACTGTTATCAGCAGCTAGTACTAAGAGTGAAAGGAACACTTTTTTTCCAGACAAGATGAACAGCGCATACCGTCGACAATGCACGGATTTTTTTCAGTGCAATACATACACAGGTAAATGGGACGCTAAATCAAATGAAACACAATTGCTGTGTAACGAGCCACCGGAGACCATGGGTCACTTGTACCAAAATACAGAGAAAATATCTCCGAGAAATCTCGGAAATTTTGTCGACGGACTTTGTAGTTACCCTGTGTGCATTAACTTCAAGTAACATCGGCAACGTTTGGTGAAATATATTAATAATTGGCTTGCGTCTTAGATTTGTTTTATCCCTAAGCTTTTAACTGAGGTTTATGTAACTCCTCTAATAATATACATTAGGCCTACAACTTCGCTTCCGCCGTTTTGCAATGGACGGCAGTAGCCGACATTGGCGGTGCAGGTGGTACGTTGTAAGCGTCATACAGTAATCTTAGGAATTTGTAAACATAACGTCATCAAAATATTTGTCGATTTGTGATTGCATCATGAAGTTACTCTCTATTGAAAATGTCAACTTAGGAGCCCAATTCCCGTCATTTGCGGGAAGTTTTAATTTTTTGCTTTAACATGAATTAACCTGCGGCCGAGGCTCGTAAAATGCTGTGTAAGATCTACGGTGAGCCATCTATTAGCGAAAGAACGTGCAGACAACGGTTTCAACTCTTCAAGAATGGTGATTTTGAAGTCGAAGGCTGGCATGGTGGTGGAAAAGAGATGGTGCTCGAAGCAACTGAAACCGACTGAAACAGTCGCTGGAGATCGTTATTGAAAGCAATTGCGTTTGTGCCGAGCACTGAAAGACAAATGGTCACAATACAATGATAGACATGGAAAGGTGGTTATGCTGCATGACAATGCTTGATCCCATGTCGAAAACCCCGTCGAAACATGAGTGGAAACGTTGAAATGGAATGTCCTACCCACCCGTCGTATTCTCCAGATATTGCTCCCTCTGACTGCCATATTTTTCGATCAACGCCACACGGCCTTGCTGACCAGCGCTTTCGGTCATACGAACAAGTTTAAAAATGGTTCAAATGGCTCTGAGCACTATGCGACTTAACTTCTGAGGTCATCAGTCGCTTAGAACTTAGAACTAATTAAACCTAACTAACCTAAGGACATCACACACATCCATGCCCGAGGCAGGATTCGAACCTGCGATCGTAGAGGTCGCTCGGTTCCACACTGCAGCGTCTAGAACCGCACGGCCACTCCGGCCGGCATACGAACAAGTGTAAAATTGGATACATTCACGGATCCCCTCAAAAGACGCCCAGTTCTTGCGCCCCGGGATTCGTATACTTCTCGAAACATGGTAGAAAGTACTTTGAAAAGTAAATATTTTTTAAATTTTTCATAATAAAGTCTCTAACCTTGAGAAAAGCGGTGGAAGCAAGGTTGTAGACTTAATAATACCTCTGGAATTTCTATAAAATACAGTTACAGTTCTGTTTTTCATCCTGGCGAGGATCACAGACAAAATTAATTTTTTAATGTCCCCTTGGAGCAGGTCGCTTGATACGTTAAGAAACAGTAAACAAGACTATCTTCAACAGCGAGTTTATCTGTAGCCTCTGTGTTGAGCAGTGTCAGCGTAGACATAATGAGAGCGAAATGTCCTTCTGGACAGGCAGTAGTGCTATGACCTCAGCTGCGCAATGACCTCTCAGAGACCTGTGCGTGCATCACGCATGGCGTACTCGCTTTTCTGCCACGCCCTGACCTGGCCAGTGTTCGGGCTACGCCGCATTGGATCTGTAGGGTCGAGAAGCCAGTTGTACTAATGGGTATTAGGCCACTACTGTGCTTGATCTACATAAATGATTTGCCAGAAACATTAAATAACTAAATAAAACTTCGTGTATGAAGTTCCTACGCAACGTGTTTAAGACCAAACAGACGTGTCACCAGCACATGGATATAAAGGAGGGCGTGCTGAAAAGTGATGCCTCCGAAATTTTTAGGAGAAAACTCTTAAAGCTTTTTAAATAAAACGAAAGTTATTAACATTCTGTATCTTTATTCTTCGTGTCTACATACACTCCTGGACATGGAAAAAAGAACACATTGACACCGGTGTGTCAGACCCACCATACTTGCTCCGGACACTGCGAGAGGGCTGTACACGCAATGATCACACGCACGGCACAGCGGACACACCAGGAACCGCGTTGTTGGCCGTCGAATGGCGCTAGTTGCGCAGCATTTGTGCACCGCCGCCGTCAGAGTCAGTCAGTTTGCCGTGGCATACGGAGCTCCATCGCAGTCTTTAACACTGGTAGCATGCCGCGACAGCGTGGACGTGAACCGTATGTGCAGTTGACGGACTTTGAGCGAGGGCGTGTAGTGGGCATGCGGGAGGCCGGGTGGACGTACCGCCGAATTGCTCAACACGTGGGGCGTGAGGTCTCCACAGTACATCGATGTTGTCGCCAGTGGTCGGCGGAAGGTGCACGTGCCCGTCGACCTGGGACCGGACCGCAGCGACGCACGGATGCACGCCAAGACCGTAGGATCCTACGCAGTACCGTAGGGGACCGCACCGCCACTTCCCAGCAAATTAGGGACACTGTTGCTCCTGGGGTATCGGCGAGGACCATTCGCAACCGTCTCCATGAAGCTGGGCTACGGTCCCGCACGCCGTTAGGCCGTCTTCCGCTCACGCCCCAACATCGTGCAGCCCGCCTCCAGTGGTGTCGCGACAGGCGTGAATGGAGGGACGAATGGAGACGTGTCGTCTTCAGCGATGAGAGTCGCTTCTGCCTTGGTGCCAATGATGGTCGTATGCGTGTTTGGCGCCGTGCAGGTGAGCGCCACAATCAGGACTGCATACGACCGAGGCACACAGGGCCAACACCCGGCATCATGGTGTGGGGAGCGATCTCCTACACTGGCCGTACACCTCTGGTGATCATTGAGGGCACACTGAATAGTGCACAGTACATCCAAACCGTCATCGAACCCATCGTTCTACCATTCCTAGACCGGCAAGGGAACTTGCTGTTCCAACAGGACAATGCACGTCCGCATGTATCCCGTGCCACCCAACGTGCTCTAGAAGGTGTAAGTCAACTACCCTGGCCAGCAAGATCTCCGGATCTGTCCCCCATTGAGCATGTTTGGGAGTGGATGAAGCGTCGTCTCACGCGGTCTGCACGTCCAGCACGAACGCTGGTCCAACTGAGCCGCCAGGTGGAAATGGCATGGCAAGCCGTTCCACAGGACTACATCCAGCATCTCTACGATCGTCTCCATGGGAGAATAGCAGCCTGCATTGCTGCGAAAGGTGGATATACACTGTACTAGTGCCGACATTGTGCATGCTCTGTTCCCGTGTCTATGTGCCTGTGGTTCTGTCAGTGTGATCATGTGATGTATCTGACCCCAGGAATGGGTCAATAAAGTTTCCCCTTCCTGGGACAATGAATTCACGGTGTTCTTATTTCAATTTCCAGGAGTGTATTTGTAGCCCTCTGCCGCTGGAGAGCTCCGAATTGTAGCGTGTAACATGGCGGTATGTAACCGAACTACGTCGGCGCGTGATTTACTCGTGATTTACTGTAATTTACTCGTAGTTTCGAATTCGAAGAGTTCGTCCACAGATGGAGACCTCTGTCCTTCGCCATGAGAATGCCAGAACGCACACACATGCGCCTGAACAACTGCAACAATCTGACACCTTGGTTTCACGGTCATCCATCGTCCTCCATATAGCCCCGACATGCCCCATCCGATTTTCATTTGTTTCCGAAAATTAAAAAACACCTTCGAGGATTGCACTTTGATAGTGATGTAGCGCTGCAAGCATCGATGAGGTTGTGGCTCTGTCAACAAAGTCAGACATTCTACAGTGACCGTATCAACAAACTGGACTCTCGTTGGGAGAAATGTGTTCGTCACCAGGGCGACTATGTTGAGAAATAAATCTGTAGACATGAAGAATAAAAATGTAGAATGTTAAGAACTTTTGTTTTATTTTAAAATATTTAAGAGTTTTTACGTAAAAAATTCGGAGGCATTACTTTTCACTAGATCCTCGTAATATCACAAGGTCAGTTCTATCCGCTTTGCATTTAGAAATGTCTCTCTCTCTGTGTTGCCAGGCAGACGGTATTAGTAAAGTACTTTGCATATTTTCATTCGATAATGCCCTATAGTGCAGTCTTCTGAAGCAATGCAGCAGAGATATTTAAGTACTTATTCTGCAGATACGTGCAGTGGGAATAGGGGAATAGTGTGTAAAGTCTGTAACCGAATATCTAGGAGAAGCCTCTTCAGGGTCCTTACGATTCTATTCGTGCCAAAATATTTTTCCCTAATGGTATTTATGGTTAGTAAACATAGTGAATATAGTATGAAATGTGAAATTCACAGTCACAGTACTGTAATCAAAAATTGTTTCTATGTGGCCTATACGTCCTTGTCTAAAGTTCAGAAGAGAGTTTTATATCATAGTCCAAAAGGCTTCAACAGGTTATTATAAATTTCTTGGGCTTCCAGGGTCGAAACGGTGCGACGTTTCGATGAGAGTCCGTTCCCATCATCTTCTGGCGAAGTTCGGAACAGATTACCGACAGGCATCAGGCAGGAAACCACGAAACTCAAGACCGCCCAGAATAAAGTAGGAGGGTACATTATTAGGTACTCATTCTATAATTTATCATAATATTTGTACTTGTGGACGAGAATTCCAGTTAGCACTGACGTGTTTTAACTTTCCTGCTACGTAGACAGCTGACAGCGCTCCATGGAATCAGTGAAGTTCATTATATGGTTAGTGCAGTAGGGGATAATAGCAGCAGCTAAGTAGTCTTAGCGGAAGAGCAGTGGCTTTTTATTTTACTTTTCCTTTTTCTTGTGCCTTTGTCCCGCATCTGCGCAGGGTCGGCATGGTTATTAACGGATTCGGCGTCGTTAATTGAACACATGCGCGGAAAAACGGGCAAACCCTCAAATGCAAAAACTTGAGAGATAAGTGTTGCCATCTGTTGCTGGCAATTTGAGGGTTTGCCCGAGCGGTTCTAGGCGCTACAGTCTGGAACCGCGCGACCGCTACAGTCGCAGGTTCGAATCCTGTCTCGGGCATGGATGTGTGTGATGTCCTTAGGTTAGTTAGGTAAGGTTTAAGTAAGTCCCATAGTGCTCAGAGCCATTTGAAATATTTTTTGAACTTATCTCTAATCTTTTACATTTGAGAGTTAGTCCGTCTTTCCGCGCATGTCTTCAACTTCATGGTGGCCGGAAGTTCTTCCTGCCGTCACCACGCTACCCCCAGGATCGTAATGTGTGTACCCCAAGCGGCTGCATGCAATGCCATTCATGTGAAAGTGTGCGAAACGTTTCTAAATGTTAGCGAATCAAGCAACTTAGGCGGGACTTGGGTATCAGCGCGGTATTCAGTTATGTGGAAACCGCCTAAAAACCGTATTTAGACTGGCCCGCCACGGACCCTCGTCGTTAATCCGTCGCGCAGATTCAATCGCGGCCGGCACACCTCCCAGTCTCGGAAGCAGCGCCTCAACACGATTCGATATTGGGGCGGGTAGCAGAGGCTTACTAATATACATAATACACTACTGGACATTAAAATTGCTACACCACGAAGATCACATGCTACAGACGCGAAATTTAACCGACAGGAAGAAGATGCTGTGACATGCAAATGATTAGCTTTTCAGAGCATTCACACAAGGGTGGCGCCGGTGGCGACACTTACAACTTGCTGACATGAGGAAAGTTTCCAACCGATTTCTCATACACAAACAGCAGCTGACCGGCGTTGCCTGGTGAAACGTTGTTGCGATGCCTCGTGTAAGGAGGAGAAATGCGTACCATCACGTTGCCGACTTTATAAAGGTCGGATTGTAGCCTATTGAGCTTGCGGTTTATCGTATCGCGACATTGCTGCTCGCGTTGGTCAAGATCCAATGACTGTTAGCAGAATATGGAATTGGTGGGTTCAGGAGGGTAATAGGAACGCCGTGCTGGCCGCCAACGGCCTCGTATCACTAGCAGTCGAGATGACAGGCATCTTATCCGCATAGCTGTAACGGATCGTGCAGCCACGCCTCGATCCCTGAGTCAACAGATGCGGATGTTTGGAAGACAACAACCATCTGCACGAACAGTTCGACGACGTTTGCAGCAGCATGGACTATCAGCTAGGAGCCCATGGCTGCGATTACCCTTGACGCTGCATCACAGACAGGAGCGCTTGCGATGGTGTACTCAACGACGAACCTCTTGTGCACGAATGGCAAAACGTCGTTTTTTCGGATGAATACAGGTTTACAGCATCATGATGGTCGCATCCGTGTTTGGCGACATCGCGATGAACGCACATTGGAAGCGTGTATTCGTCATAGCCATACGGGCGTATCACCCGGCGTGATGATATGGGGTGCCATTGGTTACACGTTTCGATCACCTCTTGTTAGTAATGACGTCACTTTGAACAGTGGACGTTACATTCAGATGTGTAACGACCCGTGGCTCCACCCTTAATTCGATCCTTGCTCAACCCTACATTTAAGCAGGATAGTGGACGTCCGCATGTTGCGGGTCCTGTACGGGCCTTTCTGGATACAGAAAATCTTCGACTGCTGCCCTGGCCAGCACATTCTCCAGATCTCTTACCAAGTGAAAACGTCTGGTCAATGGTGGCCGAGCAACTGGCTCGTGACAATACGCCAGTCACTATTCTTGATGAACTGTGGTATCTTCTTGAAGATGCATGGGCAGCTGTACCTGTACACGCCATCCAAGCTCTGTTCGACTCAATCCCCAGGCGTATCAAGGCCCTTATTACGGCCAGAGGTGGTTGTTCTGGGTACTGATTTCTCAGGATCTATGCACCCAAATTGCGTGCAAATGTAATCACATGTCAGTTCTAGTATAATATATTTGTCCAATGAATACCCGTGTATAATCTTCATTTCTTGATGGTGTAGCAATTTTAATGGCCAGTAGAGTATATACCGTACTAAAATAGTACGACAGTAAAAAATAAGATTACGATGGTTGCTTCCGTCTTCTGCTGTATAACTTGACTCGTTACAGATCGCTGAAGGCTTTCCTTCATGAGGGGATTTAGAGAACACAAGGTGGGAATGAACGGATGTTCGGAACGTTGCCGGGCGAGGTTTTAAAACATACGACGCAAAAAATGAGTTTAATGCAAGTAAGAATGAAATTTACAATATGGAACGAAATTCTAAAATCTATTTAGAATCTGATCAAACAAAAATCCGTTCGTTAATACGCCTTGCTATAAACCACTTGCCCATTGTGACCAGTCGCTGCAGCCATTTCGAGACAAGAGTTTACTCATTGTTGAAAAACGAACCACTTTAATATCGATTAAATAATTTAATCCAAGGTGGCTGTAATGGCACTGGATGCTAGTTGATGAACGATGTGTTATCCACTGCATCACTTAACGCGTCATCAGTTGTTTACTTTGTAGCTGTGAATAGGACGGTGCCAGTAGCTTTGAGATGGGCTCCAGTGCACAAGTTGGCTACAGTAAAGTGTTCCTGTTGAAGAAGGCAGATTTCCACGTGTGAGGTGTTTGTGAGCTGAAAAACGCCTCCGCAGCCTTGGAGGCGTCTGTCTTTTGTCAGTGGCTGGCAACGCTTCAGGTGGCGAAAGACGTGAGCGAGAATGCTCTTCTCCTTCACTACTGGGCGCCTGCAACGGCCACGAATCTGGACATGATCTGTTCACCGCAAGCAAATTCGCATTTAGGGTTGCCAGAAACTGGCCATCATTAAATTACCGTAAACTGTGCCTTTGGAGCTTCTGAAAGAATCGTGAACCATTCGCATCTTACAAACATGGTGACACAAACGAGCAAAACGACATTGGAGGAATTATTTCCTACGTTGTAGGGTGGCCGAATGTGGATTACGACACAAAGGTCAATGGAACCCGTTGTACCAACACTTAGCTTTATTTACAAAACTGATAACCGTGATGGTGGCTGACTAATCTCGCAGCGTGCTAACACTGGCTCCGCAGTTCGAAAGTTAACGACTGGCACTGTATGTTACCGTGCACTTCTCTATTTCATTCCCCGTGAGCTCCTCGCAGCTTTGACAATAGTGCATCGTTCTGTTGTGCGTTAAAACGCGAACTCCCACTGTTTATGGTCACTCTCTACAGTATCAAACACTTACAACATTCATCTTTCTATAACACAATTACTTGTACCTCTTTAATCCAGAAACGTGTTTTTACACAGTTGCTTCACTCGTAGAGGATGCTTTTAAAAAATGGTTCAAATGGCTCTGAGCATTATGGGACTTCTGAGGTCATCAGTCCCCTAGAACTTACAACTACTTAAACCTAACTAACCTAAGGACATCACACACGTCCATGCCCGAGGCAGGATTCGAACCTGTGCGACCATAGCGGTCGAGCGGTTACAGACTGTAACGCCTAGAACCGCTCGGCCACAACGGCCGGCCAGGATGCTTTTATTTAAATGTCTTACTTTGAGCTTTATGATGTTTCTGGGACAGTCTGTTGTGACTCTCCTCAGTTTTCGGATCACAGCATGTCACTTTCTCGATATCTTTGCGTTTCTCTATGTTTTGTGTTTTATGACATTATAAAACTTTCGACACCATTTTCTTGATATTTTGACATTGCACTTTGACTCCATTGAAGTGTACAGCAAGCATGTCAAACTCAGAGGCTAATCTAGTACAAAGCAACGAGGTGCTAGTTCGTGTCTTCTGGAAAAAAAATCAATTTTCATAGAAATGCGCATTTATTTAAATATACTATAGATTAAGGAGCAATTACAACGATAAAATATTTTCTTCCTTTTAAAGAAAATCTTCAAGTCCTTTACGTTTCATACAAATGCAGATTTATTTTGAATGTGCAGTACCAAAAGCAGAAGAACGACAGCAAAATTAATGTCTCTACCTGGAGGATAATTGTGTTTGCAGTGATTAAATTCTAGACTGATTGATTGTCAGTAATTCTGGATCGGACGGGAGATTTATTTCCCTTCATGAGTTTTAAAATCTGCTTGTAAGTTCTTACAGACTTGGATATAAATTCAAATACGAATTTTCTGGTATTTTAAAGTCAGGCAGTAAAATATTTGCAATATCCAAGGACACAAAATTTAGCTTTAAAATCTGAATCGCACTGGTTCTCAACCACTACTATCTGCGTTTTGCTTAGACACTGACTTTCAAAATTTTATAATCTGCAAACAGTGTTGGCAGCCCCACAATTTTTATCGCGTATTTCTTATAAGATACAGTTTCACGAGAACGGACTTGTTCACGTTACATGTCAGAAAAAAGCGTCAAGTCTTCATTCTTCAACGCTTTCCAAAAAACTAGTTTACATTTGAACGTTTTAAACTGGCCCCTTATGTTCGTACTGATATGGTCTTTTCCTTGCAGTTTTAGATTTACATTGTGTGTTTTGTTACATAAACCATGAACAAAAAAAATCTTGCAGTCATACGGCGTCCAAAAACAGGTCTGTGCCTTGATTTTTATCTATTCAGAATCAACATATTTCTTCTTTAAAGTGCCAGAATTGTTAAAGAATCTTGTAACACAATAGCCAACGTACATCGGTTTAGTATCAAAACAGGCTTATTCGCTTTCTAACAAAAGTTACTGTGGCTGTCGCAAGCAAAGACGAAAGAAGGTGGTTTTGTCATCCCTGACATTCAGAAACTAATGAAAGGCGAAACATCTGAAGGCAAAGTGAATGAAATTTGAAGACAATCTCGGATACCCTATAAACAACTTGTCAACAAGTTTTCTGACACCTGCAAATACCGTGAGTACGACAATTCATAAGAAACTTCCTGGGTACCTTCAAAGTATTGGATACCTCGAATGTTCAAATGTGTGTGAAATCTTATGGGACTTAAATGCTAAGATCATCAGTCCCTAAGCTTACACACTACTTAACCTAAATTATCCTAAGGACAAACACACACACCCATGCCCGATGGAGGACTCGAACCTGCACTGGGATCAGCCGCACAGTCTATGCAGTCTATGACTGCAGCCCCTAGACCGCTCGGCTAATCCCGCGCGGCTATTGGATACCTCAAAGAGAATTGAAGCTGCAGTTTCTGGACTCCTACGTGAGCTGTTTTCTAGAAAATATAGGTGCTATGAGTGAGGAACAGGGCGAAAGGATTCATCAAGGCATTAAACAAATGGAACGGTGGCGCCGTGACCGACGGGATATCAGCATGAAGGCTGACTATAGTCGGATGCTGCATAAGGAGTGTCTTCAGTCGGAGCGCAGAACAAAACACAATGCAAATTTGAGAAGAAAAAATAAAAAAAAAACATTAAGGTTTATGCGTTTGAACTGTTGCTGAAGAACATATCTTCATTCTAATTTTATGAGTGCCTTATTTTATCATGTCTTATGTAATTTTTTTGTTTATGTGTTTTGTCTGAATTTTCCGGATCTCCATCATTACTTCGAGAAAAAACCTTATGTGAGAGAGGGAAACCCTTGGTTTTTCCGAATTTAGCATAAAAAACATTAGAATCACCTAAAATTACTTAGTAAAAAATTGTAAAGTATGAAGAGCTCAAAAATAGCGTCAAGTTTCAGTGATGGCCTCGGGCCGAATCACTTTTCTAATTTTTCTGTTTCATTTCTCTCTAAGTATGTATGAGCCACTTCACATCTAGGTCGCAAGCCAGGGGGTAGGGAGGGTAGGCGGCTAGCACAGGCTAGGGCCCAGCTGGCAAACGCCATCTCGACTATATGGCCAGTCCGACACTGAGCGTCCGTATAAGCTATAATTTATATTTCATTCTGCTGAGATGCTCACTTCAAGAAGCGTGTCTTGGAAGGTACATTCCCGGATTTTAACGCCAAACTCTCCGTGACGCATAACAATTCTAGTGTAGCATCGGTCACTGGAGTTTGATGAGCATTCCCTAACGTTCTGACGCTTAATAAACGAACCCGTTACGAAATATGACGATCTTCTTTTGATCTTCTCTATTCTTTAATTGATACTATCTGATAATGGTCCAACAATGACGAGCAATATTGAAGAGACAATAGAACGAGCCTGTTTCGTAAGCCAGTTCTTCAGGGAGGAGTTACGCTTCCTAAGGAGTCTTCAAACGAATCACAGCCTGGCATCTACTTTCCTGCCAGCAGTTTCACGTGGCGGTTCCACTTTAGGTAAATAAAGATGGGTACTGATACACATTTTATGGTTGTATGCGTTTTCAGCAATTTATAACCAATTGTGTAATCGAACTGCAGTGGGTTTTTCGCGTAGCTAGACCATGTGATCAAAAGTATCCGGACACCAGTCTGAAAATGATTTACTAGTTCGTGGCGCCGTCCATCGGTAAAGCTAGAATTCGGTATGGTCTTGGCCCACCCTTAGCTATGATGACAGCTTCCACTCTCACATGCATACGCTCAATTAGTTGCTGGAAGGTTGCTTGGGGAATGGCAGCCCATTCTTCACGGAGTGCTGCACTGACGAGAGGTGTCGATGTCAGTCGGTGAGGCCTGGCACGAAGTCGGCTTTCCAAAACATCCAAAAGGTGTTCTATTGGATTCAGGTCAGGACTCTGTGCATGCCAGTCCATTACAGGGATGTTAATGTCGTGTAACCATTCCGCCACAGGCCTTGAATTGTAAACAGGTGCTTGATCGCGTTGAAAGATGCAACCGCCATCCTCGAATTGCTCTTCAACAGTGGGAAGCACGAAGATGCTTAAAACATCAATGTAGAAATTTTCACTTTTCTCTCGTATGAGGCGTGTGAGAAAGGTAATGAGACTGAGAACACTGCGAGCGATACGACAACGCTGCGTTGTTCTACTTACGTAGACCAGTGTATTCATCCTTTCCAGGTGCTCAGTCCGAGCTTCAGCTCCGTACATCCATTACGTGATTTTTGAGAACGCCAACAGTAAAGTTGTGTTTTTGTTATTTTATGAAAATGGAAACGCAGAATTCAGAGCAACATTATACCATCAAGTTTTGTTTTAAACTTGGGAAATCCGCGAATTTGACCTTCAAAAAGTTGAAACAGGCCTATGGGAACATTATTCACCAAGAGTACAAGTTTTTCACTGGGTGCAAGCCCCCTCCATAAAAAAACACGACCACACCATAACACCACCGCCTCCGAATTTTACTGTTAGCACTACACACGCTGGCAGATGACGTTCACCGGACATTCGCCATACCCACACTCTACCATCGGATCGCCACATTGTGTACCGTGATCAGTCACTCCAGACAACGTTTTCCCACTGTTCAATCATCCAATGTTTACGCTCCTTACACCAAGCGAAGCGTCATTTGGCAGGTACCGGCGTGACGTGTGGCTTACCAGCAGCCGCTCGACCATGAAATCAAAGTTTTTTCACATCCCGCCAACTGTCATAGTAGTAGTAGTAGTAGTAGTAGTAGTAGTAGTAGTAGTAGTAGTTTTATTCATCCGTAGATCTCTTTTTACAAGGATATAGGACATGTCAAAGTATTTACAAGCTTAGATCAATTTACAATAAGCTAATTCGTATACACATATATTTACAGACTTCTAGTTAGAGACAATCATTAGATTTTACTCCTGGTATACAATAATTTATTTACAAATAACTCATTAAATAATGTAATGCCACACTATTCACTCATATTTGCAGTGGATCCTGATGCAGTCTGGAATTCCTGTGTGATGGTCTGGATAGATGTCTACCTGTTACACATTACGACCCTCTTCAACTGTCGGCGGTCTCTGTCAGTCAACAGACGAGGTCGGCCTGTACACTTTTCTGCTGTACGTGTCCCTTCACGTTTCCACTTCACTATCACATCGGAAACAGTGGACCTACGAATGTTTAGGAGTGTGGAAATCTCGCGTACAAATGTATGACACAAGTGAAACCCAATCACTTAACCACGTTCGAAGTCCATGAGTTCCGCGGAGCGCCCCATTCTGCTCTTACGATGTTTAACGGTTACTGAGGTCGCTGATATGGAGTATCTGGCAGCAGGTGGCAGCACACTGCACCTAATATGAAAAACTTATGTTTTTGGGGGTGTCTGGATACTTTTGATCACATCGTGTATTTATGGTAAGAGACAACTACATGGGTCGCACCAAGTGTCGCTTTTATGCAGATCTTCATTCATTTAGCTATAGTTTTCTGGCGTTGCATCTTTCCGGCAAACAATAGCACTATTCAGGAATGGCGCCACGGAGCTTCCGACGTTATCCACCAGATAATGTATACAGTAACAGCTGTGTAACACGCCCTTGGTGTATTCCCGAACACCTGTTTCATCCTATTCGTGTTGAGTCGTATCTTTTTAGGAACTCCCGAATCCAGTTATAAAGCTCGTCCGGTATTCTGTAAGCTCGTACTTTACTTCAATAAACGTCAGTGCGGAACTGTATAGAACTGGAAGTCAATGATGACAATGATACAGATGATAACGAATGTGATGCGCTCGACAGCGTGGTCATTGCCGCCCTTACGAAATGTCAGCATGCCATTTGCTTGTAGGCGTGGGAGGGGCTTCAGGCTGCAGAAGGTGGGGCCTGTTATATCCCCTCAACTTTCCGCCGAAACATTTCAAAATATTCAATGATATGATGCTCTTTGTTTACAGGTCTTTCAGGTGCGGGAGTCAGGTTAATTTCGAATCCAATAATAGGCCCAAAAACCACACATTGTACTTAAAATTTAAAATATTGCCCCACACCGTGTGCTCTGGCTGCTCGACTATAACACCACGTTCAAACTCACTTAAATCCTGATAAAGTGCCGTTGTAGCAGCAGGAACCGATCTAACAACTGCGCCGGACACTTGTTGCTTTATACAGGCGTTGCCGACCGCTGCGCAGTATTCAAATGGTTCAAATGGCTCTGAGCACTTTGGGACTTAACATCTGGGGTCAACAGTCTCCTAGAACTTAGAACTACTTAAACCTAACTAACCTAAGGACATCACATACATCCATGCCCGAGGCAGGATTCGAACCTGCGACCGTAGCAGTCGCGCGGTTCCGGACTGTAGCGCCTAGAACCGCTAGACCACCGCGGCCGGCTGCGCCGTATTCTGTCTGTTTACATACCTCTGTATTTGAATACGCATGCCTATACCAGTTTCTTTGGCGCTTCAGTATATTATGAGTATAATGGGAAGAATACTTGAAAAAATATGTAGGTTATTTTGAGATATGCAGGATGAGAAATTTGGTATACGAAACTATCACCTCCGGGAGCAACAACGTGTCTAACCGGGCTGGGCACAAGTCGAAGTGAGACTGGATAACAGAGAGGGTACGTCATTCCATGCTGCTTCAACACTATGCCAGAATCCAACAATCGGGGTTGCTGGGGAGCGGTTGCGTGCCAGTCTCTCTGTAACCCATGAACATATGTTTGTACTGATGAGAGATCTGGAGAACTGTTGGTCACGACAACAATCGAACACCCTCTGTATCGTGGTAACGCACGGCAGCACGGGCAAGATGGGCCTTACATTTCTTGCTGAAAGGTAATGTCACGGAGGCATCGAAGATAGGGCACAGCCACTGGCTTGATACGTTAGAAAGTTAACGCCTGCTGTCCAAATTACCGGCTATGCGATCCAGAGACGATCGCTCTGTGTACCTAACAGCACCTCATATCATCATATGACGATGACGAATGCAATCTGGCAAAGTCCGTTCTCGTCGGAGCGTCGAGGCACGGATACATCCATCGTGATGCTGTACGCAGAACTGGGACACTTCTGAAAAACGACGTGGTGCCATTCCTACGTTCAGTGTCGTCGCTGGGCGCACTGCTAGTGGCACATCTCTCTGCTGCCGCGTCGAGAGAAGCTGCAACAAAGGTCGCCGTGCTGACAGACTATGGTGATAGCGGCGTCGTCGCAGTCTCCGTGCGGGTACTTGTTTTGCTGCAAACAGGCCCTTTTCCTGGGTTGGGTGTTGGGTGTGGGATTGAAGGGACCAGACTGCTAAGGGCATCGGTCCCTTGTTCCACGATAAAATCACACGAAATAAAAACTGTCAGTCGTTAAAAACGGAGAACTGAGACAAGGGACGACACAATACAAGAAAGACAGACAAAGACCAGACAAACGGAACTAAAATCACACCGAGTGTGAAGGTGGTTGGCCGACCATGAAAATAAGGAAAAGCCAACCACCAAATGACATTAAAACCCACAGTTTAAAACCACAGGCCAAAGGCCCAAGTCAATACAGGAAATAAAAGGACAAACACTCAAATCATACGATAAAAACCCCCTGCCCGAATAAAACTCAACACGAGGTCCGCCATAGCAAAGTCATCACATAAAAGGGCAGGGAGGGTATAAGGCAGCGCAAACGTCTGCCTGAGTCCTGTTAAAAGCGGGCAGTCCACCAAAATGTGGACCACCGTCAGAGCTGCCCCGCAGCGACATAGCGGTGGGTCCTCCCGGCGCAACAAATGGCCGTGCGTCAGCCACGTGTGGCCAACGCGCAGCCGGCAGAGGACAGAGTCCTTCCGAGAGGCCCGCATGGAGGAGCGCCACACACCGGTCGTCTCCTTCACCGCCCGAAGTTTGTTGGGCGTGGGCAGGGTGCGCCACTCGTCACCCCAGGCACCAAGCACTTTCTGGCGCAAAAGCGACAGGAGATCACACTCCATAAGGCCGAGTTCCAGAGCCGGTGAACTCACTGCCTGTTTAGCCAGCGTGTCAACCCGCTCATTGCCCGGGATGCCGACATGACCTGAGGTCCAAACAAATACCACGGAGCGGCCGCAACGGGCAAGAGCATGGAGCGACTCGTGGATGGCCATCACCAGACGGGAACGAGGAAAGCACTGGTCAAGAGCTCGTAAACCACTCAGGGAGTCACTACAGATGACAAAGGACTCACCTGAGCGGGAGCGGATATACTCTAGGGCGCGATAGATGGCAACCAACTCGGCAGTGTATACACTGGTCCCGGGTGCCAGCAACCGTTGCTCACAATGATCCTCTAGAGTAAGAGCGTAACCAGTGCGACCAGAGACCATCGAACCGTCGGTATAGGCCACGGCAGATCCGGGAAACTCGGCAAGGAGAGAAACAAAGCGGCGGCGGAGGGCCGGAGGAGGGACCGAGTCTTTCGGACCCTGTGCCAAATCCAGCCGAATGCATGGTCGGCGCACACACCAAGGGGGCAGACGGAGATTGGCCCGGAAAACAGGCGGGAGAGGAAAAAACTCAATCCCACACAGTAGAGCCCGGATGCGAACCGCGATCGTACACCCTGACCGGGGCCGCCTGTCTGGAAGATGGACGATCGAGTGCGGGAACAGGAGACGGTAGTTGGGATGCCCTGGCAAGCTACAAACGTGGGCAGCATAAGCGGCCAGAAGTCGGTCGCGCCGGATCCGCAATGGAGGAACACCAGCCTCCACAAGTAAGCTGTCAACAGGGCTTGTCCGAAATGCTCCTGTGGCGAGTCGGATCCCGCAGTGATGGATGGGATCCAGCAATTGCAATGCTGATGGCGATGCCGAACCATAAGCCACACACCCATAATCAAGGCGGGACTGGATCAGCGCTTGATACATTCGGAGAAGGGTGGACCGATCGGCACCCCATCCGTTGTGGCTAAGGCAACGGAGAGCGTTTAAATGCCGCCAGCATGTTTGTTTAAGCTGCCTAATATGAGGCAGCCAAGTCAACCGGGCATCAAATACCAGTCCCAAGAACCGATGCGTCTCTACCACAGCAAGAGGTTCACCGTCAAGGTAAAGGCGTGGCTCAGGGTGAACCGTGCGACGCCGGCAGAAATGCATAACGCAGGTCTTAGAGGCCGAAAACTGGAAGCCGTGCGCTACAGCCCACGACTGCGCCTTGCGGATAGCGCCCTGCAGCTGGCGCTCAGCAACTGCAATGCCAGCGGAGCTGTAGTAGAAGCAGAAGTCGTCTGCATACAACGAAGCTGCGACGGACGATCCCACCGCCTCAGCGAGCCCATTGATCGCAATTAAAAACAGGGAGACACTGAGGACAGACCCCTGTGGGACCCCGTTCTCCTGGACCCGGGAGGAACTATGGGACGCAGCAACTTGCACGCGGAAGGAACGAGACGACAGAAAATTCTGAATAAAAATCGGGAGCGGGCCCCTAAGACCCCACCCATGAAGTGTGGCCAGGATGTGATATCGCCAAGTCGTATCGTACGCCTTCCGCATGTCGAAGAAGACGGCAACCAGATGTTGGCGGCGTGCAAAGGCTGTACGGACGGCAGACTCTAGGGAGACCAGATTATCGACGGCAGAGCGGCCTTTACGGAACCCACCCTGAGACGGAGCCAGAAGGCCTCGAGACTCGAGGAGCCAACTCAACCTCCGGCTCACCATACGTTCTAGCAACTTGCAAAGAACGTTGGTGAGGCTTATGGGGCGGTAGCTGTCCACCTCCAGCGGGTTCTTGCCAGGTTTCAACACGGGGAGGACGATGCTTTCTCGCCATTGAGACGGGAACACACCCTCAACCCAGATGCGGTTGAAAACATCTAGGAGGCGTCGCTGGCAATTCACAGAGAGGTGTTTCAGCATCTGGCTGTGGATGCGGTCTGGCCCAGGAGCCGTATCAGGGCAAGCAGATAGTGCACTCTGAATTCCCAGTCGCTGAAAGGAGCATTGTACGACTCCGCGTGGCGCGTGTGAAAGGAAAGCCTCCAACTTTCCAACCGCTCTTTCCGGGAGCGGAAGGCCAGTGGGTAATTCGTAGATGCGGAACACTGAGCAAAATGCGCTGCTAACCGGTCCGCAATCGTGTCGGAGTCAGGACACACCACTCCATTCAGCGAAAGCCCAGGGACAGAGACAGGCGGCCGATAGCCATGGAGTCGCCTAATCTTAGCCCAAACCTGCGATGCAGAGGTACGGACGCCAATGGTGGAAACATACAGTTCCCAGCACTCCTGCTTCCGTTGGCGAATAAGGCGTCGGGCACGGGCACGGAGCTGTTTAAAAACGATGAGGTTTTCCAAGGACGGGTGCCGCTTATGGCGTTGAAGAGCCCGCCCGCGATCTCTAATCGCCTCTGCGATCTCGGGCGCCCACCAAGGCACAGTCCTCCGCCGAGGGGACCCGGATGAACAGGGAATCGCAGATGCCGCCGCAGAAACGATGCCGGTGGTGACCGACTGAACCACCGCATCAATGGTGTCATGGGAAGGAGGTGCGATAGTGGCGAGAGAGGAGAACAAGCCCCAATCAGCCTTATTCAGAGCCCATCTGGAGGGGCGTTCAGAAGAGTGACGCTGTGGTAGTGACAGGAACATGGGGAAATGGTCACTACCACATAAGTCGTCATGGACACTCCAGTGGATGGATGATGAAAGTCCGGGGCTGCAGATAGAAAGGTCGATGGCCGAAAATGTGCCATGGACTACGCTGAAATGTGTCGGCTCTCCCGTGTTTAAGAGGCAGAGGTCAAGCTGTGAGAGAAGAGTCTCGACATCTCTACCCCGGCCAGTAATCGCGGCGCTACCCCACAGGGGGTTATGGGCGTTAAGGTCGCCCAGTAACACAAAAGGAGGAGGCAGTTGTGCTATCAATGCAGCCAACACATGACGCGAGACATCACCATCTGGCGGAAGATACAAACTGCAGACAGTAATAGGCTGAGGCGTCCACATCCTTACAGCGACAGCCTCTAAAGGTGTGTGAAGAGGTACACATTCGCTGTAGACAGAGTTAAGGATGTAGACGCAGACTCCACCAGATACCCTCTCATAAGCTGCCCGGTTCTTGTAATAACCCCGATACCCACGTAGGGCAGGGGTCCGCATTGCCGGAAACCAAGTTTCCTGTAGGGCAATGCAGAGGAAAGGGTGACTGCTGATGAGTTGGCGAAGCTCAGCAAGGTGGTGGAAAAAAGGGCTGCAGTTCCACTGGAGTATCGCTTTGTCCATGTCCGAAAAAGGCGTGAAGGGACCGAGGAGGCAGATCACGCCACTGGGTCACCTACTGCCACCGATGGAGGACCAGTACAATCTGCTTCCATGGTGTCTGAGGATCCGGCGAGATCCAGGTCCGCAGCGGACGCCCGGATCTCCACCTTATCCTCGGACGCAGAGCCTGTAGGGAGCAGTGGGGTGGATGCCACCGCGTGTTCCTTGGCCTTAGAGGTCTTCTTCTTCGTCTTGTCTCTCTGGTCCTTGGGTTTCATTGGCTGGGAGCGCTCCAGCGAGTCAGTCTCCGGGACGGAGGAGGAGCGGGAAGCCCTGCGACCAGCCGCTGGTCTGCTTTTCTTCCATTGGCTGACGTCACCCTTCCCAGAGGCGGAAACCTGGGAAGGAAGGGACCCAAGGGACCCTTTCCGTGCCATTCGAGCCGGGGAAGTTTGAGGCTTCCCCAGCTTAGAAGTGGGGACTGATGTCCCCGATGGTTGGGGGGTTGCTGCTCCTGAGGCAGGTAGTGCAGGAGCAGCAGGGAGTGAAGTACCCCCCCACCATCAAGGGGGCAGGTGTAGCATTCCGGCTCTGAGAGGTGGCAGTCTGAGGGAGAGCTAATGGGGCCATAACAGTAGTAGCCGCGGCGTAAGAGGCAGTCATTCGAACAGGATGGAGGCGTTCGAACTTCTGCCTGGCCTCAGTGTATGTCAGGCGGTCCAGGGTCTTATACTCCATGATTTTGCGCTCTTTCTGGAAGATCCTGCAGTCCGGCGAGCAAGGTGAGTGGTGCTCTCCGCAGTTTACACAGATGGGAGGCGGAGCACATGGAGTATTGGGATGTGATGGGCGTCCACAATCTCGACATGTGAGGCTGGAAGTACAGCGGGAAGACATATGCCCGAACTTCCAGCACTTAAAGCACCGCATCGGGGGAGGGATATATGGCTTGACGTCACAACGATAGACCATCACCTTGACCTTCTCAGGTAAAGTATCACCCTCGAAGGCCAAGATGAAGGCACTGGTGGCAACCTGCTTATCCCTTGGACCACGATGTACGCGCCGGACGAAGTGAACACCTCGCCGCTCTAAATTGGCGCGAAGCTCGTCATCGGACTGCAATAGAAGGTCCCGATGGAATATTATGCCCTGGACCATATTAAGACTCTTATGGGGCGTGATTGTAACCGGAACATCCCCCAGCTTGTTACAATCGAGTAACCGGCGGGACTGGGCGGAGGACGCCGATTTGATCAAAACCGAGCCCGGGCGCATTTTGGACAAGCCCTCCACCTCCCCGAACTTGTCCTCTAAGTGCTCGACGAAGAACTGAGGCTTTATGGATGTAAAGGATTCACCATCAGCTCTCGTACAGAGCCCTGGAACGCTTAGAGACTGCTGGCGGCTGGCCGCCAGCAAGAGATGATGTACCACGCTTCATTGCGGGTCATCCGCCCTGATGCCACCTACTCTGACCAAGGGCCCTCCCCACGGGCGCCACCCAGCCTCAGCAACGACCACCTGGCAGGATGGCCATTGCCGGGAGTCCCAATGCCCCAAGGAGATAGGCATCTACTCCTTGGCATACGTGGGGAGTTAACGGCGCTGGCATCAGCAGAGCGATCCCTGTGTAGTCAGGGGGCTACAACCAACAGGGTACATGGCGGCCCCATCACAACGGACTGGCTACCGTGCTGGATTTCAGGTGATGTAGTCCAATATCGTCATTGGCGCATAAAGCGACACAGCCTAGCAGACTGCAATAAACTGCACCCAAGAACAAATCCACGCCCAAGAGATGGTAGGTGAGCGGGACTGCTAAGCGATGACGACAAACCTGGCTAGAGATGGTAATGCATGATGGACACATCGCTCCTTGTAAGGCGCCCTTCCCCAATCGGCTCGCTCTTCGGAAAATTTAGAAGGATGGAGGTCAAACCCGTTAGGGGACCATCTCACAAGGCCAAAACGTTTGAGACTCCTTTTAGTCGCCTCTTACAACAGGCAGGAATACCATGGGCCTATTCTTACCCCCGAACCCACAGGGGGGCCCTTTTCCTGTCTGAAGGTAGGTGACGTGGCTGTACGATTGTACACGTCCCAGAGAAAAAGAATGTCTGTACTCTCAGGCGCTAGTCGCGTAGCCAGTGGAGATCCCAGCGATTCCTTGTTCGCATCATAGTCGTGGGACCCCGACCAACGCGAGCTACAGTATCGTGGAACGATAAACTGCAGGCTCGACAGGCTACGATCCTGCCACTATCGAGGAATTCGACGTAATGGTAGACGCTTCTCCTTGTTACACGACGCATAACACGATTTTCTCACAAACAACATTCATCTGTTATTTCTGAACGATAAACCCGCTGCGTAATGTTTACCTAGATACAATATGCAGGTGGCGTTGCTACTACTGCGCTGAAATGCTTAATCATTTACACGTCAATGTTAGTACACTCCGTGGCAACCTGGTGTTTGTTGCTTGGCGTCTTCGTCGTGTCGCAGTTTTAACAGACAGCAGTGTAGACAGTTCCTAAATGTTGACGCGCCTCAGGTGAAGCGTTGTATCCGCGTCAGCAGGTCCCTTTCGCCGCCTCGCAGACGGAAGAACTTGCTGGAGGTACGGTCGCGTGACGCAGCGGCGCGCCAGCGGCCTTGGACACACAGGGCAGCGTTCTACACGGCCAGCTTCCCGTTACGTCTGCTCTAAGCGTCTGGCTACCAAGATGTGTATCTTATAGCCCACCTTTACATTAATCGTCGTACTATGCATTCAACTGACATAAGCCACCCATAACAACCCAAGACTACTAACGGTATCTGTCGCGAGTACACAGGCCCTACGAGGTGTGTGAGAAAAGTGGTGAGACTGATTTCTTATCTATCAATGTTTTTACACTACTGGCCATTAAAATTGCTACACCACGAAGATGACGTGCTACACACGCGAAATTTAACCGACAGGAAGAAGATGCTGTGATATGCAAATGATTAGCTTTTGAGAGCATTCACACAAGGTTGGCACCGGTGGCGACACCTACAACGTGCTGACATGAGGAAAGTTTCCAACCGATTTCTCATACACAAACTGCAGTTGACCGGCGTTGCCTGATGAAACGTTGTGATGCATCGTGTAAGGAGGAGAAATGCGTACCATCACGTTTCCGACTTTGTAAAGGTCGGATTGTAGCCTATCGCGATTGCGGTTTATCGTATCGCTACATTGCTGCTCGCGTTGGTCGAGATTCAATGACTGTTAGCAGAATATGGAATCGGTGGATTCAGGAGGGTAATACGGAACGCCGTGCTGGATCCCAACGGCCTCGTATCACTAGCAGTTTAGATGACAGGCATCTTATCGGCATGGCTGTAATGGATCGTGCAGCCACGTCTCGATCCCTGAGTCAACGGAGGGGGACGTTTGCAAGGAAACAACCATCTGGACGAACAGTTCGACGACGTTTGCAGCAGCATGGACTATCAGCTCGGAGACCATGACTGCGGTTACCCTTGACACTGCATCACAGATAGGAGCGCTTGCGATGGTGTACTCAACGACGAACCTGGGTGCACGAATGGCAAAACGTCATTTTTTCGGATGAATCCAGGTTCTGTTTACAGCATCATGATGGTCGCATCCTTGTTTCACGACATCGCGGTGAACGCACATTGCAAGCGCGTATTCGTCATCGCCATACTGGCTTATCACCCGGCGTGATGGTATGGGGTGGCATTGGTTACACGCCTCGGTCACCTCTTGTTCGCATTAAAGGCACTTTGAACAGTGGACGTAACAATTCAGATGTGTTACCATCCGTGGCTACCCTTCATTCGATCCCTGCGAAACCCTACATTTCAGCAGGATAATGCACGACCGCATGTTGCAGGTCCTCTACGGGCCTTTCTGGATACAGAAAATGTTCGACTGCTGCCCTGGCCAGCACATTCTCCAGATCTCTCACCAACTGAAAACATCTGGTCAATGGTGGCCGAGCAACTGGCTCGTCACAATACGCCAGTCACTACTTGTGATGAACTGTGCTATCGTGTTGAAGATGCATGGGCAGCTGTACCTGTACACACCATCCAAGCTCTGCTCGACTCAATGCCCAGTCGTATGAAGGCTGTTATTACGGCCATAGGAGGTTGTCCTGGGTACTGATTTCTCAGGATCTATGCACCCAAAATGCGTGAAAATATAATCACATGTCAGTTCTAGTATAATATATTTGTCAAATGAATACCCGTTTATCATCTGCATTTCTTCTTGGTGTAGCAATTTTAATGGCAGCAATTTTCTTCAAACAACAGAATTGTCCCCATCAAAGCAGTTCCATTTAGCAACTATGCACCGACTAAGTCATTGTTCCCAGTCTTGGTGGCAGCACTGAAATGCCTCACCTGTTAGGGCCTTTAACATGCCAACCACATTCTTTCGAATTTTCTCTAGAGTACCAAAATGATGTCCCTTTAAGACATGCCGGCACCGGTGGCCGTGCGGTTCTAGGCGCTGCAATCCGGAACCGCGGGACTGCTACGGTCGCAGGTTCGAATCCTGCCTCGGGCATGGATGTGTGTGGTGTCCTTAGGTTAGTTAGGTTGAAGTAGTTCTAAGTTCAAGGGAACTGATGACCTAAGATGTTAAGTCCCATAGTGCTCAGAGCCCTTTTGAACCATTTTTTAAGACATTTTTCAATTTAGCGAAAAGAAAAAGACACAAGGACTCAGATCAGGTGAACAGGGGGACTGTGAAACAAGAGGTCAAAAATTCCGTAATAGAAGTGGCTGTATGAGATGGGACAGTGTCATAATGCAGCATCCACTTGTCTGCAATATCTCGTCTAACTCGATTCACTCTTTTCTGGGTTAGGGCATTTCTGTAAAACACTTGACTGACAGTATGTCCTGGAGGAACAAATTCTTAATGCGCTATACTTCTACTGTCAAAACAGCAAAACAAAATTGTTTCATCTTCGATTCCCTCATTCGAGGTTTCTCGGTCAAGGAGATGTCTCAGTGTGCCGCTCAGGATCGCCCCCCAAAAATCCAGGATTCATCACCTGTGATCGCATGACTGAACCATCCGTGGTTACTGGCAATCCAATCAAGAAGGTCAACGCCTACGTTTCTTCGGTTGTCTTTCTGCTCAGTTGTGGGGTTTTTCGGCACCATTTTGGCACAAACCTTTCGTATGTGCTGAACTTCGATCAAAATTTGATGTACGGCGAAAATGTTTACTCTTAACTAGTCACGCATCATCCTTATTGTTACACTTCGATCTGATCTCACAAGAAACTCACATGTTCGACGTTTGCGTCGGTTTTTGAAACCGAAGGTCTCCCTGAGCTAGGTTCATCTCCAACACGTTGTCGGCCTTCCAAAAATGATTTGTGTCAGCGAAAAACTTGTGCTCTTGGTGAATAATGTTCCCATACGCCTGTTTCAACTTTTTGAAGGTCAAATTGGCGGATTCCCCAAGTTTAAAACAAAACTTGATGGTATAATGTTGCTCTGAATTCTGCGCTTCCATTTTCATAACATAACAAAACAACTTTACTGTTGGCGTTCTCAAAAATCACGTAATGGATGTACGGAGCTGAAGCTCGGACTGAGCATCTGGAAAGGATGAACACACTGGTCTACGTAAGTAGAACAACGCAGCGTTGTCATATCGCTCGCAGTGTTCTCAGTCTCATTACCTTTCTCACACGCCTCATACGAGAAAAAAGTGAAGTGAAAACCTTTCAGATTTATGCATTTCCTCCACTGTTCTACCATCTCTAGAGCGCTGGAATGTTTCGACACCTCAAACTTCAAATCCCTCAGTTTCCCCATTGCCAAAGGTTCTTTGTGGTCAACTGCATTAGCTGATCAAAAAAACTTTTTTCTATTACATATCAGGCCTCCCTTCACATGCATTTAACACAGGTCTTGAAGAATACTTGCTTCGCAATGGCCAGTTGTTTTACTCTTTGGAAGGTAATCCAGAGAGGAATCTCTCTTGTATCTACAGAAACACTGGACAAAGCAGGTGAAACTGGCTTCGCCCTTCTTGTGCAGGGCCCCTGACTTCCACTCACTGGTCTGATTGCTCTTTCGTGTGTGCCATGAAATGGGGAGCCTAGGCCTCGCACACGGTCGCACAAAATAAGTTACATTCTTTTTATAACAACCCAAACACGGCTGAGAAATTGATTTTCGCATTTTTTTCTGATCGACATTTAATAAATTTAGCATATATGATTGAGCTTCCATTAGTTCTTTTGTAACATCACAGTTGAATTCCCATAGGAGTGCTTCAAGACAGCGATGGGAGGATGCTTAGCAGAAATGACTCCGATACCAGCACGAGTGTCTTGTGACTTGACTTTTGATGCTGCCGTTACGAAAGTAAAGTCGAGAGCCAAAGACTGGCCAACCAGATAAGAGCACATTCCCGAATGCCCTAGTCACAGATCTGCCAATGGACACTGGGAAGTCAATGTACACACCTAGAGTGATGTGCAACGAAGAAGTAGGATATTTGGTGCATTTTATACAAGAACAGGCTTGTGATGCAGCGTTTTTCCTAGACACAATCTGGAATCTCGAACTGCCACCAACTCATAATGCCTAAAAATATAGCCTTAAATAACAGGCAAAAATGGGCATAAAATTTAACAAATTTATATCAAAAGTAAATACTGCACCACTGCTTTCATTTTGAAACCACTGCCGGCCGGGATGGCCGAACGGTTCTAGGCGCTATAGTCTGATAGTCTGGAAACGCGCGACCGCTACGAGGGCAAGTTCGAATCCTGCCTCGGGCATGGATGTGTGTGGAGTCCTTAGGTTAGTTAGGTTTAAGTAGTTCTAAGTTCTAGCGGACTCATGACCTCAGAAGTTAAGTCCCATAGTGCTCAGAGCCATTTGAGTCATCGAAACCACTCATAAAAGCTGTAGTACAAATGCAAATTTACATTACGATAACTTTACACATACTTACTTTCACCGTCAATGATCTCAATTTGATCACTACAAAAAAACACGTCAGAATCTCTGGAATCACGTAACACAACCTTTATTTGAACGCTGTAAATGACTGCTACAATGCAATGCGTTCGTAGAAGTACCTCCGTGTAGCACTAGATGCCTCTGTTTTGCAATGGCATGTCTTTCTTCATGTCGCCAACGACGTGAAAATCAAACGGTGAAAGATCTGGGTTGCACAGAGGACGTTGCAATGTTTCCCAACCAAATTGCTGAATCGTAGCCTTCGTCTAATAGGCAGTGTGACAGCGGGTGTTATCGCGCAACACGTGCAACAGCATTCCTGGGCGTTTTGACTTAATGGTATGTCGCAGTTTCTGCAAAGTGTCTTCACAGCACCGCGCATTGATTTTAGTTTAGCGCTCGAGGAACTCGACGAGCAGAGGGTCCCTGCATTCCAAGAAGGTCATCATTAGCTTACCGTAACTTGCGTGAACAGCTCTAGATTTCTTTGAAGTGGGAAAGGTGTGATGTTTAAACTGCTGACTTTGCCGTTTGACATCGGGCTGTTTGAACGGTGACGGACGCAATCATCCTGTTTCACGATAGCATACACCACCACAATACAAATCGGACGAAGCCTACGCTTCAGCGATTTGGTTACGAAACACTGCAACAACCTCCGTACAGGCTGGATCTTTCACACGGTGATTTTCACACCTTTGGCAACCTGAAGGAAGATATGCGTGGACGTAGGTTTCAGTCGGACTAGGAAGCGCAAGAGTGGGTGCGGCTGTGGATCCATCAGCGGCCGATCACGTCCTACGAAACAGGAGATGATCATCTCGTCTTCCAGTGGGATAAATATCTTAACATGTGTGGTTGTTATTTCTAAATGGAACAATGCTACGGTCTTGTTGTGGCGGATGTTTGGTTTCCATTGGACTGTCCATTATAACATTGCTTCGCAAATTACACTACTGGCCATTAAATTTGCTACATCAAGAAGAAATGCAGATGATAAACGGGTATTCATTGAACAAAATATATTATACTAGAACTGACAAGTGATTACATTTTCACGCAATTTGGGCGCATAGAACCTGAGAAATCAGTACCCTGAACAACCACCTCTCACCGTAATAACGGCCTTGATACGCCTGGGCATTGAGTCAAACACAGCTTGGATGGCGTGTAAAGGTACACCTGCCCATGCAGCTTCAACACGATACCACAGTTCATCAAGAGTAGTGACTGGCGTATTGTGACGAGCCAGTTGCACGGCCACCATTGACCAGACGTTTTCAATTGGTGAGAGATCTGGAGAATGTGCTGGCCAGGGCAGCAGTCGAACATTTTCTGTATCCAGAAAGGCCCGTAGAGGACCTGCAACATGCGATCGTGCATTATCCTGCTGAAATGTAGGGTTTCGCAGGGATCGAATGAAGGGTAGCCACGGATGGTAACACATCTGAATTGTTACGTCCACTGTTCAAAGTGCCTTTAATGCGAACAAGAGGTGACCGAGGCGTGTAACCAATGCCACCCCATACCATCACGCCGGGTGATAAGCCAGTATGGCGATGACGAATACGCGCTTGCAATGTGCGTTCACCGCGATGTCGTGAAACAAGGATGCGACCATCATGATGCTGTAAACAGAACCTGGATTCATCCGAAAAAATGACGTTTTGCCATTCGTGCACCCAGGTTCGTCGTTGAGTACACCATCGCAAGCGCTCCTATCTGTGATGCAGCGTCAAGGGTAACCGCAGTCATGGTCTCCGAGCTGATAGTCCATGCTGCTGCAAACGTCGTCGAACTGTTCGTCCAGATGGTTGTTTCCTTGCAAACGTCCCCATCTGTTGACTCAGGGATCGAGGCGTGGCTGCACGGTCCGTTACAGTTATGCGGATAAGATGCCTGACATCTCGACTGCTAGTGCTACGAGGCCGTTTGGTTCCAGCACGGCGTTCCGTATTACCCTCCTAAACACACCGATTCCATATTCTGCTAAGTCATTGGATCTTGACCAACGCAAGCAACAATGTCGCGATACGATAATCCGCAATCGCTGTAGGCTACAATCCGACCTTTATCAAAGTAGGAAACGTGATGGTACGCATTTCTCTTCCTTACACGAGGCATCACACCAACGTTTCAACGTCGGTCAACTGCTGTATGTGTATGAGAAATCGGTTGGAAACTTTCCTCATGTCAGCACGTTGTAGGTGTCGCCGCCGGTGCCAACCTTGTGTGAATGCTCTGAAAAGCTAATCATTTGCATATCACAGCATCTTCTTCCTGTCGGTTAAATTTCGCGCCTGTAGCACGTCATCTTCGTGGTGTTGCAATTTTAATAGCCAGTAGTGTACTTCGAAAACGTTAGCCACCGAGCTTGAATTGATTTTATTTATCGTATGACATATTAAGAGTTCCTGAATCACAAGAATAGCTATACATGTACAAATATTACTAAACTACTATATATCAATGGAGCTCCCCAGTAGAGTAGGAGGGCATGCTGAGAAGCAACGCCTCCGAATTTTGTATGTAAAAACTCTTAACGCTTTTTAAATAAAATTAACGTTATTAACATCCTACATCTTTATTTCTCATGTCTACATATTTGCAGCCCTCTGCCACAAGAGGGCTCCAAACTGTAACGTGTAACATGGCGGCGTGTAGCATAACCATGTTAGTGCCTGAGAAACAGCGTGCTGTAATCATGTTTCGAATTGGAAAAGTTTATCCACACATGGGAACCGACTCCTTTAGCAAGACAATGCCACACTACACACGAGCATTGCGACATCTGCAACAATTCACTGTCATCGATCATCCTCCATACAGTCTCGATTTGACGCCATCCGATTTTCATCTGTTTCCGAAACTTACAGAACACCTCTGAGGACGTCACTTCGATAATGACGAGGCGGTGCAAGCAGAGGTGAGGTTGTGGCTCCGTCGACAACGTCAAACATTCTACAGTGGTAGTATCAACAAACTCGTCTCTCATTGGGGGAAATGTGCTCATTGCCAGGGTGAGTACGTCGAGAAATAAACATGTAGACATGAAGCATAAAGATGTGGAATGTTAATAACGTTTTTCATTTAAAAAGGTTTAAAAGTTTTCTCATAAAAATTCGGAGGGATTACTTTTCAGGATGCCCTCATATAATAAAAATGACAACATCTATAGGAGAGAATCAAGGTCTTTTATGTCGTTTATTACACCACTCGTCACTGTCAGGAAATCTTCGAAAGAACCCTTGCAGGCACGTGCAGGCTATATTTATACAATATAAGCAACTGTCTCTCGTTCAGCACTTGGTGATGAAGATTTGCCCCACATTTGGTTGGGTGGTTGGAGAGTAAAGGGACTAAACTGCTTTGTTATCGGTCCCTTTTTCCGTGGTCATACAGGTCTCGGATGAAAACGATACCCCAAAAGAATCCTTTCACCTAAAACCTGGGAAAGGAAAAAAATGCGTAAAACGCACTGTGTAACCACAAACAGAGAAAACGGAAGAAGCAAGTCAAAAGTGAAAACATGAACTAAAAGGGAAAAAGAGGTAGAAAGTGTTAAAACAATGGCCTAGCCTGAATGATCGCAAAAACAAAAAAAAAGGATGAGCCACTCACTCTGCAACACACTAAAATCCTCAGCATAGAGACGCAAGGCAAGAGAAACACATATAGTGAAAAGACAAACATCGACTCGAATAAACAACACAAGAAAGAGCGAGAAAAAGCAAAAAATTGCAGGTAGGATGAGGACCTGGGAGATAAGGCCAGGCGCCCATCCTTGGACTCAGTGATAAACACCTCCCTCTAAAATAAAACTTAAAATTAGATTATCCATTGAGGTATTGTCACCTAACACCGTAGGAATGTTAACAAAAGTCTGACTCAAGGCGGCTAGATTGTAACAGTCCAAAATGGTGTGGGCTACAGACAATTGAGAACCACATTGACACTGGGGTGGGTTCTTACGACAGAGGATTGGGATGCTCAGTATGGAGCCCTACAGGACCACACTCTCTTGTATATGGGGGGGAACTGTGTGAAGCACCGACTCGAACTCAAGGTGCAGAGCGACGAAATGTTGTGCATAAAAATCGTGAGTGAGCCCCAGAGATCCTACTTGTGCAATGTAGTGAGGATGTGTTGCTGTCAAGTGGTGTCATAGGCTTTCATAACGTCAAAAAAGAAGGCAGTAAGGTGACGACGACGGGAAAAGATCGTTCAGATGGCAGACTCCAGGTATAGCAAGTTGTCAGTGATGGAGCGACCTCGGCGAAAACCGCCCTAGGACGGAGCCAGAAGACACCGTTACTCAAGGAGCCAACACAACTGCTGGCTTACCATACGTCTGAGCAGCTTGCACAGAACGCTGGTGAGGCTAACAGGACGATAGCTATCCATATCTGGCGGGTCCTTACCAGGTTTTAGCATTGGAATGATGATACTTTCTCGCCATTGTGATGGAAATATGCCATCGTTCCAGATGCGGTTGAAGACAGCAAGGAGGTGGCGCCAGTAATCCACTGACAGATGTTTAATCATTTGGTGATGAATGCAGTCTGGCCCAAGGGATGTGTCAGGAAAATCTGCAAGGGCACTGAGAAATTCCCAGTCATTGAATGGAGCATCATACGGCTCAGGGTGGCATGTAGTAAAAGATAGGTGTTGTCATTCCACCCGCTGTTTCAGGAGACAAAAGGCATGGTGATAATTCTCAGACACAGAGGTTCGAGCTTAATGTTCGGAAAAATGCTTTGCGGTTGCATCTGGGTTGGTATATACAGCTCCATGTGTGGAAATGCCATGTATACATGCAGGGGTCTTATATCCATAAAGGTATCTGAGCTTAGTCCAAGCCTAGGAAGAAGAGGTTTGTGTTCCGTTAGTGGAAATGCACCATTCACAGCACTCCTGCTTCCGCCACAATTCCACTGGAGCATGATGCTTTCTGTAGCCTGGGAAGGCATGAAGTCGCTAAGGAGGCAGTTTACGCCCCAGGGGCACATTCTGCCACCTGTTGAGGGTTTGTGGCCTCTGTGTCCATGTCCATTGGTTATGAGTCTCTGGGGAGATCTAGGTCCTCAGAGGACACTAGGATCTCTACCTCATCCTCAGAATTGGAGCCTGCTGAAAGTGTTGGTGTTGGCGGCCACCACGATTTGTTTCTTCTTGATAGGCTTCTTCTTGCTGCCCTCTCACTTCTCTTTTGACGTCTTTGGCTGGGAGGGCTGCTCTGCGTTTGTCTCATGAACTGATGAGGATCGTGAAGCTCTACAACCAGCAGCTTGTGGCTCCTTCAGCCACTGGCTGGCATTTAGCTTCAAAGCAGCAGAAGCCTAGGAAGGCAGTGTTCTGAGGGCCCCTTCCTTGCAAGAGGAGCTGTAGGAGACTGTGCTTCTCCAGCCAAGGGTGGGGACCAATGTCTGCAATTCCTGGGGGTGGGAGGGGGGGAGGGTGTTGCTCCTGAAGTAGATGTTAGGGGTGCAACGAGAGGAAGAGTGCCCCCAACCATCAAGGGGGCAGGCATAGTCTGGCGACCTAAAGGCCCACTTTGAGAGGTATGACTGATGATGCTATTTTCATAAAAGGCGATGGCATTGTAGCTGTAGCATATGATGACGTCATGTGTACAGGGTTAAGACAGTGGCACTTCTATTTTAGCGTCTGTGTAGGTCAGCCTGTCCAGGGTATTATATTCCATTATCTTCCACTCTTTCATATCAATGGTGCAGTCTGGCGTAAAGTGGGAATGGTGATCTTTGCAGAGCACAGAAATGGGAGGAGGGGCACAAGGACGTCCACATTACTGACACATGGGGATGACATTACATCAAGAGGACATGTGCCCAAATTTCCATCATTTGAACCACCACATAGTGGTAGGAACATAGAGTTTAATGTCACATTGGTATACTATCATCTTGACCTTTTCAGGCAATGTATCATGTTCAAATGCCAAGATGAAGGCACCAGTAGAAACCCTGTTGTCCTTAGGCCCCCTATACTACCCACACCTGACAAAGCGGACGTCTCATTGCTGTAGGTTAGTGTGTAACTCATCATCAGACTGCAGGAGATCTCTATTGAATATAATCCCTTAGACCATGTGCAAGCTCTTATGGGGGGACATCACACAGCATGTCACAGGTGAGCAATGCCAGTGACTTGGTGGGGGAGGCTGTTTTTATCAGGAGTGACACATTTCTCACTTTGGACATGCCTGCCACTTTCTCGAACTTGTCCTCTATGTGTTCTACGAAAAACATAGGCTTTGTCATTGAAAAGGATTCCCCATCATACCTGGCACCAACTGAATATTGCAGAGAGTATGTCTCACCTCTATTCTTAGCCCTGCATTCCTCCCATAGGGTAGACAGGGAGAGGAACGATTTGGGGTCATGTCTGTCAATACTGACCTGGCCTTTTCCACTCTTGAAGACTGTTGGGGCCGTATGACTGTATGACTACCACTCCAATCAGGGGCTCTCTCCATGAGCGCCACCCAGCCACAGCAAAGGCCACCTAGGATGAGGGCCATTTCTGGAAGTCCTGAAGCTCCAGGAATGCTGGATCTATTCCTTGGCATACATGGGAAATTCGCATGTCAGGCATCAGCAGTGTGATCCCTGTTGTCAGGGGGGTTACAAATGAGAGGGTACATGGCGAGCTCTCCGTGATGGACAGGATACCGTGCTGGATATTAGGTGCAAAAAGTGCCATCATTATCATGGGTGCAGAAGAGGACAGTGAGCAATGGATGTAGATGATGCACCTCGTATGGTGTCCTCGCCCAAATAGCTGGATTACAGGTAGAGTTGCAGAGCCATGACAATAATAGATGCAGAAGGTCTCAGCGCATGATGGATATTTGATGCACCACGTAAGGCGTCCTTCCCCAAATGGACTGCACAAATGTAGAATTTCGAAAGGCGGAGGTAAAACCTTAAAAGGGGGTCATAAGACTTAAAGCCGAAAAGTAGCAGATTCCTTTCAAACACCTCTTATGACAGGCAAGAATACTACGGGCATATTCTACCCCAAACACAAAGGGGAAAGTCCACATTTCCTGAGGCTAGTCAAATCCAGGGGACTTCTCCACGGTGCAGTGCAGTTTCAGTTATTGTGAAAAAGTTTTGTTAGTAGCGTTTCCGTTCATCGATGACAATTAATTTTCAGCAAGAATCCTGGCTAATAAGAGTAGAATGCCTTGGTCTTCATCTTTTCTGCTCCATAGGGAATACACAATTCAATATTGGAGGCTTGGAGTTATCAACAATCTTCTGATATTCACATAGTAGCACACTCTTCTGTACGAAATCAGGAAGTGGAATGTGACTCCAGATAGGTAACCAGTATATGGGGGTAGATTGTACTGATCAACTAATGATATGCATGGATTCGTTAAGTAGTAAGTCTATCTCCTTCACATATGAACTATCAATGAACTGCTGGGAAGATGTTACAGAAGAGCAGAAGATTCAGAATTTGGAGGAGACTTTGATGCAATGATGTAATGCGTACTGTTTCTACAGTTTCAAACACTACTACTAGTAACTGATGATAGTCTGGGTAACAGTGACAAATGGACCAGTGGGTGAAACCTATAGTACAGATACAGTAGGTTTGCCTGTGTTTGAAGAAGCATTTTACGGAAGTCGTGAAACACTCTGATACTGAAGCGGCTGTAAATGTGGAATGGATTTATGTGCATGGTCTAAAGTTGATTGTGAACCCCAGTCTTTTGGGAAATGTCACTTTCCACATGGTATATGTTTATTACCTGAAGTTAACGTTGCTAATCTCCTTCAGATTCTTCAAACTTTTCAGCACGGATTTTCTGCTCCTCATTCACTAATGTTTACCACCCCAAAACTCATAGTGTACTTCGAAATTCATAATAAATTCAGCACTTTTATTGATTAGTAGTCCTAAAGAACACATTGATATATACTTCATTGTTATGCTGGATAACATTTTTTCACTTAAAGGAGCAGTCACAGTGTCCCCTATGATTACGGCTATCGTTTTCAAATGCAGCATTAATTACATAATGCACAACTTAGGCTGAAAGCTGCTAGTCGCCAACAATAGAGCAACTACAAGGTGTACAACTTTGCTTCTGCCATTTTCCCCCAACATTTGTGGCTTTAATGAAACAAATTGGTTACATATGTACCATTCACAGTATTTTCCATCGCTGGCCACTACTTCCTTCCATCTTTGGGGCAATGTACGGATTCCACGTCGTAAAAATTGTTCATCTTTTGAAGCGATCCACGAATCGATCCAATTTATGACTTCTGCATGAGATCGGAAGTGTTGGTCAGCCATGCCATGCGCCACTGATCTAAACTGGTGCTAATGTCTGTAGAATACGGCGAGTGGGGTAGGATTTCTCATTTTAACGTTTCCAAGTACTTTGTGACCTTCTCTGCAACGTCTGGTCGAGCGTTGTCGTGCTGCAAAATCACTTTATCGTGCCTCTCGCTGTATTCCGGCCGTTTGTCTTTTAATGCTCTCAAACGCATTAATTACGTTCGATAAGGAGCACCTGTGATTGTTTCACTTGGTTTTCACATCTCATAGTACACGACGCCGAGCTGGTCCCACCAAATGCAGAGTATGATCTTGGAGCCGTGAATATTCGGTTTGGCCGTCGACGTAGAAGCATGGCCGGGATATCCCCACGACTTTTTGCATTTAGTCTTATCGTAATGAACCCATTTTTCGTTCCCGGTCATAATGCGATGCAGAAACCCCTTCCGTTTTAGCCTTTTAATCAACTGTTCACAAACACAGAAACACCGTTCAACGTCTCTTGGTTTCAGCTCACACGGGACCCAAGTTCTTTCTTTCTGAATAATGCCCATAGCCTTGAGACGTTTTGAAATTGCTTGCTGTGTCACTCCCACTAATCGTGCCAATTCTTCTTGAGTTTAACGCGAGTCTTCACTCAGCAATGTCTCCAATTCTCTGTCTTCGAAAACATTCTCTCTTCCACCACTGTGCCGGTCTACGACATTAAAATCATCGTTATTGACGCGTTGAAACCACTCACGACACGTTTTTTCACTGATAGCGTCCTTACCATACGTACTTGAGAGCATTCGATGAGACTCAGCCGCTGTTTTGTTCATATTCAAACAAAACAGTAACACCTCTTGCAAATGACGAGAATTAGGCTCGTAAACTGACATTTTAAATCAAGAACAACTTTATGATGCAGACACAAATCGACTAATGTTTGAATGAGGTTATGTTGACCGACATCCAAGCGAACTGCCTGACGTGTACGATCTGTTTCTTTCTACCGCTACTTACCGTTGTCGTCACCTATCGGCAAACAGCGGAAGCAAAGTTGCACACTTTTTTAGCTTAAACGAGCAGCTAGTAGCAGCTTCTATGTATTTTTTAAAAAGTGGCTTTCGGCTGTGCACCCATTCAGCCAGTGTGTTTTATAATAATCCTTTACTCATATGATTGGAAGTCCTGTTCCTCCTGTCACCGAACCTTACTAATTCACACTACATCTAACGTCAACCTATCCATTACCCTTTTTCAATTTTCTAACCCACCTGCCCGATTAAGGGCTCTAACATTCCACTCTCCGATCCGGCATGGTTACTCTGCAATTCACACTTAAGTGCTTGGCAGAGGGTTCATCGAACCATTTTCATACTACTTCTCTACCATTCCATTCTCGAATGGCGCGTAGGAAAATGCAACACCTAAATCTTTCCGTTCGATCTCTGATTTCTCTTATTTTATTATGATGATCATTTCTCCCTATGTAGGTGGGTGTCAACAAGATATTTACGCATTCGGAAGAGCAAGTTGGTGAAATTTCGTAAATAGATCTCGCCGCAAACAAAACCGCCTTTGTTTCAGTGACTGCCACCCCAACTCGCGTATCATATCAGTGACATTCTCACCCCTGTTGCGCGATAACACGAAACGAGCTGCCCTTCTTTGCACTTTTTCGATGTCCTCCGACAATCCTACCTGGTAAGGATCCCATACCGCGCAGCAATATTCCAGCGGAGGATGGACAAGTGTAATGTAGGCTGTCTCTTGTGGTTATGTCGCTTCTTGTAAGTGTTCTGCCAACAAAGCGCAGTCTTTGTTTCGCCTTTCCCACAATATTATCTATGTGGTCTTTCCAATGTAAGTTGCTCGAAATTGTAATTCCTAGGTATTTAGTCGAATTGACAGCCCTTAGATTTGTGCTATGTATAGTATACCCTATATGTTCTCAGTGTATCAACATCAATCCTGTCTCAAAGGACACGTTCATATACAGTATTTGCATATTTTGAATCCACAGACATGCCCAAGGATGGACTTGAACTCACGAACCTTGCTTCTGAGGTACCACCCGCTAGATATCGTCATGGAATTATCGTTGTCAGTGCTCTTTATTCTCTGCCCGTTACTCTTCGATTCTCGATGCTGGCATTTTAGTTGGCGATTAGACAGTCTGTAGAGCGTGAATTAACGTGATTACAGTATTCCCTGTGTAGCAGAGTTAATAAACATAATAGCTTACATGAATTACTAATTCCAGGTTGGGTCAGAGAACCTGTCTTCTCGAGACCACTTACTGAGCAAAAAGACAAGATGTAACGTGGTTCGTAGACTGTTGCAAGCCTCTTAATTTAATACTATTTTGCATCAGTGTCATTGCTCATTTATTGAAATAGTAACTCATTTGTCCCCACGAGGTTGTGTGAACGTCCTAACCATTCCACTCAGGGCAACCTGATACGGTAAAGTTAATACCCTCCCACAGAGATGACTAGGATCAAACAAGTCATAATGGTCATCCATATTATAGAGATCTCGCTAATGGAAGTTTTAGTTTGGTCTGTTTCGCCTCATTTCAAAGAGGTCATCAAGAGACTGTTCAGAGCAGTCAAACAGTGCATGTTACTTACTTCATACCAGAGTTAAACGAAGTTCTCATACTGCAGTAATCACTGAAATTAAGGTGTTCCTTCATAATGTGAAAGATACATCCTTGCTTGAAACAGATAGTATGCACCATGATTTTCTAAACTATGAAAGAACGTTTTGTATGATTTGACTCCTTGAGCGAATGCTTCTATGATGAGACTGCTGGAGTAAAACGTAATTAAGCTTCTAATTATTAATACAGATAGAATAGAAATGTACCTAACACAACAGTTCATAGAAGTAGGGACTCTCCATGGTACAGAGTCAGTGCAAAGAAGCTTCTACACAAGCAGTGGCTGCTGCGCAACATGTATAAAACAAAACAGATTATGTATATGGAGATGCTAAACAAACCACGTTTGGCATTCAAAGGGGCAGTCCGTGAATCTTCAGTGACAACCATGGCAGAATGTAACTGAAAAACCAATTGCAACTTCCCCTCCTACCACGTAAAAAAGATCGAAATTTAGTGTAGTACAGTAAAGGCAGAAGTTATAAACTTCGTTTTCAAATGTTGGTTTCAGAAGGATGAACCAGGAGTACTGTCCCAGCTTCTTTCTTGCACCACTGTAAAGATGATACAATACTAGTGTCAGTGGCGTTGAGAAACATCTGAAATCGCTAAAGTTGAACAAGCCTCTTAGCCGAGCGGTCTCAGGCGCTGCAGTCATTGACTTTGCGGCTGGTCCCGGCGGAGGTTCGAGTCCTCCCTCGGGCATGGCTGTGTGTGTTTGTCCTTAGGCTAATTTAGGTTAAGTAGTGTGTAAGCTTAGGGACTGATGACCTTAGCAGTTAAGTCCCACAAGATTTCACACACATTCGAACATTTTTTGAACAAGCCTCCATGGAATTTCTATCAGCTACTATAGCAAATTTGTAGTTTAAGTTCCCTCAAACATAATTCACTGTAGATAGCTCAGACAAAAACTGTGCCCAGTGGATGGAAGAAAGCCTGGGTCACAGCAGTAGGGCAGCAGAAGTGACCCGCAAAACTATTGTCCGATATCACTTCGTCAATATGTTGTAGAATCTTGGAAGTATTCTGGATTCAAACTTCGTATGTGGTGTCTTTAATAGAATGACCTTCTTAGGGCCAGCTAACATGGATTCTGAGAACAACGACCATGAGGAACACAATATGTGCTCTTTTCACATGACATCTTGATAGCTATGGATTGGGGCAAACATGTGGCTGCAGTATTTCTTGACTTCCGAGAAGCTTTCTACTAACCAACACAGAAACGTTTATTGCCTAAAGTATCGATGAAATTTGTGATCAGTTACGGATTAATGTGTAGGAAGGACTTAGGATGATATCTTGGATGGAATGTCATCAACACATGTAAAAGTAACTTCATGTGTGCACCAGCGAAGTGTATGATCCTTACTATTCATGTTGTATAGTCATGATGTGGGATACAATATTAATAGCAACGTCAGACTTTTGCAGATGATGCAGTTGTCTATAACGAAATTCTACCTTAAAAACGGCCACACAAACATCCACACAGATCTTAATAAGACTTCAAAGGGGTGTAAAGATTGGCTACTTGCTTTAAATGTTGAAAAGTGTACATTTATGCACTTTGTATAAATTAATATACTATAGCTGGAATCAGTCAACTCGTACAAATATCTGGGGGTAACAGTTTATGGGCATATGAAATACAATGATCACATAGGACCAATTGTAAGAAAAACAGACGACAGACTTCATTTCTTAGGTAGGATAGTGGGAAAATGTAGTTTGCATAGCAAACTTCTAACAAATCATCCGTGTGGCCCATCCTAAAATATTGCTCAACTGTATGCGACCTGTATCAAGTAGGACTAACACAGGCTACTGGATGTATACAAATAAAATAGCAGCAGAAATGGTTGAAGTTTTGTTTTTTGTCGTAACAGAGCCCATGAAAATTCTCAAAAAGCTGAAATGAGAGGTACTTGAAGGTAAACGTTAACTGTGTCTCAAAAGCCAATTAACGAGGTTTCAAGAACCAGTATTAAGTGAGGAATATAGGAATATACTACAGCTTACTATTTATCGCTTCCGTATGCATCGCAAATAGAAGATTGCGCATAGGCATTAAAACAGTCAATCTTTGTGCACTCCATATGTGAATGGTACAGGAAGAAACCTCTATATCTGAGACAATGGAAAGTGCCCTCTGCCATACACTTCACTGTGCTTTGTAGAAAATGGATGTAGATGTAGAACCTCTGTGAAGGTCCAGTCAACTTATGAGACAGATATTAGAAACGAATTCCAGTCTCCAGAATATTTCAGACATCCCTTCTAGCAATATCAAGTTGCAGTTTGGATTACTAAATAGTATTTATATTGCGAGGGATATTACACATACAATGAGAATAGACAAATTACATGGTACTGGTATATTCCATTACCTATTAAATGCAAAGCACTGTGAAAATCACATCATCTCATTCGGTAATCTATAATATTATGAGGTCTCAGTAAATTCTGCAAAATGGTTCAAGTAATATCTAATGGTAAACAAAGTATGTATATCATTAGGGAAGAGTCCTGTATTAAGCTAACAACCTTCAGCCGAATGGGAATTAATTGTATGTGGTGTCCCACGAGGTTCCAGTTCAGGACCTAATTTTTTTCTCGTGTAAATTAATGACTTTCCTAGAGTAACTTTATCATATACAAATGTTTTGTTAGCAGATAATACAAATATATTGGTAAATAGTAAACCGAGCATACTTCCAAAAAGAGTTTTGAACAGGAATTTTTGGAGCATTAATTCTTAGAATCAGTACTAGCCATTAGGAGTAATCTTCATAAAGGCCTGAATAGCAACCGTTTTAAGTAACTCACCAGCAAATATAAGTTTAACTATTAGCAAAGATAAGTCTTGCCGTTGTAATGTGGCTGGCACGACGGTTATATAGTTTATGTTTTATACAATAACCGCCACAACACCTAGAAGAATAGTAAGCATCTAAATAACGATTAGTTTAAAGGGACGCTAACGAGTTATTACCAGCTAAATCCTATTACTTCATTGAAGAATTTCATAGCAGGATCAAACGTGTGTAATGCCTGAATTAGATACCAGTTCAGTTGTGTAATGCAATATGTGTGAGAAAGGTTTGTAAACTGTTTTTGTTTTGATGACGCTTGATTAGAACAGCCAAAGAATTATCTTTTGCACTTTTGTATGAACACATTTAAATGTTTTTCGTAAGCTTTTCAATTAATGTCCAAACGAAAATAAATGCATGCAATTTGGCATTTTGCACATCCTTGAGATCCAGTATTTGTAGAAGGAACATTAACAGATCAGTTCTTTTGCATGAATTTTCGTTTTTCTGTCACATACCACATCTCTGAGCATCTCATCACTATGAGCCTCTGGAATGAACAATCTACCTAAGTTTGGTCATTACTCCTGAGTGTACTGGATTCCTTCCACCTTCCCAGAGAGTTTCGGATGGACATTTTACAGGACTACAGGTTTAGGTCTCCTTCAGGGCATTGCCTGATGAGATGATGAGCAGGGAGTGGGGAGAAGGGTGCATCGGGGAGTATAAGCAGGACTATTTATGCTAACTGATCTTTCTTACAATTAATTACACGATGTCACGCTTTGTCAAGGCATTTTAAAGCGGTTAACAGAAGTATGGAAGTTTGATGATACAAAAAGGCTGATGATGTAATGTAGCTTCTCCCTCTCATAATTCTGCGCTCTAGCCATTTCTTTCATCACATTTATCCCGGTGTAAAGTAATATCACTCAACAATTATGGCTTGTGTTTCTGTCATCTTTTCGAGTAGTAACTAGAGAGGATACTGTCATCTACCTGCAACAACAACAAACAACAATTAGAAACGTCTGTTTGCACCAGCATGCGTAGACTTCATCGAATACGTTAAAAATACTTACAGTCATTTGTATGTTCATGTTTGGTTTACTTTCACTAATTCTCAGTGAAATAAAACCAAATTTGTATTTCTTTTTTATGTTTGTATTTAGTGTAAGTTATCAGATTAGAGGTCAATGACGAGACGGTATTCCCTTCATGTACATAATCGGGGAAGTTAAATCATTAACCCCATTTTCAATGTTTTCGTTAGCTTTTTTTTTTACTTTATTTCGTGATAACTGTCTCAGACAGAGGAATGTGTAAGTATACATATCATGTGGTAATCCATACAAGTTCAGTATCACCCCGTATGTGCAACAACACCTATTAGAGTACAATTATATCATATCAAAACTTACTGCTGTATTATTCCTGTTATATCCATTGCGCGAAAAATGTGCGCCTCGAAGGAACTTTTTCCGTAACCACAAATTTGCTTGCCACTCACATCATTACAGATTCGTGATTTTTATGAACTCCCATCCACCATCGTAATGTTCTTCAGCAACATAATTTTAAAAACAATTCATCTATAGGAAAAATTTGTATACACAAACTTGGCGCGTCTTGTCCGCCAAAGATATTACATTGGAAGCTACAAGCACTGTTAAGTTTTGATTAGTAAACGCTGATAAAGGGTTTCTATGGGAACTGGGTGATTACTGGGAAATAGCGCGAGTTAATGACTGTACACACTGTTCCACAAGCAACATCACTGAACGAAAAGGTATTTTAGTTGTACCACAGGTAGTATGTAATTCGACAAGATGCACTAGGATATTTCACTGGTTTTTAATTGTATATAGATGTTCGCTGGTGGGGAAACATGACGTCTGATAAATTGTTCACTGGTTAGTACAAAATTTGTCCACAATGATTTCATGTATTCTAAGACAACATACTTGGCCAGTGCATCGAACGTACTATATCTCTTTCTTATTAAGATTTGTTCCTTTGAAAGCGTAACTACGGTACTGCCGGTGTAGATCAAATGTAAAACGACGTTCACCTACATTTAAGGATGGCTATCAGTACTCCTTCAACGCTGTATTTATTTCGGCGTTTCTTTACAACTATGAAATCATAACTCTGTTAAACGAAGGGTACCAATTCAAAAGGACAACAGTTGTGCAAATCACATTTCATAAGTTAGGATGGAATGTATTAAGAGTTATTTTTCGTATATTGCAATGCAATTATGCACACTTTCACCTACCTTAGAGGACTACTGGTATAAGGAAGTGTGGCCCGTGAGCGTTGACGCGGTGAATCGTCCAAGTTTTCGTTGTTATTAACTGACACACGTCAACAACGTATCCGATATTTCTGTGTATTGAAGAAACACAGCGTCACGTCATTATCCAGCCCCAGATGGCTAACGCATCTGTCCCTCACGCTTGCAATAACGTGAGTACCGCACAGAGTAACACATGCAACATACGTACGTCAAGACAATACTGCACGGAACTTCTCTGGTCGGCAGAAAAGCAAAGTGTCTGTTAAAAGGAGGTGCTATCGATATCACCGTTTGTTCTACAGAAATTACATTTACGTACCTTGCCCAAAAAGGCTTGAACAAATGTATACATTGTTAAATGAAATTACAACGTAAAGGTTCGAAATCTTGCGAAGTATGGCCATGGCAATATGTAATGATTATGTTTTATTTATAAACTATCACATAATTAAAACAATTTATTGTGACACCAATACGCTGAAAAAACCCAAAACATATTTCTTGTTCTGTATTGTTGGAATCTCTCTAAATTTACCCTTTATTATCATTTCCAGAAAGTTACTTCTACATGTAACAGCGGTGCGAAGGTAACCTCCGTTATATTATCCATGGAGTCATGTGCGGAGCTCTTGTTTTTCTATTTCCCAGTATTGCTCTCAATGCACAAACGCTATTCTATACGTTTGACTGCTAGTGCTTCTTAGTCCGTTCCAGGAAAAATACGTTTTCTTTGACAGAGAGCAAGGAAACTACCAATATGGAAATGATAGTGACGATTTATCGGTGTTTTCCGAGGGCGATTATTTCAAATTCTCTGTCATACAAATACAGTGTATGGGTGTGCGTCTTGGTCAGTGCCACTACGCAGAAAACATTTGAAATTGCCCCCGAATTACGTTCGTAACACCGATTAATCATCGTCGACCTATACTCGTTGCCTTAAAATAGTAGCAGGCGCAGACTGCTCGGGTAAATGTTTTATATTCGATGTGGATTCTTGCTTTGTTTTTATTTTTACGATCTTTTGTTGTTAATAATTAAAACGAAACTTTCACGCGTCTGTGACAATATTTCACTTACTACACAGATTCTATGGATACTCACGTATTTGTGACTATAGTTCTTAAATTTAGCAATGCACTCTTGTTAACATCCATGTTGATTATAGTGTGGCATTGGACCCCCCCCCCCCCCCCCCCCCACCCCCGCCCGGACCCTTGAATTCTGCTGGTGGTGACAGATTGGTTGAAAGATGACTACTTGGTTGCGAGATGGCGAAACGAATGAATGCGAAAGCCAAATAAAGGTTTTTGTAACAAATTGACAGGTAGTACAGCCCAAGGTGTACTTATTGCTACACATAGTGGCCAGTCTTTTTGTGAAACACTGCAGTCTCTCGGGCTGGAAGTTTAACATAATTGTTAGTATTCTGTGCCATACCTGTTACTTGCCCGATGACAGTAAAAAATAGTAGGCAGTATAGCATGTTTCTTGTATGTGGGTGGTATCTGGTATCTCCTCGATATTTAGCTTGCTTCTATTATCAACCTTGCATCACATCCTTCCCTTAGCTTGGGAATATGTTTTATTTCTGATATTTTATCATGCCAGGCCTTACATTTGCAAACCAATGTGAAGTGCAAGGCTAACACTCAGAATTATCTTGGATAAATCTTTTCCATTTGATGTTTTGTGGATTCTTTCTTCAAAAGACATCTTTGTTGCTTTTTCTTTCAATATTTTACTCTCCATTTCCTTTTGACATTTCTCTTAGTTCTTTCAAATCTAGTGTAGCATACGACGAACACTAGTTTATGGTCATTATCTATTTCCGGACCTGGATAACCATTTGCACAATTTTATCTGATTCCTGTGCCTCTGCTTCATTAGTATATAATCTAACCAAAACTGTGTTTTATCTTCCACCTCTCATGTGTGCCTCCTTCTAAGAGAAACTTCAAATAATGTGTTTGTGCTGACTGTATTTTGACTGCAGAAATCAACCAAATTTTCACCTCTTCCATGTTTTTCCCCAAAGGCAAAGTTTCGTACTGTCTTATTTTTTGGAAGGGATCCCACTACTGCATTAAGACTGCTCATTCTTACAATACTGTCATTTTTTAGTCAGTTTTACTAGTTCATCAATATCTTCACACACAGTCTCCACTTCTTCCAACTCATGAGACAGTGCTGAGAAATATATCAGAATGATTACCAACTTCACAGGTGTACTATTTATCTTAACAATCATTAATCAGTCACTGACTTGGTACGTACTGCCTACATTATTTGACCATTTTCGTCTTATTATAACTGCCACTCCATGCTTTCCTCTTTTCTCGCTATCACAATAAATTACTCTAAACTTATTATTGTAGAGGTTTCCAGTTCCTCCCCATCTTGTGCCATATAGGTCTACCAGGACTCTGTATTGGGACCATTGTTATTCTTGATTTTTATTAATGACCTACCACAACAGTTTTCAACAGCTGATACAATATTATTTGCTGATGATACCAGCTTCATTATGAAAGGGAAGAATGTTTATGAGATGCAGCAAAAAAATGACAAAACAGCAGAAGTGGCAGAAAAATGGTTTAAAGATAACTGTCTAGTTGTCAATGACAAGAAAACTGTGTGGATGAACTTAAACCATATAAGGAACAAAAATATGACCAATGTAAAATTCACATTATCGAATAGCCAAATTCAGCAAAAGAATTACATAAAAAATTTTAGGACTATGGGTGGATGAGCATGTAAGATGGGAAAAACATGTAGAAATGCTTAACAGAAGAAATAAGCAAGTACTGTTACGTATTAAGAGTGCTTAAAGTTTGCTGCAATACTGAAACAGTGTTAAGTGCTTATTACACATACATGCATAGTCTGCTGAAGTATGGTATAGTTTTCTGGGGAAATACCTCTTTTGCAAAGCAGTCTTTTAAGCTTGAAAAGAAAGCTGTAAGATTAATTAGTGATGTTGCTTACAGATCACCATGTAGAGGTATCTTTAAGGAATTAAAATTCATGACCTTACCATCTGTATTTATATTTGAAAGCATCTGCTTCATTAAAAACCATCAAGTTTCAGCTTTGAACAGTGAGATCCACAATTATCAAACAAGGAACAGGGATGACTATCATAGGGATGTGCACAGAAAATCAATATATCACAACGGTGCTGTTTACAAACCAAAAATTCTGTACAGTGCATTGCCAGAAAGCATTAAAAAAATACCAAACATTAACACATTCAAAAAAGGACTAAAAAATCTATTAAGAAACAACAGCATCTACAGCATTAATGAATACCTGGAATTTTGCTCAAATCTGTAGGTCTGCTTCATAACTCTCTAAAAACAAAAATTCATAATTATAAACCATTCCTAGATAAGAGCAAAATCTTTCAGCCATGTATGTGCCTAATTATGCACCTAGTTTTTGTGCTGCATGTTACTATGCTTAGTTAGCTAAAGTACTGGTATAATAGTTTTAATAAAATCAGCGAAGGGGTTTCGCTAGCATTTATTCTATCTGTATGTACATATATAATTTTATAATCAAATTAAGCAGAATAATGTTTTTGTTATAAAGATGTGTTGATACCAATGATAAGATTTAGTACATTATGTAAATATATAATATTTTATGCTGTCCTGTACTTTTACAAGTCCAATATCATGAATGTGATAGTACGGGTGCTAAATAAATAAAATAAAAATATATCTGTTTTGTTGTTTCTTATTCGGTCTTTTACTTTACCCAGTTTTCCCACTTTCAATATCATCCATAAATTCCATGTTCCCGTCTTCATGACAGTTTTAGAGGGATCTCACTTGATAATGACCTGAGAAGCCCTCTTACCTCTCCTGCCAGATCTTGAGTTCCAAGATCCATGATCAGCAGTTAATGTCTCATGAATATCAATTTCCATGGATGCATTCTACTTGGGATATTTTAGACATTTTTCATGTGGTGGTTTCTTGTTGCCTTGTCCATTCTACATCACTGACCCAGATGCATTGGTTTGTCTGTTTGTATGGGTAGTTCTCATTCCAATGACGAAAGAGTGCCTTGACCACAATTCACTTATCCACCATTGAAGGAGGTTGTTTGTGACACTGAGGGGGGGGGGGGGGGCACTTATACTGATGGCCACTGGTTACCCTTCCAGTCACCTTTTAGGACAGACAGACATTACCACATATGAATTATAAACTACAACCCAAACATTGACCAGTATTCATTAGCATTAAAGAGAATCTGCTTCAAGTTAACACAAAAAAAGAAACACATTATCTATTTCTGAAGAAAATTAAAAAAAAAAGTTGGATTGTTTGTCAAAACAAAAGACAGATGGTCATTTGTCCAGTTCCACAGATATCATCACGCAGGAAGACTGCCATATATGAGGGGACAGTCTCTGTAATCATTAACGAAGTGGAGCAGATGTTAGAAACTGCATTAATAATCAACTACCAGAATTGTTAAATTTCTGTACATGAACAGTGCTGACTCAGTATAATTTAAAGCATAAAAGTAACGGGAAAGGCCTCACTTAAAATTAAATCTGGTTCCTTAGTTACTATACATTAAATATCCAATACTTATCTTTTACTGCAGTGTTAATATCTGTATGATCATAGTGATATGATACAATAAAGAGTAGGGACCTGTTTGCAAAGAATATTGTTAGCTTACATGCAGTTAATAGGAAACTTCAATTCTTGAATCTAGACAGACCAATTATAGAAGGAGTAGCTCATAAAGTGTGCTGTTATGTGTCTGTTGAACTTACAGGAATGCTCAATTACTTGTTTGATGTGTAGTAGCACTTTGGTGAAGACCTATGTTCATTTTTTTCCATCTCCTATTATCACTTTGTAAATCACTTAAATGGATTTTTATGCTCAACAAGAAATGCTGTTTAGGAGTATGAATACTGTGACATGGAAATCAAATGGAATAATGATAATCTGCATCTACCATTCACCTGATGGTAATATAACCCAGTTCATAAACAGATATGAAGATGTAGTGTACTTCTGCAAATCTAAATATAAAGAGATTGTATTATAAGGTGAAATTAAGGTTATTTTGCATATGTCATGCACAGTGAGTGATGTAAAGAATATCACAGTAAATTTCAATATCTAACCCAGCTGAAAACTCCAGAATCTCTCTATTCCAATGGGCAGCAAATAATAGGCACCTAACAGATATGCATGACATTTAATAAACATTTTTCAGGTATATCTGACAGTCTATCAGCAGGCTTACCCCTTAGAATGCAATTTTTATGAAAAATCACTTTTCTGTTTCTTGCAACAGTGAAGGAGATTCTCAAAATTTTTAGGAATATCAGTAATCCCCTATCATGTGTCCACACAATAAAAAGGACAATAACAGTGAAACCACTGTGACATAACCAACTGTTCCTTAAGAACTGGCATTTTACCTGAACCATTTAGAACCTTCAAATTTGTTCTCTTTCACAAGAAAGAAGATAAACATGATGCTGACAACTATTGGTCAATCTCCTTCATCCCAACTGTTTTTAAAACCACTGAAAATATCAGGTTAACACATGCAATGGTCTTTCTTGAAAGTAGCTCCTTACTAACACTATAGCATTCTGGCTTTCAGAAAAGTAAGTACATCAGTGAACTTTTTTCTTCAGATATTAAATGCATTTAATACAAAACATTATGCATTTTCACTTGTTATTGGCCCAATAAAGGCTTTTCTTCTGCTTATTCACTTTCTTCCACAAACTTGATGTGTATGGTATGAGAGGAGTCTTCAAGGGCTGGGCTTAGCCCTATCTGTGCAACATAAGGCATTTGGTAGAAATAATATCAACATCTACATCTACATGACTACTCTGCAATTCACATTTAAGTGCTTGGCAGAGGGTTCATCGAACCACAATCATACTATCTCTCTATCTGAGAGAACAACAACTCATCATGATGAAATACCAGTTGCCTCAGGACACATTCAAGGCTCAACCTTAGGTCCATTTCTCTTCATTCTGTTCATGATTTCCATTAGAACCTACCTCCATCAGTGCCACCTGTACCTGTATCATTGACTGATGGTGTAAACCTGGTCTCTTGCAACATGTCTGTGCAGAGATGAGAGCTAATTTGTTTCTGAGGGTTGAAATATATAGCATTTGTCACACAAAAACAAATTGTAAAGGTCATGCTATGATTACGACGACACACAGCACCAAAGCCAATTTTTGAGGAACTGTAAGATTATTGCTTGTCCCATGAATTAACATTTTAGACAGTCTCATCTATAAATAAGAATCTGCATCTGTTTGATCTGATTAATCTTATGTACGATCACCACACCCACATGAAAGATAATGTACATCTAACTGAGTAAATGCTACAGCAATATAAGGAACATAGGCATCATATAATATACTACACAACCATTAGCAATAATAAAAACAAAACCATTAAGTAAGAATAACAATAGTATACTGCTCCAACATTATTTCTGTCAATGAACGAACTGATGGAAACCAAATTATGTTAAATGTCAGCATAGTATGCTTGCAACGGTGTAGAAGTTAACTTAGAGTTGATTTTTTATTGACAATTCTTATCATAATATTTATACCTTCTCTGCTGTAGTACATGTACATGTAAGAACTGTCATAATGATTAGATATGTGTTTTTGTTCAAATTTTCCATAACACATATCCCATACTGTGAAAATGATTCTGTTGCAAAATAAATATTTGTGGTGGGAACAAACATGAGGATTTGGCAAACACAGAAGAGACCTGTGCATGATCTTCAGTTATCTAGTGTACAAAGAATTCTTTTCACCAAACTAAAAATCAGCCATCAGCTACATAAAAATTTTAATTCCACTTTGCTAGTTTCAACAGATTAATCTGTCATCTTCAGAGCTTTGATACAGGTTTAAAGCACAGGTAATCTGACATCAAAATAAGGATCACACGATGAAAACATCCTTCGTTACATTACAGCAAACTGTGACACATTCCAAAAAGTACATAATATATGCGATATATAGCAACCAAGTGACTGATACCTACAGCTCACTTTTTCTGTATAAATACTTTGTGTACATTAGCTTCATTGAATTAGAAGAAAATTCTGTAAGACAACAGGGAGTGAAAGTATGCAGAATAATCTAGCACCCTGGTCTTCAAGTCATCACAGTGAGAGAAATGCAAAAAATGCTGACTTGTATTCTATGTGCTGGCTACATTTCTGCGTGTTATCCATATGGCCCTCAAGGAATTTTAAACATAGTGTTTTATGTAGTGTGTAATCAATAATGTCTGTTTCTGCTACCATCTGTTAATTTTTATTTATTTGTAATTGCATAATATGATTGAGGCTCGGACTGCTATGAAATGGCTGTAGACCTGTTCAGTTATCATCTGTGCTGTGTGTGATGGGGTTGTGTTTAGGCCCTAGATTAGTATGCTTTTTTAATTTAGAAACATTTCAGTTTTTGAACAATCCTATAAAATTGTTGGAAGGTAATTTACACAAATGGAAAAAAACCACAACTCCAAAAAATAATTAATGGAGAACAATAAAGTTTTAAAAATACATTTGCCTAGGTAACATATTCAAGTAATTAACATTACAAGATCACAGGTTAATGTAAGTACGGGATAAATAGCATAACAATCAGAAAGTTGAAAGCAAGCATGCAAATGTGCATGGGTTGCGTTGTACAGATGCCAGATGTCAGTTGGAGAGATGGAGTTCTATACCTGTTGCAGTCAGTCAGTCATATAAGGCTGGTTAATGCTCTTTTTAGATGACACTGGAGTTGTCATTGATAATGTCCCATATGAGCTCATTTGAAGACAGAGCTGGTGACTGGGCAGGCCAAAGCAACATGTAGACACTCTGTAGAGCATGTTGGGCTACAACAGTGGTATTTGGGTGAAAGTTATCCTGTTGGAAAACATCTGCTGGAATGCTGTTCATGAATGGCAGCACAACATGCTGAATCACCAGATTGACGTAAATTTGCAATCAGAGTGTGTGGAATAACCATGAGAGTGCTCCTTCTATCATATGAAATCATACTCCAGATCATAACTCCCCGTGTAGGTCCAATGTGTGTAGCATTTAGACAGTTTGGTTCCAGGCTGTCAACTGGCTACCTCCTAACAAACACAGGCACTGAGGTAGAACTAGATTTTAGCAGAAAACACGACAGATCTCCACCCTGCCCTCCACTGAGGTCTCGCTTGACGCCACTGAAGTTGCAAATGGCAGTAGCTTGGGGTCAGTGAAAGTCATGCTACTGGGAATCTGATTCTGAGCTGTCCTTGAAGTAACAGTTCATTGTGTCATCGTGATGCCAACTGCTGCTCAGATTGCTGCTGCAGATGCAGTGCGATGTGCCATATCCATACGCCAAATGTGATGGTCTTCCCTCTTGGTTGTGCAACATGGCCGTCCAGAGCCTGATCTTTCTGCGACCACACATACCTGGACCACCACTGCCAGCAGTGATGTACAATGGCTACATTACTGCAAAATCTTTCTGCAGTATTGCAGAAGGAACATCCAGCTCCTTGTAGCCCTCATTCAAACTCAGTGAGTTGTTGATAATGAACTATTTGTTGCCTTGAAGGCTTTCTTGACTAAATCAACTCTCTACATCCAATATTAAAGGTAACTGATGCTCGCAACTGTTACAGCATGTATTTCAAGCTAACCTGATTTGCATATTCATAGTGGTGCTATTAGCACCAATCTTACTCTATCAGAAACAACATTGTTGTCATAAGAATTATCAGTTCATAATAAAATAATAGTATTTGTTATCTCTTTAGGGGTTGTCTTTCCGGTGGTGTTAACAGTGTCTCCTCGAGTCAATGTAGAATTTAGTTTATTCATCTCGTAATGTACAGTGACAGATCAAAGATTTTTGTACTGGAGACACATCGAATTATTTTTAAAAAAGATTATAATATTTAACATTTAAGCAGATATTTCTGAATTTTTAGACATGAACAATTTAACAGGAACATGTATAACACTTATAGTTATTTGGTAGCTTGCAATACAATTTATACAATATATTAACAATTTATTATACAATACATAATCTTTATTGTTTCTTTTCTTTTCAAATTGCCAAACTGTCCTGCATGAATACTTCAATCGAATAATAACATTTTTCCCATTTGCAGTTTTTAAATTTTGCGTACTGCAAAACACAATTTATTTCTTTTTTATTTACCCAGACATGTTTTCTCACCTATTTGTCATATTCTGTGGGTCAAATTATTTGTCATATTCTGTGGGTCAAATTTATTTCTGTAAAATATAATAAAAACTTTATGGTCATGTATGTATTTTATGCCTGAGAACACATGCACATATTGTTTGGTTTGTTTCGATTGTTCATCTGAAAATTACATTCCTAGGGAAAATAAATTTTTACAGGTCAGCATTTTTGTGTCCTTTTTATCATTTTGACGACATGACATTTGCAAATTAATCACAAATAAATTTACTTGAATTTTAAAATTCTTTTTTGTGGGTAGTGGTTATATATGTCACTGTACTTACATTTTCCATCTTGTTGTACACCTCTGGTGGATACCTCTTTTTATTGCTATTGTGTGTACTGTTTTTACACCTTGTTTATATATTTCACTGTCACTTTTTTCGTCACTTGTATTTACCTTAAAACAAGATTTGAGCAAACACATACAGCTTTATACTCGTTGCAAGGAGCTTCCAGCCCAAGCAAGATGATTCTAATGCATTTGTGTATTATTGTTTGTTAGTAGAGACAATATTTGCTATCATTGTCAGGAAGTAATAATTGAAATTGGTGGCCAATGATTTCAAGGTGTTGTCATTTCTGACAGCTCTCATCTTGGAACTCAGTTTCATTTGATTTGCTATTATTATTATTATTATTTTCATTTCTCAGACGTTATGTCTGGTTAAAAATGGAAAGTGACGCGGACCTTGATCAAGCGTGACTTCCTTTTAACTGTACGGTATATGTTACATTCCATTTAGGAACTTTCAGGTAATTAACATGTATCAATAATGACAGATTTCTGTAGTTGTATGTATACATTTGGATGTAGCTGTATGGTGTTGATGTACTGGTGGATATTGTGTGGTATGACTCCTGTAGTTGATAGTATAATTGGTATAATGTCAACTTTATCCTGATGCCACATGTCCTTGACTTCCTCAGCCAGTTGGATTTATTTTTCAGTTTTTTTCTCCTGTTTTCTTCTGTATATTTGTTGTATTTGGTATGGATATTTCGATTAGTTGTGTTAATTCCTTTTTTTATTGGTGAGTATGCTGTCAGGTTTGTTATGTGGTGTTGTTTTATCTGTTATAATGGTTCTGTTCCAGTATAAGTTGTATTCGTCATTCTCCAGTATATTTTGTGGTGCATACTTGTATGTGGGAACGTGTTGTTTTATTAGTTTATGTTGTATGGCAAGTTGTTGATGTATTATTTTTGCTACATTGTCATGTCTTCTGAGGTATTCTGTGTTTGCTAGTATTGTACATCCACTTGTGATGTGATCTACTGTTTCTATTTGTTGTTTGCAAAGTCTACATTTATCTGTTGTGGTATTGGGATCTTTAATAATATGCTTGCTGTAATATCTGGTGTTTATTGTTTGATCCTCTATTGCAATCATGAATCCTTCCATCTCACTGTATATATTGCCTTTTCTTAGCCATGTGTTGGATGCGTCTTGATCGATGTGTGGCTGTGTTAGATGATACGGGTGCTTGCTATGTAGTGTTTTCTTTTTCCAATTTACTTTCTTCGTATCTGTTGATGTTATGTGATCTAAAGGGTTGTAGAAGTGGTTATGAAATTGCAGTGGTGTAGCCAATGGATTTATATGAGTGATTGCTTTGTCTATTTTGCTAGTTTCTGCTCATTCTATAAAGAATTTTCTTAAATTGTCTACCTGTCCATAATGTAGTATATTAAAAACAAAGATTCCAAGACTTACCAAGCGGGAAAGCGCCGGCAGACAGGCACAATGAACAAAACACACAAACACACACACAGAATTACTAGCTTTCGCAGCCGATGGTTGCTTCTTCAGGAAAGAGGGAAGGACAGGGAAAGACGAAAGGATGTGGGTTTTAAGGGAGAGGGTAAGGAGTCATTCCAATCCCGGGAGCGGAAAGACTTCCCTTAGGGGGAAAAGGACAGGTGTACACTCACACACGTACACATATCCATCCGCACATACCACATGTATGGTATGTATGGTGCCTGTCTGCCAGCGCTTTCCCGCTTGGTAAGTCTTGGAATCTTTGTTTTTAATATATTTTTCCCATGTGGAAGTTTCTTTCTATTTTATTTACATGTCCATAATGTAGGTTTTTTATGTTGATAAATCCTCTTCCTCCTTCCTTTCTCCTTAATGTGAAGCTTTCTGTTGCTGAATGTATGTGATGTATTCTATATTTGTGGCATTGTGATCGTGTAAGTGTATTGAGTGCTTCTAGGTTTGTGTTACTCCATTTTACTACTCCAAATGAGTAGGTCAATATTGGTATAGCATAAGTATTTATAGCTTTTCTCTTGTTTCTTGCTGTCAATTCTGTTTTCAGCATTTTTGTTACTTTTTGTCTATATTTATCTTTTAGTTCTTCTTTAATATTTGTATTATCTATTCCTACTTCTTGTCTGTATCCTAGATATTTATAGGCATCTGTTTTTTCCATCGCTTCTATAGAGCCGCTGTGGTTATCCAATACGTAATCTTGTTGTTTAGTGTGTTTTCCCTTGACTATGCTATTTTTCTTACATTTGTCTGTTCCAAAGGCCATATTTATATCATTGCTGAATACTTCTGTTATCTTTATTAATTGGTTGAGTTGTTGATTTGTTGCTGCCAGTAGTTTTAGATCATCCATGTATAGCAAATATGTGATTTTGTGTGGGTATGTTCCAGTAATATTATATCCATAATTTGTATTATTTAACATGTTGGATAGTGGGTTCAGAGCAAGACAGAACCAGAAAGGACTTTATGGATCTCCTTGGTGTATTCCACACTTAATGTGTATTGGCTGTGATGTGATATTATTGGAATTTGCTTGGATATTAAGTGTAGTTTTCCAATTTTTCATTACTATGTTTAGGAACTGTATTAATTTAGGATCTGCTTTGTATATATCCAATATCTGTAGCAACCATGAGTGGGGTACACTATCAAAAGCTTTTTAATAATCAATGTATGTGTAGTGCAGCGACCTTTGTTTAGGTTTAGCTTGATATGTCACCTCTGTATCTATTATCAGTTGCTCTTTACATCCTCGTGCTCCTTTGCAGCGGCCTTTTTGTTCTTCATTTATAATTTTGTTCTGTGCTGTATGTGTCATTAATTTCTGTGTAATGACTGAAGTTAATATTTTGTAGATTGTTGGTAGGCAAGTTATGGGGCGATATTTAGCTGGGTTTGCTGTGTCTGCTCAATCTTTAGGTTTCAGATAAGTTATTCCTTGTGTAAGTGTTTCAGGGACTGTGTATGGGTCTGCAATGTAATTGTTAAATAATTTAGTTAGATGTGAATGTGTTGAGGTGAACTTCTTTAGCCAGAAAATTGCTATTTTATCATTTCCAGGGGCTTTCCAATTGTGCGTAGAATTAATTGCTTGGGTGACTTCATGTTGCAAAATTATCACTTCAGGCATTTGTGATATCATCTTGTATGAGTCTGTTTCTGCTTGTATCCACTGTGCATGTCTGTTATGTTGTACCGAGTTTGACCATATGTTGCTCCAGAAGTGTTCCATGTCTGTTATGTTTCGTGGATTGTCTATTTTAATGTGTGTGTTATGTATTGTCTGGTAAAATTTCTTTTGGTTTGTGTTGAATGTTTGGTTTTGTTTCCTTCTATTTTCACTTATATTGTATCTTCTAAATCGTTTGGCCAGTGCTTGTAATTTCTGCTTCTTTTCATCTAATTGCTCTATTGCTTCTTGTTGTGAGATTTTACCTAACCTTTTTTGTTGTTTGTCTGATATTTCATTTCTTATAAATTGTGTTAGCTGTCCGATGTCTTTTCTCAGTTTTTCTATTCTGATCTGTAGCCTGTGTTGCCATGCTGGTTGTGTGGGTTTCTTCTGTGTGTTGGTTGATTCTGATCTCTGCTTAGTGTGTATATTTAGAGTAGTGAGTGCTCCTACATAAACCAGTAGTTGTAACTCTTCCATAGTTGTATTTTCATTTATTTTGTTGTGTATGATTGTGTTGATAGTTGTTATTGTTGTTTTGACTTGTGGGTTATTTGGTGGTCTATGCAAGAATGGTCTAATGTCTGTCTGTGTGTCTTTGTATTCTATATATGACAACTGAAATTTTTCTTCTATATCTAACATGTGTGTCACTTCATGTTCTATTTGTGCTTGTTCTGGTGGCTGTCTTAAGATTTCGTTTTCCTCTGATTGTTTAATTGACGCATGTTGTTCTTTGTTTGTTTGCTCTGGGATGTTTGAGTCCATTACTGTATTTTCTACTTCTTCTGATTGCACATTATTTTGTTCCAGTATTTGCTGTACTTGTTGTTTGATGTTTTCTAATTTTGACTGGGGTATCCTGTTATTTTTGATTATTACACGAATCTGATCAGCTAGTCGTTGTTCTGTTAAAAATTTTAATTCTGGGTATCTGGTAATAAATGTTGTGTATACTTGTGATCTGTATCCAGTTGTGTTGGTTCCGAAGTTTGTTGCTTGGTAATAACAGAACATTAGGTGTCGATTAACTTCGTCTGACCATCTCATCCTCTGTCTTTGTTTTCCTTCTAGATTAGTTGCAGGAAGCATATCCTGCAAAACACCTCTATTTGGATTTAAAGCGTTTGCCGTGTGGCTAGCAGTGTCGTTACCATTGTGGATGGGCATAGGGTTCAAGAGTCGTCCCCGACCATGACAGCACTTGTCCGAGGCTTCATTAGTTCTGTCCTGAACCAACTAGTCACACTAAAAGGGGGGTTAGCCCTATTAGTGGTTTGTTCTTTTTGTCGCCTTTTATGGCTGGCAGAACATACCGAAGTCCTATTCTTTTCCCGGACCTCCATGGGGTTTATTATTATTATCATTGTTATTATTATTATTATTTGGTTGTTACTTAATAATGCTGCAATTTTTTATTTCCTTTACTCTTATAATTTTATTTTTGGACATTGTACAATGTACGGATTTTTTTATGAAAGTCTCTGGGGTTTTAAAGTACTTCTGATGATGAAGTTTGTAGCTTGTTTGTGGAATCTAGGATTGGTATGAGCTACTTTAATCTCTTGTCCCTGCCCCTGTTCAATACCCAAGAATTAATAAGTAATAGAAATAAACTTTCAAAAGCAATTAATTTGACAAAATTTGACATTAAGGCCCATACACTTGGTAATACAGGAACACAAAATTAACATACTGGTACTTTCAGAAATACAGGGTGATTAAATTAAAGTTAAGCTTTCAAACCCCTGTAGAAATAACACCACTGGTCAGAATGATGTCAAATTGCAACAGAATATTATCAGAGAAGGGGGAAAATGTATGACAGAAGAAAAATAAATACACTCCTGGAAATTGAAATAAGAACACCGTGAATTCATTGTCCCAGGAAGGGGAAACTTTATTGACACATTCCTGCGGACAGATACATCACATGATCACACTGACAGAACCACAGGCACATAGACACAGGCAACAGAGCATGCACAATGTCGGCACTAGTACAGTGTATATCCACCTTTCGCAGCAATGCAGGCTGCTATTCTCCCATGGAGACGATCGTAGAGATGCTGGATGTAGTCCTGTGGAACGGCTTGCCATGCCATTTCCACCTGGCCCCTCAGTTGGACCAGCGTTCGTGCTGGACGTGCAGACCGCGTGAGACGACGCTTCATCCAGTCCCAAACATGCTCAATGGGGGACAGATCCGGAGATCTTGCTGGCCAGGGTAGTTGACTTACACCTTCTAGAGCACGTTGGGTGGCACGGGATACATGTGGACGTGCATTGTCCTGTTGAAACAGCAATTTCCCTTGCTGGTCTAGGAATGGTAGAACGATGGGTTCGATGACAGTTTGGATGTACTGTGCACTACTCAGTGTCCCCTCAACGATCACCAGAGGTGTACGGCCAGTGTAGGAGATCGCTCCCCACACCATGATGCCGGGTGTTGGCCCTGTGTGCCTCGGTCGTATGCAGTCCTGATTGTGGCGCTCATCTGCACGGCACCAAACACGCATACGACCATCATTGGCACCAAGACAGAAGCGACTCTCATTGCTGAAGACGACATGTCTCCATTCGTCCCTCCATTCACGCCTGTCGCGACACCACTGGAGGCGGGCTGCACGATGTTGGGGCGTGAGCGGAAGACGGCCTAACGGCGTGCGGGACCATAGCCCAGCTTCATGGAGACGGTTGCGAATGGTCCTCGCCGATACCCCAGGAGCAACGGTGTCCCTAATTTGCTGGGAAGTGGCGGTGCGGTCCCCTACGGCACTGCGTAGTATCCTACGGTCTTGGTGTGCATCCGTGTGTCGCTGCGGTCCGGTCCCAGGTCGACGGGCACGTGCACCTTCCGCCAACCACTGGCGACAACATCGATGTACTGTGGAGACCTCACGCACCACGTGTTGAGCAATTCGGCGGTACGTCAATCCGGCCTCCCGCATGCCCACTATATGCCCTCGCTCAAATTCCGTCAACTGCACATACGGTTCACGTCCACGCTGTCGCGGCATGCTACCAGTGTTAAAGACTGCGATGGAGCTCTGTATACCACGGCAAACTGGCTGACACTGACGGCGGCGGTGCACAAATGCTGCACAGCTAGAGCCATTCGACGGCCAACACCGCGGTTCCTGGTGTGTCCGCTGTGCGGTGCGTGTGATCATTGCTTGTACAGCCCTCTCGCAGTGTCCGGAGCAAGTATGGTGGGTCTGACACATCGGTGTCAATGTGTTCTTTTTTCCATTTCCAGGAGTGTAGTTAAGAAATGTAGCAATAGATGTCACTGTATGCACCATAATATAATATTGCTCGACTACAAATGACAGATCAATCATACAACAATGCCTAAGGCGTACGTTTGACACTAAACAAACTGTTTTACTCAGTGTACAGGGGTGTATAGGTGTGATACTGTTAGCTATGTAAGCCCATCCACCACAGCAAGGTCATATCACTTATTATTATATTATTTATTATTTTGAGCTTTTCCTCATTACAGAGGCTTATCTCCAACATAATAATTTACTTGCAAATTACAATACAAACAATAAACGTTCTTAAACTATATTTTCAAAATATTCCTCCAGGTGTTTCGATCTTGTTTGTCTTCTTCCTCTGCGCCCATTCTCCTCATTGTGTGCTGTACATCTTGGAGCCAGGTGGTCATAGGTCGTCCTCTTCTTCTTCTCCCCTCTGGTTCCCACTCCAGTATAAATTTTGGTATTCTGGTTTTCTCCATTCGTCATACATGCCCATACCACTGTAATTTCGTCCTATCCATTACGTCATATATTCTTTCTTTTATTTCCATTCTCCTTATTATTTCGTTGTTCCTTATCTTTTCTTTCCTGGAGATTCTTGCTGATCTTCTCCAAAAGTCCATCTCTAGAGCTTGTAATTTTTTAATGTGCTTCATGTTAATTGTCCAGGTCTCCATTCCATACAGAACCACACTCTCTAATATGGATATGTATATTAATTTTTAGTTCTGCTCATTACATTCCTGCTCCATAAGACTGAGTTAAGCATCCCAATGACCTTCCGTCCACTACTAATTCTTTTATTGATTTCTGATTCGGATTTTCCCTCAATTTATAAAATGGATCCCAAATAACAGAAAGTGTTT